>NC_139558.1:99085753-99685753 GCF_965112155.1 Podarcis liolepis | reverse complement strand
CGGGTTACAATTTGGGGCTTCTGTGCATGCACAAAGCGCAATTTAGCATTTCTGCACATGCGCAACCACCGAAACCCGGAAGTAACCCGTTCCGGTACTTCTGGGTTTCGGCGGGTCCGTAACCCAAAAAAACACAACCTGAAGCGCCTGTAACCCGAGGTATGACTGTACAAGTTGAGTATTAATTTAATCTCAGAGCATTAATAAATCCAAAGATCTCACTTTTGCGTTAATCATAGCTTTGACTCCAGCACAGAGCAAGCAGGTCTCTTGTGTCTCCAGCTTCCAGCTCACACACAACTCTGCCTTTTGTTCTCCTACCTAGCAGCTGGTGGTCATGGCAGGATGCCCACCCACTTGTTCTATGGCACTGAGCAACTTCTTTAGTTATGCTAATTGTGGTGCTTAATTCGCCAGCCAAATCCGTTCAAAGGGCTGCTTTGGCAAGGTTGCTCTTATACCAGTGTTTCCCAATCTTGGGTCTTCAGCTGTTTTGGGACTCCAATTCCCATCATCCCTAGCTAGCAGGACCAGTGGTCGGGGATGATGGGAGCTGTAGTCCGATAACAGCTGGAGACCCAAGCCTGGGACTCATACATTCCACCTCCAGGGACACAGGATCCCAAGAATTGGGACTCAGGGCATCATCCAAACTGACCCCACTCTCTGAAACCCGTAACAATATATAGTTTGCATGAACCTTTCCTCTGTTGCCCCGCCCCTTTTGCTCCTGGCCCCTCCCACCCCCAGGTGACCCCCAGGTGAAAAGAGGCCCCCTTTAACCTCTATCGCCGCCCCCATTTCCTACTATATACAAAGAACCATTAAACACACACACAAACCATTTGTTATTAAGAGTGGGAATTGAAGGATGAAACAACCAAAGAAGTAATGATAAAGTGGGCAAAGGAATTTGGCTATATAATCCAACAAGAAAACTGGGAAAGATTGTGGAAGGTGGATATCAATTTCACAGCCTGTTATATGATAAGAGAGAACATGATGAAAATGTTTTACCGCTGGTACCTCACTCTGAAAAAACTGGCCAAGATTTACAAAAAGCAATCAAACTTATGCTAGAGATGTAAGAGGGAGGTGGGAACCTTTTATCACACACGGTGGGGATGTAAAATTGTAAAAATAATAATAAAAATTGGAACATGGTATATGAGCTGAAAAAATTATTGAAGATTTCGTTTGCCAAAAAACCACGGGCTTTTTTTGTTAGGCTTAATATCAAATGACATTCCCAGATAAGAACTGGAAGGGGTAGAAAATACCACCATTATTAGAATGGCAAAGCAAACTGTGAGTTTGTGGAAATGGCAAAGTTGCCGGCAATCATTAGAGGCCATTCAAATCAGAGAATAATTAAAGAGTGGGATGGAGTAAAGGAATATATGAAAAAACATGGTTCCGGAACTGGAATATTAATAATGTGTAAAACGTGCAGGGGTAAGCAAGGAAATAAATTAACTGAATAATGATTAAATTATAACAACACAACAAGACGGAAGAAGTAAAAATTTGAGATCACACGTGGGTAAAGGGGAGTGGAGGAAATGTGAAATATTATTTATAATATAAAAGTTTCAATTCAAAATTTCTAATTGTGATGTATTTGTATACAGCAAAGAAAAGTTTACAGTAATTAGGTATTTTTTTATTTATGTAACAGGTTGGGGTTTTTTTAAAACAAACATGGATGCTGAATTTGATGTTTGTAATTTTTCTTTTTTTCTTATTGTTTGGAAATTAAAAAAAACAAGAACACACACACACACACAAAGCCGTACCACGGCAGGTAGCGAAATATTTATTTTCATAAAACAAGGGTGGTCGTCGTCATCAGCAGGGAGTTGACAAAAAAAAATCTCACACCCCCCACAGAAAAAGTTGCCAACAGTACAGTATGTGTTATTTAAAGGGGGCAAGGCTAAACGAGGACTCTAGTCTTTGTTGAACCAGATTCGGTTTGCCTCCCACCCCAGAAAAGGGGAAGAAAATTATGCTGAAGGTTCAGAGTTTGGGGTGGGAAGGAGTGTTCGTGGCGGGGGTGGGGGGTGCGGGAGAATCTAGGGACGCTTCCCAGCCCCCAAAGGTAGCAAGTGACCCACAGACAGAGTACCTAACCGAAGGGGGACCGTCACCTGGCGACTCTGCGTTGCGTTTTGTGATATATGCTGCATACGCCATGGGAGGTCGTTTTTCAAACAGGTTCAAAGAAAACCACCAAATTGGCAAAAATTGGCATCGAATGCGCAGGCAGACGGGCAACGTCTTTCCAAGGCAGCTCATTCAAAAGCAAGGAGAAGAGGGGGAAGATAGGAGACCCCCCCAAACCATTGGAAGCACTGTCACCCTAAACATCTGACTGAGTGGCGATTATCAAAGGGAAGGAAGGGAAGACCCCCGGAAAAAATTGAAGGGGGGGGGGGAAATAGAGCCCTCCCTGCCAAAACAAGGGACGCAGCCGGATCAGGTTCGCCCATCCGACTTCCAGAGGCGGCCCCTTAATTTTGGGCTGCTCCCCGGTAAGAGGAGAGCATCCTTGGGTACCACTGCCAGACCTAAAAAGGGGAAAACAAAGGCAACCAGGGAAGTGTTGGTGAAAATTTGGAAACTGCACTGGGAGGGGTCCTCCTCTCCTGCCTCCTCACTCCAGCTGGTGTTTGGGGCCTGGGCGCCATGTCCGGAGACTGAGCAGCAACCATGCGAGTTTGGGGCTTTTTCCTCCAGTCCATGGAGCAGAATGGGGGGCTTCCATCTTAGATGCGAGGGCCATTGTGGCAGAGAAGGCAAGAGACCGCAAGGGCAGGCTGCTCAAACACAGATTTTTTTTTTTTGGCAGGGCTGTGACTACGCATTAAATTCCAGAAACTTTTCCAACCGGAAAACGTTCAGGGCATCAATGTGGAGGGTGTGTCTTCCAACATGCCTCGCTCATCGTTCCTGCGTGAGGAAGAAGTCATAGCCCCTATTCCTCAGCTTGGGACATAGGCACAAAACCAACCTCACCCATCTGGCAAAGGGTTTGGGTTTTCTGGGCCTGACAGGGCCCAATCCCCCAGGAAGGTCTCTGGCCAACACCCCTCTGAACTGAACAGGAGCCGCACAAGGAGTTTGCAAGAGAACTTCCCAGGGGATGGCTGGGGATATTTCCCAAAGTCTCTCCTCCTTGCTTGTTGCGTATTATTTCACATTGCTTTTCTTCACCTGTTTTTTTTTTTTTTTTGCAAGAGAGGCTGGAGAAGGATTTGACTGCAGCACGCGGTGAAAACTATCAAGGCTCCTGACACAGCCTCTATCCCTGCCTCTAAGAGCCATGGAGCCCAAACCCCAATGCAAATACGCTCCTCTCTCTCCCCTAGTATTGAAAATATTGCTCAGGGGGGCAACTCTCCTGTTCTCAACCGGGACTTGGAAGTGCGAACGCATGAGAAACACCTCCTCAAATACACAGAGGTCTGGGCTCTAGGACGTTATCCCCACCAGAGATCCGGAACTGACAAGAGCCATAAAGGCGCTTTAAATCTAGGGGTTGCTTCCTTGAAATTTAGCTGAAGGATGCCCAAACCGTCGTTTGCAGCCCTGAAGCAAAGGAATGGATTGCTCCCCATTCCCATTTCTGTAATCCTAAAACAACACTGCCCTCTTCTTGCTTGCTGATGGTTGGCGCAACTGCACAGCGCCGTGTGAATCTGAACCGCCCAATTCTGGCAGCTGTTTCAATGCCACCGGCCAGCAGGGAACATCTGGAGTACCTGCCGGGCTGGGCTCTCAAACATCAGGCTTGGGGAAACCTCAGAACCCCCCCCCCTGCTTTTCAGCTCCTTTCCTGAATCCCCTTGGTGGACGCAGGTGTGTCAACCAAACCGAAACGCAGCCCCCGTTTGCTGGGGAATGCAAACACAGAAGGTCGGTCAAGGAGGCGACAGGCCACAAGCCACGGATGGAGCGATGCGTTTCAGATTTCTACGCATCGTGGCAGCCTGCGCTACTGAGAACTCGCCGGGAGGAAGAGGGTGGGAGGAAGATTGGCCCAAGCAACCCAAGAATGAAAGCCTTGCTCTGGAGGAGCGAAGCGGAGAGCCCAGCTTTGAGATGGCGGGATCCTGCATGCTTAAGAAAAACCAAAGGGGAGAGGGGGCTTCGATGGGGTCCGTCCGGGCCAAGGATTTCCTAAAACTTCCAGGAGGGGCTGCGTAGAGAATCCTTCGCATCCACACGTGATTTCGCAGAGAGCCGGCTTACTTCCTTCAGGGCGACGGGAAGGAGGCGCCTCCCCCCCGATCCAGGGACGGACCAGGTTGGGGGTCCGGCGGCAGAAGGTCTGGCCACGGACTGGGCCCTGGCGCCAGTTGGTCCGAGTTGGCAACTGAAAGGGACGGCCGAGGAGGAGACAGAAAACACCATAGCCCTCTGGTGCAGGTTTATTTACAAGGGGAGTCGGTGCCGGGAGGACCGTCGGGGCATTAACAAGCAGGAAAAACACTGTGGAGGAAGAGAGAAAGAGAGGTAAACTCAGAGCAGAATTACGGCGCCATGTTGCCCAAGCCAGCCGGCCCCTACACACTCAAGCAACGGGTCACAGGCACCACGTAATACTTGCTCCGCGTTTGTGAGAATGAGACGGGCCCGTCCTGGTTTCGCCCAGTCGCCCACAAGCAACAGGTGCATACCGTATTTTTCGCTCCATAAGACACACCTTTTCCTTCCTAAAAAGTACAGTCATACCTCGGGATGAATACGCTTCAGCTTAAATATTTTCGGGTTATGCTCCGTGGCGACCCAGAAGTAACGGAGTGCGTTACTTCTGAGTTTCGCCGCTCGCGCATGCGCACTCAAAATGACGTCACGCGCATGAGCAGAAGCAGCAAAACGTGACCCGCGCACGTGCAGACACGTCTTACGTTCGCTTCAGGATGCGAATGGGGCTCCGGAACGGATCCCGTTCGCATCCAGAGGTACCACTGTAAGGGGAAGTGTCTGTGCATCTTATGGAGCGAATGTGTGGTCCTTGGAGCCAAATCACCCGAGTGCGGCGTGCGCCGTTGCCCCGCCCTCCCAGGGTGCTGGCGGCTTCCCCTTTCCCCTGAAGCCCCGGGAAGGTTTGGGAAGAAGAAGAGTTTAGATTTGATATCCTGCTTTATCACTACCCTAAGGAGTCTCAAAGCGGCTAACATTCTCCTTTCCCTTCTTCCCCCACAACAAACACTCTGTGAGGTGAGTGGGGCTGAGAGACTTCACAGAAGTGTGACTGGCCCAAGGTCACCCAGCAGCTGCATGTGGAGGAGCGGGGAAGTGAACCCGGCTCACCAGATTATGAGTCCACCGCTCTTAACCACACCACCACACTGGCTCTCTGGTTTGGGAGTGGCGGGCAGGCTGTGCGCCGTTGCCCCGCGCTCCTGGGCTGCTCTTTGGGGGTGGGAGCCCCACCGCTCTGCCAGCAGCCTCCCCTTTCCCCTGGGAAGATTTCGGAGCCATGGCCCCTGTCCGTCCCTCCACTACGGCTCGCCATGGCTCCCCTTCCTTCCCTCCTCCCTGGCTCGCTTTAAAGCAGCAAATTGCCGTCTCTCAGTGCCTCCTAATTCAACTGCAAAGGCTTGATTGCCTAACTGGATTCTGAGCTCCGTTTGAAGTTGACAAATATTAAGTTTGGGGATTTCTTCAAGTAGCTGTTTTGCGGAACTAGTCAATGCAGAGAGCATTGTTGGCTGCCCACTCTCCACCTTAGAGCAGATTTATGCCACAAGGTGCCATAGGAAGGCACTGGACATAGTAAAAGATCCATCGCATCCTGGTCACTGTCTCTTCGAGCTCTTGCCGTCGGGACGGAGATACAGGTCGATGAAGACAAGAACAAGTCGTCTTAAGAACAGCTTCTTCTCCAGAGCGATCTCGGCCCTGAATGGGAAGCCCGGACTTTGAAAGTCATCTAATCTTCCTTGCTGTATTATATTGTATTGTTTAATTAGTGTTTTTATGGAGCAGTCAAGTAATTTCGTTGTCCCCGAAGGGGGCAATGACAATAAAGATATTCTTATTCTTATTCTTATAAATACATGCAGAGCATCTCCACAAGCCAGTACAGTGGTACCTGGGATTAAGTACTTAATTCGTTCCGGAGATCCGTTCTTAACCTGAAACTGTTCTTAACCTGAGGTACCACTTTAGCTAACCACTTTAGCGATTTCTGTTCTCATCCTGAAGCAAAGTTCTTAACCCAAGGTACTATTTCTGGGTTAGCGGAGTCTGTAACTTGAAGCGTCTTTAACCTGAAGCGTCTGTAACCCGAGGTACCACTGTAATAGTGAGCTCAGCTAAAACCGAGCAGCCACCTAGCTCAGTTACAGTTTGACCTGCAGAGCTATTTCCATCCGATCAGTGCTATCTGGGCAAGTTCAGTCTTTGACTGAACTTTGGAGTTTAGTCAGATGTGATAATAATGCATTTTCTTTTTTCAGGCATTGCAGGAAACTCCCCCCCCCCCCCGGTTGTATTTCAGGAGGGCAGGAACAGCGCCACGTGGGCGACTTTTGTGCAAGGGAAGAGACGAGCCTGGGGCTGCTTTTGCCCGACAAGCCTCACCATTGGAATCCACCGATGGGCTCTGTAAACCTGTGACGGATCAGGAACGTGGCGACGGCTTCGGCAACCTGGAAGAGAGCATCCAGAGATGTTAAAAGAGAAAACAGAAAGGCTTGCATGTGAAGGGAGCCCTGAATAAGCCCTGCCTCCCTGAAAACTATCAGGGGCACTGTATAAATAAATTTATTGATTAATCGATTAATATTCTACAGTCTTTTAAATGTGTTTGCAGGAGGAGGGTGCTATTGCTTTGCTGTTTGTGTTTTAACTACAGTATTTGTGTTTTCATCTAGCAGTAGCTAGACTGGTGACTGGGAGCAGCATTGGCTCCCAGTATTGGCTTCCAAGCACAATTCAAAGTGTTGGTGCTGACCTTGAAAGCCTGAAACGGCCTCAGTCCAGTATACCAGAAGGAGTGTCTCCACCTCCATCGTTCTGCCTGGACACTGAGGTCCAACACCGAGGGCCTTCTGGCGGTTCCCTCCTTGTGAGAAGTGAGGTTACTGGGAACTAGGCAGAGGGCCTTCTCAGTAGTGGTGCCCACCCTGTAGAATGCCCTCCCACCAGATGTCAAAGTGAACAACAACAACTACCAGACTTTTAGAAGACATCTGAAGGCAGCCCTGTTTAGGGAAGCTTTCAATGTTTGATGCATTACTGTCCTTTAATATGTTGTTGGAAGCTGCCCAGAGTGGCTGGGGAAGCCCACCCAGATGGGTGGGGTATAAATAAATAAATAAATAAATAAATATCATCATCATCATCATCTCGTGAACTGGGCTCAGGGTGGCTAACAGCAAATATAAAACACTGCAGAGGTCACTACAGGGCCAGGTTTAAGGTGTCGCTCTTAGCATAAAAGGTAAAGGGACCCCTGACCGTTAGGTCCAGTCGTGACTGACTCTGGGGTTGCGGTGCTCATCTCGCTTTATTGGCCGAGGGAACCGGCGTACAGCTTCCGGGTCATGTGGCCAGCATGACTAAGCCGCTTCTGGCGAACCAGAGCAGTGCACGGAAACGCCGTTTACCTTCCCGCCGGAGCGGTACCTATTTATCTACTTGCACTGGTGTGCTTTCAAACTACTAGGTTGGCAGGAGCTGGGACAAAGCAACGGGAGCCCACAGCGTTGTAGGGATTTGAACCGCCAAACTTCTGATCAGCAAGCCCGAGGCTCTGTGGTTTAACCCACAGCGCCACCCGCGTCCCTGCTCTTAGCATACAAAACCCTTAACAACTTGGGATCAATTTACCTGCAAGATTGCCTTGCCCCACGTGTGCCCACCTGACTGCTGCAGTCGGCGCTGCTACAGGTGTCCCATAATACCTGCTCTGTATTTGTAAGAACTCGATCTTTTGGTGCGTCCGCTCTTACACACTGGAACTCCCTGCCTTTTGGTATCAGGCAGAGCTTTCACAGTACAGAAATACCTTGGAAGTCGAACGGAATCCATTCCGGAAGTCCGTTCGACTTACAAAAACGTTCAGGAACCAAGGCACGGCTTCTGATTGGTTGTGGGAAGCTCCTGCAGCCAATTGGAAGCCATGGAGGTCGCATCGGACATTCGGGTTCCAAAGAACGTTCGAAAACCAGAACAATCACTTCTCGTTTTTGATCGTTTGGGAGCCAAAATGTTTCGACTCCCAAGGCATTTGAAAACCAATGTACAACTGTACTGTTTTCGGCACCTGCTAAAAGCAAGCCAACCCATCTGCTTGGAAAGTTGACGCAAGCCGTAATAATAATTATACAATAATAATTTATTATTTACACCCCGCCCATCTGGCTGGGCTTCGTGATCTATTAACTTTTCCCGAATGTCTTAAATTACCGTTACTGATTTTTCTCAGGGATCCTTTTATGGTTTATCTTTTCTTAGTTAACTGCTTTGAGGTTGCTAGGGTTATTTTTTACCCCCCGCTCAAGCAGGGTATAAATAAAAAATAAATACATTTTGCAAAAACAAAACAAAACATGGGGGCGAACTGTAATTCTGCCCTCAAAGCCACAGCTGTTCCAAAACGTCACTCACTTTGTCTGGAGCGTCTTCGTGGACTGCGTGGCCGCACTGCGGAAGGACTTGCATCTGGAATTTCCCTGCAAGGGGGCAAGAGAGGGTGAGGCAGGACTCCCAGAATCCTTTGCTCCCGGCCTTCTGCTTTTGACTCCATGGGTCATTAGCAGGGAGGAGGCGGTGGCAGCCCAAGACATGGTTTTTTCCTCCTAAGGTAAAGTACAGTGGTACCTTGGTTCTCAAACACCTTGGTACTCAAACAACTTGGAACCCAAACACTGCAAACCCGGAAGTAAATGTTCCGGTTTGCAAACTTTTTTCAGAAGCCGAACGTGCTCCGTTTTGAGGGTTACGCTTCCATTTTGAGTGCCACACTTCCGTTTTGAGTGTTACGCTGAGGTCTGTCTGTTTTGCTATTTATTTTGCGCTTTTGTTTTTGCAGCTCTTTTTTTGTGACTGTGTGGAACCTAGTTCAGCTACTGATTGTGTGACTGTAGTAAATTGTTGACTGCTTTCATTTTTATGGATCAACGGTCTCGTTAGATAGTAAAATCCATGTTAAATTGCTGTTTTAGGGGTTATTAAAAGTCTGGGACGGATTAATCCCTTTTGCATTGCTTTCTATGGGAAAGCACGCCTTGGTTTTGGAACGCTTTGGTTTCAGAATAGACTTCCAGAATGGTTTAAGTTTGAGAACCAAGGTACCACTGTACCTACTTAAAATCTTGCATTGGTTCACAGGACGAACAATGATATTTTTTATCTTCTACAATACCATCTTATTTATTTTATAGTACAGTACATTGATTATTGCTTTCATTTTACGGATCAGTGGTCACATTAGATAGTAAAACGTTAAATTGCTGTTTTAGGGGTTGTTCTTAAATGTCTGGAACGGATTAATCCCTTTTGCATTACTTTCTATGGGAAAGCGCGCTTTGGTTTTGGAACGCTTTGGTTTTGGAATGCTTTGGTTTTGGAACGGACGTCCAGAACGGATTAAGTTTGAGAACCAAGGTACCACTGTAGATGGATGCCACCCTGCATCCCACATACAAAAGCTGACTGAACCAACAGTGGACCCCACTGTGACGGTAACATATGAGAGTGCTGGAGGAGAAATAGTTAAACAGGTTGCCCAATCAGGACCCAGGGGGGTGGAGTCAGAGGGGCTATAAAATCAGCTCTGGGAGGGACAAAGGGAGGAGTTCGTTGGGAGTTGGGTGGTTGGTTGGAGTGGGAGTGAATTGGGATAGAGTCTGTGGGTAGGTTGAGTTAGTGTAGCGAAATACGTTGAGTCAGGAACAGTTAGGAGCTAGGAAGACAAGTCAATATCTGAGAGGTGGTTTAATGAGGGAGAGCAGGTAGCGGAAGTTATAGGTCTGGATAGGCACCCCATGAATGTAATTGACCGATAACGTTTATGAAACCACACACTTGTTAAACTGCAATAAATAAACAGACGTTTATGTTCCAATTTAACCCTGACTGGACTCAGTATTGTACCAGGTAGGGCCTGGGTGGTGGTAAAAGCGACCCCTGACCATTAGGTCCAGTCGTGACTGACTGGGGTTGCGGCGCTCATCTCGCTTTACTGGCCAAGGGAGCCGGCGTTTGTCCACAGACAGCTTCCAGGTCATGTGGCCAGCAGGACTAAGCCGCTTCTGGCAAGCCAGAGCAGAGCACGGAAACGCCGTTTACCTTCCCACCGGAGTGGTACCTATTTATCTACTTGCACTTTGACGTGCTTTCGAACTGCTAGGTTGGCAGGAGCAGGGACCGAGCAACGGGAGCTCACCCCGTCGCGGGGATTTGAACTGCCAACCTTCTAATCGGCAAGTCCTAGGCTCTGTGGTTTAACCCACAGCGCCACCCACATCCCTGGGTGGTGATAGCGAGAAATAAATTGGTGGCACAGGGATCAATAGATGGTGTAATGTCCGGGGACCCTGTGTGATCGCCACACCCACTAGTAATGGGATAGCATCCTTCAGCACACCTGGGGAGCAGCAGCAGCCGCTTAGTTGAGGAATCTCTGTGCGAGAGGCCTCAGGAGCTAGTCTCCCTCTGCACCCGAGGCCACCTGAATTCTGCAAACCCGAATGCTGCAACGGTCTACATGCAAGTTACGGGGATTTGCATTCTGGGTGGGGCAAAGCACCCAGGAGTAGTGCCAAAGCCCACCCACAACCGACGGAAATTTCAGTACAGCTTCCTCCCAGGCTTTTGGGATTAAATGCACTTTCAAACGTATCCGGTCAGGTTTAAGGACTAGGAACTTGTCTCGATCCTTTAAACCGGACATGCCCAACAGGTTGATCGCGATCTACTGGTCCATCACGGGATGTCCCTGGTCGATCTTTGTTTTTTGTTTTAATGTAATATTTATTAAATCCTGGTTGATCTTTGGACCCCCGAGAAATCCCCACCAAAAACAAACAAGAAAAAAACAACTCAGCAACACTGGCTCCCCAAAAATGGCTCAACGACCCTGGTCAATCCTTCAATGACAATGGGCAAATCAGTGCCAGTTCTTTTATACTGTGAGTAGATTGCAGTCTCTGCTTTAAATAATCCCAATAACCCGAATTTTTTTAAAAAAATAATCCGAATTAAAAAATAGCACTTTCGAACGGCAGCATGCGTTCAGACAACACCCTGGTCCCCAGCTTTAAGAACTCTAATTGCCAAGCAAAGGGCCGATCTATCGGAGGTCACTGTTTGAATGACATTATCCAGAACTGGCTATCACCATCCCTGCCTCCTGCTAGATCCCTCAAAAGGCAATCTCCGTGATCCTCTTGGAAACCAATCAGAGCCCAGGACATCAGCATATTTACCTTGCATCTGGCCAATGGTTAGATCTTTATCCAGTCTGTCGACACCTAAAAAACGATTCCAGGGCACAGGGATAGAGAGAGAAGGAAGAAGAGAAGGGTTTTTAAAAAACGTTTCAAGTTATTTTGCCCTGCTGGAAGTCCTGCAAAGGGGGGGGGGTGTGGAGGAGAAGAGAAGGGGCGAAGCATAATCCAGAACTTGCTGGAATTTCTGTTTTATTAAGGACGGGAGACAATTGACACAGGGCTCAGGGACGTTCTCTCTGCCCATCAACTTAAAAAAAGGACACTTAAAGCCAAATTAGAATACGTGAAACATTTTTGCACAACCCCCCTCCCTTACAACAGCTGTGGTTGCTGATGGGAGTTGTAGTCCAAGGCCGTTTACCTTTTTATTTTTAGTTGTTGCTTCGTTAACAGTGTTTTAACATTTTCACAACAGCGATTTCTTAATTGTTTTACGTTATTTACGCTGCATTTGCAATGATCCGTCGTGTTCCGTCACACTATATTTATTTATGGTGTGTGAGCCGCTTTGGGATTCATTTGAACAAAAAACAGCGTAGAAATATAAGAAATAAAATCTATTGGCAGAACTGGCACAACCACAGGTTCCGCTTTTTGGTCGTTTACAGTGTGTCAGGACCCGAACTTTGGAACTTCCTGCCTATTGAGATCAAGGAGCCTTCTCTGTACTCTTTACAGAGCCTGCTAAAAACATTCAGACAAGCCTACCACGATGCTTAGAAAGTCATGGCAGTTTTAATGTTTTTCTGTGTGTCTTAAATTGCTGTAGCTATTTTTTTTCATGATTTTCTTGTTTTATTCTTCTGGTAAACCGCTTTGATTGTGTGTTTTTCTTCATCTTCTTTTTAGACAAGTGGCGTTTAATTTTAAGAAATACAGTGGTACCTCAGTTTTCGAACAGCTTAGTTCTCAAATTACTTGGAACCTGAACACTGAAAACCCGGAAGTGAGTGTTCCGGTTTTCGAACTTGGTTTGGGAAGCCAAACAGGCTCCGTTTTCAGTCCTGAGCTTCCGTTTTTAGTGTTGCGCTGCTAATTTGCTTCCTGCCAATGTAATTGAAAACTTCCTCTTCCGTTTTTAGTGTTGCACTGCTAATTTGCGTCCTACCATTCCGACAGAAGTCTTCCGTCTCTAATTGCAGTGTTCTGGGGTGATATTTGGAGCTTATATTTGGTGCTTTTGTTTTTGCATTTATTTATTTATTGGCGTTATTGTTTGTGTGGCTTTTTCGTTTCTGTGACTGTGTGGAACCCAATTCAGCTACAGAATGACTGATTGTGCGACTGCAGAAATGGATAAAAGCAGCAAAGGCAAGAGAACCATTAACATTGTTTATTGCTTTCATTTTGTGGATTAATGGTCACATTAGATAGTAAAATTCATGTTAGATTGCTGTTTTAGGGATTGGTTTTTAATCTTCTGGAACGGATGAATCCCTTTTGCACTGCTTTCTACGGCAAAGTGCGACTTGGTTCAGAAAGCTTTGGTATTGGAACAGACTTCCAGAACGGATTAAGTTTGAGAACCGAGGTACCACTGTAAATGCTGAATAAATAAAACGGGAGAAGAGCCAGGCATGCAAATGTGACCGTCCAAGTCCGGGCCTGAGCAGCCATTCCTCCCTACCCAAAGGTGACTGGTACCTTGTAGGAGTGCAAATATCCAGAGATGTAGGGATCAGATGGGATTACTATGAGGAATTATAAAATACAGTGGTGCCTCGCAAGACGAAAAGAATCCGTTCTGTGATTCTCTTCGTCTAGCGGTTTTTTCGTCTTGCGAAGCAAGCCCATTGACGGATTAGCGGATTAGCGCTATTAGCGGCTTTTCTGCTGATCGGATCAGCTGATAAGCGGCTTAGCGGCTTAGAAAAAGGGGGGGGGACCAGCCCAGCAGGAACTCGCAAGACATTGTCGTCTTGCGAAGCAAGCCCATAGGAAATTGGTTTTGCGAAGCACCTCCAAAATGGAAAACTCTTTCATTTAGCGAGTTTTCTGTCTTGCGAGGCATTCGTCTTGCAGGGCACCACTGTATGCATCAAGCCATTGTGTCAGCTATGAAAGCATGGCGTTGACTGGGATCGATTCATTGACAATAATTTCTGATCAAATCCCACAACCCTCTGCATCTCTGGCCATTTCCTCTACTGTCCATTTCTCTTTCTTGACAAGTCACGTATGCAGCCCAGTTGCTTCGCCAGGCATGCATCCCGGGCCATAAAAGATAGTGGGCAGTTTCTTTGATGTAGCTTTTCTGATATGTTAATCTTAGGATATTAATCTCAGGACCAGGAAACAGATTTTCACATGAAGGTGATAATGATCGCTGTCCTCCAGGCCATCCTTATCATGTATATTACTGGTTTATGACCTCCAGGGTTGCTGGATGCACTCAGAAGTTGTTGTTGTTGTTGTTTAGTCTTGTCTGACTCTTCATGACCCCCTGGACCAGAGCACGCCAGGCACGCCTGTCTTCCGCTGCCTCCCGCAGTTTGGTCAGACTCATGCTGGTAGCTTCGAGAACACTGTCCCACCATCTCGTCCTCTGTCGTCCCCTTCTCCTTGTGCCCTCCATCTTTCCCAACATCAGGGTCTTTTCCAGGGAGTCTTCTCTTCTCATGAGGTGGCCAAAGTCTTGGAGCCTCAGCTTCAGGATCTGTCCTTCCAGTGAGCACTCAGGGCTGATTTCCTTAAGAATGGATGCGTTTGATCTTCTTGCAGTCCATGGGACTCTCAAGAGTCTCCTCCAGCACCAGAATTCAAAAGCATCCATTCTTCGGCGATCAGCCTTCTTTATGGTCCAGCTTTCACTTCCATACATCACTACTGGGAAAACCATAGCTTTAACTACACAGACCTTTGTCAGCAAGGTGATGTCTCTGCTTTTTAAGATGCTGTCTATGTTTGCCATCGCTTTTCTCCCAATAAGCAGGCGTCTTTTAATTTCGTGACTGCTGTCACCATCTGAAGTGATCATGGAGCCCAAGAAAGTAAAATCTCTCACTGCCTCCATTTCTTCCCCTTCTATTTGTCCCTGAAGTATGCCAGCTTAATTAGCTTTTGTAGTGTAACTTTGTCCCCACAAGGAGTTTGTTGAAATGCTCAGAGGAAATCTGATTGGTTCTTACAAACACGGTGTAAAAAGTTCTTTTGTGAATAAAACGACCTGGGCCGGATGGTGGACAGGAATTATTATTAAACACACCATTCCCAGAGTCTTGCTGGTTCAAGCCTCTGTGTGTATTCTTATTAATCAGAGTTCAATCCTTCCTTTGCTTTGGGAATGCCTCAGTACCTGGCTGCAGAATGCTACCTGTAAGAAAAAAAACCCTTCCTCCCTCACAGGGCAGACAAAGCCAGGGCAATCTGACCTGTGAACAGTGACAAGGAGACTCTCCACAAGGAATTTGGGGGGGGGAGTGTCTTTGTGGGGCTTGCAGAAGAAAGCGAAGCGAGAAATACTTACCAGCCAAAAGCAGCAGCTTGGGAACAGAGCAGTTGAGGAAGAGGTTCGAAAGGCCCCGGAACCAGCCATCCCAGTACGTTTCCGTTTTCGCCAGCTCAATCCGCCATGTGTAGGCCACATCCTTCTTGGTCTTTTTTTCAGGGTGGGGTAGGGGGGGAAGAAAATGTCCGCTTTAAAACGCCAGAAACACATCATGCGAGCATTGGGTTGCAGTCCTCCAGATCCCAGAGGACTACAACTCCCATCATCCCTGACCGCTGGGGCAAGGCTGATGGGAGATGGAGCCCAGAAGTGCAGGAAGGCTGCAATGTTTTCCCAAACCCTGATGTATCCCAGACCGGATCCATGGAAGCGTAAGAGGAGGGGAGGTTGCAGTTAATATTATTCCGAGCACAATTCAAAGAGTTGGTGTTGACCTATAAAAGGTAAAAGGTACAGGACCCCTGGACGGTTAAGTCCAGTCAAAGGCGACTATGGGGTTGCAGCACTCATCTTGCTTTCAGGCCAAGGGAGCCGGCGTTTGTCCACAGACAACTTTCCAGGTCGTGTGGCCAGCAGGACTAAACTGTTTCTGGCGCAACAGGACACCGTGACGGAAACCAGAGCGCACAGAAATGCCGTTCACCTTCCTGCCGCAGCGGTACCTATTTATCTACTTGCACAGGTGTGCTTTCAAACTGCTAGGTTGGCAGAAGCTCAGACAGAACAACGGGAACTCACCCCCGTCGCAGGGATTTGAATCCTAAATGGCTTATGCCTAGTATACCTGAAGGAACGTCTCCACCCCCATCATTGAACCCGGACACTGAGGTCCAGCTCCGAGGGCCTTCTGGTGGTTCCCTCCCTGAGAGAAGTGAGGTTACAGGGAACTAGGCAGAGGGCCTTCTCGGTGGTGGCACCCGCCTTGTGGAACTCCCTCCCACCAGATGTCAAGGAAATAAACAACGACTTGACTTTTAGAAGACACCTGAAGGCAGCCCTGTTTAGGGACGTTTTTAATGTTTAATGCTGTATTGGGTTTTTAATATTTGGTTGGGAGCCCCCCAGAGTGGCTGGGAAAACCCAGCCAGATGGGCGGGATATAAATAATATATTGTTGTTGTTGTTGGGCGGGGTATAAATAATATGTTGTTGTTGTTCCCATGAGACTGTTTTCATTCAAAACAGTCTGTTCCCCAAAGCCTGTTGGTCTTCACTTGCCAGCAGGAGGACAGCAAGGAAGGAGCCAGTCGGACTTCTCCAGGCAGGGAGTTTCAAAGTTGCCTGGGAGAAGCCACTGCTGAGAAGACCCTGTCTTCCCTGAAGGGCCTCCCTAAAGTTCTCAAAACTCGGGCAGGTTCTTATGGGGAAATACAGTCCTTCAGATAACCTGGACCTGAGCCATATAGGGCTTCATAAATCATAACCAGCCCTGTATTTAACCAGGCATCTGTAGGCAACCCTGGTTTGATCTTTTATCATGTTTTTAATATTCTGCTGGGAGCTGCCCAGAGTGGCTGGGGGAACCCAGCCAGATGGGCAGGGTACAAATATACTATTATTACCATTATTATTATTATTAGGCTGCTAAAGAAGTATTGAGAGGTCGTGGGGAAAGAGAGAAGAGGCAGCGTGTGAGTCAGGGATGGGGAATACCTGTGATTCTGTAGATGCTGCTATACAGTGGTACCTCTGGTTAAGAACTTAATTTGTTCTGGAGGTCCGTTCTTAACCTGAAACTGTTCTTAATCTGAGGTACCACTTTAGCTAATGGGGCCACACCACCGCCTTTCGATTTCTGTTCTCATCCTGAAGCAAAGTTTTTAACTGAGGTACTATTTCTGGTTTAGCGGAGTCTGTAACCTGAAGTGTCTGTAACCTGAAGCGTCTGTGACTCAAGGTACCACTGTACTCTAACCCCATCACCCCTGCCTGACAGCCCAACAACAGCCAGAGGCCCGCGGTTATTCCCCCAATCCTGACAAGATGCCTTCCTCACCTCTGCGTCATCATCCTTCTTCCTTTTGTTCATGGATTCTCCATTTTCGTCTTCCTCCTCCTCCTCTTCCTCCTCCTCTATGATCCCCTCCACAATGGTTTTGGGACCTCCAGGGCTGGCCGCACCTTCGCACCTGGTTCAAAGGAACAACAAGGAGTGAAGGAGACCTGGACAAGAAGACCCCCAAGTCAATTTGAAACGCTCCACCTTGGCCTTAATGAGACGGGGGGAAATACCAGCGTGTTACATAGGAAACTGAAGTTATCACACCCGATGTAGGTCCCATAATTTTTAGTTTTGGTTTCCGGAATCCCGGGGGCAGAACGCATTTCTTCCTTGCCTGGACGAGGATGTGGGATTTCTGTAAAACTCATTGATTCCCTCCCCCTCATTCTTTTTTCCTTTCTCCTCCTGTGATGAGGCTGTATTTTAATGTTTTAATGTTGTATTTTAATCTTGTTTTTAAGTTGTATTCATTCAGCTTGTTTTTATTATTGGTTGTTAGCCGCCCTGAGCCACCCTCTTGGCTGGGGAGGGTGGGGTATAAATAAAATGTATTATTATTATTATTATTATTATTATTATTATTATTATTATTGTTGTTGTCCGTGAGGCCAGCGTCATGGACTCAAGACTGCAGTCTGGTAAAAGCCAGTTGAGCGGGGAACCTAATAGCAGAATGCTAGAATGAAAAACAACTCCAGATGAGGTACAGGGAGGGTTCTAACAAACCCAGTCGCACCTTGGATTTCAAACTCCTTGGCTCCCGAACAAATTAGCTCCCGGACTGATTTGTGAGTGTTCCGGTTGTCAAACATTCTTTTGGAAGCCAAACGTCCAATGGGGCTTCGGATTGCCTGCAGGAGCTTCCTGCAGCCAATCCGAAACTGCGCTTTGGTTTCCAAACGTTTTGGAAGTCGAACGCACTTCTGGAACGGAACCTGTTCGACTTCCAAGCTACGACTGTACAGCAAAAATAAATCGGTTGAGTAAAGTTGATTTTTGAGGACTGTGGTTGGATGAAGAGATGGAACAGCTCTCCACATTTCCACTAATACAGTGGTACCTCAGGTTAAGTACTTAATTCGTTCTGGAAGTCCACTCTTAACCTGAAACTGTTCTTAACCTGAAGCACCACTTTAGCTAATGGGGCCTCCCGCTGCCGCCACCGCATGATTTCTGTTCTCATCCTGAAGCAAAGTTCTTAACCCGAAGTACTATTTCTGGGTTAGTGGAGTCTGTAACCTGAAGCGTCTGTAACCCGAAGTACCACTGTACAGTGGTGCCCCGCAAGACGAATGCCTCGCAAGACGGAAAACTCGCTAGACGAAAGAGTTTTCCGTTTTGGAGGTGCTTCGCAAAACGAATCTCCTATGGGCTTGCTTCGCAAGACGACCATGTCTTGCGAGTTCCTGCGGGGTTTTTTCCTCCCCCCCTTTTTCTAAGCCGCTAAGCCGCTTATCAGCTGATCCGATAAGCCGCTAAGCCGCTAATAGCGCTAATCCGTCAATGGGCTTGCTTCGCAAGACGAAAAAACCCTAGACGAAGAGAATCACAGAACGGATTCTTTTCGTCTTGCGAGGCACCACTGTATAGAGTGCATCGTAATGCAAAGATCTCACAGATTCTCTGGTCTCTGTCCTCTAAAGCATTACTGAATAAAGTCTGAACGACTGGATAAGTGTTGTGAGCCTCTATACTTGAACCCCCAAGGGAAATTTCTCCCAGAATGGGTAAACAGGGATTACGGGGCATGGAAGTATTTAAAGATAAAGGTTTGGATTTGGAAGACTGCAATGTGGCCCCACTCAAAACATGGCTTTCAAGCCCCCCTCCCCCAATATTCCTACTACACTTCAGGAAAAATCACAGCACCCGGCTGTCTGACAAAGAGGAGGCAAGTTCCGAGTCAGAATTGTATGTATTGTTAAAGTATTTTTTGGTTGTGCCTTTTAAAAACAATGCCCGCATAATAATAAAAAAATAATAATAATGCTAAAAAATCAAATATCTTTAATATGGTCAGTGACCAGGAAGCAATTTATAAAATATGACATTAAGAGTAGTATTGTGCTACAAGTAGCAGTAAAAATATGGCCAATTCTCAGAATTGGTGCTTATATTTATGACCAGGTTTCGAGTTTTAAGTTTTTAAAATTCAATTCAGGAGTCGCTACTGTTTATTATCGTTCTTTCGATGTTTACAGTTTGAACTCCTTTGTAGACATCATCGCTTGTCTTATTCTTGTTGCAATGTAACAGTACTTTGCCACGGACCTGTTAATTTCGGGCTCTTTGTCAGCTAAGAGGTGTCTGATATAGGTGTCGTCTGTACTACGAGGTATTTTCCTCAGAATCGGTTCGATCAGCTCTTTTCTTGAGTCTCGATATAATGGGCAGTATAAGATGACATGCTCAATGGTTTCGATTTCATTGCTGTTACAGGGACATAATCTTTGTTCGATCGGTATTTTATTGTATCTTCTCTCTAGAAGAGCTGAAGGGAGAGCGTTGAAGCGGGCCCTGGAAAATGCCCATTGGTGTTTAGCGTTGTCTAGAATTTTGAGATACTTCGCTAGATGGGGCCTTTGGGAATTGTATAGAAGTTTATAAGTTATCGGAAGTTGGTTAAAGTCATTTTGGGTTTCAATGTCCCTGAGTCTTTCTTTGATTATGTTCTTGGCCCTTCCCCCTTCTAAACTTAATAAATACTCTGGGGAGAGACCATATGTGGCCAGTTTTCTGAGAGTGCCCTTCAACCAGCTAGATTGGAATTTGTCAAGAAGCATCAGGGAAAGTAGTCCAACCAGCGAGTTGTTAAGTCTTAGCCAAGTGCATAAGGTTCTTATCCATACTTTGGCTTTAATGCTGCATAAGCCCGCTTCCAGTCGAAATAATAATAATGTTTTATTTATATCCTGCCCTCCCCAGCCGAAGCCGGGCTCAGGGCGGCTAACAACAATAAAATAATACAACATTCTAAAATCATTTCATTAAAAAATTACTTCGAATCAAATTGATGGCAACCATTGGGATGGAGTTCTGTGAAGATTGCCAAAGGAGGGAGTCAGGCTGTGCCTTGGCCAAAGGCTTGGCGGAACAGCTCTGTCTTGCAGGCCCTGCGGAAAGATGTCAAGTCCCGCAGGGCCCCAGTCTCTTGTGGCAGAGCGTTCCACCAGATTGGAGCCACAGCCGAAAAAGCCCGGGCTCTGGTTGAGGCCAGCCTAACCTCTCTGTGGCCCGGGACCTTCAGGATGTTTTTATTTGAAGACCATAAGTTCCTCTGTGGGACATACCAGGAGAGGCGGTCCCGTAGGTACAAGGGTCCTAGGCCGTATAGGGCTTTAAAGGTTAAAACCAGCACCTTAAACCTGATCCTGTACTCCACTGGGAGCCAGTGCATCTGGTATAGCACCGGGTGAATGTGATCTCGCAGCGAGGACCCCGTGAGGAGTCTCGCCACGGCATTCTGCGCCCGCTGGAGTTTCTGGGTCAGTCTCAAGGGCAGCCCCATGTAGAGTGAGTTACAGTAATCCAGTCTGGAGGTGACCGTCGCGTGGATCACAGTGGCTAGGTCAGGGCGAGAGAGGTAAGGAGCCAACTGCTTAGCTTGGCGGAGATGGAAAAATGCCGCCTTTGTTATAGCTGCAATCTGCGCCTCCATGGAAAGGGAGGTGTCAAAGATTACACCCAAACTCTTAACGAACGGTGCTGGCACTAATTGCGCCCCCGCAAGAGATGGGAGTTGCCCCCCCAATCCCATATCGTCCCGTCCCAGCCAGAGGACCTCTGTCTTCGAAGGATTTAACTTCAACCGGCTTTTGCTCCTTCTGCTGTGGCTGATAACCCTATGCTGCCTTTGATGTTATCTACAGACACACCCCCCCCCCAAAAAAATCTAAACTACCTGACTGGGGTTCCTCAGAGGGATTTTGGGGAGAGCACACACACTGTTAAGTTGCAATCCAAACCCCAGAAGATCGGCTCCTGCGGGAATATCGCAGCCATGATGAGAAGCTCCCGCCACCATTTCACACATCCATGTACGAAAACGGGGCAGAAAGAGACGATAAATGGCAACTGAAGAAGGCACGACTTACTGTTTGACTTGGCCAACCATAGAAACCCTGGCAGATTCAAGATTCCGTATCTGTCCGCTCTTTACACTAGAGAAAGAGAAAAGGAAACAGCCATTAGATGAGGGTTAGTTACTGCCAGGGTGGATAAAAATCAATTTATTTATTTTTATTTAATTTTTTGGATTTAAATTGGATTTTTTGGATTTAAATTGGATTTTTAAAAAAATGCGTTTGGAGGGCAAATCTTTTTAAAGATCGTTTTCTATTTAAGTTACATTATAGTCCAAAGGCTATTCTTCAGGAAATAAGGATTTGTTTTAAATTTTTCATGTCTGCTAAAACTCAGTCTAAGGTTTGTCCGTTTTTTGTTTTTTTTTAATTAACCACATCAGTTAACAAACATGGATACATATGCTATAGTGTTATTGTTTTAGTTCAATAAATTGTTTCAATTGTTATTAAGGAAATGGTTATTTTTCTCCTTCCAATAAAGTACAGCAGAAAAGTTGTCCAAATATAAACAGGTAACTTATTAAACCTCACAATAATTTCATAATTATGTCAGTGTATTTCTAATAGTATAACCAAATCAGTAATTTTTGATATAACTGTAAAAACTACTCTGAAAATTTATTATTCCAAAAATGAAACCTTCATCTGGTTGTAAATATTAAGATTATACCAGCAAGAATGAGTCTTTATGTAAAAAAAGATTTAAATCAAGTCTTACTGACTAGTGATTGAAATTGTGATTGAAATCGATTTGATTTAAATCAAATCCACCCTCGGTTACTGCCTGCTGCTTTTTAGCAGAGCTCAGCAAGCAAAGAATCACTTTCCCTACAGGGAACAGCTAGATTTTAAAACCAATGGAAAACCTATGGAGCCAAGTTACGGATTGTTTGCAGTATCACCAGTTACATGATATGTTTAAATTAGATAGAAAGAATGGATTTTTGGACCAAAGTTCACAATTTGAAAAAGAACTCCTGCAAAATCAGGATAAACTTATGTCTAAAATGTGTAATTTTTTATTGGAATGGGAAATAAAAGACAAGCTTGTTAAAGCTTCAATGACATAAAGGTAAAGGGACCCCTGACCATTAGGTCCAGTCGTGACCGACTCTGGAGTTGCGGCACTCATCTCGCTTTACTGGCCGAGGGAGCCAGCGTTTGTCTGCAGACAACTTCTGGGTCATGTGGCCAGCAGGACTAAGCCGCTTCTGGCGAACCAGAGCAGTGCACGGGAGCACCGTTTACCTTCCCGCCGGTGCGGTACCTATTTATCTACTTGCACTTTGACGTGCTTTCGAACTGCTAGGTTGGCAGGACCAGGGACCGAGCAACGGGAGCTCACCCCGTCACGGGGATTCGAACCGCCGACCTTCTGATCAGCAAGTCCTAGGCTCTGTGGTTTAACCCACAGCGCCACCCGCGTCCCTTCAATGACATACTGGGCAATAGATACAAATCACAATACAGATCTTAACCTCTGGGAGAAACTCAGAGAAAGTGACCAGAAATTGACAGCATGCTATTCATTGAAAGAGAGCTATTTAAAAATGATTCATAGATGGTAAACTCCGAGTAGGTTGGCTAAGATTTATAGAACAGAATCAGATTAGTGTTGGAAGTGTAAAGAGGTAGAGGGAGCGTTCTTCCACATGTGGAAAAAGTTAAAGGGTATTGGAAAATTATTTATAATGAACTGAAAGAAAACTTTTAAAATTACTTTCCCCCAAAAAACGAAGTCCTTTTCATTTGGGATAACTCAGACTGAAATTCCCAGGTGTCAGAAAAGGTTATTTATGTACGCAACAACTGCGGCCCGTGTTCTGTTAGCCCCAAAATGGAAAGGTGAGTAAGGTCCCAACCCAAGAGGATGGGCAACTGAAGTTGACGGAATATTAAGAACTTAATTCGTTCTGGAGGTCTGTTCTTAACCTGAAACTGTTCTTAACCTGAAGAACCACTTTAGCTAATGGGGCCTCCTACTGCTGCCGCGCCACTGGTGCCTGATTTCTGTTCTTATCCTGAAGCAAAATTCTTAACCTGAAGCACTATTTCTTGGTTAGCGGAGTGTGTAACCTGAAGCATATGTAACCTGAAGTGTATGTAACCCGAGGTACCACTGTATGATATGTAAAATGAACCATGGAAAGAGAAGAAGGGAAGTCACTGGATATTTTAAAGTTTGTAAAATATTTACTTGAAATTGTAAAATAGGAAATTTAATTTAAAAAAATTATATACAGTGGTACCTCAGGTTACATACGCTTTAGGTTACATATGCTTCAGGTTACAGACTCCGCTAACCCAGAAATAGTGCTTCAGGTTAAGAACTTTGCTTCAGGATGAGAACTCGTGCTCCGGCGGCACAGCAGCAGCGGGAGGCCCCATTAGCTAAAGTGGTCTTCAGGTTAAGAACAGTTTCAGGTTAAGAACGGACCTCCGGAACAAATTAAGTACTTAACCCGAGGTAGCACTGTATATATAGAGAGAGAATGAATTGCTTTCCTAGTAAATGGGCTGTAAATGGGCTCCCTTTGCGATGGGCTGCGTAAGTTGCGCAAAGTTTCCCCTTTACCTCCATTCGATGGCGTTCTCCAGAGATTTGAATGTCTTTGGGCGACTCCGAAGGAAATTCTGCATGCTGTTGAGGGCATCCATGGCTGTGCCTATGAACAAGAAAGGGGGAGAATCTGGCATGAAGCAAACCAGTGTTTTACAGAGGAGATGATATCCAAACCGACATAACTGTGACTGGGATGAAATCAAGGGTGCCCATTCATACTCCCCCTATCCTTATACCCCCATAGCAGTGTTTCCTTTCGAATCATGAGGTCTAGAAACTTACGTGCTTTTAAAAAAAAAGTTTCTAGGCCTCATGATTTAAATAGAAAAACTGCCTAGATCCCAACTAAAGAAGAATGGCAACTAAAGCCAACAGAATATGAGCTGCTTTGCAGACCTAACATATAGAATAAGAGAACAAAAAGAACATACCGTATTTTTCATATTTTCCCGCTGGGCTCTAGAAGCTTTGGGTTCCTTTTGACCTGCTCTTTGGGGCTGGCGGGGGGGGGGGAGTGCTGCTTTCCCCACCGCCAGCCTCCAAACCAGATCGGGTTTGGAGGCTGCTATCCGCAAGCCTGGGGAGCCCGGTGGGAACTTCCGCCGGGCTCCCCAGGCTTGCGGATATCTGCCCAAAGCCTGGGGTGCGCTGCTCAGCGCGCCCCAGGCTTCAGGATGCAGGCTGCTATCTGCAAGCCTTGGGAGCCCGGTGGGCACTCCCGCCGAGCTCCCAAGGCTTGAAGATAGCTTCCTGAAGCCTGGAGAGCAAGAGGGGTCGGTGCGCACCGACGCCTCTCGCTCTCCAGGCTTCAGCGAAAGCCTGCATTCGCTCCATAGGACGCACACACATTTCCCCTTCATTTTTGGAGGGGAGAAAAGTGCGTCCTATAAAGCGAAAAATATGGTACGTCCAAAGAAGATTGGAAAATGTTTATTGAATATATGGAAAGACTGGCAGCATTCAGATAAATAATAATAATAATAATAATAATAATAATAATAATAATAATAATAATAATACTTTATTATTTATACCCTGCCCATCTGGCTGGGTTTCCCCAGCCACTCTGGGCGGCTTCCAAAAGAATATTAAAATACTATAATACATCAAACATTAAAAGCTTCCCAAAACAGGGCTGCCTTCAGATGTCTTCTAAAAGCCTGGTAGTTGTTGTTCTCTTCGACATCTGGTGGGAGGGTGTTCCACAGGGAAGGCGCCACCACCAAGAAGGCCCTCTGCCTGGTTCCCTGTAACTTGGCTTCTCGCAGTGAGGGAACCGCCAGAAGGCCCTCGGTGCTGGACCTCAGTGTCCAGGTAGAACGATGGAGGTGGAGACGCTCCTTCAGGTATACTGGACCGAGGCCGTTTAGGGCTTTAAAGGTCAGCACCAACACTTTGAATTGTGCTCAGATACGTACTGGGATAAATTCTGAATGGCAGCAAGACTAATGGCTGAGTAAGAGGATAGGAACCAAGGGAACAAGCGCCAAGTGACACCGACTCTTACCTTCCACTACGTCAATCATGCAGAGGCCCAGCAAACTGGGCACCAGGTTGGACGCTGCCGTGTGCACGGCGATAGCCCCGCCCATGCTGTGGCCAATCAGCATGATGGGCGGGGCGAGGTCCCCGTACATGGCTTCCACCACGCTTCCGACGTCCCTGCAAAAAAGAAAGGCACAAGCTGGCTGCTCCTTCCTTGCACACAGGATAATGCTTGGAATCACAGAATGGTCAAACAGGAAAGGACCCCCGAGAGCCATCTAGTCCAACCCGCTGCAAAGCAGGGATCTTTTGCCTAAGGCGGCACTCGAACCCGCAACCCCGAGATTAAGAGTCTCTGGCTCAACCTCCTGAGTGATCCCTTATTTACTTGCATGGGCCAGAGCTCAGAGACAGAACATCTGCTTTGCAAGCGGAAATCCTCTCCCAGTAGGCGTGTCTGAAACTCTGGGGAGCTGCTGCCAGTCAGTGTTGGAGACACAGAACTAGACTGACCCATAGTTTGCATGTCTCCTTGAAGAAAAAGCTGGGAGTCAATGAAGGAGGTGCGGACAGGTGACCCCACCTAGGCCCGAAGTCACCCCAGGCCTCAAAACCAAATTTCCCCTTTCTCTCTTCTAAAAAATCCACAGCTTCTGCTTTTCTCTGCTTTCTCACAAGATGCTGCTGCGTAAGCAAAAGGTTATTTTTTTATCAGTACAAGAAGGCTTCAAAAAGCTAATGAATAGGCTAAGTCAATGCCAAGAATAAGCAGGCCTGGGAACTGAGTCTTATCTCATCCAGTTGCAACAAATCTTGGACCGCTGATACACAAGGCTTCTCAAACTCCTTGGTTTCTGTACCCCCTTTTCTGGGAAGGGTGCCAGGAGTCCCAGGACAGGAGCGTTCTGTTCATGCTCAGAGGCAGGGCTCCTGAGAAGGGGGAGAAAGGGGAGGGAACTGGAAGGGAATATATGCTCAGTGCAATGGCTGTAAAAACTTGTGCTTGTTTGTGACGTTATCACACTAGCTTCTTCTACCAAGCCCAGATGGTAGAAATAAAGCTCTTTCTCTGAAGTTATCCCTTGAGTGTATGTTTGACTCCCATTTCCCTCTCCCCGGGTGCAATGCTCTTCCCACCCGAGGGCAAAGCCTGAAAAGGCTACACCACCGTTTCAGCTCAGCTGCTTGCAGCAAGGCACTGGCAATGCCAAGGTTGTGGGTTCGATTCCCGTATGGGCCACCTGCATATTCCTGCACTGCAGGGGGTTAGACTAGATGACTCTTAGGGGTCCATGAACGATTCAGTCCTATAAATTAGCATGCAAATACAATGGTCCCTTGGTTCTCAAATGCCTTGGTTCCCAAACACCGAAAACCCAGAAGTGTTTTCAAACGTTTTTCAGAAGCCGAACATCCAATGCGGCTGTCGGCTACTGTTTCCGGGGCGCCTGCACCAATCAGAAGAAACACCTTGGTTTTCGAACATTTCGAAAGTCAAACAGACTTCCGGAACGGATTAAGTTTGGTGTTTTTGTTTTTGCTATTTATTTTGTGTTTTTGTTTTTGAGGTTTTTTCAGTTAATTTGTTTTTATGACTGTGTGGAACCCAGTTCAGCTACTGATTGATTGATTGATTGATTGTGTGATTGCGGAAATGGATAAAAGCCCCCCATCCAAACAGTGACTATCATCAGTGCAGGTTAAGGGGGAAATTAATTTTAACTTTTATCATCTACAATACTGTCTTATTTATTTTATAGTACAGAACACTGATTACTGCTTTCATTTTATGGATCAGTGGTCTCGTTAGATAGTAAAATTCATGTTACATTGCTGTTTTAGGGGTTGTTTTTAAAAGTCCGGAACGGATTAATTCGTATTGCATTACTTTCTATGGGGAAGCGCGCCTTGGTTTTGGAACGCTTTGGTTTTTGAACGGACTTCCGGAACGGATTAAGTTTAAGAACCAAGGTACCACTGTAATTCTTTTTCGTTTGGCTGCTTTCAAGGAGGAAGAAGCAAGGGCCTGTTTATTGTCACCGAAAAACGACCGTCATTTTCCAAAGCCTGCACGAAGGCGGAGACATAGCAGAGCCTGGCGGGAGAGGCAAGCGAGGGCACCCACATTTTCTGTCCTGGGGTGCTAAACGTCCCTGAGCACCTACGCTTCCGAGGGAGAAGAGGGCCCACAGCAGCTTTCCCTCATGTTCCTCAGGAGCTCGACACCCGTGAACAGTTGGAAGGCAATCTCCTCACACTTTGGTATTGAAATGGACTTCCAGAACAGATTAAGTTTGAGAGCCAAGGTACCACTGAACAGAGAACTCCCATTTTAGGCATGACCGAGGCACAACACTGAACCAGAAGTGACCCAGAAACGTCATAAAGACGACACTGAAACAACGCCAAAAGGCCGAATGGGGTGTCTGCAGGCTTTTTTTTAATGGATTTCCGATTTCCCACAAAATGTGCAATGACATGGAAGGCAACCCCTTGTGCATATGGGGAGTTGCCTGTAAATCAGAAAATAATAGATAAGTGCAAACATCCTCTCCCGTTCCGATTTTTGGAAAAAGTTGGCAAAAGCACTATTGTCACCCTATAAACCTGGAGTTGGATTTAAGATACTGCATTGGTCTCTCTTACACAAAACCCGCTTTGCCCTTGGAAAAAATAGGCCTAGATTTAGTCCAGAAAGATGCTCGGATGAAAGGTAGGCTAGATTATTTTTTTTAAGCAAGTTAGCAACAGCCGTTTGTCAAAATCTCTCGCTCCAGGCCGCTATCGGGGGAAAGTCTTTGCAGAAGGGATCTCTCCAAGACCCCGGTGCTGACGCACAAACGCCGCAAACTGCTGTGTTGGGCAGAGCTGCTGCTTTTAGACCAAAACAGAGCAAGTGGCTGTTGGTGGCTTCACAGATGGCCGCCCTGCAGGGAGGCAGATGTCCCTGCCGGCGTGAAGGACTCTGTCACCTTCGCAAGGCAGCTATCTGGAGACTCAAGAAAATAAATTTGCAGGGTGGGTAGATGACTGAATTTCAAAGAGCCTGGCCTGAGAACGGTTGGGCTACAGCTACAGCTGAGGACCAGGTAAGGTAAAAGGTAAAGGACCCCTGGATGATTAAGTCCAGTCCAAGGCGACTATGCGGTTGCGGCTCTCATCTTGCTTTCGGGCCGAGGGAGCCGGCGTTTGTCCACAGACAGCTTTCCGGGTCATGTGGCCAGCAGGACTAAACCGCTTCTGGTGCAACGGGACACCATGACGGAAAGCAGAGTGCACAGAAACGCTGTTTACCTTCCCACCGGAGCGATAACTATTTATCTACTTGCACTGGCATGCTTGGACCCCTGACCATTAGATCCAGTCGTGACCGACTCTGGGGTTTCGGCGTTCTTCTCGCTTTATTGGCTGAGGGAGCCGGCGTACAGCTTCCGGGTCATGTGGCCAGCATGACTAAGCCGCTTCTGGCGAACCAGAGCAGTGCATGGAAACACTGTTTACCTTCCTGCCGAAGCGGTACCTATTTATCTACTTGCACTGGTGTGCTTTCGAACTGCTAGGCAGACAGCCAAATGCCCAAAGCCAGGACACTTTTTAGCACAGAGAGAGTTTTATCGCTTTGACGGATGCTTAAGGGCCAGTCTCAGGTCTTCCAACTTCACCCTTAAGTCCTCGTCAAAATCAAGGGCACCTCGGAATGGGTTTTGTTACACGGCTGAGAAAACCAAGCACAGCAAGTTTAGATTACGGAACAACCTACTTGGACATCGTCTCTGCAGAGAGGTCTTCTGGGTTCCTAACTTTCGTCTCACCTGCAAAGGAAAGCGGATTTCGTTTACTTGATCCGTTTGACAAAATTCATATGCTGCTTCAGTCTAACAAAGCCTCTAAGTACGACTCTCGATATGACATTTTGGTTCCTGAAATTCATCATCATCATCATCATTTCATTTGTATAGTGCTTTTCCATAACTGAAACAATGCTCAAAGCAGCTTACCACATAACAAGATTTACATAATTACAAACACTACTGAAGTCGTAAACAATAAATAAAGCACATCAAAAAGTACACAACCAAATGGAAACAATTTCCACGTAAATCCTAAGATCTAAAACTAAAGATACAGCAATAATATCAATAACAGCAACAAGCTCTCTCAACCTCCCGTGAATAAATACACCAGCCCAAGAATATGTTCAACAGCTTTTGTAGCTGGAGTCAGTCCGCAATCCCAGGCCAGATGGGCAAGTGCCAGCAAGGCAGGGTGCGGGTCTTCCAGGGCTCACAACGTGGTCTCATTTAAAACAACCTGCTGCCTGCATTTTGCAATGTTAATGTCTACTTGCTTTATTGCATTGTTGTGTGCATTTTTTTAAAAAAAGACTTCCTGTGTCTTGGCAATCGCAAGAGCCTTTTGGGCGAATGGCAGAGTAAAACGTTTTTGGAATAAAATAATTAACCACACTAGGTGGGGCTCGATGGCCCGATATAATCTTTTAATGAATCCTTCGGAGAGAACTGCCATTTATATTTAAGGTCAGGGAGTAGAGGGGGTGGTTGGCTGTGGAAAGAAAAACCCACAGCAGTACCAAAAAAGAAAAAGAAAAAAAGAGTCGCTTCTTATTTCTGAAAGGATTTCTTACCATGTCCTCTCAGATCCAAAGCCACGATCCGGCACTGGACACGGCTGATGATGGCAGACTGCAAGGAAGGAAAAGATTTCATTTATCTGTTTTATTTAACAGGGCTTAATCACCCATACTTGTAAGGCGTTTACAAAAGTGCAATATGAACTATTGGGAAATAATTTATAATGAATTGAGGGGGGGAAATGTTTAAAAAGCACTTTTCCAAAGAAACCAGAGTCCTTTCTTTTGAGGATAATTCAGGTGCAAATTCCCAGGTGTCAAAAAAGGATATTAATGTGTGCCACTGTTGTGATCTGTGTTTTGTTAGCCCCAAAATGTAAAATGAGAGAGGTCCCAACCAAAGACGAATGGCAACTTAAACTGATGGAATATGTGTAGCTTGCAGACCTGACATACAGAATAAAAGAACATATATCTAGAGAAGACTGGAAAACGCTTATTGAATATATGGGGGAATTGTGTACACCTGAAAACGCTGGCAGCATTATGATAAATTCAACAGTGTAAATAGGTTTTGATGGATGTAATAATGGAATACTGAAAGGTTTATATAAAATATGCAGGGATTTATGTTATGCAAAATGAACCATGGAAAGAGAAGAAGGGAAGAATTGAAATTTTAAGGTTGCTAAAATGAATATTTTAGGTTGAAAAACAGAAAAATTAATTTTATTTATATATAGAACAATATGAACTACATATCTACTAAAAAATAATGATTATAAAAAGATCAGGCATTAAGGCGACCATAAACAGTGAAAATGTAAGTAAAAGTACACACACATATCCCTGAATTGCAGGGGGTTGGTCTAGGCCAGGCTTCCTCAAACTTGGCTCTCCAGATATTTTGAGACTACAATTCCCATCATCTCTGACCACTGGTCCTGCTAGCTAGGGATCATGGAAGTTGTAGGCCAAAAACATCTGGAGGGCCCAGGTGAGGAACGAACATTGCATGACAACTGTTTGCGATGCGGCCAGTTTGGAAAGCCCGCTGGGAAGGGAAGGGGCTGCCGGCCAGAGGGAGCGCTCTGGTCCCATTGACTAGCCTGGGGGGGCCTTGGACAAAGAGGGCAGGCAGCTTGGAGCAGCGTAAAGTAGCAAGGAGGCCCCACCAGGAATATGAATGAAGCTAAGCGGGTTGGGAGAGAGAGTGGGGAAACAGTGGGACTGGGAGAAGGCCAAGTCACTCGGAGGGCCTCCGGTCTTTTAAGTAGTCGAAGGGGGGGCTGTGCAATGGGGACAAGGCGACCCACTTAAAGAAGAAAAGGCTGAAATCGGGACAAGGTGACCCACATCTCCAGAACAGGGGTAAAATGAATTCTGCAGACCAGGCTAAACTCATGCAAGTAAACATAGGGGTCATAGAATTGTAGAATTGTGCAACCCCCTGCGATGCGTGTCCCCTCCTGTTTGGAATAATTTATTCTGCAGGTTTTAACTGCCTGGTATTGTTTTTTAGCTGCTCGCGCTACTCAGGGGGAGCAGTAAAAAAAAGGGGGGAATACAGTGGTACCTCTGGATGTGAACGGGATCTGTTCCGGAGCCCCATTCGCATCTAGAAGCGAACGTAACACGCAACTGCGCATGCGTGGGTCGCGTTTCTGCGCATGACATCATTTTGAGCGTCTGCGCATGCGGCGAAACCTGGAAGTAACACGTTCTGTTACTTCCGGGTTGCCAAGGAGCGCAACCCGAAAATGCTTAACCTGAAGCGTATTCATCCCAAGGTATGACTGTACAAAAGCACGGCTCTCAGAGTGCTACAGACGCCCCCCAGCCCCCCCCCCTTCAGAGATTTCAACAGGTTCAGCCAGGATTAGGCAGGCTAGAAACCTGACGAAAAATTAAATCCGAAAGCCGAGGTGCTTCCGAAACCGAATTCTGTGATGAATAAATTTTGTTCATGACCATTTCCTCCCCAAGGTGGCGTACGTGGGTCTTCTCCCCCTCCTCATTTAATACCCACAACAACCTGGTGAGGTAGGTAGGCCGAGAGGCAGGGAACCGTTCTAAGGTCCGGCCCCCGCCCCCCCCCCCAGTGAGCTTCACGGCCAAATGGGGAACCTGGTCTCTCCCAGGTTCGAATCTGACACTCTCACCAATACGCCATACTGGAAATGCCACAGTCTGCGGCTCCAATGCAACGCCAGTAAATTTAAAGCTCCTGGTGTGAAGGTCTTAACATGTATTTTACTTACAGTGGTACCTTGGGTTAAGTACTTAATTCCTTCCAGAGGTCCGCACTTAACCTGAAACTGTTCTTAACCTGAAGCACCACTTTAGTTAATAGGGCCTCCCGCTGCTGCCGCGCTGCCGGAGCACGATTTCTGTTCTCATCCTGAAGCAAAGTTCTTAACCTGAAGCACTATTTCTGGGTTAGCAGAGTCTGTAACCTGAAGCATATGTAACCTGAGGTACCACTGTATTTTAACAATATGTACTGCTTAACCATTTTTTTTTTTAAAAAAACAACAACTATCTATGCAATTACATAGTGTTAAATCTTCATGAGAAAACGCCAACAAATTTAACAGATTTTGGAAACAAGTAGGCACGACAAAATGTCAGGGATCAGCAAACTTTTTCAGCAGGGGGCCGGTCCACTGTCCCTCAGACCTTGTGGGGGGCCGGACTATATTTTTTTCTGTGGGGGGGGGGGAAGATGAACAAATTCCTATGCCCCACAAATAACCCATTTTAAATAAAAGCACACATTCTACTCATGTAAAAACACCAAGCAGAGATTAATTTAAATAAAAGGACACATTCTACTCATATAAAAACAGGCTGATTCCTGGACCATCCGCAGCCCGGATTTAGAAGGTGATCCAAGTTTCCTTTGCACTGGGTAGGGAGATGTGTGAACTCTCAGTCGGAAGGGTGGAAATAGGGGGAAAGCTCCAGTCTTTCCCAAAATAAGTGGGGTGGGGTGGGATTTGCACCAGGCACACTTATGAAAAACAAGAGCCCTGCTGCAAAGACGATGACGCTTCGTGATTTGTTCCTGCCAGATAAATAACATATTTTTGGAATTGCAGTGATTAAGCGGCATTGAGGCTCCAAGGGTTTTAAAAATAGGCCTTTTGTTCCAGGAAAATCGACTGGGTGGCAAAAAACCAGGCACACCCAGCAGCGGCGGAGAATGCCTGTTGAAAAGGCTCCCAAGAGCCAAGGAGACAAGGGATGCCTGCAATTGCGGAATCCATTATGCCCTCCAACCAGTGGCGTAGCGTGGGTTGTCAGCACCCGGGGCAAGGCAAGTAATTTGCGCCCCCTAACCCCTAACCTGCCGCCGCTGCCAGCTTCTTCTTGCTGCTGCCTGGTCTGGTCTGGTGTGGTTCTCTCCCGCGCTCAGCGCTGCGCTGGGTGGCCGCTGCCCTGTCCAGATAGTCCCCCTCTCTCTCCGCACGCCTGGCACACCCCACCTCCACAGTGGGCAGCGACCCGGCGGCTCGGATCGGATTCGCACAGCCAGCACTGCAGTGAGAGAGAGTGAGCGAGCCAGGTAGGGGCAGAGAGCTGTGAGTGCGAGTGCGCCCCCCCCGATGTTGCGCCCGGTGCAGCCGGCCCCCCTGGACCCCCCACGCTACGCCACTGCCTCCAACTTTTAAGCCAGGGATGGGGAGCCTGTGGCCCTGTGGATGTAGCTGGACTCCAACTCCCATCATCCCACAGGCCATGTTGGCTGGGGCTGATGGGAGTTGGAGTCCAACAGCCCCTGGAAGGATCCAGGTTCCCCTTATTTTAATTTATTGGGCTGCAGGAATCCAAGGAAGGGCAAACAGGGGCTGGGTTGAGGGAATTTCTGCAAGTCGGTAGCAGCGAAAACTGAGGCACGTCTGCTCAGAAGACAATCTCGTGCAGGGCAATGCGGCTTGGTACCCAGGTAAAGTGGACCCAGGGTTGCTGCCTTAAGCCAGTTCAGATGCCATGCTGAATCGGATTTCCCATGCAATGTTCTGCTTTCATCAATGGTCCAAGCAAGCAGGAAGCCGCCTGCAACCAAGTCAGGTCATTGTTCCATTGAGATCTGTATTGTCTACCCTGGCTGGCAGCAGCTGTCCAGAGTTTAGGACAAGTCTCTCCTAGCTCTACTAGGAGATACAGGGGAGAGTGAGGCCATTGGTCCATGTACCCTAGACTTCCCTGACCTGGGACGCTTCTGGCTGGGGCTGATGGGAGTTGTAGTTAGAAAACAAATGAGGACACTAGGTTAGGGGGGGAAACAGGGATAGCTTAACTGGCAGCAGCAGCAGCTTATAGAATTGCAGAGTTGGAAGAAGGGGTCGCTAGGGTCATCTAGTCCAACCCCCTGGAATGCAGGAATGACAGCTGCAGAATCCCTGAAAGGTGATCACCGAATCTCTGTTACCTCCTGCTTGGTCTACTGCAACGTGGTCTACATGGGGATACCTTTGAAGCTGGCTCGGAAACTGCAACTAATCCAGAATGCGGCAGCTACCGGTGACTGGGGGCAGCAGCTCTTGAAAGACCTACATTGGCTCCCAGTATGTTTCCGAGCACAATTCAAAGTGTTGGTGCTGACCTTGAAAGCCCTAAACAGCCTCAAAGGCCCAGTAGACCTGAAAGAGTGTCTCCACCCCCATCGTTCAGCCCGGACACGGAGGTCCGGCTCCAAGGGCCTTCTGGCGGTTCCCTCATCGCAAGAAGCCAAGTTACCGGGAACCAGGCAGAGGGCCTTCTTGGTAGTGGTGCCCACCCTGTGGAACGCCCCCCCATCAGATGTCAAAGGAATAAACAACTATATGACGTTTTAACTACTGCCATAATTGTATTGTTTATCATTATATTGATCGTTAATTTAAACTTAATTTTACAGTACTGTGTTTCTGATTTGTTTAGTCCGGTATGTGAGTCTGGCCTGGGACTGTAATAAATTCAATTCAAATATATGACGTTCAGAAGACATCTGAAGGCAGCCCTGTTTTGGGAAGCTTTTAATGGCTGATGTTTTAGTGCATTTTTGGCCTTCTGTTGGAGGCTGCCCAGCGTGGCTGGGGATGGGTAGAAATAAATTATTATTATTATTATTATTATTATTATTATCATCATCATCATCATACCTCCAACGAAGGAGAGCCTGCCACCTTCTGAAGGGGCCTTTTCCTCTGTCAAAAGGCTCTTGCCATCACAAAGTTCTTCCCAGTGCTTAGTCAGAAAAAAATATGCCCCTCACCACAAAGCTCAATATTGGAAGATGCAGGACAAACTGAAGAAAAGTCTGTTTCATGCAGCGCAGAGTTAAAAGGGTGGGATTCTGTGTTCCTGCCTGACTAGAAGCCTCCTGGAAGCGCAATAATGCCTCTATGCTTGCCTGGACGGAGAGAGGCGCATGTGCGTGTCTCTGTATAGTGTTACACACCAACACAATCTCAGAGTGGTAAGATTCCAGGGGGTTCAACAATCTTGCCTCCTTGGAATAAAGGTTAGTGGAGACTGTGGTGTCTTTACGATGTATGGTTTTCTCTTCTACACTCACAGCAGGTGCCCTGCTCTCCGTCGTAGCCTTTAAAAACAAGGCAGCAATTGTGCTGGAAAGCCACAACGCATTTGCTTGCGGCCATCAAGCCGCAACATGGATTCTCATCCCGAAGGACGTTTTCCGGGTTTATTCTGTAAAGGTGCCTCGCAAGCAGAACGGGCTCCGTAAACAACAAAATATTAACCACAGGAAAAGACGTGCGATCAGCTGTTCACTTACGGTAAACACAGCCCAGGAGAGGGCAGAATGGCCTCCGCCGTGTAGAAGGAGTAAGACGGGACCCTCGGACCCACTCTTGTAAATTCGAAAAGTGTATGAACAGTTAAGGACATGGTAACCTTCTCAAAATAAAAAGAGAAAGACCTCCGAGTTAAGATGCAAGCTGCAACATCGTCTGCGCCTCCCAGGAACACATCGTCACTCAGTCAACAGGACATTATTTTATTTTTTTACGCCCAGAAGACTTTGGCACCGTCCTTTGGCAGCGCTGAATCGGTTCACTGCCACCCAGAGCGAGCTCAATCAGGGAAACATTTTGCAAACATCACCACCCAAGGCCATCTGCCGGGAGCCACACAGCGTGGAGGGTGGCAGCTTCTAAACAGGGGCCTTACGGCTACATGCGCAACAGAGGACCCTATAAATCAGGATTTTTTTTAACAAAGGAGAGGGAAAAGGATATATCCTTGCCAGAGTCGCTCTCAACCACAACATCCTCCATGGACTCGAAGTACTGGCTCCACGGGACAGCAGAATAATCGCGCTTCCTTCCAGGCCTGGAAAACAGAGACACGATGCTTAAATACTGCACCTGGGTGGCTTAAGAAGTATTTTGCTGTGTGCAGGAAGGCCCTTTATGTGCAACGACAGCCTCGTTCTTGCAATTTAAAAGAAGGAGAAGAAAGTTACGGCCATTCCTTTCATTACAGATTGGATTCCCCTGGGGTACTCCTGGAGTTTGCCAGCAACTCAACATTTCATTTATTTACCAAAGAAAGCTTTAGAAATCTATAGTGCTGGATGGTGGAGTCAGGCAACAGAAGTATGGTATTTTTCGCCCCATAGGACGCACCAGCCCATAGGACGCTTCAAGTTTTTTGAGGGGGAAATAAAGGGGAAAAAATTTATTCCCCCCCCCCCCGGCGCTTGCGAGGTCGGCAGTGGGGAGAAGCGCTCTTCTCCCCGCCGCCCGCCTTCAGATCAGGTCCAAGGACAGCGGGGAGACGCGCTGCGCCTCCCCGCTGTCCCCGGAGCTTGCGAGGCTGGCGGCGGGGTCTCCCCGCCATCAGCCTCCAAACCACTTCGGGAGACAGCGGGATGGCGGCGTTCCGCCTCCCCGTTGTCCCCCGACCTTGTGGGGCTGGCGCTGGGGCTCTCCTGAAGCCTGGAGAGCAAGAGGGGTCGGTGCGCACCGACCCCTCTCGCTCTCCAGGCTTCAGCGAAAGCCTGCATTCACCCCATAGGACACACACACATTTCCCCTTCATTTTTGGAGGGGGAAAAGTGCGTCCTATAGGGCGAAAAATACGGTAATATCACAGGCTGGCACACAGACATTTCACAATCATCCTGGGACTGAATATAAGGAAAACTAAGATCTACATCAGGCATAGGCAACCTCGGCCCTCCAGATGTTTGGGGACTACAATTCCCATCACCCCTGACCACTGGTCCTCTTAGCTAGGGATCATGGGAGTTGTAGACCCAAAACACCTGGAGGGACGAAGGTGCCTATGCCTGATCTACATCCAGCAACCTGCAGCCTCCCAGATGTTGCCAGACTACAACTCCCATCATCCCTGGCTGCTATACATGCTGACTTAGGTTGATGGGAGTTGGGGGTAAATAAGAACAACATGCTGGATCTGACCCATGGCCCATCGAGTCCAGCATCCTGTTCTCACAGCGGCCAACCAGATGCCTGTGGGAAACCTGCAAGCAGGATTCGAACACAAGAGCCCCCTCACCTGCTGGACGGATGCAAGAGGGGCTGAGAAGGCCAAGCACATGCCATACAAATAAGGTGTTCTATGAGATTACCGGGACACAGGTTTGGGGGCTAAATCTCCTTCTCTCACAACCAGATACAGTGGTACCTCAGGTTAAGTACTTAATTCGTTCCAGAGGTCCGTTCTTAACCTGAAACTGTTCTTAACCTGAAGCACCACATTAGCTAATGGGGCCTCCTGCTGCTGCCGCGCCGCCGGAGAACAGTTTCTGTTCTCATCCTGAAGCAAAGTTCTTAACCTGAAAAACTATTTCTGGGTGAGCGGAGTCTGTAACCTGAAGCGTATGAAACCCGAGGTACCACTGTACAGTGGGTGCTCGGGTTGCGAACGTGATCCGTGCTGGATGCACATTCACAACCCGCAGCGTTCGCAAACGGCAGAGGTACCTCTGCGCATGCGCAGGATGCGATTTGGCGCTTCTGCACATGCACAAAGCACTATTTAGCGCTTCTGCGCATGTGCGGCCAGCGAAACCCGGAAGTAACCCGTTCCGGTACTTCCGGGTTTCAGTGGGTCCGTAACCCGAAAAAACGCAGCGTGTGTCTGTAAACATCTGGAGAATATGAAGACTGGGGGAAGGCTGGTCCAGGCCGGTTAGCTGTTCTCACCGCAAAGTCTCGGGCGGAGATCTCGGCTGGCTACACTGCCAGTGTTGTTGTTTTATTGCTTTCACTGGGGAGTGGACCTGGGACTTCCTGCGTGCAAATGGTGTGTTCGAGCAGCAAGCGACGGCCCCTCCCAGAGAGACGCCTTCCGCTGTCACTTTGCATCTTCCATGCACAGCAGGTTTCCTTCAGCAATTCCCCACCCAGCCTTCCCTGGCAAATGGCCAGCAAGCACCACAATATGGTAACACCGGTCTCTCCTTCCCCGCTCATTCCTGGACCTAAACACCACCTCTTTGCATGTAGGGTTCAAGTCCCTCCTTTCTGCAAACAGCACACCCCACGATCCCTCACAGCCCCCATGCATTGCTTGGGCCGGATGAACGCCACCTACCTTTGATGGAATCTCATGCACCAGGCGCAGGATCAGGCACAAACCCCCTCCCCCCCCAATTCTCTCAGCTGGTTGCTGCCTTGAGGTTGCCCCTATTGCAATGTGATTTTTACAACACATACAATGACGGGACGTGGGTGGCGCTGTGGGTTAAACCACAGAGCCTAGGACTTGCCGATCAGAAGGTCGGAGGTTCGAATCCCCGCGACGGGGTGAGCTCCCGTTGCTCGGTCCTACCTCCTGCCAATCTAGCAGTTCAAAAGCACAAAGTGCAAGTAGATAAATAGGTACCACTCCAGCGGGAAGGTAAACGGCATTTCCGTGCGCTGCTCTGGTTCGCCAGAAGCGGCTTAGTCATGCTGGCCACATGACCCGGAAGCTGTATGCCGGCTCCCTCGGCCAATAAAGCGAGATGAGCACCGCAACCCCAGAGTCGGCCACGACTGGACCTAATGGTCAGGGCTCCCTTTACCCTTTACCTTTTTACAAGAGAGAAGCGCATTAAGCTTTCACATCACAAACGACAGCCTTCAATTTCCAGGAGAATCCCCTTCTCCATCCTTTCTCACCGGGCAAAAAAAAGGACCCCTTAAACCCTTTGGGTAAGGGTGAAGAAATTGCAACACCCCACGGCATAAGGCCAGAAGCAGCAATCAACCTGGGATTCCCCAGGTGGCCTCTGCTAATGTCTGCAACCAAGGAGCAGTGCTTTTTACGGTGCACTACTGTCTTCAGAGCACCTCCTTGCATGCAGAAATTCAGTCCTGCTCATGAACCAACCTTGGAGAGCACACTCTCTCACACTCTCAGCCCATGGGGGCAGGGGGGGAGTGGGAAACTAGGCTGGCCTACCCTGCAGAGCTGTTGTACGCAATGCATTTCAGAAAACACCGTATGAACACCGCAGCTGTTGTCATCTACCCTTTGAAAGCAGGCACTTTTACATACTTCCGCCCTGTCCTTAGGAACTGGGCACCTCATTAATACAACTCCACCCCCCATATTACACATCACATAACCCCTATTTGCTGTTGGCATTTGTCTCAGGAGACAACAGAGGAGTGTGCCTCTGGGGTTATGTCAAACCCCCATGATACACACATACATATTCACGCATATCCACATTGTATATATGTAAAGGAAAAGGGACCCCTGACCATTAGGTCCAGTCGTGGCCGACTCTGGGGTTGCGGCGCTCATCTCGCTTTAATGGCCGAGGGAGCCGGCATACAGCTTCTGGGTCATGTGGCCAGCATGACTAAGCTGCTTCTGGTTAACCAGAGCAGCGCATGGAAACGCCATTTACCTTCCTGCCGGAGCGTTACCTATTTACCTACTTACACTTTGTTGTGCTTTCAAACTGCTAGGTTGGCAGGAGCTGGGACAGAGCAACGGGAGCTCACCCTGTCGCGGGGATTCGAACCGCCAAACTTCTGATCGGCAAGCCCAAGAGGCTCTGTGGTTTAACCCACAGCGCCACCCGCATCCCTTACTGTATATATGTGTGTGTATATACAGTGGTACCTCGGGTTAAGTACTTAATTTGTTCCGGAGGTACTTAATTCTTAACCTGAAACTGTTCTTAACCTGAGGTACCACTTTAGCTAATGGGGCCTCCCGCTGCCACCGCCCGACTTCTGTTCTCATCCTGAAGCAAAGTTCTTAACCCAAGATACTATTTCTGGGTTAGCGAAGTCTGTAACCTGAAGCGTCTGTAACCTGAAGCGTATTTAACCTGAGGTACCACTGTATATTTATATATATACACATATATATATATACACACACACACGCACAGAGTGATATAAAAATACATATACATGAGAATATACATACAGTGTATCTATATTTAGGACACACACACCAGGCTTCCATTGAAAGCAGAGAGCGCCCCCTCCCCCCTTCAGAGCCCCCCTTCATTTTGCAGACAATCATTCCCCCCAAAAAAGACTCCCCCACCCACGCGTGTTCTGGAAAATCCCCCCACCCCACCCACCCCCAAAATAAACCCTGGGCAAACCCCGCCCCGCCCCATTCATCCTCCCCAAAGCCACGCCCCCTCCTGCACTCGGCGCCCCCTTCCCCACCCCCGCCGCATGACGCCACGCCGCCACCCTGGTCCCCCGCCGCGTGACGTCATCTCCCTCCGCGTGACGTCACCCGCCTCCCCCCCCGTCTCCCCCCTCGCGTACCCCATGCGCATCTTGGGGAGGGCCTGGCCGCTTCCCCCGGCGGGTCCCGGCGGGCGAGGGGGCAGGCGGCCCAGCTGCAGCTGCTTCTCCAAGGCGGACATGGCGAGGGCGGCGGGGAGAGGCGAGGCGGCGGCGGCGAAGGGGCAGGATCCGGCCCCCGCCCTCCCAGAAGGAGCCGCCGGCCAGCCGCTCCCAGCAGCCTCTGCGCGCCGGAAGGACGCCTCCCCGCGCCCCAAGGCGTGCTGGGAAATAGAGTTGCTGAAGATTCCAAACGGGAGCGGCCGCGGTGCACCCTGGGAGGCGCGGTTCCGTTTTAAGGGCATGAGCGAGGCGGGGCGGCGCCGTAGAGATAGTAAAGTCTAGAGTCGCTCTTTAGTTTTCCATGATTAAAAGCTGAAATAAATTTATACTTTTTCCATTACAAATGTTCCTATTCCATTCAATTCACTCATGCAGTCATAATCATCGCCTTCCCTTGCCCTCCCTTCCGCGGTTCTGTATATTTACCCACTGTGACTGCATATTCTAATTGCTCCATAAATTTTATTGTCCTCTTTACTCAATCTTACCTTCATATACTTTAATCCGCTCCATCCCTGCTAACGTTTCAACCTGCAAACATTTCCCACTCTCCTTTAAATACTCCACTCTTCCTGATCTCTTATTCTATAACAACAATAATTTATTATTGTTAATAATGTTGATATCAATATCACTATTAAAATTAATAATGACTATTTATGTGGACAAGGATTAAATGTAAGGTATGTGTTTAGAATAGATTTATGGGAAATTTTGAAAACTTATTGATTAGAATATTTGTGTGAGATCGTATGGGAAAAATACGGAATAACAGATACAATCTTGTTTAAAATGTATATAGGAAGTGCAGTGGAAGTTAATCAATGAATTTTTTTATTATTTTCATATTGAGATATTTGTAGAATTAAGTTGGAAGAGATTTTTCCAATTTTTCTTTTTTTCTCTTTATTTTTTCTTCTTTCTTCTTTACTTCTTTTTCTCTCTTTTGTTCCTTTTATATATATATATGTGCTTATTTGTAATATTTTGCTTATATTTTGTAACAATTACGTTAAATAAACAATAAATTTTAAAAATAAATAAAAATAAATAACACTCTTAATATTATTTTAAAATCTAAAATTGTTTTTAATTCTAATAATCATAGTAATCATAATAATTGCTAATAATTACTAAATTCGTTGAATTTGCTAAATCTGAATACTCCACCCATTTCACCCGCCGTTATTCTTTGCTGCCATTATTCCTTCTCTCCCTTGTTCTCCATCCCTGCGCTTTTGGGAGAAGCAGAGCCGCGGCCCCTCAACTGGAATGCTCCTCTATAATCTTATATCTACGGTGCTAGCGAAGGTCCCCGCGGAGACGCCTTTCCTTGGCGGCGCCTGCAGCCCCGCAGCGCCCTCTGGAGGTCGGAGGTCGCACCGGAGGCGGCGAAGTCCCCGCCGGGCTTTCCTCCCGCCGTTGGCGCCGGTTTCCCAGAAGGCCGCGCGGCGGCGGCGGCGGCGGCCGTTGCTAAGCAGCGGGAAGCGGGCTCGGGGGGCCTAGTCGGGAGGATGAAGCAGAGGAAGGCCAAGGCGGCTGGCCCGGCCCGGCCGGGGTCCGGCCGCAAGAAAAAAGGTGAGGAGGGGTCTCGGGGGGGGGACCCCGTAAAAGTAACGGGGCGCGGCGGGCTGTCATTAGCGACCCACCCCGAATTGGTGGGTGAGGTGGGCAGGGAAGCAAACGACAACCTCTCCCCCCGGGCTCACCACATACCTTAAATTTACTATTACTATTATTATTATTATTAAAAGACAACCTCTCCCCCCGGGCTCACCACATACCTTAAATTTACTACTATTATTATTATTATTATTAAAACGACAACCTCTCCCCCCGGGCTCACCACATACCTTAAATTTACTATTACTATTATTATTATTATTAAAAGACAACCTCTCCCCCCGGGCTCACCACATACCTTAAATTTACTATTACTATTATTATTAAAAGACAGCCTCTCCCCCCGGGCTCACCACATACCTTAAATTTACTATTACTATTATTATTATTATTAAAAGACAACCTCTCCCCCCGGGCTCACCACATACCTTAAATTTACTATTACTATTATTATTATTATTATTAAAAGACAACCTCTCCCCCCGGGCTCACCACATACCTTAAATTTACTATTATTATTATTATTATTATTATTATTATTATTATTATTATTACTATTATTAAAACGACAACCCCTCCCCCCGGGCTCACCACATACCTTAAATTTACTACTATTATTATTATTATTATTATTAAAACGACAACCCCTCCCCCCGGGCTCACCACATGCCTTAAATTTATTATTATTACCGGGCTCCCCACATGCCTTAAATTTATTAATATTATTATTTCTATTATTACCAGGCTCACCACATGCCTTAAATTTATTTATATTATTATTTCTATTATTACCAGGCTCACCACATGCCTTAAATTTATTTATATTATTATTTCTATTATTACCGGGCTCCCCACATGCCTTAAATTTATTAATATTATTATTATTACTATTATTACTAGGCTCACCACATGCCTTAAATTTATTAATATTATGATTACTGAGCTCGCCACATACCTTAAATTTATTATTATTAGTATTAGTATTACTGGGCTCACCATATACCTTAAATTTATTTTTATTTTTATTATTATGATTATTATTATTATTATCACAGCTACAACTACATTAATATTTATATGCCGCCTGGTAAGGGACTCGAGGTGCCTTGCAGACAACAGCAAGAACAGCTCAAAACAAAGAAAGAAAAGCAACCGTCAAAATACAATTTAGCACTGATAGAATTTGGGAATTATTCTAGGGACAGTACTACCTAAATTGCACAGCTCCGTTTTGTAACAGATAAAATTGAAATAGAAGGAATAGGAGAGAAAATAGAAAACATAAGGGTGGGGGAGAGAAGTTAAAACAATGAACTATCAAGTTTTTGGGGAGGGAAATAAAGGGGAAAAAATTTATTTCCCCCGCAGGCACTTGCGAGGCCGGCAGTGGGAAGAAGCGCTCTTCTCCCCGCTGTCCGCCTTCAGATCAGGTCCGGGGACAGCGGGAAGACGCGCTGTGCCTCCCAGCTGTCCCCGGAGCTTGTGGGGCAGGCAGCGGGGAGAAGCGCTCTTCTCCCCGCCGCCCGCCTTCAGATCAGGTCCGGGGACAGCGGGAAGACGCGCTGCGCCTCCCCACTGTCTCCGGAGCTTGCGGGGCTGGCGGCGGGGTCTCCCCGCCGCCAGCCTCCAAACCACTTCGGGAGACAGCGGGATGGCGGCGTTCCGCCTCCCTCTGTCCCCCAATCTTGTGGGGCTGGCGCTGTGGCTCTCCTGAAGCCTGGAGAGCGAGAGGGGTCGGTGCGCACCGACCCCTCTCGCTCTCCAGGCTTCAGTGAAAGCCTGCATTCGCCCCATAGGACGTACACACATTTCCCCTTCATTTTTGGAGGGGAAAAAGTGCATCCTATAGGGCGAAAAATACGGTAGTTGAAAGATGATAAATAAAGTTTATTTTAAAAAAGAAATAAACTAACTGGTCTGTTTTGGATAAATAGTAATGCTGTGGTCTACCTCTTCTCCACAGACGTCAGTGATATCTCCCCCTCTACAAGTTTGCCTCCGCTTGTAGAAGGACAACTGCGCTGCTTTCTGAAGCTGACCATTAGCAAAATCTTATGGATGGTTGCCAAGCCACCTGCTTCCTTCCTTATCCGGGTGAGGTGGTGGGGAGAAACATCGGACGGGACAGCCTTTGTTCCCCGGGATACCTCACAGGCCGAGCAAAAAAACCTCAAAACTACGACCCGCTACCCAGTTCGGTGTGGACCAAAACAGTTTGTCTCCTATCTGACAGGTACAGCTACTTCTTTGAAGTCTGAGCATGTGGTTTGTTAGTTTAGGGTTGGACAAGCTGTCAAAGCACAAATCGGCTACTTTTAAAATGAGGCTGCATTTTAAATTGCATTTTAACCTGTATTTTGAATTAGTTCCCCCCCCCCCCATTATGTTTTTACTGTGATTTTATTGGTGTTAGCTGCCCTGAGCCCGGCTCTGGCTGGGGAGGGCGGGGTATAAATAAAATGTATTATTATTATTAAATGAAAGGCAATGGATGTGTTTTGCCCCTTCAAGGCAAGTCCCAGTGAGTCAGCTTAGAATGAGATGTTACAAACAGTGAAATTATTCTGCATTGCTGGCAGATAAGGTTCATTCTCATAATCGGTGGGCAACTTCTGCTTTTTCAGAGCCTTATAAAAGTTGCTAGCTGATGGTCCCTCAGTTTGATGCCTGCATTAGAAGGATTTTATTTATTATTTTTGGTGGGAGGGAGACCCCTTCCCATTGCCCCTTTCACTTTCTCCCCATTTCAGGTCCTTCCATCACCCCTTGTTCCGGGCCCAGCCTGGGCCACCTCCATACCAGTTTCTTATTTCCATCATGGTAAGTATCCAGCCATGGCTAAGAGATGGAGGTGAGGAACTGGTTTTCATATACAGTGGTACCTCGGGTTACAGACGCTTCAGGTTACATACGCTTCAGGTTACAGACTCCGCTAAGCCAGAAATAATACCTCGGGTTAAGAACTTTGCTTCAGGATGAGAACAGAAATCGTGCTCTGGCGGCGCAGCGGCAGCAGGAGGCCCCATTAGCTAAAGTGGTGCTTCAGGTTAAGAACAGTTTCAGATTAAGAACGGACCTCTGGAACGAATTAAGTACTTAACCAGAGGTACCACTGTATAGGGTAGCTTGAATAGCTCAGCCATTTGTTTCTGCATCTTGAAGTAAAAGCACACATTGTGCTGTTTCTTCACGTTTTGTTTATTGAGCTCGTTTATTTTTGTTTGTTTTGCCTCCTACAGATATGGGTGCTCTTGTCCTGGAAGTAATGGCCAAACCAAATCACCTTCCAATTGGCCGGGTGCAAATCAGTGGGCTGGCACAGCTCTCTCCAAGTCACCCAATCAGTGGTTTTTTCACCATTGTCTCACCGACATCTGAGAAGATGGGAGAGCTGCAGGTATTTCTCAAACCTTTCCCTGTTTAATGGTCATCCCCACACCACGGCAGCCATGTGCTCCAAGTTCAACACATGGTGAGGTGGGCATGAAAAGCACAAGATAAAGCTACTAACGAATTTAATATATGATAATAATGTGTGAAGCGATTAAAAAACTCGCTTTCCAAATGCTAACTACTACTGCTGAGCCCTTTCAAACATTTTCTTACAGGTATCGCTTGTTCTGGAACCGCTGTCTGAAACCTATGACAGCAACAGCTCCGTCCCAAACACAGACGTCAGCTTCAGTGCTGGTTTGTCAGTCCGGGGAACCAAAGAAACGGCTGACTCTAACCCATTCCTTGCACCCTCACAGCCTCACAGGCCAGCTAGCACGAATATCATTGGAAGAGAGTCCGCTAGCAGTAGTAGGGCCACCACACCAAGGTGTTTTTCTCTTTTTTTGTTTTCCATTTTGATCTCAATGAATGTTTTAAGATGAAGAGACAGATAAATACATTTGAGCCGCACATTTGTCAGGGTGGAGGCTTGTGTTTCTGTTGTGAAGCCTTTTAATAGGCTTTTGTCATTTTATCACCTGTTGTTTGCCGCCCTGGGCTCCCTTGGGAGGAAGGGTAAGGTAGAAATTAACTAAGTGATGGCAGGGATGGGGAACATGTGGCCCTCCAGAGGTGGGACCCTCAAAACTCCCATCAACCCACTGGCACAGCCAAATATCGGGGATGATGGGAACTGGAGTTCAGCAACGTCAAGAAGGCTTCATGGGGTCGTATCAACTGCCATTTTTCTTGTAAGCTCCATTCACTTTCCCAAAGCATGTATTCAAGGGAAAAGGAGGCACCCAAAGTCCTGTTGCTGTTCTGGGTATAGTACCCCATTAGGTGGGTTGGGGAGCTGCCTCCAAGGCCTTTGGCTCTCGCGTATTCGATTGCCTCTGAACCTAGAAAGGGCAGGCCCTCAAGAGACCCAGGAAAGGGTGCTGGCCACTTTTGTTTTGGTTTAATTTGTAAGTGGAGAGCAGCTGGAGCTCATCTTAGATGGAAAGAGAGGCCATATTGTCTTCAGTTGGTTCCTTGTCTCATAATCTCATATTGATGGGAAGTTGGCAACCCACTGGTCTGGGAAAAGCACTCTCCACTCAAGATTGCACATCTCCCTTGAAGAATGGCGTGGTCTAGGTTTTCCACTGCTGGGAAGGAACCAACATTGATTGTGTTCTGCATTCTCATGTATCTGGGTTGGACAGGGCTATCGGCTGCTAGTAAGTCTTATGCCTCCTTAAAGTCCTTTTTTAAAAAATACTAATGGGCTGAACTCTGGCTTCCATTAAGCACCCAGGGAGCTCAGTATTCCTCGGGAAAGCTTATTTTAGCACATGGGTAGGCAAACTAAGGCCCGGGGGATGGGGCTGGCCCAATCGCCTTCTAAATCCAGCCCGTGGACGGTCCGGGAATCAGCATGTTTTTACATGGGTATAATGTGCCCTTTTCTTTAAAGTGCATCTCTGGGTTATTTGTGGGGCTTGCCTAGTGTTTTTACATGAGTAGAATGTATGCTTTTATTTAAAATGCATCTCTGGGTTATTTGTGGGGCATAGGAATTCGTTGTTCTTTTCCCTCCAAAAAAATATAGTCTGGCCCCCAACAAGGTCTGAGGCCCCTGCTGAAAAAGTTTTCTGACCCCTGTTTAAGCAGATCAGAAGCTGCATAGATGTCTGTTATGCATATCAAAGCGGATTGCTGTCATTACCCATAAGCATTTCAGGGTGGGTGGGCGTGCCAGTCTCTTCCCAGTTCATGTGAAGCCCTGACTTGAACATCCTGAGATGCAAAACGGCTCATGAGCCCTGTCTCTGTGTCCCCCAGTGACGATGACCTCTGTCAGGTGATGCAGAAGGAGACTGCACGCCTCAGTGGAACTCAGGAGAACATATTGCCAAATGTCTCAGTGCCCAAGTAACTCTGCAGGCCAGAATGTCCCCTAGCCCTTCACTCTGCAGTGCTCTGAAGGCAAGGGTGTGTTTTCTGTCCCCATTATTCAGCTCTCCCTGTCAGTAATAAAGGTACCTCTGCCCGTACGGGCCAGTCGTGTCCGACTCTAGGGTTGTGCGCCCATCTCACTTAAGAGGCCGGAGGCCAGCGCTGTCCGGAGCCACATGGCCAGCGTGACGAAGCTGCTCTGGCAAGCCAGCACCAGCGCAGCACACGGAAACGCCGTTTACCTTCCCGCTATAAAGCAGTACCTATTTATCTACTTGCACTTAGGGGTCCTTTCGAAGTGCTAGGTGGGCAGGAGCTGGGACCGAAAGACGGGAGCTCACTCCGCCGCGGGGATTCGAACCGCCGACCATACGATCGGCAAGCCCTAGGCACTGAGGTTTTACCCACAGCGCCACCCGCGTCCCTATTACCTGTCAGTAATACAGGTACTTTATATGCATCCCCAGAACAGCATCAGGGGCATTTTAGAAAAACCATCCTTGAGTTAAACTTTGTGATGGTGCTTATGTTTTGGAACAGGGGCAAGGATCACTTGTACTTTCAGGAGAACTCCGAGAACCTAAAAGAAGGGTTTTTTCGACCTCAGCACCACCACTTCCAAGGGCACAATGATTCTGTCATTGCAAATGATCCAAAACAACAAGGATTGTTTTCCGGTGGCTCTGATCTTGAGGCTCAAGTGAGGTCGGCTAAGGAAAGTCCCAAACCTGCCCATGTTCTTTCTTGCAACAACCCACCCACAAAAGATCTCCTTTCAGGTATGTATATAAACAGTTGGGTTTCATCTACAATGTTATCGTTTTAAAAAGTTCTGTCATGTTGCACTTTCCCCTATAGGAGTGGTCAAAGAATGACTCGCCCATAAGTCAGTATATACAGTTGTTATTTTAAATTCAGTGTTCACTCTTGTTCTCTTTTCCCCAGCCCTTTTGGATAGAGGCAATAGACTCCGAAACGCTATGGTAGTGTCTGCAATGACTTCGAATCCAGATCCCGATATACAGCTTTATGAACTTCAGCCCATGAAGCAGGACGTCTCCAAACTAGTTGAAAAGTGAGTTTGGGAGAGTATGTGGGAATGTTTGTGTCATGGATATAATGGCATTCAGGATGCTTAATAAAAGCAGTATGTATCAGTAAGTCACTTTTTCAGAGTAGTTTGGGGCCAACAATTCTATAGACACAGACAAAATAGTTATGGTTCTATCTCTGACATCTGCTAGATTAGGAATATGCAAGTTGCCAACTCTATATCAGAAAAAAAACCATGAAGTGTGTACATGTACATCTCATTTCAGAGATATATGATCTAACTTTGTGTGTGTATACTAAATTGATGGAATCAGTAGATTGGTCCAACAGTCTGTAATCATCTTTACTCATTCGGTACCCTGTTTTCTGAATTCTTACTCAAATGAGTGAAAATGGAAGCCTGTTGAACTAGAGAGGGGCTCAGATTGTTTTTAGGGTTTTTTGCTTCAGGAATATGTCTGAAGTCCAATGGGATTTATTACAAGTTAAATGTATATAGGACTGCAGCCTATAGCAATAAAATTTGTTTAAATGCCTGGTGCCTAAATAATGCTAATGTTGGCATCAAGCAAACCTCATTGGTTTTGGTAATTTATCCTTGCTTAATATCATAACCCCCCTCCCCAGTTCAGCCTTACCCAACCTGGTGCCCTTTGGCTAAATTGGACTACAACTTCCATCACTCCTGGCCATTCACTATGACTTCAGGGGCTGATGGGAGTTGTAGTCCAAAGCATCCAGAGTGTACCATGCCCAGGAAGTGCCTAGTTCATCTTTATTGGCATATTTTCTTATCCAGGAATCTTAAAAACCTACACCCTGGCCTCATATCTGCCGTTGAAGAGCCTCTTCAGCCACTGCCTGATGGCTCAGAATTTGATTTACATACTGAAAACAGAGCAATCCAGCTCTTGCTGGGCAGGTAAGATGTGAAATGTGTGGGGAGACCTCTAGCAACAAGGGTCATCATGAATACAGTAGATTCTGTCTAACACAGCTAGAGACTCAGTCTCATTTGTGTTCTGTACATCACCTAGCAGAGTGGTGCTGGATAAAAACCAGAAAGCTAGGACAGTGCTGAATTCAACATTACTGTGTGCACGCGCATGTCTGTGTATACCTTCTTTCCTTTTCTCCCCCACAGTTCTGGTTCTTCCCCTCTGCGCCTTTTGGATGGTACAGGCTCTCCCCTGGAATGTATCTCTCCCGGGAGTGAGGTGTACGACAGTGAGCTGAACGACCCCCACTATGACCAGAGCCTCCTGGAAAACTTGTTCTACACGGCTCGAGTAAGCGCCAGAGGCGTGTAGGTGGTTGGGGCATGTTATTGTGACTAAGCTTTCCATGAACCAAGCCAGTATTACCACAGTCAGCTTCCTGGCTAGAAAACATTATTTGTACATAGTCTCTTATCCTGTGTTTGAAGGAGGGGGCCTTGCTCAGTGGTAGAACCCATGCTTTGCCTGTGCAAGGTTCCAGATTCAACCTCTGTCATCTCTAGTTAAAAGAGTCTCAAGAGGGGCTGTGAAATACTTTTCTGCCTGAGATACTGGAAGGCTCCTGTCTGTACTGGGCTAGAATGAACCTGGCAACAATTCTGCAAATCAAAGTCTGCTTTGCTTATGTCAGCACAGTAACCTGGCGCCCACCAGGTGTTTTAGACTACAACTCCCAGCAGCTGTAGGCATTGGAAGTTAGCGTATTTTCGCTCTATAGGACGCACTTTTCCCCCTCCAAAAATGAAGGGGCAATGTGTGTGCGTCCTATGGAGCGAATGCAGGCTTTCGCTGAAGCCTGGAGAGCGAGAGGGGTCGGTGCGCAGCTATCCGCAAGCCTTCGGAGCGCTCCGAAGGCTTGCGGATAGCAGCCTGAAGCCCGGCGAGCGCTGCGCCAATTCCCGCAGCGCTCGCCGGGCTTCAGGCAGCCATCCACAAGCCTTCTGAGCGCGGCGGGAGTTCCCACCGGGCTCCAAAGGCTTGTGGATAGCTGCCTGTTCTGGGGGCTGGGGTGGGGGAAGCTCAGGCTTCCCAGTCCCACAAGCTCCGGGAGCAGCAGCGAGGTTGCACGCAATCTTGCCGCCGCTCCTGGACCGGGGGGGGGAATTCCCCCCCCACCTAAAAACTAGGTGCACCCTATGGTCCGGTACACCCTATGGAGCGAAAAATACGGTATAGTCTAAACATTTGGGGGGTGGGGGGCAACAGATTGGGGAAGGTTGGCTTATGTTCTTCCTCTCTGCCTCTCCTTTCACTCCGTCTTACCTCTCTTGTGCTGGGCATCGTCCAAAAGACGAGAGCTGCAGAAAGACAAAAACGTTTGTTTTAGGTGTGCAAAAGACTTAAGTGAAGTTTAAAACACTAGCCCTCTCCTAGGCCAATCAGATTTATGTGGTGCCCCCCCCCCCAGAAGATTAGCACAGCTCGTCCACAGAGTGTTCTCCTGAGAAAATAATTTTGGGTTCTCACCATGAAAATTCTTTTAGTGTGAGGCATCTGTATCACACCCTTGGCAGCTAGAGGCATCCCACATAAAAAAGTATTCATGTAGGAACACATCAGATATGCCACACCTCTCATTTGTGCCGGGTCTTGCTGGAGGAGTAGATGAAGGCCGGAGGTTCTGCCTCTGCCCCTTTAACTTAACACCTTTCCAGATGCTCCTCATATCTCTCTGTCTAGCTTGCCCACAAAATAGAATTTGAGGAGAAAATGAAAACTTGCAGTGTTTGGGAAAGGTCACCATATTTTTTAAAAAATAATAATTCTGTGGTTCCTTTTATTAATCCAGCAACGTGCCTACTAAAACAGATCATGTATTTCAGCAACTGAGTTTGAATTTTAGAATTACATTCTTTTTATTTAAATATTTTTTTATTCATTTTCCATTTTTGATAATATAACTTCATATCACCTTTTACAAAGTTTTAGCTCTGCCGAGCTTTTGACGTCCCTCCGTTCCATCATCTGGTTTTTATAAATGGTTACCATCTTTAATCTCAAGATAAGGAGAACTTCCTTTTGGTAATTGAATCGTTAATTCCTGAGTGTTCTGTAACTGTTAAATGTATTTTGCTTTTCTCAATCTTTTTCCTTTAGAAGTCCGACAGCAGCTTAAGTGACTTCCTCAGTGACGAGGAAGATACTGTTGCTTCCGGAAAACTAAACAAGTCGCAGAACAGCAAGTGTCAGAGATCAAAAAAGGCTTCAGAGTCTAGCCCCTTGGGTCAGAAAGGGACTCGAGAGACAAAACCCAGGTAAACCAGTTGCTGTGGGCTCCATTACACATGACTCAAGCAGGTCAGAACTGTAATAACTTAAGGACTGCTTCTCTCCATGTGAACCGACAAGGACTCAGCGATCAGCATCCGAGGGCCTACTTTGTGTGCCCCCTCCAAGGGAGATCTGAAGAGCGGCAGCACGAGAACAGGCCTTTTCTGCAGTGGCTCCCCATTTGTGAAATGCTTCGCCAAGGAAGCTTGCCTGCCACCATTGTTACACATCTTTAAGCACCAGGCAAAAACTTTGCTTTACAACCAGGCCATGGGCCTTTAACTACCTGTGGCCTTTTTGAAGTGGGTGGGATGTTTTAAATGTACAGTGGTACCTCAGGTTACATACGCTTCAGGTAATGTACGCTTCAGGTTACAGACTCCTCTAACCCAGAAGTAGTACTTCAGGTTAAGAACTTTGCTTCAGGATGAGAACAGAAATTGGGCTCCGGTGGCTCGGTAGCAGCGGGAGGCCCCATTAGCTAAAGTGGCGCTTCAGGTCAGTTTGAGTTTAAGAACGGACCTCCGGAACAAATTAAGTACTTAACCCGAGGTACCACTGTATTTCTTTTTCCTTGTGGTTTTAATGCACCTATGGGGTGGGGTAGAGGTTTCCAATCTTTTTGAGCCCACAGCTCCCTTGACCAACTGCGTTCTTTCTGTGGGGCTCAGGAGCCCAGTTAGGTCACCCCTTGCCTGCAGAGCTGGCAGCCCCTCACCCCTTTTCGAACACCCTCCCTTGCGGAGTGTTCCCTCAGCCTCCTCTCCTCTCCCCTCTCCTTGGGAGTCCTCTGGGCAGCTGCTGCTGCCGGCATCCCTGATCTCTGACCTGACACACGCACATAAACACACACACACACCCTGCCCCAAAGAGAGGTGCCTCCTCACGCTGCCCCACAGGGGCCTGGGACTTGTCAATCTGTTCCCAACAGCAAGGGCTGGCAGACTGACTGGCTGGGCTCCCTTGCCTGCTTGCTTGCTCTGAGGTCTCCTCAGATCCTGGCAGACAGCACACCCTGACCAGCCCCAGAGGCACCATTCGCCTGGGGAGCTTGAAGCCAGGGCTGCTGCAACAAACAGCTGTGCAAGCCTTTGGGAGACAGAGACGTGAGAGAGGGCATTCAAGGAGGGAGGGAAGGAAAGAGGGACAGAGGCCAGTGTTGCCCATGATACCCCTGACCATCATTCAAGGCACCCCAGGGTGCCACGGCACACTGGTTGAAAACTACTGGGGTGGGGAATTGTCCACCTGTTTGGTTGGGTTTTGTTTTTTTAAAAAAATACTTTTCTTTTGCTTTAAACAAGTACAGTGGTACCTCGGGTTACATAAGCTTCAGGTTACAGACTCCGCTAACCCGGAAATAGTACCTCGGGTTAAGAACTTTGATTAAGGATGAGAACAGAAATTGTGCTCCGGCGGCGCAGCAGCAGCAGGAGGCCCCATTAGCTAAAGTGGTGCTTCAGGTTAAGAACAGTTTCAGGTTAAGAACGGACCTCCAGAATGAATCAAGTACTTAACCCGAGGTACCACTGTACAGAGAAATATAAACAACCAAAATTACCCAAAAAATCCTTCATAATAATAATAATGAAAAAAGCTAAAAAAACTACTACAAAACAATCTAAGTGCATGGCATAGAACTTAAGCTATTATGGGAAAGAAAAAGGAGAGGAGGAGGAAAGAAAAGAAGGGGGGAAAGAAAAAAGAGGAATATGAGCCAAAACACAAGAAGGCTCATCTATTGTATGCTTCCGTCAAGGTCACAACAGATCATTATTCTTCTCAATTCTCTCTATCTGCTGTTTGGTTGGTTTTAACTCCCTTTGGGTTGCCCTGGGCCAGAAAAATCACTAACAAATTTAAGAAATAATAATAATGACATCACAACTCCTGATTTCCTCTGAACTTCAATTCAGTTCAGGTGTTTTTCCCTACACAGAATTGGGGCATTTGTATCAAATGTGTGAGCATGCAAATTCATGGAGGATCAGACGATTAGTGGCTGCTCACAACAATGGCTAGGTACTATCTCCACTGTTGGAGACAGTACATAACTGAATGCCAGCTGCTGGGAATCACAGCTTCATAGGGTGCTATTGCACTACGGTACTGCTTGCATGCCTCTTGTGAGTTGGCCACTTTGAAAACAGAGTGCTGGACTAGTTAGGCCACTGGTCTGATCCAGCGCAGGCTCCTCTTAGCGTTCTTATGTGCAAGAGATGTAATAGAGCAACTCCTTGGAGCACCTTTCTCTTTCCTTTTTATGAGGAAGGTTACCTTAGCCTGCTTGTTTGTATTCCCCTTCTCAGCCATTCTCCCGCTGGGCCGCTTCCTCTTCATGAGGCTTCCATGGAATCTACAGAGGAAACACGAGCTGTCAACTTGAGCCTTGACAGACTGGCAGTGCTGGGCCGGGTCCGATTAGCTAGAGCAGTCGTGGAGAGCTTAAAGGTGCCCCCTGAAAACATCACTCCAGGCAAAAAACGATCAACTGGAAAGCCGCCCAGGCCAGCATTGGCCAAAAAGAGGTAATAATTCTTCCTTCTCACTTAGGGGCGAGGCCTGTAAGCTCATTGACTTGATCCAATCTCAGCAGGAATCATTAGAATCGTTCATTTTATCACAAGAGCAAAGATTTGGGGATGATGTAAAATCCCTGTTGATACCAAGTCAAATCCATTGGCCCATTTAGTTCCATGCTGCCTCCACTAACTGGCAAATGGCTCTCCAAGATTTCAGAAAAGGGTGTTTCCGTGCATTTCCTGGGGTTCCCAGAGGTTGAATCCTGGACTTCCTGCATGCAAAGCTGTCACTCTGCCTCTGAGCTTGAGCTCAGTGGCTTGTGTCGATGCCCTTTCCACTTTGGCCCATTATACAGTGGTGCCCCGCAAGACGAATGCCTCGCAAGACGGAAAACTCGCTAGACGAAAGAGTTTTCCATTTTGGAGGTGGTTCGCAAAACGAATTTCCTATGGGCTTGCTTCGCAAGATGACAATGTCTTGCGAGTTCCTGCTGGTTTTTTTCCCTCCCCCCCCCTTTTCCTAAGCCGCTAAGCCGCTTATCAGCTGATCCGATCAGCAGATAAGCCGCTAATAGCGCTAATCCGCTAATCCGTCAATGGGCTTGCTTCGCAAGACGAAAAAACCGCTAGACGAAGAGAATCACAGAATGGATTCTTTTCGTCTTGCAAGGCACCACTGTATTAAAACAGTTGATTGATTCACCCAATACGCTTTCTGTTTCTCCCATTCACAGGACATTCTTTGTCGAGTTTCACTTTCCAGTGGGAGCTTCAAAGATTGGAGCAGGGCAGGCTGCCGTAACGACAGAAATAGTTCGGGTGGCGTCAAGTAAAATCTTGGGGGAAGGTAAGCCTTGCCTGGGGGAAAGGGGCCTTTTCTCCCATGGATGGGGCAGCTGATTGCATGGTGCCATGCCCAACACCACTTTCTGGTCCTGTCCTTTTAGGTGTAGCATCCATTTTGTCCTATGCCACACTGCACCTGGCACTTCCTCAAAATTCCAAATGTTCCCATTGACCCCAAAAGGCTGGCAGCCCCTGCTATGGGTGGAGAAAGGTGGTGGGATTGGATCTTTCTGATAAGGAAAATAAGCTGTTCAGCTCCCCCCTCCGCCCAAAAAAACACACACAACTACAGTGGTACCTCGGGTTACATACACTTCAGGTTACAGACTCCGCTAACCCAGAAATAGTACCTTGGGTTAAGAACTTTGCTTCAGGATGAGAACAGAAATCGTGCTCCGGCGGCGTGGCAGCAGCAGGAGGCCCCATTAGCTAAAGTGGGGCTTCAGGTTAAGAACAGTTTCAGGTTAAGTACGGACCTCCGGAACGAATTAACCTGAGGTACCACTGTAGAGGCAAAGGACTTTATAAGACAATTAGAAAATGAAGAGTGGCAGTCTAGTTAACGGGAATAGGATTTGTTGTTGCCGTTGTTTAGTCGTGTCTGACTCTTCGTGATCCAATGGACCAGAGCACACCAGGCACTCCTTTCTTCCACTGCCTCCTGCAGTTTGGGATAGCTGCCTGAAGCCTCCGGAGTGCAGTGGGAGGTCCCGCTGCGCTCCAGAGGCTTCGGGTTCATTTTGCTGAAGCCGGGAGAGCAAGACTCTCCTGGCTTCAGCAGAGAGAGAGAGAGCTGCGCAGCGCCCCTTCAGCCAAGCGGGAGGAGAAATGGAAGGGGCTCCGTTTCTCCTGCTGCTTCACTGAAGGGCTCGGGATAGCAGAGGGGAGCATTCATTGATTTGTTCCCGTCTTCACCCCTTCACCTAGATGGCTTTGAAAGAGGGTGAAACAAAGTACAGTGGTACCTTAGGTCACATACGCTTCAGGTTGCATACGCTTCAGGTTCCAGACTCTGTTAACCCAGAAATAGTGCTTCATGTTAAGAACTTTGCTTCAGGATGAGCATACCAGGCACTCCTTTCTTCCACTGCCTCCTGCAGTTTGGTCAATAGGATTTAGTTACTCGTAAAGAAAGGGATCCGCTTCATGGATCGCTGCCTTGTTGTGGCGAAGGGGCTTGAATAACTCGAAGAAGCTATGAGCTATGCCATGCAGGGCCACCCAAGACAGACAGGTCATAGCCGAGAGTTTAGATTACGTGTGATCCACCTGGAGAAGGAACTCGCAAACCTCTCCAGCATTTTGCCAACAAAACTCCATTGACGTAAACAAGGAGAAGCTTTGAGAAGAAAGTGAGAGTTTCCAAGGCATGCTCTGATTTATGGGGTTATGGAGAGTCGAACATGACTAAGACGACTAAACAACAACAACAACAAAATGAAAGGGAGTGAAAGAACCTTTAGATAGTTAAGTGGGGGAAATTATTAATAAGGTTAATAAAAATGGATTTTAAATGCTGAAATCCTGGGAGACAGCCTCATAGACTTCCTTTGGAGTATATATGTATAGGATAGCACTGTAAATGCGAAAAGCCTAAATCTGCCAGAGAGGAATGGGGTAGTTAAGTAGTTAGTTCTGTTCTTCTTTCATTGTGCCTTTTCCCTCACAAGCCTCCGAAGACCTTTCTTCTGCCGTATCCTTGAAATTTTGACTGAGCATCTTTTTCTTCCCTCTTCCATCCCATCGGGCCTCCAATCCCTGTCAATTTACCTTTCCAGTGGTGAAGTTTCAACAGCGGTACGTCTTCCCCGTTCACTTCAGTGGCACAATGATAACCCACTGGTGGAACTCGGACCTTGAGTTCCACGTCTACTCAAAACAAGGCACACAAAGAAAGGTATGCATTATTGTTTTTCTGGATGAAGCAGATTATCTAGACCCATTTCAAACCTACCTTTAAGCCCTGCTTATGGGACTGCTGCTTATTAAGATCTGCAGCTAAGGCTTCACTCTTTGTCCCACCAGTGTTGGACGTCTGTGTGGTAAGAGCCAACAAGGAGACCTTTTCACGGGCTCCACTGCGACCCCTCCTTTGAGAGGCATTGCTTGGCATTCCGCTGGTGGAGGAGGGCAAAAATGCTTCTTTTTCAGTTGGCTTTCAGCATATTAATTAGGTTTAAATGGATATTTTAAACCTTGTCTGCTTATAGATACCCTTTGTAGACCTGTGTGTAATTTGTGAATTTTTTTTTAATAAGTTTTGTTTCGTAATTTAATTTTTTTGTTTTACTGTTAGCCACTTAGAGCACTATTTTGTCAGAAAGCCGGGATTTGAATGTTCTTAATGCCGTATTGGCCTGAAAATAAGCCTCACTCCCCTCCCCCCCCCAATTCTGACCGTGAAAAGTGTGGCTTATATTCGCAACCTTACAGTATTCAGCCAGGAGTGCGGCAAAGTGGCGCCCACCCCATGCATAGTCCCCTGTCCTCTCCCCCAAGGCCGGTAAGGGAGACAGCAAGGAAGGGGAAAGGCCGCCGGAAGCTCACCCCCCCCAAGTATGTAGCCAGGAGCAGCGAGGAATGGAGAGGCTTATATTTGAGTATTTTTTCCTTCCCCCCCCCTCCAATTTTAAATGTGTGGCTTATATTTGGGTGCGGCTTATATTCGGGCCAGTACAGTACATATATTTTCTTATTGATTACTTTTCCTTGAAGACCTTGGCAGAACCCCAGCCCCCAAACCCTACCAGAGGTTTTACGACCATGAGCACAATACAGTATAGATTATGTAATATTGAAAAGTGAAATGCGCAATATTACCCCCTCCTTCCCCATTGTGTTCTCCTGTCTTCAGCCCCTGCTGATTGGCTCAGCCGTTTTCCCGCTGCGAGACATAATTCAGTCTGAGCAACTAACGGTCAGCCGTGAACTGCCTGTGAAAGAAGTCGGAGATCCAGCCCAGCTGGGGCCTTTGAAGGTATACACAACCTGCTTCTATACTGTTCTACACACAGGTAGCTTGTCTTAATGCAATACTTAGGTGTCATATGCTCTCAAATTGTAAAATCTGCCAACATTGTTGAACTATTCGGAACTGGTATTGTTGTTGTACAATATTCTATTCCAAGGATTTGCCTTGGCTTTGATGCTTTAGTTAGCACTGGGTGAGCCCCTGCCCTGTAGCCTTTGGGAATTGGATATTTTTTTACTGTGAAATCTTATCAGTAGCTTCCTTTTCTCTGCTCCTCTCAGTTTCATGACGAATACAGTGGTACCTCCGGTTGTGGACGGGATCCGTTCTGGAGGTCCAGTCGGATCCCAAGGTTTCTACAACCTGAGGACCACTTCTGCGCATGCACAAACTGCTTCTGCGCATGTGCGTACGGCAAAACCCGGTAAAATACTTCGGGTTTGCCACGTGCGCATCCCGAAATTTACGTAACCAGAGGGAGGAGGTACGACTGTACCGCCTGAATCTGTGAGGGCATGAATTGCCCACAAGTTTGTTGCCAAAGGAGACTAAAGAATTGGCTTATATCGTTGCCTCTTGCTTTGGCCATGGAAATTTTTTGGGGAGGCTGCTTTCTGCATTGGAGCTCATTCAGGTGTCAGGTTTACATCTGGGAAGAGAAGGACCCCAGCTCATTCCCAAACAAAGACCTCCTATATTTATATCTAGAGTATTTATTATATCTAGACTAAAGCAGTCACCTAATGGTGGGAATATGTATTGAGTGGCTGTGCTGGGTACTGCTCAGTTTTTGAGGGCCACCGCCATTCCTGACCCTTTGCTTTCCAGGCCTGTTGCAGGTGATTTTTGCTCTTTTTCTTATTCACCACTGTGAGGTCTGTTGCCTGCTAATCATGCAAATGGGGTTGGAGATGAAAGTGGGGATTGGAGGGATGGTTCCTGATGTCACCAAGGTGCTAAGGCAGTGGAAAACAGAGTGATTCCCTTGGGGGCAAGCAGATTGGGGGTTGTTTCTCAGAATGTCTGCTGAAGAAGCTTTCCATATTGCAGAGGGTTCTGGGGCATCTTTCAAGGTCCACACTGGCAAGAGCTGCCTGGACTCTTACTGTACCTCTTCTAAGTGGATGGTGCAACCCAGAACAAACTTGTCTCTGCTGTTACTGATTGTCTGGGTGGTCGGTGGGGAGGGGTGTCACCACACCCCTGTCCTCCCATCAGCAGTGTTGCAATGCTTACTGAGAAGGGCAAGGTATCAGGTGGGTCAGCGCAGTGCAAGTGCAGTAGCAAGAATGACAGATTAGCTCCGCTGCTGCACTTTTGCACTGTGCCAGCCTCCCCGGGGCTTTGACCCTCTCCCACCCGGGAAGTGCAATGATGCCACCGACTGGAGCCCATTGGTGCACTGGTTCTCTTTCCTGTTGCGCGTGCACACACACACACACTGATTTTGCTATTGAGGAAGAAGCCCTACAAAGCTGCTAATAATAATAATAATAATAATAATAATAATAATAATAATAATAATAATAATAATAATTTATTATTTATACCCCGTCCATCTGGCTGGGTTTCCCCAGCTACTCTGGGTGGCTTCCAACAAAACACTAAAATGCAACAACCTATTAAACATTAAAAGCTTCCCTAAACAGGGCTGCCTAGTTATTTTTCTCTTTGACATCTGGTGGGAGGGCATTCCACAGGCTGGGTGCCACTACCGAGAAGGCCCTCTGCCTGGTTCCCTGTAACTTGGCTTCTCGCAGCGAAGGAACCACCAGAAGGCCCTCGGCGCTGGACCTCAGTGTCCGGGAAGAACGATGGAGGTGGAGACATCATGGTTCACAGGAACAGAGTTTGAAAAGCACAGCTGCAGAAGGTTGTGCTCTCAACAGACAGCAGGTAACGCGTTATTTCTAACTTTCTTGCGGCAGGTGTCATTGGAACTTGCAGCTGATAATAAAGATTTCTCCAGCACCAGTGCCAAGGCAGCGAATGGGGCACCACAAGCTCCAGTTCACGCCATCAGGAGTCCCGGAGTCAAGTTTCAAGAAGTTGGCAGGAGTGCCACTCCTGCTGGAAGCCCCCCAGTCTTGAAGCAAACTAATTGCCACCTCCCAAAGAGGAACCAAGAGTCTTCACCTGCAGTATCAGAAAGGGCCAATGTTGGCGTGAGTCAGCTGCCAGTCCCCATGCCCGTCTCCCGTAACCTCCTGAACCAGCTGTGTGCATCAGAAGAAGAAGGTTTGCTGCTGCACGTACTCTTGATGGTCCCAGAAGGGAAGGTCTTTGTTCCCAAAGACGCTGGATTTCATGGCTCTTGTAACGTGTATCTAAACTGCAAGCTCTTCAACACAGAAGAAGCCACAAGGTCTGCTGTGATATGGGGGACCACACAACCCATCTTCCAGTTTTCTCAGGCAAGCTTCAGTTTTTTCATGTGCGCAGTAATCCTGGTAACATTAGTTCCTCCTCAGTGTTTTAACGTCACGTCCTTAAAATTGTGAGGTCAGAGAACAAAATACAGGCCCCAAACTTTTATTATTTGCCCACTGCTTTACAGCAGGAGGGCCAGTTTCTGTATTCTAAAGTAGTTGTCAGACTTGCCAGGAGGTAGAATGTGTTTTGCTGCCCTTCGTAATCATAATAATAATTTATTACTAATACCCCGCCCATCTGCCTGGGTTTCCCCAGCCACTCTGAGCAGCTTCCAACTGAGTATCAAAAACAATACAGCATCAGACATTAAAAAAACTTCCCTAAACAGGGCTGCCTCCAGATGTCTTTTAAAAGTAAAATAGTTGTTTATTTCCTTGACATCTGCTGGGAGGGCGTTTCACAGGGCAAGCGTCACTACCAAGAAGGCCCTCTGCCTGGTTCCCTGTAACCTCACTTCTCGCAGCGAGGGAACTGCCAGAAGGCCCTCGGCGCTGGACCTCAGTGTTTGGGCTGGATGATGGGGGTGGAGACACTGCTTCAGGTATACAGGTATTCATAGCTGGCTTGACCCTATAATTAAAGCCGCCCAATTCCCAGCAGCAAAGGACATCTCAGTCATGAGTCAGACCCCACCTGTATCTAGTTCTGGGCACTGGAGTTTAAGAAAGATATTGAGAAGCTGGAATGTGTGCAGCTGAAGGCAGCCAGGATGACAAAGTGTCTGGAAAACAAACCTTATGAGGGTGTTGGGGATGTTTAGGCTGGAGAAGAAAAGACTGGGAGGTGGTATGAAAGCCGCCTTCAGATATTTGAAGGGCTGTCATTTGGAAGATGGAGCAGGCTTGTTCGGGTGAGATTACAATTACAAGAAATGAGATCCTGACTAAACATTAGGAAGAACCTTCTGACAGCAAGAGCTGTTTGAAAGTGGATCAGTCTCTTTTGGGAGGCTGTGGACTCCCCTTCCTTTGAGCTTCTCCAGCAGAGGTTGGATTTCCATCTGTTGGGGATTCTCCAGCTGCGATTCCTGCATTGCAGGGGGTTGGACTGTAACCATTGGGTTCCCTGCCCACTTTTCAGTTCTGTGATTCTCTGTGTGCTCAGGCATGCCCAGGTCACCCGCAGACAGAACCCCATGAGAGACCAAATATTAAAGTGTGCGAAACGCATCTTTTATGGGGCAGCCAAGAACAGGGGCTGGATCCGGCCCAATCACCTTCTCAATCTGGCCTGCAGACGGTCCGGGAATCAGCGTGTTTTTACATGAACAGAATGTGTCCTTTTATTTAAAATGCATCTCTGGGTTATTTGTGGGGCCTGCCTGGTGTTTTCACATGAGTAGACTGTGTCCTTTTATTTAAAATGCATCTCTGGGTTATTTGTGGGGCATAGGAATTCGTTCATCCCCCCCCCCCAAAAAAAATAGTCCCCCCCCCAAGGTCTGAGGCACAGTGGACCGGCCCCCTGCTGAAAAAGTTTGCTGACCCCTGGCCTAGAACATCACTAAACAAAATTAACTTTTGAAACTCGTTTTCTTTTCCTCACAAGGAAAACTTGTCAGCAAACATTTTACCTGCAACTTAATCAAACCTGGTAAGCTTGCAAGGGGACTTAATCAACCCCCCCCCCCCCCCGTTAGCTGTATTGGGTCCAAGGACAGTTTACTGTGGATTTGCTGGTTTACATGCCGTCCTCTTTATTTTTATATTTGCAAAGGCTGAGATGAAGGGCTGTGTGTGTGTGTGTATAAGCCTGCTTCTCTGATCAAAGAGTCTGATCAAATCTCTAGGTAACTCCTATTTCACTGACATCAAAACATCTGGAGAGGCTGAAGAACAACGTGATGGTCATAGAAGCCTGGAACAAGGTGTGCATTCCAGGAGGAGACGCCCTGCTAGGACTCGTGAAGCTTCCACTGCATCAGTTCTACGTTTCATTCAAGTAAAAACTCATTCTTCGTTTTTTAAATTGTTTTTATTTTACTGTGTTGTGGCATATTTACTCAGTTTTCTTCTTTCGGGAACACTGATAATGCCCCACCACCACCACCAAGTCAGATTAAAAAACCGAAAATCACTTCCAGGCAGTGATTTTTAATTTCCATCCCTAACTTGGGCTACATATGATATATTGCTATGAGTTCATCCTGAAGTAAGCTAAGGGGCAGTATACTGCCCAAAACATCCACCACCCAGTTTGCTTTGATTCATTTGTTTCTTTCATTTCTTATCTATATAATCTAAATAAAAACAAAAAACAGAGAAAGAGAAAAGAGTCTTCTCCCAAAACTAGTTGTTAACCCTTGTCTCACACAGAAAGCCATGGACCCTCTCAGCTCTCACTGGGAGCTTTCCTTCCTTATCATCATCATCACTTTTAATTTGTATACCGCCTTTCTATCTTACAATACTCAAGGCGGTTTACAAGCCGAAGAAACAAAGAATGTACACCTTATAACAATACAAAAATGTGATAATGAAACGGCTTTAAAATAAGCCATCTACATCAAATAAAGCTCCACATTCATTAGAATAGTATAGAATAATAATATCAGCATATAAAAATTAAACAGAAACCCACTCTTAACAATTGCAATAAATAATTTCGAAACTACAGTGGTACCTCGCAAGACAAAAACGCGGAAGACGAAAGAGTTTTCCGTTTTTTGAGTCGTTCCGCAAGATGAATTTCCCTATGGGCTTGCTTTGCAAGACGAAACGTCTTGCGAGTTTGTTTCCTTTTTCTTAAAGCTGCTAAGCCATTAATAGTTGCTAAGCTGTTAATAGCCGCTAAGCCGCTAATAGCCGTGCTTCGCAAGACGAAAAAACCGCGAGACGAAGAGACTCGCGGAACGGATTAATTTCGTCTTGCGAGTCACCACTGTACAATCAATAAAACAACGGCAAGCCACAGTGCACAAAATAATACAATACAACTTGAGAAGCAGAGACTGGAGGGTGGGGCAAGGCAGGTGGAAGAAGGCCTTGCCTGATGGAGTCTCTCCCCTCACAGGTCTTCCTCCAGGACCAGCTTCCTTATGAGGACTCCCAGGGCCAGTCGGTGGGGTCTCTCACCCTGGAAGGCCTTCCCTTCCCTGCCTCTCACTCACAGGGTCCTGCCACCAACCACCTGCCACCTTCATGTGCGAGTAATCCTTGGACTCCGGTTTCTTGCATTTTTCACCCACTTTCCCCCCTGAGGTTCCAGGGTGTGGCACATAAACTGAAAACACAATCACAGAAAGATTGAGTGGGAATTTGAGCCAAGGGGACTGAGAGTCTAGGGTCAAATGTGGCCCAGCGTTCTTCCTAGCCCCTTGGCACACTGTCAGGACACACACACTAGCAAGGCCATTGCTCCATGCCCTCCTCAAGTGCTTTTGACTGGCTTGGCTGCCCTTGAACTGTCATTCAATTTGCTTTGACAAATGATGGAGGGAATTCCAGCGGTGAGTAAAATTCCTCCAGCTGGAACGTGCCCTACCATACAAAAACAAATCATAACTTCATCCACTCTTGCCTTCCACCTCTCCTGTATGACATGCAGCCACCCTTGGAAAGGTTGCCCATCAGAAAATACGACCCTAAAGCTGGAAAAGTTCCCCCTGTCCCCAGACTTACGCTCGCCCCAGGTATCCAGCACAATTCAAATGAGTGATGAGGCCTTGAAGGCTCACAGATCAGATTAAGTATGCAGCTTGCTTAAGCAGAGAGTCTAGGAACTAACCCAGAAATAGTACCTTGGGTTAAGAACTTTGCTTCAGGATGAGAACAGAAATCGGGCTCCAGCGGCAGGAGGCCCCATTAGCTAAAGTGGTGCTTCAGGTTAAGAACAGTTTCAGGTTAAGAACAGACCTCCGGAACGAATTAAGTACCGTATTTTTTGCTCTATAAGACTCACTTTTTGAAATGTGTGTGCGTCTTATGGAGCGAATGCAGGCTGCGCAGCTATCCCAGAAGCCAGAACAGCAAGAGGGATTGCTGCTTTCGCTGCGCAGCGATCCCTCTTGCTGTTCTGGCTTCTGGGATTCAGAATATTTTTTTCTTGTTTTCCTCCTCCAAAAACTTGGTGCGTCTTGTAGAGCGAAAAATGCGGTACTTAACCCGGGGTACCACTGTAATCTCACATGTCAAATTCATAGAAGCCCAGCTTTCCTGCATTTTAAAATGCCTAGCCTCCATGAAAAAGTTGCCAGTCTCTGCTAAAGGCAAAGGTGGCAAGGAGATTCACTGGTAGGGAAATTGGACTCTTTTGCATGTTTTAGTTAGTTAATTCACCACTTCATGCGTCAACAGGAATCGCTACGCAGTTTACATAGCATGACTGTCTCCCTCCCTCCCTTCCCAGGGACCCCAAGATATCCAGCTTGCTGCTTCAGGCTCAGTATCCGGTGCTGGCTGTCGATGGCTCCATGCCCGTGGTGGACGTCTTCACCGGCAGCAAAAAGGGGAGCCTGAAGGTCATTCTGGCCATGGGCTCCGCGGAGCAGATCGCGGCACTGCAGAGGCTCAAGAACGAGGAAGGAATGGCACCTCCCGTGGCAATGCGCCCTCCACATGCTCTGGACTCTCTTGCCATGCCTCTTCCAAAGGTATCTCCATCAAACATATCTTTGTGTTTGCTGAGGCTGCCCCCAAAATTAGCACTTTTTCCGCCTAGAGCAGGCATAGGCAAACTCTGCCCTCCAGATGTTTTGGGACTACAACTCCCATCATCCCTGACCACTGGCCCTGTTAGCTAGGGATGATGGGAGTTGTAGTCCCAAAACATCTGGAGGGCCAAGTTTGCCTGTGCCTGGCCTGGAGACCCACCAGAGACCGCACCTGGCTGTGTCTCCAAGAGCTTTGTCCTTGGGGTGGTGTTGATGGGGAAGGAGTGTAGAACATTTAAAGTGTGTGTGTGTGTGTGTGTGTGGTGTTGTGTTTATATGTCAGTGACTGTCTTACAGGTGTGGCAAACCTGCGGTATACCTGTGAGATCACTATACCAAATATACCCCCACTCAACCACTTTAGTTTGCAGAAATGGGGTTGTTGCAAGTGCCACACAAAATCACCCTGCATTTGCGAGCAATCAGTCTTTTAGTGCAATAGCATCTACTCTCTGGAACTCCCTGCCTCAGGGAATAAGTCAGGTGCCTTTGCGGTACCTCTCTTGGGCACGTTTTGAACCTTTGTGTTCAGACAATCCTACCCAGATGTTTAGAAAACTGAAGCGAGCTTTAATGGTTGCAAATATTGTTGTTTGTTCTTTTCATTACCTTCTTTTCGTAAGCTGCTTTGAGGTTTTGTTTTGCTTTCACAGTCAGCTGGTGTATAATTTTTATGAAATAAATAATGATGGTGGGTTATTACCCCAAGCCTAATCTGCGGGTTGCCATCTGATTGTATTTTATTCTAATCCTGACCTGATTTTAGGATGTATTTTAATTGATTGCCTGATCTTATGTTGGTTTATACATTTGATGTTAGCCGCTCTCAGCCCAGTTTTGGCCGGGGAGGGCGGGATATAAATTATTATTATTATTATTATTATTATTATTATTATTATTATTATTATTACATGCCCAGAACATGCTGAGATTGGGCATTTTGTTCACCAGAGACGGGGACTCTCCCCCCACAGGGATTCCCCTCTTTCACAGGGATTCCATTTTGTCTATTATTTAGCAGTCAGGCAGAGAAAAGGAAGGGATGATGGAGCACGTTTTTGAGATCCACATTGAGAGCGTCAAAGGGCTCACTCCCCTCCAGTCCACAGTCTGGGGAGAGGCTGACTGTTATGTGCAGTACCACTTTCCCGTTCAGGAGTCGGAGTCGGACGTACTGCGTGGGACAGAGTTCTGTGAGAATGGTAAGTGCCGTTTGCCCATCAGGATATTCCGGGTGCTCTTCCCAGCTTCTGAACTGAACTGGCTAGAGTGCCATGGTGATGGACAAATACGTATTTGAGCTTCCAAAATGAAACAAGGCTGCTCATCTATAATAGGACCAGCAGTGGCTTGCTTGCCAGGGCTTTGCTCTCACTGACGGCGACTGGTTTTACACTCAGGGCACCTGCCTCCTCTCCTGTTTGGAGGGTAATTGGACAGGATTGGAGCATGGAACCTCTTCCTGGCTAGCTTGCACATGAGAATGTTGCCAGAAAACTGAGTTATTGCCTGCTGGCCTTCCCAGGGTGCAGAGCTCCCACATCCGATATACTGTATGTTCCGCTGCTCTACCCCTTCAGCTGAATGTAGAAAGTGGCCAAGAGACAGGAAGTGACAGCTGCAAGCATCCCAACCTGCTGAACATCATTTTCAGCCCGAGTCAACGTGCTGGATGAGCAAGGGCCCACAAACATGCCAGACTGAGCTTAGAAACTGGTAACTGGGAGTGGCCGTCAAGACCACATAACACCTGTCTTGAAAGACCTACACTGGCTCCCAGTACGTTTCCGAGCACAATTCAAAGTATTGGTGCTGACCTTTAAAGCCCTAAACGGCCTTGGTCCAGTAGACCTGAAGGAGCGTCTCCACCCCCATCATTCTGAGGGGTCCAGCTCTGAGGGCCTTCTGGCGGTTCCCTCCCTGCGAGAAGGGAGGTTACAGGGAATCAGGGAGAGGGCCTTCTCGGTAGTGGCACCCGCCCTGTGGAACGCCCTCCCACCAGATGTCAAAGAGAAAAACGACCAGATTTTTAGAAGACATCTGAAGGCAGCCCTGTTTAGGGAAGCTTTGAATGTTTAATAGGTTACAGTGGTGCCCCGCAAGACGGAAAACTCGCTAGACGAAAAAGTTTTCCGTTTTGGAGGTGCTTCGCAAAACGAATTTCCTATGGGCTTGCTTCGCAAGACAACAATGTCTTGCGAGTTCCTGCTGGTTTTTTCCCCTCCCCCCCCTTTTCTAAGCCGCTAAGCCGCTTATCAGCTGATCCGATCAGCAGATAAGCCGCTAAAAGTCGCTAATAACGCTAATCCGCTAATCCTTCAATGGGTTTGCTTCGCAAGACGAAAAAACCGCTAGACGAAGAGAATCACAGAACGGATTCTTTTCTTCTTGCGAGGCACCACTGTATTGTATTTTAATATTCCATTGGAAGCCACCCAGAGTGGCTGGAGAAACCCAGCCAGATGGGCGGGATATAAATAATACATCATCATCATTATTATTATTATTATTATTATTATTATTATTATTATTATTATTATTGAAACAAGCTAGGACCCAATATGAATGCCCAAAGAGGCCTAATGTGAATGACGGCCGTAGGAACAGCCTTGGGTCCTCTTGGCTAGTGAGTGGGCTTGGGTCAGTGTTGGGTGGCACGTGGGTCCCTTGTCCCTTGCATCACAGGTCTTTTCTGGCTTTGCTTTACCTCCTCAGGCCTTGTGTTAAAGCCTTTCCGCTCGACAACCACCTTGTGCGTCCCTGACCCCAACTTTGGCGACGAGCGTCATCACTCCTTGATGGTCCCTGCTGATGTCCCTGTCCAAAGGCTGCTGCTCAGCTCTTTCTCTGCCCAGGGCTTAGGAGGAGGAGGAGGAGGGATCCAATTTGAAATCTGGTGCAGGTATTTCTTTTGGCGTCCCTCACCATCCCTACAATGCCCCTTGCTTAGCAGCACACGCAGCCAAGGCAAACACCCACCTCTCCTTTCTGCTGACATCAAGCCGTGGTTAGGCCTTGGCCCAGTAGACCTAAAGGAGCATCTCCACCCCCATCGTTCTGCCCGGACACTGAGGTCCAGCTCCAAGGGCCTTCTGGCGGTTCCCTCCCTGCAAGAAGTGAGGTTACAGGGAACCAGGCAGAGGGCCTTCTCGGTGGTGGCGCCCACCCTGTGGAACGCCCTCCCACCAGATGTCAAAGAGAAAAATAACTACCAAACTTTTAGAAGACATCTGAAGGCAGCCCTCTTTAGGGAAGCTTTTAATGTTTAATAGGTTATTGTATTTTAGTGTTTTGTTGGAAGCTGCCCAGAGTGGCTGGGGAAACCCAGCCAGATCGGCAGGGTATAAATAATAATAATAATTATTATTATTATTATTATTATTATTATTGGATGACCATGCGAAGGATCCTCCTCAAAGAGGGGCACAGAAAGTCCTAAAAGAATTGAGTCCTCTGTACTTGAGCTCTTCACTCTCAGAATTATCCCTTTCAGACTCATTTCTTTGACCCTGTAACAAAACCTTAAGAGTTTGCATGCAACTGGGCCAGGTGATGAGAGAGGCCCTTTCCCCCTGAAACCCTGGAGAGCAGCTGCCAGTCACACCAGGCAGCCTTGCTTTAGAATCATAGAATCATAGAGTTGGAAGAGACCACAAGGGCCATCGAGTCCAACCCCCTGCCAAGCAGGAAACACCATCAGAGCACTCCTGATATATGGTTGTCAAGCCTCTGCTTAAAGACCTCCAAAGGAGGAGACTCCACCACACTCCTTGGCAGCAAATTCCACTGTCAAACAGCTCTTACTGTCAGGAAGTTCTTCCTAATGTTTAGGTGGAATCTTCTTTCTTGTAGTTTGGATCCATTGCTCCGTGTCCGCTTCTCTGGAGCAGCAGAAAAGAACCTTTCTCCCTCCTCTATGTGACATCCTTTTATATATTTGAACATGGCTATCATATCACCCTTTAGATGGACAAGGAGTATGACCTGGCATAAGCCAGCTTCCTATGACTGGGGCTGTTGGGATACAGTACATGGCTGCATTTGGCTTGGTGGGCCACACGATGCTGGCCTAGCAGGCTCCTCTTTGCATTCAAAAGGGTTTGCCCCTAACGTTTACATCTCTTCTTGTAGGTATTACTACCCCAACGTCCGAGACCAGATGGTAGCCAGGGGGACCTTGCCGCTGTCCCGCCTGTGTGCCATGGTGACCATGCAATACCGAGAGGACGTGGGCATCCAGACCTTCAGTCTACCCTTAATCCCAAGGACTGAGAGTACAGGGGAACCCCATCCCCATTCCTCAGGTAAAAGAAGACATTGGCCCAGAGCAAGTCTGGAGTTTGGTCAGGTTTTACTGTACCAGAGTGTAAGGCCTAATTTTTCAGGACTTTAAATAAATTTTACCTTCCTTGTGGTGGTGGTGGTGGTGGTGGTTATTTATTCATTCATTCATTCATTCATTCATTCCCCGCCCATCTGGCTGGGTTTCCCCAGCCACTCTGGGTGGCTTCCAACAAAACACTAAAATACAATAACCTGTACTGGAGGGCTCAGTCCCATTTTACAGGTGAAAAGCAGGGCAGAACTTCATATATTAGCAGACAGGTTTGGAGATTAACAGTAAAACAGGGGTGGGGTGTGTATGTATGTGTAAGGTAGATCAAGTGGAGGCAGGAAGGCTTCGTTTTTCTCTCAGCCTCCAGTTTTTTCTCACAGCTGAGCTAATTTTGGTCTTATCTGGGGAAGGGGGGAAACAGGCCCAGGGTAGAGGGGTTGAGAGAATTGGTGCAAGAAGGACCAATTGGTTATACAGCCTCTCCTGAAATCCTCCCCACCACCACCACACACACACATTGGAATTAGAAGGCAAACATGGCATTGGGGAACCTTGTGTTTGCCTTATAATGTCAGGTCCCACCCTGAGGCTAAGAAAGAGCATCTTGCATTCTGTCCGCCATATTCTGTTTCTACCTTCCTTAAAGGTAAAGGTACCCCGGACCATTAGGTCCAGTCACAGATGACTCTGGGGTTTCGGCGCTCATCTCACTTTACTGGCCGAGGGAACCGGCGTACAGCTTCTGGGTCATGTGGCCAGCATGACTAAGCCGCTTCTGGCAAACCAGAGCAGCGCACAGAAACGCCGTTTACATTCCGGCTGGAGCGGTACCTCTTTATCTACTTGCACATGACGTGCTTTCGAACTGCTAGGTTGGCAGGAGCAGGGACCGAGCAACGGGAGCTCACCCCATCACTGGGATTCGAACCGCCAACCTTCTGATCGGCAAACTCTAGGCTCTGTGGTTTAGACCACAGCGCAACCTGTGTCCCCTTTCTACCTTCCTTAGATTCCTCCAAGTATTAACCTTCATGGGGTTGACGAGAAGGACCAGAGCGTCTGTTTTCAGGAAGATCTTCAGCTGTGACTTCTTGTCACATCAGCCATGTGCAGACCTTGCCCGCGGTTTCAGCAATTATGTATTTCTTTCTCCTCCCCTTTTCCCCAGGTTTTCTTGATGTGAGCGTAAAATACAGGCGCTCCCTGAAAGCGACGGAAGGCATCCTGGCAGCTCAAGCAGTTTCTATTTCGGTTCAGATACACTTTGCAGCCGGTTTGCAGGCAGCAGCCAGGTAAGCGCATAGCCACAAGAGAGTGTTGAGTGCTGCTGCCAGTCAGAGCTGTCTGCCCTAGGCTAGATGGTCCAGATAGTTTGTATAAGGGCAGCCATCCTGCTTTCCTGCCCCTATTAAATACAGCAACGCACAATCAACACATACCCATGTGCTTGCCTGTCTAATTTTTTTGTAATCGCTCCTTATATGGGATATTTTCTTCTCTTTGCTAAGAGCTGTGGCAGAAAAGAACCCTTCACTCCAATGCAGTGCAGAAGTTGGAGTGAACGCTTACGTCTCTGTGCAGCTGCCCTTCCTCCCCGAATCAGAGAGGCGCAACACCCGAGCCGTGGCTCGCACTTTCTGCCCAGAATTCGAGCACCACACAGAGTTCCCGTGCAACCTTGTGGTCCAGAGAAGCAGTGGAGAAGCCTGTTCCTTGGGGGAGCTGTTGCAGATTTCGGAGATAGTCTTTTCCGTCTTTCACAAGAGCCTGAACTCAGGTATGTAAAATACACGGGGGCAGCCCATACGTTTGCTGTGCCGGTGACAGAACCTGCATCACGCCATCACTCTGAGCTGGGTGGGCAAGGGGAGTGGACCCAGCAAGCTACCAATGAAGGATCGCTTAGGTTGCAAACCCACCCAGCACTCCCACCTGCTCTTTTGCACAGCATCCATCAACTTCCATCAAATTTGTGCAAGAGACATTTCCAGCACTGGCACAGCAAGGGCTTAGATGGTGCTCTGGCAGCAAGCACCAGCTCTTTCTAGCCATCCAGCTGCTATATTCTACTGTATTTTTAAAGCACAACACATTGGCTTTAAACCGTCAGCAGCTGGCAGCCTTTGGGACTGGTCCAGTGATTGCCTTCAAGCTTATAGCCAGCAAACAGTCCATTTACTGGGGCCCCTCAATTTCTATTACAAAGGGATCAATATGTGCTTCATTTCCTGGATTTGTATGTAGCTTTCCTAGACTTATTCACTTGAGCTCCTTGCTTTCATGCTTTTGAGTTTGTGTTCTGATGAAACGGAGGCCATGATGGTTGTGGTGGTGATGACATTATTATTATTATTATTATTATTATTATTATTATTATTATTATTATTATTTGTATTATTTATATGACACTCATCTAACTAGGTTGCCAGTCATTAGGCTTTGTACACCAAGAAAGAGGAAGCAGTGGTAGATTATCACCCAATGACAGAACAGGGAATTACCCTTCATAGAACAACCAACCACTGAGCATAAAGAATTGCCCCACAGTTAACTGCGGCAAACATGCCCAGTTCCAAGGGATAACAACTGAAATCATTTCACATAAATAAGCAACTATGTCAGGAAAAGAACCCCTGGACGATTAAGTCCGGTCAAAGGTGACTATGGGGTTGTGGTGCTCATCTCACTTCAGGCTGAGGGAGCTGGCGTTTGTCCACAGACAGCTTTCTGGATCATGTGGCCAGCATGACTAAACCACTTCTGGTGCAATGGAACACTGTGACGGAAGCCAGAACACACAGAAATACCGTTTACCATCCCACCACAGTGGTACCCATTTATCTACTTGCATTGGTATGCTTTCAAACTGCTAGGTTGGCAGAAGCTGGGATAGAGCAATGGGCGCTCACCCATCCCAGCTGTAGGAAGGACAGTTTTTGCCCACACAGATCCGATCTTATAAATCCATCCTTGCCAGTAGCGCAAGGGTTGCTTTTCCATTGCACCTTTTCTACACTCGGCCATTCTGAATACATTCTGGATGTATGAACCATGATTTTTATTTTTTTTCATATTTCTGCTATGTCCTTCATTTTGATCTTACAGCACCATATGGAGCAAAAACCCTGGCTTCGAGGGATTACCTCCTGGGAACTGCCAAGATTCCAACCAGAGACCTGTTGAACAGAAGATCAGGTAAAGATACCTGCGTTACCCTTGGTGTACGTAACAGAGTCGCTTTTTGATAGGGAGGTGCTCAGTAAATGAAAATGTTCTGCTCCCCCACGCCCACTTTCCATTGAAAGGAGATAATGACACTCTTTTTCCTGTGTTCTCTGTGAAAGGTATCCGAGGCTGGTTCCCAATAACTCTGCCGGAGGATCTGGTGCCTGCTCATTGTGCAAACATCCTGCAAACCACAGTTGGAGGCCTGGAGCTTTCTGTCACCTTTGCCCATCCTGGGGACCGGCAGCGTGTCCTGGATGCGGCTAAACTTTTAGGCTGGAATTTGAAGGAAGCCAGCGCTGAGTGCCTGCAGGACGACAGTGAGGGCGAATGCCAGCCTACTCAAAACACTACAGCCGTGGCCATTTCCATCCCTCGGCTGTGGCTACCAGTGCAGTGTGTGCTACTTGCAGGAGAGACGCACTTAAACAAAAGCGTCCATTGCTACCTCCGCTATAAGCTGTATGACCAAGAAGCCACATGGACGTCTCTTAGGAGGCCCAAATTAGCCGAAGACCAGAAGCACGTGACCGTGAGCTTCAAGAAAAGCAAAGAAATGGATCTGCCGTTGAGCCAAGCCTTACTGTGGTACTTCAAGGAGGAGAGGCTGGAGGTCCAGGCGTGGCGAGCCTATGGGAACGAAAGCAACACCGAGAGGCCGCTGGATACCGATCGACTGATTGGGTCGGCCTATGTGGACCTTGCTGCGCTCAGCGAGAGCTCAAGGGGGAAAAGGACAGTTAGTGGTATGTTCACTAGCAGCTTAAAAAACGTTGGGCAGATTTGGGGCTCAATCCATCAATTGCCGTCCAACCCGTAGTCTTTGCATTCTCCTTTTTAACCCCATCACCAAGCAATGATTGTAACAGCCGTGCCCCTATTGGCATATTTATGCGACACCCACTTACCATATGGAGTTTGCTACCAACAGGCGTGCTCTGGTCCATGGGGTCACGAAGAGTCGGACACGACTAAACAACAACAACCAACAGATGTGGTGGTGGCTGCCACTACAGATGGCTTTCCAAAATTATGGGGGCAATTTCTTGGAGGAGAGGTCTAGCGCTGTCCATGGGACGCAGGAAATAACTTCCCATGTTCAGAGTCACATACAGTGGTCCCTCAGGTTAAGTACTTAATTCGTTCCGGAGGTCCGTTCTTAACCTGAAACTGTTCTTAACCTGAAGCACCACTTTAGCTAATGGGACCTCCTGCTGCCGCCGTGCTGCTGGAGCACGATTTCTGTTCTCATCCTGAAGCAAAGTTCTTAACCCGAGGTACTATTTCTGGGTTAGCGGAGTCTGTAACCTGAAGCGTATGTAACCCAAGGTACCACTGTACTTTCGATCACCTGGTGCTGGTGGCCAACAGGGATGGCTGGCTCCAGCCTAGGTGGAAAGGGACGCTGCCCACACTTTTCTGCCTGAGCAGGAGTGGGAGGCAACAAATGAATGAATTAAATAATAATTGTTGTTGTTTAGTTGTGTCCGACTCTTCGTGACAACAACAACAATAATAATAATAACTTTTATTTATACCCCGCCCTCCCCAGCCAAGACCGGGCTCAGGGCGGCTAACACCCGATATAAAACAAAGTGATTGAAATACAACTTAAAAGCAAGATTAAAATACAACATCAAAATATTAAAATACAGCTTCATTTCAATGGAAACTCAAATCAAAAACTTTTTTGGGGGATGAAAACGTCAAGTCTTCACCAAGGCTAACTTTCCAGACTGGTCCTACATGGGCCAGAAAAAAGCCAGGGAAGTCCCCAAATAGGAGTTCCATCGCAGGAGGGGAAAGGAAAAAAGAAGAGGGGGGAGGGAATCAAATTGATTCCAAGCCGAAGGCCAGGCGGAACAACTCTGCCTTACAGGCCCTGCGGAAAGAAATCAGATCCTGCAGGGCCCTGGTCCCATGAGACAGAGCGTTTCACCAGGCTGGAGCCAGTGCTGAAAAGGCCCTGGCTCTGGTTGAGGCTAATCTGACTTCCTTAGGGCCCGGGACCTCTAGTGTGTTGCTATTTATGGACCTTAAGGTCCTCCATGGGGCATACCGGGAGAGTTTTTTTAATACCAGCAAGATCTCAGAGATTACAGAACCAGACACTTGGCCCCCAACCTCTCTTCTGCTTATTGAAATGTGCCTTCTCCCATCATTGCAGGTGTCTTCCCCTTGTTCCGGCGCAATTCTTCAAACTTGTTGGGAGCCGCCGTGCGAGTCCACATTGTGGCGGCTCCCAAAAGCCCCTCCAGACCCGATGTTTCCGAAGATGGCAGCAGTGGCATCAGTGACCACGAGGAAAGACGGAAGGAGCCTGAGCAAGATTTGAAACCCGATCAGACCTCCGTTGTGGAAACCCACAGCGAGAAACCATCCAAGGAGTCTCCCCACACAGTGGGCCATGAGCAGACATTTGCCGTCAGCATCCTTGTGGAAAGGGCTATGCACTTGAGCTTAAAAGGTGAGTAAAACTCTAGGCTCCCTAGGGTCTAGGTTGAAATCCCACAAATGGGACATAAAGGCGATGTTCTGTTGTCACTTGTTTGCTTAGGTTTATATTCACCTTTAAAAACACTAGGAGGAATTGAACAAGGTGATTGTTTTGTCAAGGCAAACATTTCAGTTTTCCAGACAAAATGATCCCCCCCCTCTCCTCTCCCTGCCCTGTTCCAGAGTTTATCCCACCCCAAGCCAGTGTCAGAGGGAGGAGAGTTGAGGAAAACCGCCCCCACTTCGCGAGTGGAGGTCCCTACACTGTGCTTCTGCTTATGGGACACATTAGTTAAATTCCACCCATTATCAGGGTGAGTTGAATGGTTTCTTTAAATGTAAAGGTTCATCATTGTTCCACTCCATGTGTATGTCTTTAAGGGGCCAGAGCAAGATAACGAGACCCAGCTTTACAGCTGTGAAACATAGCAGGTGCTGCTGAGTTGTATTTGATCAAGGTGTGTCAGCATCTGGGTGTAGTATATAAGGAGCAGCACCTAGCTCTCCCATTACCCTGGAGGATGGGTTGGTGGTTGGGTCATGTCTGTTTGTTAATATATTTAGTGTAAATGGAGTTTTTGTTTTTCTTATTAAAACCTTCTTTAAGTTATTTTTGAGTCCCTTTTTAATGCAAGGTCTCCCCAGCAAGCTCTCTGCAGCGCTACCATACTGCAAAAAGCCAACAATATTCACCTTTAAAAACACTAGGAGGAATTGAACAAGGTGATTGTTTTGTCAAGGCAAACATTTCAGTTTTCCAGACAAAATGATTCCCCCCCTCTCCTCTCCCTGCCCTGTTCCAGAGTTTATCCCACCCCAAGCCAGTGTCAGAGGGAGGAGAGTTGAGGAAAACCGCCCGCACTTCGCGAGTGGAGGTCCCTACACTGTGCTTCTGCTTACGGGACACATTAGTTAAATTCCACCCATTATCGGGGTGAGTTGACAATTAAACATTGGAAACAGCATAAACAACTAATCTGTTACATGAGCACATGAATTTCCTTGCACAGCTCCGGTTCATCCTAAGAACTGTTCTCAATGGTTGCATTTTTAAAATGAAAAGGCGCAGTCTGCTCCCAGGAAATTATTCACGCTGTAATAAGTCTTCATTAAGGAGAAAGTTCTGTGTGAAATAATGATTTAGTGTCTTTTTAGGTTCTAAGGTTGTAAGCAGGGGCTCAGTGTTTGCTGCTGATGTTATTGATCTTATACATAAGCTGCTTCAGAAAGGATTTTGCAGTTAATAGTTTGGAGGGCAGGGGGATAAACAAATAAGCAAGCAATTTAATTATGTTTGCATGTTAACCACTTGTAGTCATAATGGAATTCTTGCATTATATGTCCATCCCTTTTAGACAGAGGTTGTTATAAACTCCTATCCCTTTATGATAATCATAAAGTACTGCAAAACTCCAAAAAAATATCAGTAACAGGAGTTTGGGTGGAAGTGTTCTGCAAGGGAATTTGCCGTTCGAAAGAACTGCCATCAACATGCCCTTTGTCCTGATCTTGATTTGGGCAGCCTTGGGCTCTGCATCAGCGCCTTCCCAGGGAAATTTCCTGGGATTCATGGTCCACATTGTTTCTGTCTCTGAAACGAGGCTCTTCCCAGAGGGCGACCTTGTTGTTCTGCGGGTGCACAACAGCGACTTTGTGCTGAGCAAACTAGGTCAAGCCAATTAAACGATTAGCTAATCTCTATTCTCACAGGCTTCTTCCCATGCTTTTGAGATAAACAGTCCCAGGTTGGGGGGCTGGTAAGCTCTAGTCCTGCTCCAGCCATGAAAGAGATTATAGTAATCGGGGGGGGGGGCTTTTATTTGTCCGTTCTCTTGCACCAAAGAACCCTCGGTCTTCTCTTTGGCAGTTCCTAAAGGCCTGTCTTGTGTATTATAGTGCTATAGTAACGTTCAGCAAATTCTATACAGTGGTACCTCGGGTTAAGAACATAATTCGTTCCGGAGGTCCGTTCTTAACCTGAAACTGTTCTTAACCTGAGGTATCACTTTAGCTAATGGGGCCTGCCGCTGCGCTATTTCTGTTCTCATCCTGAAGCAAAGTTCTTAACCCGAGGTACTATTTCTGGGTTAGCAGAGTCTGTAACCTGAAGCATCTGTAACCCGAGGTACCACTGTATTTGTACATTCCCCTTGCACTTTCCCCCTGCATTTTCCGCTTGCTGTAAGACAGTGGGCCTTACCCAGAACATTCATCATCATCAATCATTTATTTATTTATTTATACCCCGCCCATCTGGCTGGTTTCCCCAGTCCCTCTGGGTGGATTACAGCATATCTAAAAACATAATAAAAACATCAAGCGATAAAAACTTCCTTAAACAGGGCTGCCTTCAGGTGTCTTCTGTAATTCTTTATCTGCTTGACATCTGAAAGAAGGGCATTCCACAGGGAGGGCGCCACTACCAAGAAGGCCCTCTGCCTGGTTCCCTGTAACTTCGCATCTCGCAGCAAAAGACCCTCGGAGGAGGACCTCAGAGTCTGGGCTGAGCAATGGGGGTGGAGATACTCCTTCGGATCTCCTGGGCCAAGTCCGTTTAGGGCTTTCAAGGTCAGCACCAACGCTTTGAACTGTGCTTGGAAATGTACTGGGAGCCAGTGAAGATCCTTTAATGTTATATGGTCCAGGCAGCTACTGCCAGTTACCAGTCTAGCTGCTGCCAAGCCAAGCTGGGTACCGCCCTGCTTCTCCCAAGATTGCTTATTGTCCAAACAGGCCTGTGCATGAGCATGTGAGCAATGGAGCTTTGGTGCCCTCAGCCTCCTGCTTCTCGTTCGCGTTGCCAGTTGCAAGGCTGTGCTTGCCCGCCTGGCAGGCTCACAGGAACCCAGGATCATGGAGTCATTCCCCCAGAACCATCTGGAAGTGCCCTTTCCTTTGGCCTCATGGATTGTGACTCTTCTGGGGAGAGCCTGCATTTTGTGGCACCTCCCAAAGTTTCCTCCTTCCTCATAACTTCAGACCAAACCAACATTTGCCCAACTTGTCTTTCAGGGAGTCCTCTCACTGAACGTGGGGTCGTGGCACCCAGTAGCTACGTGTCCTTTGTCGCTGCTGATGCCGATAATCCCGTTGCCACGGAAATAGTTGAAAATTCCGACGCACCTGTTTGGGAATTTCAGCAGCAGACCAGGTATGCGGTGTGAGCCTTTAACAAATGGGAATCTCAGAAGCCCCATCATCTGCTATGCAGACAATCAATTGGAATAGCAGGCTTCCTGCACAGGGAAGGATTTCTCCAGTCAAAGCAACAGAAATGCATGTTACACATTTGGGTTTTTTTGTTTGTTTGTGTGCTTGCAATCAAGCAGTACTTAAATTTTTGGAAATCGATAAACCCTCAACAAGAGCACTCCCGTTGGGAGGCAAAAATGCACTGCAGGTACCAGTAAGGAGCAGTAATATTTATACAGCACCACCCAACAGAATGGTGCTTTAGAGAGTAACAGTAAAAAGATTATATTTTGCCACCAAGAACTTGCAATCTAAATCTTTCTGCAGCTATGACAATAATAGGGAGGGGGGTAGAATAAGTTAGGTTTAGTTTTGCTCAAGGATGAGGATTAAGGGGTTATAAGGGGACGCGGTTGGCGCTGTGGTCCAAACCACTGAGCCTCTTGGGCTTGCCGATCGGAAGGTCATCAGTTCAATGGGGTGAGCTCCCATTACTCTGTCCCAGCTCTTGCCAACCTAGCAGTTCAAAAGCACGCCAGTGCAAGTAGATAAATAGGTACCACTGTGGCAGGAAGGTAAATGGTGTTTCCGTGCACTCTGGTTTCCATCACGGTGTCCTGTTGCACCAGAAGCGGTTTAGTCCTGCTGCCCACATGACCCAGAAAGCTATCTGTGGACAAACGCCGGCTCCCTCGGCCTGAAAGCGAGATGAGCACCGCAACCCCATAGTCGCCTTTGACTGGACTTAACCATCCAGGGGTCATTTACCTTTACCTTATAAGCAAAAGCCAGAAGTGTCAAAATGTACACACCAGTTTTCAGGCACATGGGCCCTGCTGCTGCCACCCATGCCTACCTATTCACACATACCCCCATATGTATTTGGGAAGCGGCTATAGCCTTGCCTGCTGAAGGTCCCAGCTCCAATCCCTGGCATCTTCATGCCAGGCTGCCAGAGACTCATACCTGAAACCCTGGAGAGCGGCTGCCAGTCAGTGTAGGCAGTGCTGGGCAAGATGGGCCAATGGTCTGACTCAGTATAGGGCAGCTTCCTAAGCTCCTACATTCTCATACCTTAGGGAGAGTTTTCCATATGATATGTAACTTGAATTTCGGCAGTGTTTCATCCGACCATGATCAAGGCGCTTTTCTGACTTTTTCTTCTTCTTGACAGACTCTCCAAAGAGCTTCTGTTGGATCCTCAGCAAACTCTGGTCTTTAAAGTGTGGCACAAAGCAGGTATTATTCTCCAAATGCAGTTACCGTATAGCCAACAACCCCCAATCTCTATACCAAGGGGAACCGTTAATAAAGCGCCTTATGCAGCTGAGGACCAGGAAGCCTTTTCATTTCACTTGTGTGGACTGACGAACTCTTTCCAACTAAACTAATGGTTAAAGGGATTGGACCTAACTTGGGAGGCCATTTTCATGTATGTGTTCTAAGCAGGAAGGAAGTGCTACATGCGTCTAGAAGACACACCTATTGGATGCTTTGCATCGTGCCCAGAAGCAAATAGGTATCAGGACAGGAGTGGTAGGATCCCGTAAGCCAGCAACCACAGCATCCTCACTGCTCCATTCAGGACTAGTTGCTGCTTCCAAAGACTCTTCAAAGGTAGATGCAAGGAAGGCATGTGTCACTGTGGTCAGGTCTGCCCTTATCAGGAATGGGCCCACCAGCCTAAGTTAGGCAATGCGCTCCTGGCCACAACTGTCATCCGAGAGATAGGCATGCAGGGATTTTCATCAGTCACTCCCCACCAAGTTTGGATTAAATAAAACAAAGCCAAATCAAGTTTCTAGTTCTTAAGACAGTGACTCCAAATGCCCCATGAGGCAGGGTCCTCTTATTCCCTTCATGGCTCTCCGTCCTTTTCCTGTGGCCTTAATGTGTGCAGCTCTGGCCCACGATTGCATCTGTTCCTGCCAAGTTCTCCCACTCCCAACAATCTCAGGTTCTGTCTCATCTCAGATATTGGGGTCTGGCAAATGCATGCAGGTCTGTGCGCTTCGAGAAAAGAATTTGAACTCCCTCGGAGCTTTGCTCCAGAATGCCAAAATCCGCTTGCAGGAGATAATCCAAACAATGGTTACTTTTGTGTTTGCCAGAAGGAATGGCTGTTTCTTGTTTGCACCGGCATCCGTGCAGGGAAGGGAAAAAACAGACAGATTGTTTCAAAGAAAAACTGCAGCAAGTCTCCTTTCAATGTCCTTGAATATTCAGAGGCCAGCTGGCAATGGGCAGAGATAGAAGAACGTACAGTATACAAACAGCCCTAATTTGGGGGCTGCATTCAGACAGCCTTGGAGCCTGTTTGTTTCCTTCTCCGCATGGGGGCACTCGGGTGATTTCTTTTCCAAAGTCTTTCCCACCCAAGAGATGGTTATGTTGGATATATTTATTCCCCCTTTTTATCCAGGTATTTTAGAAGTGTGTTCCTCCAACACCAGTAGCAAGGCTCAGGATCATGGGGTGGTGAAGTTGTGCTCTTTCCTCTGGGACATGAAGGGATGCCACAGCCAGGGGCAGAACGTTGGGCAGTGTGAAATTCCACACAGGAAGATTTCACTCGGGATGCCTTCCTCCGCAGAGAGTGTGTGCTTAAGGCTGTGGGCGACTGTGCAAAATGCTTTTTAGCTTAGGAAAAATGTGAAGGGGGGAGCATGATAGAGGTGCATGAAATCATACACAATGTGGATAAAAGTGGATAGAGGTGTTTTCTCCTGCTTGCATAATGCTCAAGCCCGGGGGCATCCAGTGAAGATCAGTGGTGGAAGATTCAGGAAAACTTTCTTTGCACAGTGCATAACTAATACAGTGGTACCTCGGGTTAAGTACTTAATTCGTTCCGGAGGTCCGTTCTTAACCTGAAGCTGTTCTTAACCTGAAGCACCACTTTAGCTAATGGGGCCTCCTGCTGCTGCCGTGCCGCCGGAGCACGATTTCTGTTCTCAGGCTGAAGCAAAGTTCTTAACTCGAGGTACTATTTCTGGGTTGACGGAGTCTGTAACCTGAAGCGTATGTAACCCGAGGTACCACTGTATTGGAATTTGCGACCTAAAGATGCAGTGTTGGCCACCAAGTTGGATGGCTTTAAAAGCGGTATACTGTAGCTCAGGGGTGCCCAAACTTTTTTCAAAGAGGGCCAGATTTGATGAAGTGAACATGTGTGAGGGCCAAAGTTGTTGACCTTTTTTTAGGATTGAAGTTGTTGAGCCAGATTAAACCGGCAGGCCGGATTAGGCCCCTGAAACGGACTTTGGACATACCTACTGTAGCTAGTTAGGTGTGATTTTTGGCCTTGTTTTCCTGGCTGACGCCTGTGTATTTTCCGCCCTGCCTTCCCTACAGATGAGAGGCAACCATTGATATGAGAGCCAGTGTGGTGTAGCGGTAGACTCGTAATCTGGGGGACCAGGTTCGCTTCCCCGCTCCTCCACATGCAGCTGCTGGGTGACCTTGAGCTAGTCACACTTCTCTCAAGTCTCGCAGCCCCACTCACCTCACAGAGTGTTTGTTGTGGGGGAGGAAGGGAAAGGAGAATGTGAGCCGCTTTGAGACTCCTTCGGGTAGTGATAAAGCGGGATATCAAATCCAAACTCCTCTTCTTCTTTTACAGATGTTGAACGGGTGATAGGATTTGCCTCTGTGGATCTCTCCCCCCTCCTTTCCGGCTTCCAGTTAGTCTGTGGCTGGTACAACATCACAGACTTCAGCGGACAGTGTCAGGGGCAGATAAAAGTCGCCGTTTCCCCCCTCGAAAATATAACTCATCTCAAAGAAGAAAGACAGGCAAGGAGCCAGACCAAATCTTCAGGATCATCAGTATGTCCATTTCTCAGTTTCTCAGGTTTCTGACTTCTGGACTGACAGAATTACTGCAAATATTCCATATTGACTGCTTAGGGGTCTTGGGATGCAGCTGTCAGAAATGATACATGGCCTTTCTCACACTAACGTGACACAGGTGTTGGGCAAATATTATGAACAAATTAAAAATATCTAATCCAAGAGGCCTGTGGTAGTTTTATCTACAATCCCCTTTGATGTTCTGGCTTGTTCATTCATTCTGTGAAGGGAAGCTAGAGGGGAAGCTTTCATTCCAATGAAATTGTGGCTTCCAGAGCAGCTGCAGCTGCATGTTGGCTCAGCCCAGGAGATATTTCTTCCTTCCAGTTTCCCTCTCTGTTGTGTTGCAGATTCCAACCACCAGCTCTTTTGCCCTCCAAGCGCAGGACTTGTACACTGCCTTCCCCAGCTTCTCCACAAGAGGCACCAGCGAACATCTAAAGTCCCCATTGAAGGGCACTGATGCCACCAGTCTGGAGAGGTGAGAAGAACATGGGGGGGGGGGCAAATGACATGCCCCCCCCCAAATGAGATGGGGCTGTGAAGTAACTGTGTAATTGTTTCAGATATTATTTGCCAAGAATAATTTCCACGGTGCGGCTGCCGCACTTCCCAAAGCACTCAAACATCACTATTTTGTTGCCTCCCACCAGCCTTCAGCATATTGATGGCTCTTCCATGTGCTCCACGGGAACCTGTTAGAGAGCACCTGTAACATCACTGCTGACTGAGAACTCAGCTGTTATCCAACCCCTCAGTGCCAATACTGTGTGTTTAGCTAGACATGTTTTATTTAATGTTTGTAGACTGTGCACTCCACGTCTTCAGTGCTGGAGGGACGCTGCCCCATTTCCCCCCCTTAAAAAACCTTAAATACAGTGGTGCCTCGCAAGACGAAATTAATTCGTTCCGCAAGTTTTTTCTTCTTGCGAGTTTTTCGTCTTGCGAAGCACGGTTTCCCATAGGAATGCATTGAAAATCAATTAATGCGTTCCTATGGAAACCGCTTGCCAGGCTGGCGGTGCGGAGAAGGGCTTTTCTCCCCACCGCAAGCCTTCAGGACAGGTACGGGAACAGAGGGGAAGGGGCGCAGCGCTTCTTCTCTGTTCCCGGGGCTTGCGGTGGGAGGAGGGTTTTTCCTCCCCACCGCCAACATTCAGAACAGCATTCTGAATGTTGGTGGTGGGAAGGAAAACCCTCCTCCCACCCCAAGTCTTCAGGACAGCCATCCGAAGGCTGGCGCGGGGAGAAGGTCTCTCCGCCCCACCGCCAGCCTTCGGAGGAGGTCCGAGGACAGTGGGGAAGACGCGCTGTGCTTCCCCGCTGTCCCGGAGATTTCCCTATGGGCTTTCGTCTTGCGAAGGAAGCCCATAGGGAAATTCGTTTTGCGAAGCGCCTCCAAAATGGAAAACCCTTTCGTCTAGCGGGTTTTCCGTCTTGCGAGGTGTTCGTCTTGTGGGGCACCACTGTAGTTACAGTGGTACCTTGGTTCTCGAACGGCTTGGTTGGCGAACAAATCGGCTCCCAAATGCCGCAAACCCGGAAGTAAGTGTTACGGTTTGCAAACATTTTTCGGAAGCCAAACATCCGATGTGGTTTCCTCTTGAGTACAGGAAGCTCCTGCAGCCAATCGGAAGCCACACCTTGGTTTTTGAACGGTTTTGGAAGTCAAACGGACTCCCGGAACGGATTAAGTTCAAGAACCACTGTATTTACCTTTACACCCACTTCCAACAGCAAGGTTATTTCCTGTGTACCATGTTCTAAAAGAATAACCAGCAAACTGGGCAGGGGCCAAAGGAGAACCACAAGGAGAAGTCAAAGATCTGATAAGGAAAGGCTGAAAGATCTGCCTGTGTTCAGTCCTGTGTTGACATCCGCATGCTTTCAAAGGAGGCCTCTCTAAGTGAAGGGGATCCTTAATGATTTTGAGCATGGAACTAGGGGGATGGTTTTTCCAGAGAAAGTAGTGTGGTGTACCGGGCTGTGATTTTGTGTGTAAGGTGTTTGAATCTTCAGAAATGGAGAGAAAGATGTTATTGTCCCTTGAGCAAGAGTGGCGGAAGGTGAAGCATGGAGCAGAGAATCACTGACAGCGTTTCTTCCTTTAGCAGGACTGGGTCCTTGGGGTCCCAGATGCCCCGTCATGAAGAGCACGTGAAGAACATCCGCCGATTCCACGAGTCGCTGCAGCAGGCAGAAAGCAGCACGTCCCAGTTGGGAAGGCTGGATTCCCTCTCCCATTCCTCACGCACTTCCCTTCTCGGAACTCTCAGGTAAAGCCACGTTGCAGGTGGCAGGAGGGCAAAACGCTCTGTGCCAGCAGGAGCTCTGTTAGAAAATAATATGCTAGCTCTTCCCAAAAACCCCTCCGCCCCAAATCACAGCAAGATGCTTTGCAGGCTTGCAGAGTGGAGAGGAGGAGCTTAGGATGTTCCCTGGTTGCAGGCGAGATGGTCATTGATGGAGCTCTCCTCTGTTGCTGAAAGTTGGTGCTTTTGAATTCCACATCAGGAGTGCCTGCAGCTGGGTCAGGCCAAAAGCTTGTCTAGTCCCAGCCTTCTGTTTCCCACAGTGGCCAAGCAGATGCCTCTACAGGAGCCCACAAAGGAGGCAACCTTTCTGCAGGCTTTCTCTGTCAGCATCGCCCTTGAGCCAATGCCACCAACTGGACTCATCCACTTCAGCCCCGACTGGGCTAGGCGAGCTGGGTAGCACTTCCAGAGACCACCTTCTGCACAGGAACAGGTCAAAGTGCTGTGGACTCACAGCTTAGTGTTGTGAGCACCGGATTCACTCCCACAAGAAGACAGTCGTCGCACAGCAGAGTGCAGCAGACTCTAGCAGAGTATATAAACAACTCGGAGAGCAGCTCTGTAGAATATCTTCTTTATTCTATCTACAACTATACAAACTATATACAGAGCTAAATAGGTCTAAGCATAAATGAATGCTGCACTGCACTGAGTGTCTGCAGCTGCTCTTAGCAGCAACCTTATCTCTACACACGATCTCTAACACTCAGTCTCTCTCTCTCTCTCCCTGACACTGACTGACTGACTTACTTGGTGCTGGAGCAGAATAAGTAGAGAGCAGAACATGCCTCCTCCTCTCTGGAGAATCAGCAGACTCCTCAGGAGATTCTTGGATAGGGGAGGGGTGAAATCTTCTCATTCTCCACTGTCCGATATCCGGGGCCTCGTGCCTCTGACCCCAGATCTCCCTTCAGCTGACTCTGGTTGTTCAGTGGCAAGGAGAAGGCAGGTGACACTCTGCTTTGAATCCAGGGGGGCCAGAGCTAACTCCTGGCATTGCAAAAGGGTTCTGGGCATGTTGTTGTCGTTTAGTTGTTTAGTCGTGTCCGACTCTTCGTGACCCCCTGGACCAGAGCACGCCAGGCACTCCTGTCTTCCTTTTTTTTCTAATAAGATATTTATTGAGATTTTCAAAGTACAGTGGTACCCCGCAAGACGAATGCCTCGCAAGACGGAAAACCCGCAAGACGAAAGGGTTTTCTGTTTTGGAGGCGCTTCGCAAGACGAATTTCCCTATGGGCTTGCATCGCAAGACGAAAGCCCATAGGGAAATGCTGGCGGTCGGGAGCAAAGACTTTTGCCCCCCGCCGGCCTTCAGAAGAGGTCCTCTTCTGAAGGCCGGCGGGGGGCAAAAGTCTTTGCTCCCCCCCCCGCCTGCCTTCCCCCCCCCCCGCCTGCCCCGGGCGATCTTAAAATGCTGGCGGGCGGGAGCGAAGCGTTCGCTGCCGACCCCCAGCATTTTAAAATCTCCAAGGGACAGCAGAGAAGTCTCTGTCCCGGGGAGATTTTAAAATGCTGGGGGTTGGGAGCGAAGCGTTAGCTGCCGACCCCCAGCATTTTAAAATCTCCCCCTGTCCCGGGGAGATTTTAAAATGCTGGGGGTCGGGAGCGAAGCGTTCGCTGCCGACCCCCAGCATTTTAAAATCTCCCCGTGTCCCGGGGAGGTTTTAAAATGCTGGGGGTCGGGAGCGAAGCGTTCGCTGCCGACCCCCAGCATTTTAAAATCTCCCCGTGTCCCGGGGAGGTTTTAAAATGCTGGGGGTCGTGAGCGAAGCGCTGCCGATCCCCAGCATTTTAAAATCTCCCCGTGTCCCGGGAAGGTTTTAAAATGCTGGGGGTCGGGAGCGAAGCCTTCTTTATGGTCCAGCTTTCACTTCCATACATCACTACTGGGAATAGCTGTCAACTTTTACCTTTTCTTGTGTGGAATCCTATTCGGAATAAGGGGATTTCCCTTAAAAAAAGGGAAACATTGACAGCTATGGTTCTGGGACATAGCCCCTGTTGAGACCTAACTAGAACTGAGACCCAAGGGCAAAAGGATTCGCTAAGGAAGTGGAAAATAAAATGGATTTTGACTCCACCTGCTTATCCTTTGCTGCACATAAGGCCCTTTATGTGATAGGGCTCTGCTTCCTCTCTGACTTCTCTTCCCTTCCAGGAAAAACCTGAGTGAGCTGGATGAGATTCAGAGGTACTTCGGTCAAAAGCTCACCAAACCTCATCCCGACTTGGGTTCTCCACGGAGAAACACGGACGATCTGGGTGCCAGTCACCAAAGCCCCACCTCCATGGTGGCAGATTCGGAAGGACGCCATCTGCTGGAGAAATCCAGTCACCTGGTTTCTCAAGTCAGCAGCCTGATTGCTGGTGAGATGTCGGAATTGGGGGGTGGGGGGTGGCAGTGATGGGAGGAGGGGAGGTTGCAGCTTGACGGGCAGAGAGGAGAAGACCACTTCAGGCAAATGGAGAAGCCTGGCAGAAGGCTCAGAGCAGGGACAGAGACAGGGAGGGCAAAGGAGTACATTGATAGATGAATCTGTGCAGGGTGAACCTGCGGAGCCCAATGAAAGTGTCTGGGGCACCTGGTCATGGAGGGCAGGGTGTTGCGCAATGTTGGTTTCAAATGAAATAGAAAAGCACATGGGGAACAGGAAACATGATTCAGCTGCTCCTCCTGTCCCCATCTTCCTGCCTTATCCACTTATAGGTGAAACTCGAAAAATTAGAATATCATGGAAAAGTTCATTTATTTCAGTAATTCAACTTAAAAGGTGAAACTAATATATGAGATAGACTCATGACACGCATCATGATCATCACAAGTATAACAAAGGCTTGACATATCTCGCTTTGCATGTCATGAGTCTATCTCATATATTAGTTTCACCTTTTAAGTTGAATTACAGTAGTACTTCGGCTTAAGTACTTAATTCATTCTGGAGGTCCGTTCTTAACCTGAAACTGTTCTTAACCTGAAGCACCACTTTAGCTAATGGGGCCTCCTGCTGCCGCCGGGCTGCCGGAGCATGATTTCTGTTCTCATCCTGAAGCAAAGTACTTAACCCAAGGTACTATTTCTGGGCTAGCGGAGTCTGTAACCTGAAGCATATGTAACCTGAAGCGTATGTAACCTGAAGTACCCCTGTACCGAAATAAATGAACTTTTCTGCAATATTCTAATTTTTCGAGTTTCACCTGTGCGTTTTCCATTTTGTTGTTTCTTCAGCTTGTAAACTGCCTTATGTTTAGTAATACAGAAAGGAGGTATACAAAGTGAAATGAAATACAGTGGTACCTCGGGTTACAAAAGCTTCAGGTTACATACGCTTCAGGCTACAGACTCTGCTAACCCAGAAATAGTGCTTCAGGTTAAGAACTTTGCTTCAGGGTGAGAACAGAAATCGTGCTCTGGCGCCGCAGCAGGAGGCCCCATTAGCTAAAGTGGTGCTTCAGGTTAAGAACGGACCTCCAGAACGAATTAAGTACTTAGCCTGAGGTACCACCGTAGAACATTTTGTCCCATTCAGAAACAGCCCTGAGGAGGTGAGAGAGAAGAAACAGGAGGGGGAAGTTGGCAAAACCTTCCTTGCCTTGCCGTTTGCTACAGCCACTTTGATCCCCAGCCTCTTTGCTCTTGTTTCTCTGCCTTTCCACTTCTTCCTTTCTCCTCCACAATCATTGTGGGATTGCTTGTTTTGTTTTTTTGTTTCAGTTAAGTGGTCTTCTCTAAAACCCTTTCTCAAGACTGCTTCACATGCTGCTTCTTCCAACTCAGGAATGAGCCCCTATGTTGGAACAAAGTTACACCTCAAGCAACCCTGACGCTCTTTCCCCTACTGTTTGCTGCTTTTGTTCCCACAACATGTTACCATCACATCTTGTCCCCAGATCTCTCTTTGAGCGCTTTCTTTTTCCAGTGACCTTTTTATTTTCCTTTTAATCTTGCCCTCAACCGGATAGGTGCCAATTTTCGAATGCTCAGAGGAAATGAGGCTTCACCTAGCAACTAAACAAAAGACTTTCCTCCTCCTCATTCAGTTGTGATGTAGCTCAGGTGACACAATATTGCAGGGCCATTTCCTAAGCAGCCAGAGTTTGTGTTCCTCTTTTGCAGAAAACAAGTGATGCTGTGCTTCATTTCCTTTTCACTGCAACATCTTCTTTTTTCTTTCTGTGCCCAGTATATGTACGTAAAGGGTTTGACTGGCTTCTTTCTTTGGACACAGCCTGCCCGGTATCAGGCAAGGCACGGAGTTCATAACTGTGAAAAATAAGCCTCCCTCTCACTCGCCAGGAGCAAGTCAACAAAAGTAGGGATTGAACTAAGTGCCATGCATTTTGTGTTGACTGGATGGTGTAGCTTAATATTCATAGGCTTAATGCAATCCAGGGAGGGCTGCAGTTCAATGGGGTCCCAGGTTCAGTCTGCAGCATCTCAAGGCAGGGCTGGGAAAAGGCTCCCTGTCTGAAATCCTAGAGGGCAGACATTTCTGAGCTAGGTGCACCAGTGATCCAACCTGGTAAACTTATACAGTGGTGCCTCACAAGACGAAAATAATCCGTTCCGCGAGTCTCTTCGTCTAGCAGTTTTTTCGTCTTGCGAAGCAACCCTATTAGCAGATTAGCGCTATTAGCGGTTTAGCGGCTATTAAAGGCTTAGCGGCTAAAAGGCTATTAGCGGCTTAGAAAAAGGGGGGGAGCAAAAAAAATCGCAAGACTTGCAAGACGTTTTCGTCTTGCGAAGCAAGCCCATAGGGAAATTCGTCTTGCGAAGCGCATCGAAAAACGGAAAACCCTTTCGTCTAGCGGGTTTTTCGTCTTGCGAGGCATTCGTCTTGCGGGGCACCACTGTACCTTGGTTGTCGAACACCTTGGTACTCCGATGTTTTGTCTTCCGAACGCCACAAACCCAGAAGTGAGTTTACCGGTTTGCGAATGTTTCTCGGAAGCTGAACGTCCGACGTGGCTTCCGCGGCTTCCGATTGAGTGCAGGAAGCTCCTGCAGCCACTCGGAAGCCGTGCCTTGGTTTTCGAAGCGTTCCAGGAGTCAAACGGACTCCCAGAACGGATTAAGTTCGACAAGCAAGGTACCAGTGTATAAAGCAGAATCTTTTGTGGCTCATTGTGTACAGACTCACACAAACAGACAGACAAACAAACAGTTAGTGAAAGTACTTCCACTTTTGCAAGGGACTTGCCTTATTAAAGCCCTAATGACCCTTGTTCTTCATTGGTACGTACCTTTCAGCTGTGCATGTGGGAGAAAAATCTGCTACATGAGGGGTAATGGAAGACAAAAATCCCTTGAAATGAAGGGCATCAGGGTTTTTTTTTTTACATAGAAAGCAAAATTAAACAGTACTTGGTGAAGATTTGAAGGTCTTGGACTTCACCTGTCTGGTTAACCCCATCAACAGAGCTCAGCTCTCCTACAACAGCTCAAAAACAGATCAGCTGCAGAGACTGAAATAATGACCTTAAATAATATCCAGTGAGGGTAAAAAAAAATGCTAATGGTGTTAGGCATAGAGATATATGTCTATTTATTTTTAGTATTATCCTGGTGTCAAAAAGAAGGTAAAGTAATTGTCAGACGAGCCTCTCTAGGAAGAGTAGTCCAAGACTCTTTCTAATCTAGAGGCATTGCCAGAAGAGTGGCTCTGCAGAAATTGTAAGCAGGGTGTGTGCATTCCACTACTAAGGGTGGGTGAACTCTAGCTCATGCTCCAGCTCCTCAAAATTTAGGAGAGGTAAACCGTGATGTAATGCTAGTCAAAAATTGGGGGTGGGAGGTTCTCTGCCTCCCTGAGGATGGATCCCGATTCGCAAGCCCAGCTCCTAACTTTCAAGGAAGCCTGTATCACGCCTGCACTGGGCCAGATGCACCACCCAGCGACACAAATATCATTCTTCCACTCCATTCCTTGTGCTTTAGCACTGCAGAAACAGCTGTGGCATTATCGACCTCTGCATGAATGCTGAAACCCGGCCTTTCCCCCCCTTTGTTCGTTTTTAGCAATGCCCTGAATCTGTTTTCCTTCCCACAGACCTGCAGAACAACATGGGGATGAATGCCGAAGGATCTGTGGGCGCCTGTGTGGATGGCAGCCGGTGTTCAAGCGCTGCTGCCTTCCATGGCGAGGATGGTCTTCACGAAACAGAAGATGCTGCCAGGGCTGAGGTTCCCAAAGGGCACCCAAAGAGCGAACCTTCAAGCACCTGTGTCAACAAAGAGCCTTCACTCCCTCTTGGCGAATCCCCTTACGCGGCAGGCATGCTGTACAAATTCCTTGGCCAAGCCAATTCCCAAAGCAGCCATCCCTTACCTGCTTGTTTTACCCAGAAAGGCGAAGGCGCTGCGCAGTCTCACAGTGAGGAGGAGGAGGAGGAGGAAGAGTACGAGGAGGACGTCATAGAACCGAGAACGCTGAACGAAATCACCACCATGACGGACAGAACCAGCCCTTGGTCCAGCCTTGTCTCTGAACCAGAGCATGATCCTGCCATCATGAGGAGCGCTGGCCAGCTTGCAGGGACTGCTGAACAGGCGCTGAAAGAAGGCAGCGTCAGAAGCAGCCCCGTGTCCAGCGTCACCCAAGACGACCCTCTGAGCATGCCCAGCAGCGCCAGATCCAGTAACAGCCCCTTGAGAGAAGACGGGGATGACGGACGACATGTGAGGAGGCGGGACCTCGAGGGTAGTCTGGAAGAGCTCTTGCCACCTGCTCCCATCCAAACAAAGGATGGGGCTGCAGAAGAGCAAAGGGCAGATGACGGAAGAGCGCAGGAAATCGGGGGCAAGATAGTGGAAGGGGAACCGTTTATTCCATGTGACGGTGGTGGTGGCGGCGATGGAGACTCTGCAGCAGCTAAGCACCATGCTCCAGAGACGGGAGAGGGCAAGTTGGGCTTAGAGAGCGGCCCCCGAGGTGAGGAAGGAAGGCGCTTGAGCGAAGACGCTTGCCTTAGAACAGTGGGAGCTGAACAGCCTTCTGGAAGCTGCTCTGACGAGAGCCATGAAGACTTACCTGAGGAGTCAGAGAAGCCTCTGAAGCCCAGTGTAATCTTGTATCCTTTTTCACCCGGCTAACTGAGCAAGCCCCCTGGGCTTCAAATAAACAGTGAAATTCTCCTAGGAGGACTCTTCCTTTCTCTTGGTCCAGCTTTGCTGTGGCCAGTGGGAACAGGCCGATCGCAGCCAAGGCCCTCAGTGCCATGCAGCCTGACGGGGTTATCTAAGAGCAGCAGTGGCTTTTCAAAAGGGCTGCTAGCCATGTTGCCCAGAAGTGCTGCCTCCATTCAGAAACAGCATCTCAGTGACCAGGTTTCTTCTTTGCTGCCTAACATGCAGCCTTCCCCCCCCCCCCCACACACACAAAAAACCACTTTGTGCCCTCCAGGTGTCTTGGACTCCACTTCCCATCAGCCCCAGCCAGTTGAATACATCTGGTTGGCAACAGGTTGGGGAAGGTAAAAAACAGGACAGGCTGTGGCAGACACAGCTTCCATACAGGAAAGGTTTCATGGAGCAGAATTGGGTGGTAGGGCTGGCCGCAACCTCTGCCCCACATTAGACGGGGGTCAGAATCTCGGTAGCATTTGCCCTACAGGCCCAGGTTGAAGCTTGTGCTTTAAGTCTCTGGCTAACCTTGTTTTCCCTCCTTGCAAAAGCTACATCAGTGATCAGTCAAGAACAAGGTACGGTGATTGTTCGTTACGGGTGGCGGCGCCTGTCCGTTCCACTTACCTGTTTTTATTTTGTGTTCTCTGGGAGGAGGCGTTGCGTAACATAAGATGATTCTTCCACCTTATGTAAGTTAAATTTTAACGTTTTGTTGAAGCAGCTCCACGTGTGTCCTCAGCGTTGCAAGTGATAAAATAGCCCCATGCAGCCAAATGACCGCAGGATGTAACTGGATTGGGATTAGTGCATGCAGCCCCAGGACAACATCACCCTAGTACCCTTAAGATTCCCCGACAGTGAGCCTTCTCACTGCTGAGATCTTAAAGATTCCCATAACTCACCTTCACAGGAAGCTAATGTCAAGGTGGTGCAGATTTTTGTTACCACACTGGGGGGGGGGGAATAGATTGGGATGATGTTGGTGCCACATTTTGGCTCTTCCTGTTATGCCAGGTTCTGCATCTAGGGGTACGCAAGATGAAGGACCCATAGGTCAGTGGCAGAGCAACCCTCCTTTCCATTTAAAATGATCTCAGACACAGAACCTGAGAAACGCTATCTGGGCAGCAGACAATCCTGGCTTGTAAAGACCCAGCTTAAAGTGAGTTGCACAGAAGTCTTCACCAGAAAAACAGTTTGGAGAGGCAATGTAGATCATTGCTAGAACACTCACTTTGCAGGTGGAAACCCCCCAAACTCAACCCCTGCCCCTCCAGACATAAAAAGTTTGGGGTAGCAGGCAACAGGGAAAAGACCTGGGCTGGGGCGGGGGGGAAGGCACCAACAGTTATACAATACAGTTAGTTCTCAAACTTAATCCATTCCGGGAGTCTGTTCGACTCCCAAAAGCATTTGAGAACCAAGGTGCGGCTTCCAGTTGGCTGAAGGAGCTTCCTGCAGTCAATCGGAAGCCGCGTTGGATGTTCGGCTTCCAAAAAACATTCGCAAACCGGAACACTTCTGGGTTTGTGGCGTTCAGGAGCCAATTTGTTTGGAAACCAAGCCATTTGAGAAGCAAGGTATCACTGTACTAGGCTAGATGGGCAAATAGCCTGAGCTGCTACAAGGCAGCATCTTGCTGTCTGCAAAAATTAGAGGCATATCACTCCTGGGCCCAAGGGGGAAGATACATTGGCCTTTCAGGTAAGAAAAGCAGATTAGTCTTACAAAGAGAGGTGCCAGATACATTTGGCGCCAGCTTGGCTGCAGGAGTTGCCAGAAGGAGACGTATAAGGCCTCGGGGACTCCACTCTGTCCAGCAGTCTGCTTAAGATGAGAGTCACACAGAGTGTAAGAATGGCCACCCTCCGTGTTGTTCTCCACCTATCCACCCAAAAAAGGTTTTTTGCAGAAGGCATTGCTGTGGACATGCACACAAAGTGGCCGCCTTGCACCAACAGGCCCAGAGCAGCAGACGCAGCAGCTATGCAGCCTCTGCCCTTTCCCATTAGGGCATGCAGAGGAATTTGCTGCAGTGCGGCACCAGCAGGAGTCCCAACCTGCTTCCAGAGTCTCTTCCTTAACGCCTGCCTTGCAGATCTGACCCCGTGGTCGTCCCCAACTTCTTCCTTCCACCGCAGGATCTAGAAGCCTCCATGCGACTGCTCAGCATCACTCCTCCTACTCCACTGGCTGCTGCTGTTAAAGTAAGTAGAATGGCCTCTTGTGCTTTCTCCCCAGCCTTTCCTTCAAGCAGGGGCCTAGGCAGAGGGCTGAGTGATTTGTTTGTTTTCCCCTTGAATTTTGTGGGATGGTCACTGAGACCATATAACACTGGTCCTGAAAGACCTACATTGGCTCCCAGTACATTTCCAAGCACACTAACATGGTGCTAACTTTTAAAGTCTTAAATGGCCTCAGCCCGGTAGACCTGAAGGAGCGACTCCACACCCATCATTCAGCCCCGGACACTGAGGTCCAGCTCCGAGGGCCTTCTGGCGGTTCCCTCCCTTCGAGAAGCCAAGTTACAGGGAACCAGGCAGAGGGCCTTCTCGGTAGTGGCGCCCGCCCTGTGGAACGCCCTCCCACCAGATGTCAAGGAAATAAACAACTATCTGACTTTTAGAAGACATCTTAAGGCAGCCCTGTTTAGGGAAGTTTTAAATGTTTAATGCTGTATTGTGTTTTTAATATTTGGTTGGGAGCCGCCCAGAGTGGCCAGATGGGCAGGGTATAAATTATAAATTATTATACTGTAATATTATTATTAATATTGTTCATCCAGGTATGTGGTGGCTTTACAGGGGAGGTGGGTAGAGGAACCATGGCCCTGCCCCAACTCAGGAAGGAAGGAAGGAAGGAAGGAAGGAAGGAAGGAAGGGAGAGTGGACTTGGGTCCATTGCTGTGGTCCATATAGGGATATGAACCCACTAATAGAGCCAGTTATCCATTGCCTTGTGGGATATCTTTGGGAGAAGAAAAGGCTAAGGCGTGAACACTACACAGATCCAGAGTGGAGTCCCTGAGGCCTTGTACGCCTCCTTCCGGCAACTCCTGCAGCGAAGCTGGTGCCAAATGTATTGCTCTGCTTTCCTTTGGACAACATCAGCAAGACTGAGAGACGGGTCTCGTCATCAGAGCAGCCCAGGACCTCCAGACACACTGTCCAGGCTTGTACCCCACAGAAGTCACTAAAACATTGCAGGAGGCAGCAGTTAGAAGTTACCGGTCTATGCAGCCACACCAGGCGCTGTGATTCTTCAGCGGTTTGACTTCACCCCGGAGATGCACTACGTTGTCTCTTGAGATGGACGGATGCCAATAACTAGGACTTTCAAGTACAATTGGGCAGGCTAGGCCTTGCAAAGGAAAGGGCTTTGCAGAGTCAGAGGCCCCACATGCAGTTGTGGGCATGCAGGAAAACGGTCCTCACAAGCCTGGAGTCTAGTGCCAGGCCCAGCATCCAGAGGACATTTCTAAGAAAGCAAGCTTTTAGCCATAAATGCTGTGAAGATGGCCTCGTGTTTGGTGGAATCTAGGAAGCAGGGTTGAGTGGAAGAAGGAATTCCATTGATCCAAGAGGTGCCCTTTCCCATTAATGGAGAAAAGGAGGAGCGATGCGCAGTTAGCAAATTATGTGCAAACAGGTTGCCATTAACGGTTGTTGGCCCACGACAGTTAGGTAAAACCTTTGTGCTCAGGGGCAGTCAATATTTCTGAATGCCAAATGCTGAGAAATTACAGCAGGGAGGCCTGTGGCTTTCCTTCCGCTGCTTCCTGGAGGCCTGTGACCAAACCACTAGAGGAAACCAAATGTTGGTGGCCCCTAAATCTGATTCCGCAGGGCACTTGGTTCTTTTTGTTTTTCAGTGACTTGATCGGCATAATTTGTAAGTTGCACGAGTTGGGTTTTTTCTTGACCCAGAGGATTCTGTACTGATGTGGGGTGGAGAAAGTGGGCAGAGAATATTTAAAACTGTTTAAGGGATCTAACTCTTCTGGGCCTGGGGGTAACCTGAGCAACGCGGCCCAGGTCTGGTCCCGAACCCAAGGATTCTGCGAGGAGTCAGTCCAACAGGGCCAAGGCAGGAAACCAGCCTAGGTCAGGCACAGGGTAACAGGCAGGTTCTAGCAAGCAGCAATGTTGTTCCCACAACCTGGAGCAGGCTCCAGCAGCCTTTTATCGCTGATGGGGTAGCAGCCGGTCCTGATTCCCTGGCGACTCACCTCCCTGTTTTGCCCGAAGGCGAGCACTCCTCCTGCAAGTACTCAGGTCTCTCCTTCTCTCAGACCTCAGTCTCTGCAGCTCGGGAGACGTCGGTGGGTTACTAGACCCAGGGGCCACCTCAGCCTCCCCTGACCCAACCGGTAGTGGAGCAGCTGTAAGTGATGGCCCAGCTGGAGGCAACAAGGTCATTCCGCATCTGGAGCCAGGGCAGGCTCAGGCCCCTGACTCAGCCCAGCTGGTGCTTGTTGCAGGGGAACCTGTGCAGACTGGGACTCTTCAGGATCAGGCCCCAGCCTCTGTTCAGATGCCGCCTGAGGCAGAGGATCCAGTGTGGACCGAGACTCTCCCGGTTCCGAGTCCCAGGCCATCACACTAACAGAGCAGTTCAGACCCCAAGTGCACCACCATGCTGGAAGGAATTTGGATGTGACGGACGCGCCCTGCCAGCAGGGGAGCCTTACCAGTGAATGCCCAAATGGCGGCCAGCAGGATCGCCCCGGAGTGTTAAGGGGATGGGACTAGGCCATCACTGGATCCGGATGATCCTAAGACAGCTTTGCTGCCGTCAGATGATGGCAATGGACCTAATCCAGGCGTCTTTGCTAGCCTGGATGCTGGCACAGCAAAGAAGCGCTTCCTTCCCTCCTCTCCCCCCTTCCCCTTTCAGCTCTAGCCACTGCAAACTGGAGCACAGTCAATACAACGGTGGCTAATCCACTCCATCAAGCTCAGCCACCCCCAGCCATTGGCCAGGGATTTGGATTGTGCCCTAAATCAGCCTGCTGAGTTGTGATGGCCCTGAAAAGTCGATCCGAATGAATTCCAGACAACTCGCTCCTTCGCACAACCGCAGGCAGCTGTCATCACTGCAGTGGGGCGAGTTTCTGGTGTATTTACGCTGACACGAACGATACTGGGGGTTGAATCTAGAGCCGAGAGGTCTGTGGTTCAGAGATCAGTGAACGAAATGAGGGCAGGGACTTGCAGAAGCTGCTGTTGAATTTTCAGGAATTGGCAGGAGACGTTGGCTTAACAAATGAGCTTACAGCTAAAAGCTGCTGAGCGAGAAGGCCAGACAGGCTGTTAAAGCTGAGAGAGCACTAAAAATCTTAGGAAGGGATTGCTGTGCATAAATAATACATCAAAATACAGTTGGTTGCTAATTTATAAGTGCACAAATGTAGCTATTGCAAACTGGTTGCTTTGAAAGGGAATGCTGGCTTCTTTGGAAGAACTTTCCTTAAAGCGTCAGGTGTTTGGGTTTTTTATAGCCTGGTCTCTAAATGTTGTTTACACCGTCCCCATAAATCCAGGGAGCTGGTGTAAGTTTCACCAGGCAAGTTCTTGTTGTTATGGTAGCCAGACCTATCAGCTGCTGGTCGTCAAAGCAAGTTTAATGGGTTCATTCCCCCCTGCCCTATGGCCTATGGAGGTGAGTGGCGGGGGAACTCTATAAAGAACATCTGCAAAAGAGGGAACTTCTTGCTTGGATAAAACTGGAGGCAGATGCTTGTGAGCCTGATAAAATGAGCAGCATCTGATATTAAATGGGGCAGCCATGGAATTATCCTCAAAAGGATATATATACTCAAGTTCCAATCACACCACCTGGTTTAGCCAGCCACTTGAAGCTGTTCCTAGGATGTGGCTGCTGTCGCATGCTGACAGCTTCTACAATGGTACCTTGGTTCTCAAACTTAGTCCGTTCCAGAAATCCGTTCCAAAGCCATATAAGATAAACCAAATAAGATAGCTGCTTATTTCCTTCACATCTGAAGGTAGGGCGGGCGCCACTACCAAGAAGGCCCTCTGCCTGGTTCCCTGTAACCTCACTTCTCGCAATGAGGCCATAGAGTCCCTGTACAGTGGTACCTCGGATTACAGACGCTTCAGGTTACAGATGCTTCAGGTTACAGACTCCGCTAACCCAGAAATAGTACCTCGGGTTAAAAACTTTGCTTCAGGATGAGAATGGAAATCGCACAGCAGCGGCACAGCGGCAGTGAGAGGCCCCATTAGCTAAAGTGGTACCTCGGGTTAAGAACGGACCTCCAGAACGAATTAAGTTCTTAACCCGAGGTACCACTGTATGACTGCATTTGGCAGCAAGCCCTGTAGAAAAAAGGATGAGCCAGGCGTGGGAGGTGTTAACTGGTGTTTGCACACATGCCCTGAGCTGAACCTGCCCAAGCGCTTTTCCCTGGCAAGGGACGGCGTAAACACAACGTGAGTGCAAAAGCTGCCCTGAAAACTATGCAGAGTGAAGACGTTCTTCCCCAAAAAGGGTGGAGTGGGTGTAAACCGAAGCTGCTGGGAAAAGCAACCATCTGGTGCCATGGCAAATTTTGGGTGATCTTCATTAGCTGATGAAATGAGTGCAGAGGTTGAGCAGCGTCTGCACTGTGGGGTGAGGTGAGCTCCAGAGAAAGGCAGCCGTGTTGTGTGTTCCTTTTCCAGCGAATAAGATTTGGCCCTGCATAGATCTTGCTGCCTGTTGCTTTGTTATTCTAGAGCAAGGTTTCCCAAACTCAGGCATCCAGCTGTTTTTGGACTACAATTCCCATCGTCGCTGGCCCTGCTAGTTAGGGATGATGGGAGTTGTAGTCCAAAAAAAGATGGAGACCCAAATTTGGGAAACCCTGCCAAAGAGTCTCCTCTGTCCACCTAGTGTCCTCCGCATGTTTAGGACTACAACTCATATCAACCTCAGCCTACTGGGGCGGATGGGAGTTGTAGTCCAATGCATCTGGAGGGCACCAGATTGCAGAGGCTGCTATAGAGCCTTCGTTCTTGAACTCTTCAGCTGATCCAATTTAACTTCTTTCCCTTTGGGGTAAAGCTCCTAGATCATGCTCAGTCACTACAAATGAAAATTACTTCACAGACGGAATCATGCAACTCTTCAGTTCTGGCTTGTAAAGTTGGCTTTGCCTGGAAGCATCTGTGGCTCTATAGACCCCCTAAATCAGGGGTCAGCAACCTTTTTCAGCCATGGGCCGGTCCACCGTCCCTCAGACCTTGTGGAGGGCCGGGCTATATTTTTTTTGGGGGGGTGAATGAATTCCTATGCCCCACAAATAACCCAGAGATGCATTTTAAATAAAAGCACACATTCTACTCATGTAAAAACGCACTGATTCCCAGACTGTCCGCGGCCCGGATTAAGAAGGTGAATGGGCCTCATCTGGTCCCTGGGCCTTAGTTTGCCTACCCCTGCCCTAAATGTTGCAAGTTTAAGATGCTTTCTGCTGCGAGGGGCTTCAATTTTGGCCTTTCCCACAGCCGAGACACTTGCATTGCAAAGCTTACTGGAGAGATTCCTTGGCTGCGATTGCATTGCACGGCGTTAGACTAGATGACCCTTTGGATCCCTTCCAACGCTAGCATTCTGTGAGTCGCCCTATTATAAAGCCTGTGGGGCTGCTGTGAATTGCTCCCTTACGGCATTAGGCAGCTGCCTGGGCTGGACAGCTGCCAGCTGACTTATCTTTAAGTGACCCAGAAAGAGGAGGCGAGTGTTCTTGAATGCCAAGCCGGATCCCGTCAGCTCCGGTCAACCTGAATTCACAGGCCTGGTGTTGAAACAGGAAACATGCTAAGCCGCTCTCAGGCATGTCAAGTTGGAAAGGTGGGCAGACCCTGTGGCAAAGGAGGCTTTAGGAAACGCCCAAGTTCACATTTCTCATTTTCTGTATCCTGCATTGCTTGCTAGCTAAAGCTGTACAGAGGTCAAAAACACGAGCTCCAGGCCGGCTGTGGCTGGCTGCAAGTTCTGCAACTTCAGCGTTCTCAAATGTTTCAACAGCAGCCACTCGCCTTGGAAGATAGCATGGAGAGAGAGAACGAGCTGCTTGAGAGCAGCATTAACGTTTATGTGACTCAAACTTAAGCATACAGATAGATATAGATATGAAACAGGCGTTTAAAAATGACGCAAGTGTCATCTGTTTTGGATTTTGAACTCGTCCTTTTAGCAACAGCTCAGGACAGGTTGCAGTGTTCAGAATCGGTGGCTAAGATCACCAAACATGGGTGCTTAAGGGCAGGAGGGGTCTTGTGGCAGCAGGGTGTGTGTGTGTGTTAATAATAATAATAATAATTTTATTATTTATAAACTGCTCATCTGACTGGGTTGCCCCAGCAACTCTCAGCAGCTCTCAACAAAATATTTTTTAAAACAATAAAATATCAACATCCCCGAACAGGGCTGCCTTCAGATGTCTTCTAAAAGTCATACAGTTGTTTACCTGTTTGACATCTGATGGGAGGGCGTTCCACAGGGCAGGCACCACTACTGAGACAGCCCTCTGCCTGGTTCCCTGTAACTTTACTTCATGCCAGCTCCCTTGGTCTGAAGTGAGACAAGAGCCGCACCCCAGAGTTGCCTTTGACTGGACTTAACCGTCCGGGGTTCTTTAACTTTTTTTAACCTTGCTACTTCTCGCAGTGAGGGAAATACCAGAAGGCCCTTGGAGCTGGACCTCAAAGTAGTTATTTGTTTGTGTGTGTGTGAAATATTGCATTCATCAACCTTTGCAATCACCATTACTGACTGAAGAATGAAAAACCCCTTATTCTTCTGCAACTAGATATTATTATTCTTGAAAATAAATAAAAATATACACCCATGGGTTCTCAAACAGGACTCTTGACACCTAGGTTTCCCTGAAGGCTTGAATAAAAAGAAAGGGCCGTAAGGTTTCGTTTTATTCTGCTCTTAGGAGCTAAAGACTGTGGGCCACTGAAACTGGGGGGGCATACCTGGAATCCCACCAGGCAGGTTGGAGGATGGAAGGGCAAGGAGGAGCTGCCAGGCCGGCAGCCTTTGCAATCGGTCCCTGACGTATAAAACCTGCTGAGAAAGGCCCCCTGCCACCCACTGCTGCAGCCTGACTCCCTTTAAGGCAGCTTCCCACGTTCTGATGATTAGCAAAGATCCGCAGTTTCTGTGTCTTCAGAGGAAGTTGGTGCAACATCACTTTCTGTTTCAGGCTGGAAGTGGCGCCGCCGTTGCTGCTGCCGGGAGAATCCCTAACCGAAGGCCGGCCCGTCACAACCCGAGCCTGACGCCAGACGAGCTCCCGGAAAAGGAAATGAGAAGGATCGCTCGGATATTTTCAGCCCAGTTCTCCAAAAAGCAGTAACTGAACAAGGGGGGCAGGGAGGTCGATCAGTGACGGCTGAAAGGCTGTGAAGCTTCTGAGAAAGGTGGTTGCTTGGGCTTGCTGTAAACTTCTGGCTCGTTTGGGCTGCCGTAGCAAGCACACATCTCAAGGAGCCCCAGGAGAAAAATGATTTTTGAGGAGCCGCACAAGCCCTTTCTGAATCCGTATGGGAGTTCTGAGCCTGGTGTGAAAGCGGGAGACCCATCTGTTGCTGTATACCAGAGATGCAGCCTGCCCTCTTCCTGAGCCTCATACGAGGTCTGTCCATTCCTCCTAGAAGGACACATGGCATTAGTCACATAAGCCAAGGAATTAGGTTACAGGTAACGGCAACGGCAGATCCCTGCCTACCCTCTGGATCCGAGCTCTGCCAGGAGCTAAAGTTCCATTCTCACTCCTTCCCGCGTTCAGCTCCTTCTCCTAGCCTGTGTTCTTACCCCAGGAGCTGTTGCAGCAGTGCTGCTCCTTCCCCCACTATACCAAGTAATGTGAGAGGCCCTGCACCATTCTGGAGATTTGCCCTGGGTGTCCTTCCTATCATTGCACCGGGTGCCCAGTTTCCCAGAGGGCAGTGCTGATGTGGGGAAGGAGCTACAGTAAAGTCTGGGGCTGGTCAGACTTCCACCCTGTTCCACCCTTGTAGGCCTGGGATTCGTGTGACATCTCACAGCTTGGAGGCCGTGAAGTTTGCTTCATTGTTTTCCAAACGTTCAAACAGGACAGAATCGCCTTTCCGAGCAGAAGCAGACAGCGCCTGAGAGTCTGGCGCGAGCGATGAAAGTTGCCGTGTTGCGTTTCTTATCCTCGCAGTCCTTTAGAACTCAGCCCGGGGTTACGGGTCTCATGTATATCCGGGTACACTTGACAACATGCAAAAGGGCAGTGCAAAGGACCCTGGGCTCAGGCGTAAACCTTCCTATAGCTGCTCTTTCATGCTGAGTTTCGTGAATGTGGGAAACTTGCCCAGCATAGACCCTCCGTTTGCAAACTTGGCTAAATGCACCCCCAAGTAGGTTGGGCACATCCACCAGGATCAGAACAGTTTATATGCAAATAAAATTGTTGCACTTTTTTGTTAAAATACAGGCAATATTGTGGATATAAATATTTTCACATATTTACATATATATATATATTTTAAGTCAGTTTTTTAAAAAGCACACTGGGCCTTGAAAAGTATCTGCCCTAAAGGGAAATCATGCTAATTTATTTGTAAAGAGTTTTTTTAAAGACTTGCGAGTCTCTCTTGTCTTTTTTTACAATAAAACGGCATTTATATTTTTGTGACCTCGAGCGTGTTTCTTCAATAAGTGATGTTTTGTGCAGTAGTTGTTCATATAATCCTGGAACCTCCTAGGATGAGGTGTCGGAGTGAGCGGGAGGTAGATCGTTATCTGCTTAGTAGATAATTAAGTCAGGAGTGGGAAAGCTCAGGCCTGGGGGCCGAATCCAGTCCTCCAGATCTCTGCACTTGGCCCTTGATGGTCATACTTCACAACCCAGGTGTTTTTGCCTCGCTGGAAATGTATGCTTGAACTCTGATAATGCCTCTTACTTGCCTGAATGGGGGACAGAGAGGGGTGTAGAAAATAGCCTGGCATATAATGCTAAAATTTAGAATTATTACCCACTTTTGTCTCTGGTCCGGCCGGAAGGTGGTCCAAAAGAGAATGCAGCCCTCAGGCTCAAAAGCTCTCATTTCCCCTCCCCCCATTCTAGGTGATTTTCAGCCGGTCATCAAATATTTCCGACTCCCAATTCATAGAATCGTGGAGTTGGAAGGGACCACGAGGGTCATCTAGTCCAACCCTGCGACGCAGGAATATTTTGCCCAGCATGCAGTTTGAACCCATGACTCTAGAATTAAGAGTCTCATGCTCTGCCGACTGAGCAGCGGAAAGATGATTCTTTCCCTTCCTTTCTTCCAAATATAATGCATAATCTAAATAAGCAGGGCAAGAGACTGTCGGCTCAGTTCCATTGAGGTGCTCAGAACATATCCCTGGGTTCAACATTCCATCAGGGCTTTTCATCTGCTGTGCTGAAGTTAGACTAGGTGGACTACATAAGAACAGCCTTTGCTGGATCAGACCAGTGGCCCTGTCCAGTCCAGCGTCCTCTTCTCAGAGTGGCCAGTCAGGAAACCAAGCAGAATCTGAGCTCAGGAGCATCTCTTCCCCTGCTGTGGTATTTGCAGCAAGTGGTATTTGGACACTGGCCTGATACCTAGCAAGCTAATCCCTTTGTTAAATATTTTGACCTTGCTGGACTGAAAAGATAGATAGCTCCATTATGATCCTTACACTCCTCCAACAAGTTTTAATTTTCCACACTGCTGGACACACACCCCAACACCCCCGGTGCGAATATTCTGTTATATTTTGTGCGAATGTGCCACTGTCAGAGATACTGGTGGATCTTTCCCTCTCTGCCCTCTGCAAACTTCAAAACTGCAGCTGTAACATTTGGCACTTTTGCTATGCCCCTTTGCCCATCCTTGGACTTCCTCTTCCATCCATCCAACATCACATTAAGTGCCTGGATTCTCACTCTCCTCCCCTCCTCTCTGAGCTCAAACAATGGAGCAATATGAATTTGCTGCCTCATCAGATACAAGGCCAGATTGCTGTGAAGCTATCAAATATCAGGGAGTTCTATAAACAAGTGATGACGCCTTCTCCTGGACTGGATGTCCCAGAAATCCAGTAAGGGGTTGGCTGGCTGGCTGGCTGGCTGGCTGGCTGGCTGGCTGGCTGGCTGGCAAGACGAGCCTCAGATCAGCCCCTTCCTGCCTTCTGACAGCAGGGCCACGATCCAAGGAACACGCTTGCAACACTGTTCCCGAGAAAAGGAACAGATAAGCTGTTTTGCAGTGAGTCTTGCAATGGTGTTGCTGCAGAATAAGAATAAGGACCAGACGCTTGAATGGTGAGAAAAAGCCAAAAGTCAGGGCCACACAAATGGGGGAGCAGCAGGGAGAAAATGGGAGGAGATCCATTCCAGGGCAGAGAGGTGGAAACATTTAATGGTGAGGACTTAACACCTGTGCGTTGTCCCACATCTCACTTTTCGGTAAAAAAACAAACAAACAACAAATACCTGCAAGGCCGTACACAACATCCAAAATTGCAGCAGTTTGGGGTTTTTTGAATTTTATTAAGTTTGCATTTTAACATATTTAGACACATCTTCATTATCTACCGTATTTTTTGCTCTTTAAGACTCACTTTTTCCCTCCTAAAAAGTAAGGGGAAATGTGTGTGCGTCTTCCTTTGCTCATACGAGCTTGTCGACTCTCCTGCCTCCTGGTTTTCAAAATTAAACTTTATATCATAGCATTTATTTGTTGTTGTTTAGTCGTGTCCGGCTCTTCGTGACCCCCTGGACCAGAGCACGCCAGGCACTCCTGTCTTCCACTGCCTCCCGCAGTTTGGTAAAACTCATGCTCATAGCTTCCAGAACACTGTCCCACCATCTCGTCCTCTGTCGTCCCCTTCTCCTTGTGCCCTCCATCTTTCCCAACATCAGGGTCTTTTCCAGGGAGTCTTCTCTTCTCATGAGGTGGCCAAAGTACTGGAGCCTCAGCTTCAGGATCTGCCCTTCCAGTGAGCACTCAGGGCTGATTTCCTTCAGAATGGAGAGGTTTGATCTTCTTGCAGTCCATGGGACACTCAAGAGTCTCCTCCAGCACCAGAATTCAAAAGCATCCATTCTTTGGCGATCAGCCTTCTTTAGGTTCCAGCTCTCACTTCCCATAAATCACTACTGGGAAAACCATAGCTTTAACTAGACAGACTTTTGTCAGCAAGGTGATGTCTCTGCTTTTTAAGATGCTGTCTAGGTTTGTCATTGTCATTTTCTCCCAAGAAGCAGGCGTCTTTTAATTTCATGGCTGCTGTCACCACCTGCAGTGATCATGGAACCCAAGAAAGTAAAATCTCTCACTGCCTCCATTTCTTCCCCTTCTGTTTGCCAGGAGGTCATGGGACCAGTGGCCATGATCTTAGTATTTTTTATGTTGAGCTTTTATACATTTATTTTATACATTTTATACATTTTCCAGTTTACATTTCACTCCTTTAAGATTTCACAATTTTAAAATAAATATAAAAGGGTCAAGTCCTCTTACAACCCTGCTAGTGTTGGTAATTGCTTGCAATGGTATTTCAAATATTGTATATATTTACTCCAGTCTTTTAGGAATGCTTGGTCTTGCTGGCTTCGGATTTTGTCCCTCAGCTTCGCCAGTTCTGCAAAGTCCATCATCTTCATCTTCTTTCGTTGGTACTTTCTGTTGCTTCCATTTTGGGGTTAAAGAATTCTTGCTGCAGTTGTTGCATACATAAACAGTTTCTTTTAATCTCCCTTTGGTATCTCATCCCCCACCATACCCAATAAGAAAGCTTCTGGTGTTTTAGCTGTTGCAGGAATTTATGTATAGGTTTGGGGGGGGCGGTTGCCCCTCCAGCAGATATCATGCACATGGAGCCCACTACCAAAATCAACACAATCGCTTTTGTGACTTTTGTGATTTGTCCCCACAAAACACTTCACAGTTTCTTCCTATCTATTCAAAGGGCCTTTGCTGCACAATAGCAAAATTAAGAATTCACTGATAAATGTATCTATGTACTGGCTCACTGGGAAAACTTCAGAAATTCATATAGACATGTGAGCTCAGCTACTCAGCAGCCCCTCTACCTGAGTGATAATTCCTGGCATCCTGATACCTGAATGCCAGACAGGTAGCCATTCCAGAAATAACAAACCCAGACGAAGACAAAAGGGTGTGATTAACTTGGCTGGGAAACAGGGAAATGTAAAGATCTCTTCTGTTACACTTGTGGGTGTTTGGTGGAGGGCAAGGAGAACCATGGGGCAGGGTCCAGGATGCTCAGATTACTATCATCAGACCTCTCCTTTCATGATGTAACCATGATGTATTAGTGATGTAGTTTTTTGGGGGGTGTAACTTGGGGATTAGCAGCTAATAAAAGTTTGGGGGCTCTTTTCTTCGCAGCGTCCATCTTGTTCCACCTTGTGGCAGGTGGGAGTCCTGTCGCGACAGTCTTCAATAAAGACCAAGCCTACTGGCTGCTGTTTTGCTCTGGTATTCCTGGCTGGTGTCCTTGTTTTTTGTCCAAGGGAGCCCTCAGATTTCTCCATTAACATAGCAAAAACATTTTCTTTAACTCATTATATATCATTTCCCAGTAAGCTTTTACCTCTTTACAGTTCCGCCTCATGTGATCAAAACTTCCTTCCTTTCCTTTACATTTCCAACACGCTTTAGTTCTTGTCCTGTACATTTTAGCAAGTTGGGCTGGTGTTAGATACCCAAAATTGCAGCAGATTTGATCCTTGTGAGGTTGGAACCAAGAGGTGGCGCAAGGGCTACTTGCCACATAACAGATCCCAGTAAATCCACAGGTCTGTTCCACCTCCAAGCTCTGCTGTCTGTCAAAACTGAGCAACGTCCCTGAACTAGCGATTAGACGTCTCAATCCGTGGCCTGCAAGCAATTTGCCCTAATTGCAAAAGAAGCTGCAGCATGTGACCCCCCCACCCCCCAAAAAAACACATGACACACATGAACTATCTGGTGCAAAGGCCACAGTTCCCTCGCTCGTTTCACGGAAGTGGCTTCTCTAAATAGCAGAAGAGCAGGTGGATAGCCCCGGGCCCTGGTCAAATTCCAGGTCCTCTCAATGTTCGTCAGTATCTATTTTTAATGCGCCAATATCCAGACCGGACCACCAGGTCCTCGGTTTACAAGGAAACGGGGGGGACGTAAACTTCGGAGGCGTTAGCAAAGTTACGTAGGAGAGCTGGCCTCCGTCTGCAAAGCTTATAACAAGTTCCCCAGGTCAAGTGAGGACATGAGATAAACGCCTGTCGCTGCTAATCTCCTCGTAAACTTTGTTCAAGCAAATCAGGAAAAATCCTCCCCCAAAAAACCTGATTATTTGGAGGAGCTTGCTAGCGTAGACGTTTGGGACTGCAGAGCTGAAAGGGGTCCATCCAGTCCCCCCTTGCAGTTCAGGAGTCACAGCTATCTGTAAAATGGGAACAGCAGGGTCCTACCTTGCAAAGCTGTTGTAAGGGCAGGCACCGTAGCTGTCAAGTGTCCCTTATTTGGCGGGACAGTCCCTTATCCCAGGGCCATGTCCCGCTGCTGTCCCTTATTGATGATGACCCTTAAATAAGCTACTGAAGGTAATGGGGCCATTTCTATTTCCAGCTGTGCTTTGTCAACAACAAATTGTTGCTGGGTTTTTTGTGTTGGATATATGCTATATGGTAATTTATAGGACCTAATAGGTATTTAAAGCCATTTGAACGCAACAAAATATGTATTTTATCAAAGTAATTGTTGATCCCTTATTTTGGCTGCTGATCCCTTATTTTCAGATCTGTAAGTTGACAACCAGACTTTAAATCGCTTTGTAAGGTTAAAAGCCGGGTTGTAAGCAGTAATGGGGTCCTACTCTCTCCGCAGATACATTTGCAAGCCAGGCCCCTGTGTTGGGGACTTTTTTTTTTTTTGGTATACTTTTTATTAAATTTTTCTGTTTTGCATTTTATAATATTCATATAAACAACCTTAAAATATCAATGGCTTCCCTCCCTTCTTCTCTTTCCGTGGTTCATTTTGCATACCCTAAATCCCTGCGTGTTTTACATAAACCAAACCATTCAGTTTTCCTTTATTACATCTGTCAAAACTTATTTACACCAGGCATAGGCAAACTCAGCCCTCCAGATGTTTTGGGACTACAACTCCCATCATCCTGGACCACTGGGCCTATTAGCTAGGGATGATGGGAGTTGTAGTCCCAAAACATCTGGAGGGCCGAGTTTGCCTGTGCCTGATTTACACTGTCGAATTTATCATAATGCTGCCCCCATTTTCAAGTGTGCCCAATTTCCCCCCATGTATTCAACAAACATTTTCCAGTCTTCTTGAAACATATATTCTTCTTGTTCTCTTATTCCATATATGTTAAGTCTGCAAGCTGCGCGTATTCCACCAGTTTAAGTTGCCATTCTTCTTTGGTTGGGACCTCGCTCGTTTTCCATTTTTGGGCTAGCCAAACACGAGCCACGTTAGTGGCATACATAAATAACCGTTTTTGACACCTGGGAATTTCAATCTGAATTATCCCCAACAAAAAGTACTCTGTTTTTTTTGGGGGGGGAGTACTTTTAAACTTTTTTTTTTCAATTTGTTATGAATTATTTCCCAATACTCTTTTTTTTGCCCTTTTACAAGTCCGCCACATATGATAGAACGTACCCTCAACCTCATTGCATGGTTTTTTACCGGGTGGCGCTATGGGTTAAACCACAGAGCCTAGGACTTGCCGATCAGAAGGTCGGTGGTTCGAATCCCCGCAACGGAGTGAGCTCCCATTACTCGATCGCTGCTCCTGCCAACCTAGCAGTTTGAAAGCACGTCAAAGTGCAAGTAGATAAATAGGTACCGCTCTGGCGGGAAGGTAAACGGCATTTCCGTGCGCTGCTCTGGTTCGCCAGAAGTGGCTTAGTCATGCTGGCCACATGACCTGGAAGCTGTATGCCAGCTCCCTCGGCCAATAAAGCGAGATGAGCACCGCAACCCCAGAGTCGCTCATGACTGGACCTAATGGTCAGGGGTCCCTTTACCTTTTACCACAAATAGTACACCCCACCACCACCGGGGATATTACCAAACAGAAGTCGCCCGTTTCTATTTTAATTCACATGAGGACATGGCGACTGGGGCATGTGCTCTTCTTGAACTGACTGACCCGAGGAGACGCGATCTCTGTTTTCACCCGTCTGCTCCCTGCTGAAATGCCAGCCGCAGCAAATCTTATAAATGAGAGTCTCGATGAGAAGATGCCAAACAGAGTAGCTTCGTGAGCAGCAGATGGTTGAGCTGAACGTAACATTCGCTGCTGCTGCGATTCCTAGGCTGTCGATCCAACCCCCTGATTTAGTAATACTTTTCTCTGCAAAATTCACATCACCGCCTTTCGGCAGGAACGCCTACGGATCAGCCCGCAAAGGGATTCGAGCAGAAAACATCTGGGGCCAAGTAAGGTGTGGGGGCTTTTTCTGGTTATCTTTGTTTGCATGGAGTTGGTTGGCCGGATTCAGGGCTTTTTTGTTCAGGACTTTTTTGTTATGCCATCTCTCAGGTGGGCGCCGTTGCCATTAAAGGTCCTCTGACCATTAGGTCCAGTCGTGACCGACTCTGGGGTTGCAGCGCTCATCTCGCTTTATTGGCCGAGGGAGCCGGCGTACAGCTTCCAGGTTATGTGGCCAGCATGACTAAGCCGCTTCTGGCGAACCAGAGCAGAGCACGGAAACGCCATTTACCTTTCCACTGCAGTGGTACCTATTTATCTACTTGCACTTTGACGTGCTTTTGAACTGCTAGGTTGGCAGGAGCAGGGACCAAGCAACGGGAGTTCACCCAGTCGTGGGGATTCGAACCACCGACCTTCTGATCGGCAAGCCCTAGGCTCTGTTGTTTAACCCACAGCGCCACCCGCGTCCCTACGCCGTTGCCATTATAAGAGAGCAAAGGAGGCGTTTGTAGTGAGTTCCGGCACCTCTTTTTCTAGAAAAATAGCACTGGTTGGATTGAAAGGTCTTATTTGCGAGAAGCACAGTTACAAGGGAACCAGCCAGAGGGCCTTCTCAGTAGTGGCGCCCGCCCTGTGGAACACCCTCCCACCAGAGGTCAAGGAAATAAACAACTACCTGACTTTTAGAAGACATCTGAAGGCAGCCCTGTTTAGGAAAGTTTTTAATCACTGATGTTTTAATGTGTTTTTAATCTCTTTGCCAGGCTGGCAAAAGTTGCACTAGAGCAGGCATGGCCAAACTCAGCCCTCCAGATGTTTTGGGACTACAACTCCCATCATCCCTGACCACTGGTCCTGTTAGCTAGGAATGATGGGAGTTGTAGTCCCAAAACATCTGGAGGGCCGAGTTTGCCTGTGCCTGCATAAGAGGATGAGAAGGGCCGTATTACGCATGCACTTGCCTCATGGGTGATTTCAGACCCTGGACTCATTTAGCAAGAAACTTTCTTTGAATTCCTTTTATTGGGACTTTTAATGGGACTTAGCTGCGATTCCTGCATTGCAGGGGAGTTGGCCTAGATCAGGGGTCAGCAAACTTTTTCAGCAGGGGGCTGGTCCACTGTCCCTCAGACCTTGTGGGGGGCCGGACTATATTTTCAGGGGGGTGGGGGGTGGGAAATGAACGAATTCCTATGCCCCACAAATAAGCCAGAGATGCATTTCAAATAAAAGGACACATTCTACTCATGTAAAAAAAAGCTGATTCCCGGACCGTCCGCGGGCCAGATTGAGAAGGCGATTGGGCCGGATCCGGCCCCTGGGCCTTAGTTTGCCTACCCATGGACTAGATGACTCCTTGGGTTCCTTCCATCTCTACACTTCTACAATTCTGAATGTCACTGGATCAGGGCCTTAGCGGAAGATTCGGGACAGTTTTCTGAATAACGGAGCATCTTTGAATTGTTCCGTGGCATCCTCCACAACGGGATTGGGATCACAGGATTCAGAGCTGGAAGGAAAGGTAGTGGATTCATGTTGTTGTTGTTTAGTCGTTTAGTCGTGTCCGACTCTTCGTGATCCCAGGGACCAGAGCACACCAGGCCCTCCCGTCTTCCACTGCCTCCCGCAGTTTGCTCAAACTCATGCTGGTAGATTCGAGAACACTGTCCCACCATCTTGTCCTCGGTCGTCCCCCTCTCCTTGTGCCCTCTATCTTTCCCAACATCAGGGTCTTTTCCAGGGAGTCTTCTCTTCTCATGAGGTGGCCAAAGTCTTGGAGCCTCAGCTTCAGGATCTGTCCTTCCAGTGAGCACTCAGGGCTGATTTCCTTAGGAATGGAAATTGGAGTCATTGGGGTCTTTTCAGGGCAGCTTATAGATAAAAATAAGAACTGCTGAAAACAGGGAAAAAGCAATAATTGAAAAGCAATTAAACACTGATAGAATTAAAAAGATACACGTATATAAAAATCTGTTAAATTTTTTTTGTTAAAAAATCTTTTAAAACCATACCAATAAAAGCAGCATGGCACCAGCTTTCTCAAAGCAGTCAGTTCCCCACCCCCCAAAAAAGTCCTTCTTCAAGCAGCGAATGGTTAAACTGTGGAAACCACAGGAGGGGAGAGTTGCTCTTGTGCTCTGATCCTGCTTCCAAGCTTCCCACTGTTAGACTAGGCTGCTGGGCTAGGGGCACTGCGTTGGTTCAAGAATCAGAACCAGTGAAGGCGGTGAAAGTCCTGTGTGAGTTCCTGGAGGCGGTTGGAGGATGGATGGCGGCTAATGGATTGAGGTTGAATCCTGACAAGACAGAAGTTTTGCTTTTGGGGGACAGGGGGCGGGCTGGTGTGGAGGATTCCCTGGTCCTGAATGGGGCAACTGTGCCCCTGAAGGACCAGGTGCATAGCCTGGGAGTCATTTTGGACTCACAGCTGTCCATGGAGGCACAGGTCAAATCTGTATCCAGGGCAGCTGTTTACCAACTCCACCTGGTACGCAGCATGAGACCCTCCCTGCCTGCAGACTGTCTCGCCAGAGTGGTGCATGCTCTAGTTATCTCCCGCTTGGACTACTGCAATGCGCTCTACGTGGGGCTACCTTTGAAGGTGACTCGGAAACTACAGCTAATCCAGAATGCGGCAGCTAGACTGGTGACTGGGAGCGGCCGCCGAGACCACATAACACCGGTCTTGAAAGACCTACATTGGCTCCCAGTACGTTTCCGAGCACAATTCAAAGTGCTGGTGTTGACCTTTAAAGCCCTAAACGGCTTCGGCCCAGTATACCTGAAGGAGCGTCTCCACCCCCATCGTTCTGCCCGGACACTGAGGTCCAGCACCGAGGGCCTTCTGGTGGTTCCCTCATTGCGAGAAGCAAAGCTACAGGGAACCAGGCAGAGGGCCTTTTCGGTGGTGGCGCCCGCCCTGTGGAATGCCCTCCCATCGGATGTCAAGGTGATGGACAACTACCTGACATTCAGAAGACATCTTAAGGCGGCCCTATTCAGGGAAGCTTTTAATGTATGATATTTTTGTGTTTTTTGGTTTCTGTGGAAGCCGCCCAGAGTGGCTGGGGAAGCCCAGCCAGATGGGCGGGGTACAAATAATAAATTATTATTATTATTATTATTATTACATTCTCCTCCAACTTCCAACGTAGTCGGAATTCACAGCAGCCTTTAAGGAGCCATGATGCTTTAGAAAGGCACTGGGAAGTTAAGATGTCTTTAAGTCTGTCATAATTCGCTTTTTTGCAACACGTGCTAAGCAGCTATGAAGTGGGAGCGTTTGAGAAGCAAATGTTTGGGCAGCGCCAGCTTCACACAACTAACATTGTTAATTCCCCCTAAAACGACCCACAACTCTTGCTGCCGTCCGCAACATCCAGTTTGTTTCTCTCCGAAATTCTCTTAGCACTCAGAACTGGCAAAATATTTCATTTCCCAGTCTTGGCAAGCGGTCTTAATTCTCAGGTACGTTCCAGGAATCTTCATGCAAATAGTTGCTGGCTTAAATTACTGGCCCTCAAGCTCAGGCTAGTTTCTGTTGTTTCCCGTCACCCTACAAGTTCCACCTTGCCCAGAGATTAAATGATTTGGCATGTGAGAAGCACATTTTGCCATAACAATTCTTCCCATCCTCCTTGTTCCCCTTCTTCCTTTCTCCCTCTTTCCAACAATAAAATAACACATTGTTGTAAGGCAATGATAATAATCATAATTTTATTATTGATACCCCACCCATCAGGCTGGGTTTCCCCAGCCACTCTTGGCAGCTTACAGTACATATAAAACATACTGTACTAAAATGTCAAACACTAAAAACTTCTCAATACGGTCATACCTCGAGTTACAGACGCTTCAGGTTGCACGATTTTGGGTTGCGCACTGCACCGAACCCACAAGTAGTGGAATTTGTTACTTCCGGGTTTCGGCACTTGCGCATGTGCAGAAACGCTAAAGCACACTTTGTGCGTGCACAGAAGCACCAAATCTCAACCCATGCATGCGCACACACGGTGCTGTGGGTTGCCAATGTGCTTCCCGCACAGATCACATTTGCAACTCCAGCATCCGCTGTACAGGGCTACCTTCAGATGTCTTCAAAAGGTTGTGTAGTTCTTTATCTCCTTGAGATCTGTAGGGAGGGCGCCACCACCGAGAAAGCCCTCTGCCTGCTTCCCTGTAACCTCGCAGGAAGGGAACCACCAGAAGGCCCTCGGAGCTGGACCTCAGTGTCCGGGCTGAACGATGGGGGTGGGGACGCTCCTTCAGGTATTCGGGTATATTGGGCAATTGACCCAGTCCTGTGGAACATGCTGCCACTAGAGATTCAGCAGTCACCTCCTGTGCCAACTTTAAAACGCCTGCAGGAAACTTTTCTATTCTGCCAGGCCTACGCAGGCAAGGAAGAGTATACACCCCACAGTGGTCTACTGGTGTCTGTTTTGATTTAGCTTTATGTTTGTGCTGGTCCCGAGGGTTAACCGTGCAGCGAGGTCCAGTCCAAGGTCAAGGGTGCGGTATGGAGGCTGTCCATCAAAGCTGAAGCTGGGTCCAAGGCAGGGAGTCGGGTGAGGTCAGGAACTCTGGCAGAAGAGCAGGACAGGGTGCAGGCAGGAACAGGCTACCAACAATGTTGCTCCAGCAACCTGGGACTGGGCTGGCTGGCTTTTATCTGCCACGAGGCATAGGGTGGCCCCAGTCCACAGGTGACTTGCCTCTCCTGGCCTGGAGGCGAGCACTCCTCCTGCGGGAACTTAGTTCCCTCCGCCTCTCTGCCCTGAGCCTCTGCAGCTCAGGAGAGGCTGGAGGGTCACTGGACCCAGAGGCAACCTCAGCTTCCCCTGACGGGGCTGAGAGTGGAGCACCTGCAGGCAATGGGTCCTCCATCACCTCAGGAGCCAGAGCAGACTCAGCTGGTGCCTGCACCTGAGGATCCAGCACAGGTGAGGGCCCTTCAGGCTCATTCCCTCAGCTGGTTCTGGAGGCAGGGACTCCTGTGCAGGCTGGGATCCCTCAGGTTCAGCCTCCGAGTCCGAATCCCAGGCCATCACAATGTTGTTGATATCAGGTCTACCAACAATCCTGGTAGATAACTGGGGAACCCGCTGCCACAGGAAGCAGTGATAAGCAAAAGTCTAGAGACAAATTCATGGAGGAGAGAGGGCTCTCAATTGCTACTGTTCACAGTAGCTCTGCTCTGCCTCCACAGCTGGAAGCAGTAATGCGTTTGGATCCCAGTTGCTGGAAACCACAGGAGGGGAGACGCGTCTTGCTTGTGGGTTCCCTGTTGGCTACTGTGAGAACAGGATGCTGGTCTAGACTAGCCATTTTCCAGATCCAGGAGTCAGTTCTTAGGCTCTCAATACGTGTGGACTGTTATCCATTCAGTGATGATGATGATGATGATGATTTCTTTATACCTCGCCCATCTGGCTGGGTTTCCCCAGCCACTCTGGCTGGCTCCCAACAGAATATTAAAGGTAAAGGGACCCCTGACCATTAGGTCCAGTCGCGGACGACTCTGGGGTTGAGGCGTTCATCTCGATTTATTGGCCGTGGAAGCTGGCGTACAGCTTCTGGGTCATGTGGCCAGCATGACTAAGCCACTTCTGGCGAACCAGAGCAGCGCACGGAAACACCGTTTACCTTCCCGCTGGAGCAGTACCTATTTATCTACTTAAACTTTGAGGTGCTTTCGAACTGCTAGGTTGGCAGGAGCAGTGACTGAGCAACGGGAGCTCACCCCGTCGCAGGGATTTGAACCACCAACCTTCTGATCGGCAAGTCCTAGGCTCTGTGGTTTAACCCACAGTGCCACCCGCGTCCCATAACAGAATATTAAAAACACAATAAAACATCAAACATTAAAAACTTTCCTAAACAGGGCTGCCTTTAGATATCTTCCAAAAGTCAGATAGTTGTTTATTTCCTTGACATCTGGTGGGAGGGCATTCCACAGGGCAGGTGCCACTACCGAGAAGGCCCTGTGCCTGCTTCCCTGTAACCTCACTTCTCTCAGGGAGGGAACCACCAGAAGGCCCTCGTAGCTGGACCTCAGTGTCCAGGCTGGACTATGGGAGTGGAGACGCTCCTTCAGGTATCCTGGGCCGAGGCCGTTTAGGGCAAGCATAGGCAAACTCTGCCCTCTAGATGTTTTGGGACTACAACTCCCATCATCCCTGACCACTGGCCCTCTTAGCTAGGGATGATGGGAGTTGTAGTCCCAAAACATCTGGACGGCCGAGTTTGCCTATGCCTGGTTTAGGGCTTTCAAGGTCATGAATTGGACAGGACAGTGAGAAAGGACAGGAATGTTGAAGATTTATTTCCCCTCCCCAGGCTCATCTATATTGCCAAGGACGGCAAAACCTCCTTCTCGGTGTTTGAGGACATTTTCTGGGGCTGAAACGCCTCCGTCAACAGTGGCACGATGGTCGGCTTGAAGCCCACGGACATCCCCCCCTCAGCGACCGTCAAGTTTCTCAGCGCCGGGACGGCCGCCTGCATTGCTGACCTCTTCACCTTCCCCTTGGACACGGCCAAAGTCAGGCTGCAGGTGAGAACCTCTGGGTTAGGGTGCCGAACTGGGACCAGCGAGACCCGGGTTCGAATCCCCCACTCAGCCATAATGAAACTCGCCGGGTGACCATGGGATCCAGTCTCTGCCTCTCAGCCCAACCTCGCAGGGTTGTTGTTTTTGGGATTAAATGGAAAACTATGCATGCCAGCTTGACTTCCTTGAGGGAAAAGGTGGAATATGAGTACAAGCAAGAAGCACTCCCAGGTGTTTAAAGTGGTATGAATGCAGACTTAAAAAATATATATATATATACTTTTCAGATATATACATTTCACTGACTTTACAATCATTTGGACATTTTAAGACTTGACTTCCTTCCCCCTCTTTCTGCGATTCCTTCAATTTATTTCTTAATATCTTCTGCATATCCAAATACACTTCATTTGCTCATTTATCCATTTGCTTTAATTATATACAGTCATACCTTGGGTTACAGCCGCTTCAGGTTGCATTTTTTCGGGTTACGGACCACCAAAACCCGGAAGTACCGGAAAAGGTTACTTCCAGGTTTCAGCAGTCACACATGTGCAGAAGCGCTAAATCGCACTTTGCACATGCGCAGAAGTGCTACAAAATGGAGCTGTGCCGTGTGATGAGTGGTCGATTTCTCGTCAACTTCTCCTTTCAGATCCAAGGGGAATGCAAGGGTTCCAGGGCAGCGAAGAAGTACAAAGGGGCGTTGGGCACCATCACTACCATGGTGAAGACGGAGGGGCCAAAGAGTCTCTACAATGGCTTGGTGGCTGGCCTCCAACGCCAGATGAGCTTTGCATCCATCCGGATCGGCCTGTACGACTCGGTGAAGCAGTTCTACACCCCCAAGGGGTCAGACAGTAAGTTCCCCGCTGCCTCTGGAGGCCCCGAGCTCCAGCGGAGGTCTCGTTCGGAAACACGTCGGGCTTCCAAGCGTCTCCACCCCCATCGTTCTGCCCGGACACTGAGGTCCAGCGCCGAGGGCCTTCTGGTGGTTCCCTCACTGCGAGAAGCCAAGTTAAGGGAACCAGGCAGAGGGCCTTCTCGGTGGTGGCACCTGCCCTGTGGAACACCCTCCCATCAGATGTCAAGGAAATAAACAACTACCTGACTTTTAGAAGACATCTGAAGGCAGCCCTGTTTAGGGAAGCTTTTAATGTTTAATAGGTTGTTGTATTTTAGTGTTCTCTTGGAAGCCACCCAGAGTGGCTGGGCGGGGTATAAATAATAAATTATTATTATTATTATTATGAGCTATCCCATTGACAGAACATTGGCCTGTCATCCTACGCTACACTATCAAACCTATAGTTACGTAAATTCAACTAACAAATATACCCACAATGCAACTGGCTGTGTTTAACTATATTAATTCTTTATACATCGTATAAACATACCTCTTTTCACATCATCAAATTAAGTAGAAGCAACTAAAGACCAACGTTTTGAACAGGAAATACAAATATTCTTATAGAAGCTTTTTGTGTGTTCCACGTATGTCTTTACGAATACAAGTGTCAGACACGACAATTTTAAGAAGCAGTACCTGCAGAAAATGAACTTGTTCCTTGTAATGTTCCACATATGCCTTTGCAAAATATAGTTGCTGTATGCAGGTATCAGACGAAAGAACTTAAGACAAGGGTTCCCGGAATAATACCTTGTTTCGCCCTGCCGGCCTTCATCAGCTGTGCATACTCTAAATAATACAGATAAACATAATAATGTATTTTTTAAAACAAATTAGGAAATAAAACACATAACACACATATTGAACAATGGATCTACATACCATATTTTGTGTTTATCTGTATTATTTAGAGTATGCACGGCTAACGAAGCCCAGCAGGGCAAGACAAGGTATTATTCCGGGACGGGAATGATCCTGTTGGAGTAAAAAAGTTGGGATGGGCGGTAGAATAAACAAGGATAACAAATAAATAGAATAAACGTGGCAGTTAACAGCTAGGGAAACATCATCGGGGAAATGAAATAAACTGCCTTGTGAACACAGCCCAAATTGTATAACTGGGGGAAGAGATGGAACAAGGATAGCAATCCGTTATAATGACAAAAACAGCCTCTGTCTCTCTGTCTGCCTCGCTCTCTCACTCTCTTTTTAAAAATTAGTTTTGTTTGGTGCTACATATTTAAAATTATAATCGCACCACAACATAGCCACAGTTTAAAGATTCCTCCAAATCTCTGGACTTCCCCCACCCCATAGGTTCTGAGGTTAAACCTTTTCTACTGCATCTTTTTTCAATAATTACCCCCAAAAAAACAAATTAACTCCCTTATACCATATTTCTCGTTACGTTACAAGTGGTGTTATAGTCCTGTTCGTGTTTTCAGCTGCTTACAATGGTCTTTAAGGTAAATTGTATATATATATTTTTCCCCATTCCTTATTAAAGTTTTGGTCTTCCTGGTTCCTGAGCTTTCCAGTCAGTTTTGCCATTTCGGCATAGTTCATCAACTTGATTTGCCCTTCTTCTCTGGTAGGGACGTTATCTTCCGCCTCTTTCTCGCTCTCTCAGGCGCCAGCATCCCCACCCGGTTACTCGCCGGTTGCACCACCGGAGCCATGGCCGTCACCTGCGCCCAGCCCACGGATGTGGTTAAGGTCCGCTTCCAAGCGCACATCAGGTTGGTTGGTGGACCAAAGAAGTACAATGGGACTGTGGACGCCTATAGGACCATCGCCAGGGAGGAAGGGGTCCGAGGACTCTGGAAAGGTGTGTTGTCTTCCGCCATTCATTCCCTTTTTGCATGATATTTAGTATGATTGTCCTATTTATTACCGTATTTTTTGCTCTATAAGACTCACTTTTTCCCTCCTAAAAAGTAAGGGGAAATGTGTGTGCGTCTTATGGAGCGAATGCAGGCTGCGCAGTTATCCCAGAAGCCAGAACAGCAAGAGGGATCTCTGCTTTCGCTGCGCAGCGATCCCTCTTGTTCTGGCTTCTGAGATTCAGAATATTTTTTTTCTTCTTGTTTTCCTCCTCCAAAAACTAGGTGCGTCTGGTGGTCTGGTGCGTCTTATAGAGCGAAAAATACGGTGCTTTTATTTCCTACCCGCCTCTCACCCTAAGGTCCCAGGGTGTGGGTGTCAGATGCCGCAATATGAAAATGCAAAATTATAATCGGTTCAAGCAATTTTAAAATCGGAGCCTAAAATTCTCTCTGAAGTGTAGGTGGGTTTCCACAAGGCAAGATGCAGCGATAACAGCAAGAACATTTATTGAACTACAGTCGTGGAAACAGATAATTCTAGCCACCAAGACCTCCTGGTCAGCTCCAGGGATCCAGCCAGGAGATCACAAAATCCAGAATCTCTACACACACCCCAACCCTTTGCTTCCACCCACTACAGGGACCCTGCCGAACATCATCCGAAACTCTATCGTGAACTGTGGGGAGATGGTAACCTATGACCTCATCAAGGAGACGCTGCTGAGATATCGCCTGATGACAGGTAGGGAGGCCTCCTCTTCCCAGATGCTGGAAATCTAGGCCTCAAATCTAGGTCTGCTCCAGTTACCTAACTTGCAGTCTTAAAGATTATGGAGTCTCCAGCCAATGAAGGAGGTGGGATTCAAAATGGCGGCTCAGTCTCTCTCCTTTCCCCCCTGAAATATTTTTATTGGTTTTTACAGATACAACTTTATATCAACATTTATATACTAATTTCATGAGATTCTCTGAATCTCATTACTTCCCCGCTCCCTTTCAGCGATCCTTCTATTATTATTAGTATTAGGGTCTTTTCCAGAAAGTCTTATCTTCTCATGAGGTGGCCAAAGTCTTGGAGCCTCAGCTTCAGGATCTGTCCTTCCAGTGAGCACTCAGGGCTGATTTCCTTCAGAATGGAGAGGTCTGATCTTCTTGCAGTCCATGGGACTCTCAAGAGTCTCCTCCAGCACCATAATTCAAAAGCATCCATTCTTCGGCGATCAGCCTTCTTTATGGTCCAGCTCTCACTTCCATACATCACTGCTGGGAAAACCAGAGCTTTAACTATACGGACCTTTGTCGGCAAGGTGATGTCTCCTTTTTAAGATGCTGTCTAGGTTTGTCATCACTTTTCTCCCAAGAAGCAGGTGTCTTTTAATTTCGTGACAGCTGTCACCATCTGCAGTGATTATATGATTCTATTATCCAGACATATAAATTAGCATTTGCAATTCCTGTTTCTTATCTCTTACCTTGCATGGTGTCCCTCTTTTATGATGTGTGGCAAATTAGACTGAGAGAGAGAGAGAGAGATAAGCTTGGGGTTACCCGGTGTGTGTCATGGCTGCGGGGTGGGATTTGAACCCAAGTCTCCCGGTGTCCTTCATCAGACACTATAACCGCTGCACCAAACTACCTCACAAGCCTAGATCATTTAACCAGCCTTTGGCCTTGGAGGGCAACCCTCAAAAGGTAGCTTCTGGAGCAGCTTTCTAAGGGAAGGAGGCTCCCAGTTTTGGGGCTATCCCAAACCTGAACCATCTCGTGTCTGTTCCCTACCGCCAACAGACAATTTCCCGTGCCATTTTGTTGCTGCCTTCGGAGCCGGATTCTGCGCCACCATCGTGGCATCTCCCGTGGATGTGGTCAAAACGAGATACATGAACTCCATCCCAGGACAGTACAAGAACGCTCTGAACTGTATGTTCACCATGGTGGTGAAAGAGGGACCCACAGCTTTTTACAAAGGGTAAGCAATAACATCCTAAACACCCCCTTCTGTTCTTTTTATTAGTAATTAAATCTGTATACCACCCTATACCCAAAGAGCCCAGAGCAGTTCACTACCAGGCAGAGGGCCTTGTCGGTAGTGGCTCCCTCCCTGTGGAACGCCCTCCCATCAGATGTCAAGGAAATGAACAACTACCTGACTGAAGGCAGCCCTGTTTAGGGAAGTTTTTAATGTTTTCAATATTCTGTTGGGAGTCGCCCAGAGTGGCTGCAGAAACCCAACCAGAAGAGCGGGGTATAAATAATACAATTTATTATTATTATTGCCATCATCTATGCTTTTCTGGTATCAGTTTCCTTATCTTAAACACATTTTTATGCCACCTTTTAAATTGGTCTCAAAGCAGTGTACAATTAAAAAAATATATATTAAAACAGAATCAAATCGCAAAGCAAAGTTTCAAAATGCAGCAATTAACTTAAAAGACTATTATTATTATTATTATTATTATTATTATTATTATTATTATTATTATTCTGCCCATCTGACTGGGTTTCCCCAGCCACTCTGGGTGGCTCCCAACACAATAGGACATCACACACGAAAAATTTCCCTATGCAAGGCTGCCGTCAGACATCTACTGAAGGTTGTATAGTTGTTTGCTGTCTGGCATTTGATGGGAGGGCATTCCACAGGGCGGGCGCCACTACGAGAAGGCCCTCTGCCTGGTTCCCTGTAACTTGGCTTCTCGCAGCGAGGGAACTGCCAGAAGGCCCTCAGCGCTGGACCTCAGTGTCCGGGTAGAACGATGGGGGTGGAGACGCTTGAAAGCCCGACGTGTTTCCGAACGAGACCTCCGCTGGAGCTCGGGGCAGAACGATGGGGGTGGAGACGCTCCTTCAGGTCTTCTGGGCCAAGGCCGTTTAGGGCTTTCAAGGTCAGCAACAACGCTTTGAATTGTGTTCGGAAACATAATGGGAGCCAATGTAGGTCTTTTGGAACCAGTGTTATGTGGTCTCGGCAGCTGCTCCCAGTCCCCAGTCTAGCTGCCACATTCTGGATTAATTGCAGTTTCCGGGTCACCTTCAAAGGTAGCTCCACGTAAAGCGCATTGCAGTAGTCCAAGCAGGAGATAACCAGAGCATGCACCACTCTGGTGAGACAATTTGTGGGCAGGGAGGGTCTCATCCTGAGTACCAGATGGAGCTGGAAGACAGCTGCCCTGGGCACAGAACTGACCTGCGCCTCCATGGACAGCTGGGAGTCCAAAATGACTCCCAGGCTGTGCACCTGGTCCTTTAAAGCCCTGGTTTAGGGCTTTAACACTTTGAATTGTGCTCGGAAACGTACTGGGAGCCAATGTAGGTCTTTCAAGACCGATGTTATGTGGTCTCGGTGGCCGCTCCCAGTCCCCAGTCTAGCTGCCGCATTCTGGATTAGTTGCAGTTTCTGGGTCACCTTCAAAGGCAGCCCCCCATAGCCAGAAGCTTGCCGGGCTGGATTTGGCCCCCGGGCTTAAGGTTCCCAACCCCTGGCCTACACGATGCCCATGGGAGCTTCTTCCTATGTCTTCCAAGGGCAGCCCACGTCTAACTGGCTGCCTCTGTCCTCTTCAGTTTCATACCCTCCTTCCTGCGCCTGGGATCCTGGAACGTGGTGATGTTTGTGTCCTTTGAGCAGCTGAAAAGACTGATGGTTCTGGCCCAGGTGACCTGGGAATCCCCTTTCTGACACCGGAAGCCACCTCCGGGAAGGAGAAGGTGGATCGCGCCAAGGACTCCCCGAGAGGAAAACACGGGAGAGGAAAACACCAGAGAGACAGCTTTGGCCAAGAAGCTTTTAGGAAACACTCTTGTCGCGGCGGCAAGGCACAAACGGCAATGGTTTTAATTGCTTCGGAATGGGCTTGTGTGGCTCAGCGGCGCATAATATTGAAGCTGAGAAAAGGAGGCTTTGAAAAGGACAAATGTGCCCGTGACTTCTGGGTGCTGCCCAGCAAAGGATTGCTGTGAAACTCTGATGCTTCCTTACCCAAGAGGTTTATCCGGATTTGAATAGGGTCTCGTGTGGCCTGGTCCAAAGGTTCTGACTGACAGGTAAATATGCAATGGGGAATATTAATAGCATTGCATTGTTTTAGGGAGAAGGACTTAATTTCACAAGGAAAAAAAGTGATTAGTTCAATCTTACTGCAAAGAGACCTACAGAGTAGCAATGATGTTGCCATTACGGTGGTACCTCGGGTTAAGTACTTAATTCGTTCTGGAGGTCCCTTCTTAACCTGAAACTGTTCTTAACCTGAAGCACCACTTTAGCTAATGGGGCCTTCTGCTGCCGCCGCGCGATTTCTGTTCTCATCCTGAAGCAAAGTTCTTAACCTGAAGCACTATTTCTGGGTTAGCGGAGTCTGTAACCTGAAGCGTATGTAACCTGAGGTACCACTGTACAGTGGTACCTTGGTTCTCAAACGCCTTAGAACCCAAACACTGCAAACTCAGAAATAAGTGCTCCAGTTTGCAAACATTTTTCGGAAGCCAAACGTACTCCGTTTTGAGTGCCACACTTTTGTTTTGAGTGTCACGCTGATGTCTGTCTGTTTTTGCTATTTATTTTGCGTTTTTGTTTTTGTGGCTCTTTTTCATTTTGTTTTTGTGACTGAGTGGAACCCAGTTCAGTTACTGATTGATTGATTGATTGATTGATTGTGTGACTGCAGGGCATTGTTTACTTCTTTCATTTTATGGATCAGTGGTCTCGTAAGATAGTAAAATCCATGTTAAATTACTGTTTTAGGGGTTGTTTTTAAAAGTCTGGAACGGATTAATCCATTTTGCATTACTTTCTATGTGAAAGCGTGCCCTGGTTTTGGAACGTTTGGGTTTTGGAACAGATTAAGTTTGAGAACCAAGGTAACACTGTATCTAAAACTGTGTTGCCGAATCTTGTGTCTCCGGCTGTTTTTGGACTACAACTCCCATCATCCCTAGCTGGCAAGACCAGTTGTCAGGGATGGTGGGAATTGTAGTCCAAAAAGAGCTGGAGACCGCAAGTTTGGGAAACTCTGGTCTAAAAGATCTAGAAGCACCAGGTTAGCCACACCTGATTTAAGCCATAATACATTTATAACGGCACTTCCAGACATCCTTGTTTACAGAACCTTCGTCCCAATTTATTCTCAAGGAATCTGACAATGTTGGCTCCTTTTTGAGCCTTCGCTCTGAATTGTTTGCAGGGATCTTAGGTGATGTTATACCACACTTTCCATTGCATTCCTCCGCCCCCAATCTCTTTCCTTATCACTAAAAATTTGATCTTGTGGAGAAGAGAGCCAGTGTGGTGTAGTGGTTAAGAGCGGTAGTCTCGTAATCTGGGGAACCGGGTTCGCATCTCCGCTCCTCCACCTGCAGCTGCTGGGTGACCTTGGGCCAGTCACACTTCTCTAAAGTCTCTCAGCCCCACTCACCTCACAGAGTGTTGGTTGTGGGGGAGGAAGGGAAAGGAGAATGTGAGCCACTTTGAGACTCCTGAAGGGGAGTGAAAGGCGGGATATCAAATCCAAACTCTTCTTCTTCTTGTTGTTGTTGCACAAGACCTCCCAGTCATCCATAATTATGCAACCTAAATTTGCCAGTTTGCGACTGAATCTCACCTGAAAATGGCAACAGTCTGGAAGCTCCCTTAGTCTTTAAAAAGGTACGCATGACCATTAGGTCCAGTCGTGGACAACTCTGGGGTTGCGGCGCTCATCTCGCTTTATTGGCCGAGGGAGCCGGCGTACAGCTTCCGGGTCATGTGGCCAGCATGACTAAGCCGCTTCTAGCGAACCAGAGCAGCACATGTAAACGCCGTTTACCTTCCCACTGGAGTGGTACCTATTTATCTACTTGCACTTTGACGTGCTTTCGAACTGCTAGGTTGGCAGGAGCTGGGACTGAGCAACGGGAGCTCACCCCGTCGTGGGGATTCGAACTGCCGACCTTCTGATCAGCAAGCCCTAGGCTCTGTGGTTTAGACCACAGCGCCACCCGCGTCTCTCCCTTAGTCTTTAAGGTGGTACAAATACAGCTTGTTTTTGCAATCGTAATGACACTGAACAGGGAGGAGTCGCGGGCAAAAAATGAGGAGGGGGAGAAGAATTTCCTCTCCTAAAGGAAAATGTGGTTAAAGGGAGTTTTAGTTCTGGGTGATAGTTGGAAAAAGTGGACCAATAAAACTACAGTGGCTATAGGTTGCAGGAAACAGGGGACCGCAATACCATCCGAGTCTACCAGCAAACATGTCTGATAATGCAACATTTTACTGGCATTCTGCTGCCTGAAGCAGGTTGGACATGAACAGACAAGGAAAGGGAAGAAGCTGTTGTCTGGGTGGGAACATTAAAGAGATATCTGTGCTTGCAGACTCCTGCAGAACCTTCTTCCCACAACTAACTTAAATTTCCTTCTCCTTTGCCTAGAGATGGCTTCTGCAACACACCAGCGCCTGCCCTACTGAACCCACGGAAAATCTGCTGGCAGATGGAACTCCGGCTGTAAATACAGATTCGATGAAGAAGCAGCAAATTCCCCTCCACCCCCCTACTCAAGAGGAAATCAAAGCTCTTCTGCCATGTTCCCATTTTTGTAGCATTCCCCCACCCCAAATAAAGCTTTTTTTTCCTACTTTGCAGAACTTTCTCTTTCAGATCTACATCAGTTTCATTTAATTTAGCAGCTGACCCACGATTTGACATTTTCCAGCCAAGGCTGAATGCAAAATAATGAAAAGATATCTCTGTCTTCCATCAACACCCAGATTCTCAAAGCAATGTGGTCCCCAACTGGGGAAGGGTAGGATAGTTGACAAAATGGTATTATTATTATTATTATTATTATTATTATTATTAGCATTGTGGGGACTTTCAGAAGCAATTGTAATCTGGGTGGCGGAGGTAGGAAGTCTGCTATTCCCAGAAAAAAATATCAAAAATCCCTTACTAACACCTAAAGACGCTCTGTGGGACACCTGATGATAGAAATCTTCACATTTCTCTCCTCTATGTCTACTCAGAAGTAAGCCACATTGAGTTCAACAGGGCTGAGTAACTGTGTACAGCCGTAGCTTGGTTTTTGAACAGAATGTGTTCCGGAAGTCTGCTCAACTTCTGAAACATTCGGAAATCAAGGCGCAGCTTCCGATTGGCTACAGGAGTGTCCTGCAGCCAATCGGAAGTTGTGCCGGACATTCGGCTTCCAGGGCAAAGCTCGCAAACCGGAACGCCTACTTCCAGGTTTGCGACGTTCACGTTCCAAGTTGTTTGTGAACTAAGCTGTTCGAAAACCAAGGTACGACTGTATAGGATTGCACACTGATTAATCATACAAGCGTTAGTTGATTAATCCACTGGTTTATTGATCAGATTTGCATATTAATAATAATTTTGAAACAAGAAGCGTTTCCAGTCTCCAAGCAACGTGAGATTCCAGGGGTTCTCAGCGCTTACTCAGGGTTCAAGTTGTCTCTAGGAATGAGGCACAGCAGAGACTGCAGTGCCTTTAGAATACGTGGCTTATTTACACATATATACAATCTGAAGATGAAACATGGGTGGCCTACCTGTCATGGATGCTTCAGCTGAGATTCCGGCATCACAGGGGGTTGGACTAGATGACACAGGGGTCCCTTTCAACTCCATTATTCTGTGAAGTGACATTACAGGGAACCAGGCAGAGGGCCTTCTCGGTGGTGGCGCCCACCCTGTGGAATGCCCTCCCACCAGATGTCAAGGAAATAGACAACTATCTGAAGGCAGCCCTGTTAAGGGAAGTTTTCAATGTTTGATGTTTTACTGTGTTTTCTGTTTTCATTTGTTGGAAGCTTCCCGGAGTGGCTGGGGCAACCCAGTCTGATGGGCGGAATAATAATAATAATTATTATTATTATATTATTATGAGCCGAACCATACCCAGTTGCTGTCTCACACAGAGCCTCTTATCTTTGTTCTCCTCAATGGCCCATCACCCAGGCAATCACCACACCCGAAAGCTAGCCTGGCTTATGTTTTAACCTCACACACAGCCTGCTTCCTCCCTGCTAAACTCATAAAGATACTTTATTTTAGACTATGCTTTTGTGTTTTTTGTAGCAGCATCTCAGAAGGGCTCTAAAATAGAATTTATCATCAAAAATAAGAACACGGGTTTTACTTTTATATAACATCTGCTTCCTGGGGCACCTGCAGGAAGTCTGCAATCAAATTTCCAGAAGGAAATGAAACACAGTCCTAGTTAGAAGTGCTCCCCAAATCTTGCCATGCGCCACCCCATTATTCCCCTGCCTCCCCCCCAAAATCACCTGACCCTCTAATGACCATAATACAGAAGGGTCATTCTATTCTGTACAGCACCTTCGTCATAGACCTTTTTAAAGGAATGCCCTGCTGAGATAATCAGGAAGATAATTGGATTTGGGCTAGGATTTATTCCTACCAGCTACAAGGCCAAAGATGGAGATGGACATATACGTCGAATTCAGCTTGTATCTCCATTTCTCATTATTCCACCTTTAAAATTCAGTTCTCCAGATTTCCACACCAGATTGGAAGGGAAAGGTCCTCATGAAACTTCAGCGTTGTAATGAGAATTTCTCTTAATATGCACCCACAGAATAACTCTTAGGAACACACACACCAATACACCACTAGACTGTTAATAGCACTTTTAATTATCCAGGTGAAAGGCTAGAAATTCGAGGGAAGTCAGGCAAGGGAGAGCAAGACAACGATCTCTCCTTACACGTAGGAGGAAATGAATAGCATTTCTCATTTAGCAGGAACTTCCCGAAACATTGGTTCTTCCTAGAAAGCGCTGGACGACTTGCACTAAAAGCTTTTCCAGGCCATTAACTTTCTCCTTGTCAGATCAGATGCAGAAACTTTGCCAGAAAAGGGGGGGGGGAGAGAGAGAGAGAGAGAGAGAGAGAGAGAGAGAGAGAGAGAGAGAGAGAAGCTGGCACACCTTTCTGTGGGAGTAGGGGACAGGATCCGGCCGGCGGGGCCTGCCCACCTATCAATCACCTGGCACCAAAACGACTGCAGGTGACCCGGATGGTCGGAAGCCAAACCCGGAAAATGCACAGCCCACAAACCTATTTGCAATGGTGGGGGGCCTTGCAGAGCTGGCCCGGGACATTTTGCTGCCTGTGGCAAAACACAAACGCGTCTCCTCCATGTTTAGAATGTGACTGGACTGAGAGGTGACTCAGGATAGCAGCACCCCTAAGTGTTATGTACAGTCATACCTCGGGTTGAATGTGCTTTGGGATGAGCACGTTCAAGTTGCGCTCCGCAATTTGTGTGTTACTTCCGGGTTTCACCACTTGCGCATGTGCAGGAGCTCAAAATGATGTCACGCGCATGCGCATAAGTGCCGAAACGTGACCCACAGACACGCGGACATGGATTACGTTTGCTTCTAGAGGTACCACTGTACTGAAGTTCTCACCCTGGGCCAGCAGGGGGATACTGTAGATAGTTTTCACTCAGGTCCACATATGCAAATAAGGGATTGAAAGTGACGTTCAGTGATTGGCTAGTTACAGAAAGAGGTTACTGTTGCGTTGTACTGGAGCTCTATATAAGCAGGCTGGCTGAACCCTTCAGCTCAGTTCTGGCCTGGCCTCTGAATAAACAAGAGCTGTTTGAGGAATCACTGTGTCGTCTGATAGGTTCACCCACGACTTAACACTAAGGACACCTGGCGGCTCCTGGCCAGGTTATAGCAGGTGCAAGGCAGTTCCGCTTCTGCCCAGTGGCGTAGCAAGGTCAGGTGCGCACCGACCCCTCGCACTCTCCAGGCTTCAGGGATAGCCGCCTGAAGCCTTCGGAGCGCAGCACGAGTTCCTGCTGTGCTCCGCAGGCTTCAAGTTCCTTTTGCTGAAGCCGGGAGAGCTGCGCTCCGAAGGCTTCAGGGATCTTTGAGGCTGGCAGTTCCCCCCAGCGCTTTTGTGCTGCTCCCCGAGCTTTCCCCCACAGCCAGCCTCAAAGACAAGGTCGGGGAGCAGTGCAAAGGCTGCGCGCAGCCTTCCCACTGCCCCCCGAGCTTGTGGGGCTGGCGGTGGGGGGGATCTCCGGAGGCTTCGGGTTGCCTTCACTGAAGGCGACTGAACGCACCTTAAACGCACCTTGTTTTAGAGGGGGAGAACAAGAGAAAAAAATTCTCCCCCTCTCTGCGCAGCGCCCCTTCAGCCAAGTGGGAGGAGAAATGGAAGGGGCTCTGTTTCTCCTGCCGCTTCGCTGAAGGGGCGCTGAGCAGAGAGGGGGAGATTTTTTTTTCTTGTTCTCCCCCTCTAAAACAAGGTGCGTCCTATGGTCGGGTGCGTTCTATAGAGCGAAAAATACGGTAACAGCTATGGCTCCGATCCTGGGACCCGGCATTGATCAGCTGATGCAGCAAGCGTGGAAAGACCCTTTTAAGCATTCGGACAAGATTCCCACACCTTGCTGCCAAACGGTTTGTGATATTTTGTGGACAGGAAGAGCGGTCAATGCATTTTATACCCAGACCCGGCATTGTTGAATCCTTGGGAGAATTTCTGATAAAACAGGGCTGAGCAGGCGAGATTTCTCGCCGGTGTGGGTGGGCGACCTTCCAGAGGCCGGATTGTCCCAGATCAAAAAGTACAGCGCACCGAACTGCAAACGTGACCGAGCCACAGGCAACGTTCCAGCAACATGCACGGTTGGGAGATTCCTCAAACCCCCCCCCCCCCACATCTCTGCATCCGCCGAAGCAAAGGCCACTATCTCCACTCAAGGACACCATCCGACGCAAGAAAAGGAGCTCAGGGAAAGGGCAGGATGTTTGGGGTTTTCTAAGAAATAAATTTATTTATTTGCTTTTTCAGATTAAAATTTTACAGTCACCTAGAAACAAGATTCTAAAGGATCTCCTGGACTTCTCTCCTCCCCTTTGTAATAATACAGTAATAATAATTAATAATAATAATAATAATAATAATAATAATAATAATAATAATAATAATAAATAATAATAATAATAATAATAATAATAATAATTTATTATTTATACCCCGCCCATCTGTCTGGGCAACTCCCAACATAATGATGATAATAATGATAATAATGATAATAATGATAATAATGATAATAATGATAATAATGATAATGCGACAAAACATCAACCATTAAAAACTGGCGGGGACGAAGCAGGCTGTGTGTGAAGTTAAAATATAAGCCAGGCTAGCTTTCTGGTCAGGTGATTGCCTGGGTGATGGGCCATTGAAGAGAACAAAGATAAGGGGATCTGTGTGAGATGGCACCTGGGTATGGTTAGGCTCATTTATTTAGTTGTTGTTGTTGTTGTTGTTGTTGTTGTTGTTGTTGTTGTTGTTGTTGTTATGCCGCCCATCTGACTGGGCTGCCCCAGCCATTCTGGGAAGCTTCCAACAAATGAAAACAGCAAACACAGTAAAACATCAATCATTAAAAATTACCCTAAACATGGCTGCCTTCAGATCATAGAATCCTAGAATCATAGAGTTGGAAGAGACCACAAGGGCCATCGAGTCCAACCCCCTGCCAAGCAGGAAACACCATCAGAGCACTCCTGACATATGGTTGTCAAGCCTCTGCTTCAAGACCTCCAAAGGAGGAGACTCCACCACACTCCTTGGCAGCAAATTCCACTGTCGATGTCTTCAGATGTCTTCTAAAAGTCAGATAGTCGTTTATTTCCTTGACATCTGATGGGAGGGTGTTCCACAGAGCGGGAGCCACCACCGATAAGGCCCTCTGCCTGGTTGTGAACTGCTCTGGGATCTTTGGGTTTAGGGTGGTATACAAATTTAATTAATAATAAAAAGAACAGAAGGGGGTGTTTAGGATATTATTGCTTACCCTTTGTAACACTTGGTATTAAACATGCCAATATCTAGTGCATGGATAGGAATATGTCTTTTTAAAAATCCACTACTGCATTTATCTCCCACCTCCTCTCCCAAGGAAGCGCGAGGCAGCGATTCCCCGCTGTAGCCTTACAACAACCAGGTGAGGTAAGTTAGGCTGAGATGGGGATTGGGCCCAGGTCACCCAGCCAGCCCCATGGCCAAGTAAGGATTGGAAGCCTCGTTTTCTCGGTTCTAAAATCCAGCACTGCAACCACTGCACCACACTGCCACTGCACGCAGGGAACGAGTTTGCTGTGGGAAGGTGCATGCATTCAGCAGCGATTTGGTCTGCCAGTGGTCACAGGTGTTTCAGAGGAGAGGTCCAAAGGATTGACTAATTCCCCGAGAAAGCATTAACCACTGTTATAAATTAGAGTTTTGTAGAGGTGCTTTCCGGCTTGTTTTGCCTCCTTGTGGTTAATTGTCGGTAATGATGATGGAAGGGAGCCTCACAGTGTATAAGGGGGAAACGTTGCTTAAAGTGAATTTCACAGCAGATGGGATGGGATCATAGATGTTTCCCTTTTTTTAAGGGAAATTCCCTTATTCCAAATAGGATTCCTCGAAAGAAAAGGGAAAAGTTGACAGCTATGGATGGGATTGAGCTCACCTCCAGAGCTTGTCAGGACCAGTGCCAGATTTACGTTTAAGCAGTGCTGTGGGTTAAACCACTGAGCCTTGGGCTTGCCAATCAGAAGGTTGGTGGTTCGAATCCCCGCGACGGGGTGAGCTCCCATTGCTCGGTCCCTGCTCCTGCCAACCTAGCAGTTCGAAAGCACGTGAAAGTGCAAGTAGATAAATAGGTACCACTCTGGCGGGAAGGTAAATGGCATTTCCGTGCGCTGCTCTGGTTCCCCAGAAGCTGCTTAGTCATGCTGGCCACATGACCCGGAAGCTGTACGTCAGCTCCCTCAGCCAGTAAAGTGATGAGCACCGCAACCCCAGAGTCAGACACGACAGGACCTAATGGTCAGGGGTCCCTTTACCTTTAAACAAGCTATAACTTAGGGCCCCACTTTCTTGGCCCCCCCCAAAAAAATAAAGAAAAAAACTGGATGTACATTTCCAAAATATAAGTTAAAAACAATAAAACCTTCATAGAGCAACAGTTATTTTGTGTTGTATAGGCTCCTATGATGTAAGCAATGGGTCCCGCCTGCTAGCCTGCTCCCTCAAATATCACTGATTTGCTCCTTTCTGTATATATAGGGTGCCTACATTCTGCTATTTATAATTATTAGTAGTTTGCATCCTATATTTACACCTATTCTTATTTCATCTTATAGCAAGTTTCTAGAGACTAGAGTCTTTGTAAACTGTTTGCATTATTAAGTTTGTTCTGAATAAAATGTCATTTTAAGTTAGAGCTTAATAATTATTTCACTATTAATGTACTTCTTAATTGTATTTCAGTTCGACAATTACTTTGATAAAGTACATATTTTGTTATGTGCTTGAGATACCTCTTAGGTCCGTAAATGACCATATAGCATATATTCAACACAAAAAAACCAGGGACAATTTGTTGCTGACAAAGGACAGCTGGACATATAAAGGGCCCCATTACCTTCAGTAGCTGAGGGCCTCATCAAACCTAAATCTGGCCCTGGTCAGGACTCAGCTGTGGAATAAAGCTGGAGGAAACCACTTTTGAGTGTTTCCTAGAAGCAAGCGCTGTATACATTTTACGAAATAAATAACACAAAGGAATTAGGCAAGAGGGCTCCTGAGCATGTGCAGGTTCCAGAGAGGGAGAAGCTGTGTTAAGTCAAGCAGCAGGGGAGGAAAACATAATAAAAGAGTTTTGCGGCAGGCACATACCGAATTCAGGTAGGGAGAAGCAAAGCAAAGAAAAAGAAGGTGCAAATCACTGCAAATAATCTTAGTGTGGTGGAACCCGTGCTTTTTTTCCTGGGGGGACGCATAGCCCTAAACATTTTGTGAATCTAAATTTGGCCTTATTAAAGGGCAGTATTTCAATATGAGTAGGAAAATGAGAGTACCCCTAAACATTTTTTTTAAGGGGAAAAAAGCACTGGGTGGTACCTGCCCTTTGCAAACTCTCTCCCTTTGCATGTCTTTATCCAACACCTTCAGCAGCCCTTTTAAGTGGATTTGAAATTGTTTTTATCTCTGACATTGCTGTCAATTCCACACGGAGCTGTTTTTAATTGTTTTGCCTCGGTGGAATTGCTTTCACGTGCGGTTTTGTTTTGAATTGTTTTTCTTGCTGATGTTTCCCCCCACATTAGGATGCAAGCCGAGCCCCGCTTACCTGGGAGCAAGACCCACTGGATTCAGCAGGGTTTACTTCCGAGTAGACCGTGGTTAGGTTAAATGCATGCCCCAAATGAGGTCCTGGGTCTTAGAGGAGGGGCTCTTGTCCATAGCTGCCAACATTTCCCTTTTCCCTTATTCCCGATAGGATTCCTCGCAAGAAAAGGGAAAAGTTGACAGCTAAGCTCTTGTCTTCCCACCCAGAAAGATGCTGAATCAATCCTAATTTTTGGTTTTTATAGAAAGTGGGTCACGTTGGTTTTGAGGGTGTCACATTTGGGAGATGATGGAGGCTTGCTGTGCCACGGATTTGCTCAATCCTGCTTCCCCGACTGACTTAAACGGGGCCTACTCATGAGTCAGTGGGCTCACAAGCCCCCCATCTTCTCCCTAGTTATTTGGAAGCAAAACCCTTCTGTGCAATGGGGCCAGCAGCACCTAACCCTTGAATCCGGTGGGGTATACTAGGACTTCCCCAGCTGGTCCAGAATGCAGACTCTGGTGCTGGCCTAGAAACGCACTCTGCACATGCTCAGAGGCGCTCCCGCCAGCTCGCAACGAATTTGCAGCAGGGCTGGGACATGTGCAGAGCTGGATTTAGGTTTGATGAGGCCCTAAGCTACAGAAGGCAATGTGACCCTTTATATGTCCAGCTGTCCTTTGCCCACAACAAATTGTCCCTGTTTAGTTGTTGTTCAATATATGCTATATGGTAATTTATGGAGCTAATAGGTATCTAAAGCCATTTGTACATAACAAACAGGAGCCTACACAACACAAAACACTGTTGCTGTATGTAGGTTTTATTTTATTTGCTTTTTATCTTATACTTTGGAAATGTACACCCAGCCCTGTAAACATCTGAAAATGTTTGTAGGTTTGAGTTGAAATGTTATGTAATGAGAATATAAGGAACTGATTTACATTTAATGAGGGGGAAAACCAAAATAAGAGAGAAGGTAAAAAAAGTGGTTATAGAAATGCTAAGAATAAAGTAATTATGTACGGATGTCAGAAAGAGGTCCATGCTCTGTTAGAGCAATGCTTGAGTTTGTTGAACTATGTACGGAAACTGTGATTATGATAAAATTGAGAATGCAATAAAATTATTAAAAAGGAAATGTACTTCCAGTTGTTTTTTTCTTTAAATTTTTTTGGGGCCCCAAAAGAGTGGGGCCCTAAGCTAAAGCTTGTTTTGTTGTTGTTTAGTCGTTTAGTCGTGTCCGACTCTTCGTGACCCCATGGACCAGAGCACGCCAGGCACTCCTCTCTTCCACTGCCTCCCCCAGTTTGGTCAAACTCATGCTGGTAGCTTGGAGAACACTGTCCAACCAACTTGTCCTCTTTCGTCCCCTTCTCCTTGTGCCCTCCATCTTTCCCAACATCAGGGTCTTTTCCAGGGAGTCTTCTCTTCTCATGAGGTGGCCAAAGTCTTGGAGCCTCAGCTTCAGGATCTGTCCTCCTTCCAGTGAGCACTCAGGGCTGATTTCCTTCAGAATGGAGAGGTTTGATCTTCTTGCAGTCCATGGGACTCTCCAGAGTCTCCTCCAGCACCAGAAGTCAAAAGAGCTTGTTTAGCTTATGCGTAAATCATCCGTGCGCCCTGGGGCTTTGCTCCGGCGCCCAACCGGTTCCTCCTCTGCTCCCGGCGGGCTGGATCCTGCGGGCGCTTGGGCTCCGCAGGTGCGGAGGGGGCGCGGACCGGCAAGCGGGCGGGTCGGGGGCGCGGCCAGCGGGCAGGAGGCGGCGCCGGAGGCGGTATAAAGAGGCGGCCGCTCCTGCCTCGCTCTGCCTTCGCTCGCCCGGCTTCTCCGTCGCCCTTCCGTGCGCCTCCATCACCGCCGCCGCATCTGGGCGCTCGCTGCCGACAGCCGCCTCTGCTTCCCTCGCGGGTGTTTTGTTCTCCCCCTCGGTATAAGGTGAGCGGGTGGCTGGGTGGGGGTGTATTTGGGTGGGGAGGTCCTTTTCCCTTCTACCCGCTCCAACCTGCTCCCATGGGTGGGGTTTCCTCTCCGGGGTCCCCTTGATACCCGGGGATGTGTTTTCTTCTCATCCATTCATTCATTTTCCTTTGCGCTCGCTCCCCAAATCCTTTTTCATCACCCCCTTCCTGCCGCCGCCTTTATTCCGCCTGCCTGGCTGCAAGCATCTCTGCGCGCCTTTGTTAGGGGGCTGGCCCGGCCTTCCCAAAAGCTTTACGCGTATATATTGATAATTATTGGTGTGTTTGTTGTAAATCGCTTTGACATTATCTGCGCAATTGAGATGCACAAGTATTTTATATGTATACTTGTACATCTCTTTTAAAAAAACATAATTTTTATTGAGTTTTCCATATTTCATTACACAAATCCATAATAATAATAATAATTTATTATTTATACCCCGCCCATCTAACATAAAACATTGCTCAAGCAAAGCATCAACCGCCTTCTCTTCCTCTTTCCGACTCCCCAACATCTTTTACAAATTCTTCGCATTTCTGTAGCCACTTTTTACCTTGAATCTTCTTTTGATACTTGCATATCTCAGTTGCACAGAAAATATCAAAGCAATTTACAGCACACACACAAACAATAATCATACACATAATAATGACAATTAATAATTTGTATTTATGCCACCCATCTGACGGGTTGCCCCAGCCTCTCTGGGCTGCTCCCAACAAAGTAATAAAAACAGTGAAACAACAACCATTAGAGATTTCCTTGAGCAGGGCTGCCTACATAAAAACCACATAGAACTGTAAAGTTATTTATTTTTATATGCAACTTTTTTCGCTCCACGGAGCTCAAGGGGGTGTTCTTGGCTCTCCCCTCCCTCCTCATTTAATCCCCACAACAACCAGGTGAGGGGAGGCTGGGCTGAGAGAAGAAAAGGACTGGCCCAAGGTCGCTCTTTGTGGCCAAAGTGGGGGATTCGAACCTGGGTCTCCCAGGTCCTAGTCCAGGAGTCAGCAACCTTTTTCAGCCGTGAGCCGGTCCACCGTCCTTCAGACTATGCCGTGGGCCGGACTATATTTTGGAAAAAAAAATAAATGGATGAATTCCTATACCCCACAAATAACCCAGAGATGCATTTTAAATGAAAGGACACATTCTTCTCATGTAAAAACACCAGGCAGGCCCCACAAATAACCCAGCAGTGGCGTAGCGTGGGGGGTGCAGGGGGGGCCGGCCGCACCGGGCGCAACATCTGAGGGGGGCGCGGAAGAGACTCGAGTGCTAAAATCCATGGGTTAGGGGGCGCAAATTACTTGCCTTGCCCCGGGTGCTGACAACCCACGCTACGCCACTGTAACCCAGAGATGCATTTTAAATAAAAGCACACATTCTACACATGTAAAAACACCAGGCAGGCCCCACAAATAACCCAGAGATGCATTTTTAATAAAAGCACACATTCTACTCATGTAAAAACACCAGGCAGGCCCCACAAATAACCCAGAGATGCATTTTAAATAAATAATAAATAATAATAAAATTTATTTATATCCCACCCTCCCCAACTGAGGAGGCTCAGGGTGGCTAACAACAATAAAATAATACAACATTTTAAAATCATAAAAGGACACATTCTACTCATGTAAAAACATGCTGATTCCCGGACCTCCGCGGGCCGGATTTAGAAGGCAGTTGCGCTAGATCCAGCCCCCGGGCCTTAGTTTGCCTACCCCTGTCCTAGTCTGATACTCTAACCCAGAGGTTTTCAACCTTTTTGAGTCCACGGCTCCCTTGACCAACTGCGTTCTTTCTCTGGCACCCCTGTGGGACCCAGGAGCCCAGTTAGGTCACCCCTTGCCAGCAGAGCTGGCAGCCCCTCACCCCTTTTCGAACACCCTCCCTTGGGGAGGGTTCCCTCAGGCTCCTCTCCTCTCCCCTCTCCTTGGGAGTCCTCTGGGTATCTGCTGCTGCTGTCCCTGTTCTCTGAGCTGCCCCCGTCCTCGCCCCAAAGAGAGAGGTGCCCCCTCACACTGCCCCACAGGGCACTGGGACTTCTCTGTCCATTCCCAAAAGCAGGGCCTGGCAGACAGGCTGGCTGGGCTTCCTTCACCCACTTGCTTGCTTACTCCAAGGCTGCCTCAGCTCCTGGCAACCAGCACCCCCTGGCCAGCGCCAGAGCCACCATTCGCCTAGGGAGCTTGTAGCCAGGGCTGCTGCAACAAACAGCTGTGCAAGCCTTTGGGAGGCAGAGGTGCCAGAGGGCATCAGAGGAGGGGGAGAAGGAAGGAAAGGGGCACAGAGGACAGTGTTGCCCATGGCATCCCGACCAGTTGAAAACCACTGCTCTAACCACTACACTGCACTGCTTATAGCTATCACCATTTTTTCTTCTTCTTCTGCATATAAGGCTGCTGGGGGCAGGCTTTCTCCCTGAGCAAGGAGAAAATTTGGTGTTCCAAACTTTTGGTAGGCACCCATATAAATATACGTATTATTATTATTATTATTATTATTATTATTATTATTATTAGTCAACTTGGAGCCCTGTGTGGCCAGCACTGCTGGGGCATAAGTTCAGTTCTCTAGGACAGGGATGGCAAACCAGGGGTTCTTCAGATGTTGCGAGACCCCTGCCCCCCCCAGTCCACTCTGGCCCTCATCTCGGACCACTGACCATCCTGCTGGTTGGGGTCAGTAGAGCTGCAATCCAAAACATTTGGCAGCTACCAGACTGAGCTGTAGATTCTGCTCTAGATAGGGTTATTGTTTTTGCAGGATGGGAGTGTGTGTGTGTGTGTGTGTGTGTGTGTGTGTTGTTCAATTCCCATTTAAAGGCAACCTTAAATTGTTGTTTTCCGAAACAATCCCTGAACCAAATCGCACTCATCCTTTGGCACTTGCATCTCTCCAAATTTTGGCACTTGCCCCTTTCCCCTTTTCCAAATCTGTTACTTTTTTTAAGCAATTGATTCTAACTTTTGTTCCTTGCAAATTGCCATCTGCAACCCTGGGGGGAGAGGAGGGTGACCCAAAAGTTCTCTCCTTGGCTAAAAAAAAAAGAAGCTACAGTTCTACCTAACTCGGAAAGCTTGCCAGTCAGTGGCGTAGCGTGGGTTGTCAGCACCCGGGGCAAGGCAAGTAATTTGTGCTCCCTAACCCGTGGATTTGCGCCCCCTAACCTGTGGATTTGCACCCCCTAACCCCCAGATGTTGCGACCGGTGCGGCCGGCCCCCCCTGCACCCCCCACGCTACGCCACTGTTGCCAGTTAATTTTATTTTCCGTGTTGCCAATGGAAAGAGGCTTAGCAAAGCTTGCTGGGGCCTGTTTTACGCCTCTTTTCATTGGGACTCATTGCAGATTATGGCCTGGTTTGGTGGAGATCTGTAAGATCTTGTTGCCTTCCTCCCTGGTGTGTTAAAGCGTGGCTAGCACAGGTGTGTGCCCGTCTTGCAAAAAGAGGATTCCCTTCCACAAGGGCGATTACGATGCTTCTTGCTGTTACATGTCCTCTCGTTGCAAAGTTCACCTAAACGGTTTTTATCTGGGTGCTGCTTTGCATCGGTGGACTTGAAGATGACTCTTGGTTTTTTCCGGTGCTTCTGCAATTATTGGGTGCCAGTCTAAACCGGTTCTGTCTTTGAGGATTGCTGGACTCCAGCGATCTGTGAATTAGAAGCTGTTGGCGTCTAATGCAAATCTGAGGTGTGGCAAGGCCAGATAAGGGTTTAGCGTTGGCAGGCTGGCATCTTAGAAGTCGGCTGCTCTCTGGCATCCTTCTATAATCCTGACAACCTCAACCTGAGCTGTTGCCCCAGTTTCTCAGACAGCTTCTCCTCTGTTCTTTTTCCGCAGGATAAATAGTATGATTATTAGGTGTCGTCTTTCAAACCGTCTTTCTATGGAAAGTAAAGGGACTCAGACTGTGGTGGTCTTGAGCAACTTCGACGAACGGGACACCTTTAGAGAATCCTGATCGACCTGCCGGCATCCTGAAATACTTGAATAAGGTGAGGACGGTTTCTCGCGAAGCTCAGGTTCAAGCTGTGAGTTTGAGAACCACTATGGTGTAAAATCTCAGCTCTGTGTGTTGCAACAGTACACAAGTGCAGGGAAATATGGTGCTGGGTGCAATACTGTTCTTCCAAAAGATTTGAGTTTTTGAATAAGCTTTAAGTTTCTAGTCCTGTTTGGTTGTAAAGATACACTTGGAAATATATGGAAGAAATCTCAAAAATGGTAGAGGGCTTGCTTTAATGAGATTTCTGGGGGATACTTGGTACAGTGGTACCTCGGGTTACAGATGCTTCAGGTTACAGACGCTTCAGGTTACAGACTCCGCTAACCCAAAAATAGTACCTCGGATTAAGAACTTTGCTTCAGGATGAGAACAGAAATCGTGCTCCGGCGGCGCGGCAGCAGCAGGAGACCCCATTAGCTAAAGTGGTGCTTCAGGTTAAGAACAGTTTCAGGTTAAGAACGAACATCCAGAATGAATTAAGTTCTTAACCCGAGGTACCACTGTATATCTTGTTGCTTGCTCTGAATACCAGGAGAAAAATCATGCAGAGAGAAAAAACTTAGAATCCTCTCTATCTGAGACTTGTCAAACTGACAATTCAGAAGTCTTATGTATTCTGCAGTGCAGTTCTAGGTATATTAACTTCCGGCCAACCTAGCAGTTCGAAAGCACGTCAAAGTGCAAGTAGATCAATAGGTACCACTCTGGTGGGAAGGTAAACTGCGTTTCTGTGCGCTGCTCTGGTTTGCCAGAAGCAGCTTAGTCATGCTGGCCACATGACCTGGAAGCTGTACGCCGGCTCCCTCGGCCAATAAAGCGAGCTGAGCACCGCAACCCCAGAGTCGGTCACGACTGGACCTAATGGTCAGGGGTCCCTTTACCTTTACATTTGGGTATATTAACTGCATTTATATCTGACCACGTTGGTTCTCAATATATTGCACAAGTTGCAGAAATTGGTTTTGGTTCCTGAGAATTCTGAAAACAGCGTTCCTGCTTTGATTTTTAACAATGGAGTAGGCATAGAGACCCCTGGGATACAAATGTAGGTCTGAAAATGTACAAACAGCACCTGTTTTAATCTAGCTGGCTTCTAGCTCGGCTTCTGGAGATTTTCACTTGGTGTGGGATGGGATTTAATTGTCCCAGAAGGGCTCTCATTGCCCTGGATAACTCCTCACCTCTCTTCCCAAGTAGCAGAATAACTTAAGGAAACATTTGCTTGCTCTTTCCATAATGTGTACAGGATGAAAGGAAAATCCATTCAGTTTTTCCTTGCCATATTATTAGCTTGTTGTAGCTGATCCGTTTACACCTTGCTTGCAAACCGTGTTGGGGTTTTTTGCCCTCCAAAATGGTATTTCACCCTAATGATACAATCTCTGGCTCTGATCATTAAGCCAGTTTTCTTCCAGCCAATTCTGCCAGGCCAAGTTATCTCGGTCTCTCAGCAAAGCACTGGCACTTTTGCAAATCGACAAAGCCGCCTCATCAAGTACTTAACAAGCAATAACTCCCAAAAATCTTGTTTGCAGTCACTGATGGGTTTGACCATCCCTGCAAGAATATGTGCTGCAGAAGCAGTTGCAAGAAAATAAATATTTGGGGAGTCATCAGAGTACCCGTTGCAGAAGTTGTGTTTTCCCCCAAAACTTGGGCTTCCTGTTCCTCTCTGAGTGTATCAATTTGCTTCCACCAAACATACATTTAAAATCCATGGTGTTGGTATACCTCACCACAGAGCAGCCTTTGCCATCTGGGTGTTTGGGACTACAACTCCCATCACTCTCAGCAAATACGATGCATGGAGATGGAGCTGTCTGGGCTGATGGGAGTGATAATCCAAAACATCTGGATGGCACCAGGTTCCCAAGTGCTTTTGGAGAGTTTATTTCAAGATAGTCACAATAGTGGGCTTTTATTTAAAAATCACGCACTTGCGCTGAATCATGGGATAGGGAGAACACTGGAGCCCTAAGGCACCATTATTGTGCCATAAAAGTGCCAAGCGCAGATCTCTATGTTCTAATTCACCTGCCTCTGTGATAATGAGCCCTCATCATTCCAGGATATTGCAGGCACCGTCTCATTGTAAGGTGCACTTTTGAGCTCAATTCTTATTTTATGGGGTGGGGTGATCCTGGGTGCCCCACCCATGCAATACCAGTGTGAAAGTTGTAAAACTATATATTCCATTCTGTATTGCACCAATCGGGTGATATAGAAAGACAGGGAAGAAGAAAGTGGAGGGGGTGAACCAACTCCGGTTTGCCGTGGGGGAAAGGCCATTCCGTGATTTCCTTAATGGCCAAAATCTGGGGAGGGTATCTGAAATATACTCAGAGTCGAGAGTGGATGGTGCTGTGGGTTAAACCACAGAGCCTAGGACTTGCCGATCAGAAGGTCGGCGGTTTGAATCCCCACGACGGGGTGAGCTCCCGTTGCTCGGTCCCTGCTCCTGCCCACCTAGCAGTTTGAAAGCACATCAAAAGTGCAAGTAGATCAATAGGTACCACTCTGGCAGGGAGGTAAACGGCGTTTCTGTGCGCTGCTCTGGTTCTCCAGAAGCAGCTTAGTCATGCTGGCCACATGACCCGGAAGCTGTACGCTGGCTCCCTCGGCCAGTAAAGTGAGATGAGCACCACCACCTCAGAGTTGGTCACGGCTGGACCTAATGGTCAGGGGTCCTTTTACCTTTACCTTTTATTCAGCTCATAGTGGTGAGGAGGAATGGAAGTTCCCCCAGGATGTCTGCTTTATATACATTATTTACACAATGGGCCCCATGTGATTGGCTAATTCTGGGATTCACCTGTAGGCCAATCAGGTTGTGGATTCACTTCCACCTGGAGCTGGATTGGGTGGCTCCTGTGGACCAATCAGGCTGTTGCATTCTGAATCCTATTGTTCTAGGACCAATCAGACTGTTGCATTTTGGATCCTATTCAACTCAGTAGATAACAGTATCCTTTTTGAGATCGAGGGCCTCATAACTTCCTGGGGGCCACATGCCAGCGGCAGAGGGGGGAAGCAGAAGTTGCGATGATGGGTGTGACAACAAGGCTGCGTTTCAGCCCAGCGAAAGCTGTTGAGATGGGAGCAGAGAGTGGGTTGGTGAGGGTTGCAGCCTGAGCTTCCTAGATAAAGGCTAATAAAGGATAAATTGCGTCCCCTCCCAGGCTCTCCAATTAGTCTGCTCAGCGAGAAAGCTGCAAAATGACATGGGTGGGCTGTCCCTGCTTCCCACGCGCAATGTGTGATTCAGCCGGGTTCCGGTTATCGCTGACTCAGTCCTGGCAGTAAATAGAAAAGGGAACTTCGGCAAAGGTCATTGCAGCAGAGTCTGTCTCCTTGCTAGCAACCAGGCTGCTGTTGCAGCATTTTGAGGCAGCATTCGGGTGCGGCTGCTTTGACCCGGGCGGACTGGAGTCTTATCTCTATTATCTGGAGATGGCTTCTACTTATCAGATTTTCAGACCCGTGCATCAAAGGTCAGCAGGCCAAAGTTCCTTGCCTGAGTGCCTTTTTAATACTTTTTTTGCATATGTCTTCTTCACTCTCCACGTTTAGGACGGCCAGATTTGTATCCTGACTGTCTGCAATTTGGATGCAAACCAAATTGTCCCTGGTTTTTTTTTATGTTGAATATGTGCTGTATGGTAATTTATGGACCCGATAGGTATCTAAAGCCATTTGCACATAACAAAGTATGTATTTTATCAAAGTAATTGATACAGAAATGAGCAAACCAGTGATAATTTAGGGAGCAGGCTAGCAGGCACGGCCCATTACTTACATCACAGGAGTCTTCACAACACGAAACACTCTTGCTGCATGTAGGTTTTATTGTTTTTTTATCTTATATTTTGGAAATGTACATCCAGTTTTTTTCCTTTAAAGTTTTTTGGAGGCCCCCAAGAGAGTGGGGCCCTAAGCTATAGCTTGTTTAGCTTATATGTAAATCTGGCACTGAAGGAGCGTCTCCACCCCCATCGTTCTGCCCGGACACTGAGGTCCAGCGCCGAGGGCCTTCTGGCGGTTCCCTCCCTGCAAGAAGTGAGGTTACAGGGAACCATGGCAGAGGGCCTTTTTGGTGGTGGCGCCCGCCCTGTGGAACACCCTCCCATGAGATGTCAAAGAGAAAAACAACTGCCAGACTTTTAGAAGACATCTGAAGGCAGCCCTGTTTAGGGAAGCTTTTAATGTTTAATAGATTATTGTATTTTAATATTTTGTTGGAAGCCACCCAGCGTGGCTGGGAAAACCCAGCCAGATGGGCGGGGTATTATTATTATTATTATTATTATTATTATTATTATTATTATTAATAATAATAATTAATAATGGCACTGTACTGACTCCATCGCTCTAGAGGCCGCAGTGCTTTCAAATACCAGTTGCTGAGCTATTCTGGATTAGATTAGACACAATAGTTGAGCTTTCTTAAGGAAATTTGCCAAAAAAACCCCAACACTTCCGATATGGGTTTCCCCAGACATTTTAGCTGATTATAGAAAATTCCGCTGGACACTGTTTTGGATGGACAAATCCTGGATATGTCCGTACGTCCGGCAGCCCTAGTTCTGTAATTGTGGAGGAGACAGGAAGCTTTTGCCTCTGTTCTAGATTAATTGCAGATTGTTGTGTTGTTCAGTCTTGACAAACAGTGATTAAAATTAACTGTGCCTTGATCGAAACTTCGAACCGTCATTTAGGAAGGTGGCTTTTCAGAAAGCGTCAAGAAGATGAACCACAGTTTAGGGAGTGGACGGCATGCTGAACTCTTAACCTAAATACGAAGCCTCGAATCTTATTGTGTATCAGACAAGGCGAGGATCAGGAATAGGCTATAGCGAGTGAGCCCAGGCAGCAACTAGGCTGGTTTTGTTATCTCCAAATCAGCCAATACAGAAGCATTTCCCAAACTTGGGTCTTGAGCTGTTTTTGGACTGCAACTCCCCTCCTCCCTGACCACTGGTCCTGCTAGCTAGGGATGATGGGAGTTGTAGTCCAATAACAACTGGAATTTGCTGCCCTGACTTTTAGAAGACATCTGAAGGCAGCCCTGTTTAGGGAAGTTTTTAATGTTTGGTGTTTTGTCGCATTATTATTATTATTATTATTATTATTATTATTACTACTACTATTATTTTAACTGCAAGTCTTTTAGTCCTTATGCTCTTACAGTTGTTTTAACTGAATGTTATATTTGTTTTTAGATTTTATCTGTTTTAATTATCAGTTTTTGTTTTTTTATCCACTTAATATTCTATTCTCTGACTGCTGGTCTATGACTGTAATAAACTGATTGATTATTATTATTATTCTGTTGGGAGCTGCCCAGAGTGGCTGGGGAATAAATCATTTATTATTATTATTATTATTATTATTATTATTATTATTATATATAATTTTATACCCCGCCCTTCCCAGTTCAAAAACCGAGCTCAGGGCGGCTAACAACAAATTTAAAACACTTAATTATAAAAGCAGCATAAAATACAGTATAAAAACATGAATAACAATAAAATTCAAAAATCAATTTAGGGGAAATAAGCATTAGATAATCCCCAGGGCTAGCTGGCTGAATTGGTCCTACTTGGGCCAGCGAGGAGGCCAGGGGAGAATTAGCTGTGGGGTCTCAGAGCAGGTGATCTTCATAAAAGGGGAGGGGGAGGGAAGAGAAGGGAAATAAAAGATCAGGTGAATTCAAATTAAAGGCCAGGCGGAACAGCTCTGTCTTACAGGCTCAACGGAAGGAGGTTAAATCCTGCAGGGCCCTGGTCTCCTGGGAGAGAGCATTCCACCACGCCGGAGCCATCACTGAGAAGGCCCTGGCCCTGGTGGAGGATAGTCTGACTTCCTTAGGGCCCGGGACCTCTAAACTATGGTTATTTATTATTATTATTATTATTATTATTATTATTATTTTATTTTATTTATTTATTTATTTATTCCATGTTTTGCACCTGGATTTTAAGAGTGTCTTCTCTTCTCCCCAGACAGGGGCAGAGTTCATTGGTCTTGTCCACTTCCTACATCGGCACCCAGCAGCGACCCTCGCTGCTTCCTTCATCTCCTCCGAAAAAAACAGGCGTGAAGCTGGTTTAAAATGGTTGGATTCAAGCCCACCGATGTGCCTCCGACGGCTGCTGTGAAGTTCGTTGGAGCCGGGACGGCTGCCTGCATTGCAGACCTGATCACCTTCCCCCTGGACACGGCTAAAGTCCGGCTGCAGGTGAGCCCCAGCAGATGCCACACCCAGAGGTCGACTTTCCATATATTTCCCTACTATGCCTTTGTGGGCAGGGAGCAGCTCCCAAGTTAGGGTCAGGCACCCTGAATTAATGGTGCCCACTGTCTGCTTGGGAATGGCTGGTGTGGGATTTCTGCAAAACCCGTTATCGGTAAGATCAGTGTCATGTATGTAAAACTGGTGGGAACCAGCATAAGAGGAACTTGTTGTTGTTTAGTTGTTTAGTCGTGTCCGACTCTTCGTGACCCCCTGGACCAGAGCACTCCAGGCACTGCTGTCTTCCACTGCCTCCCGCAGTTTGGTCAGACTCATGCTGGTAGCTTCGAGAACACTGTCCAACCATCTCGTCCTCTGTCGTCCCCTTCTCCTTGTGCCCTCCATCTTTCCCAACATCAGGGTCTTTTCCAGGGAGTCTTCTCTTCTCATGAGGTGGCCAAATTATTGGAGCCTCAGCTTCAGGATCTGTCCTTCCAGTGAGCACTCAGGGCTGATTTCCTTCAGAATGGAGAGGTTTGATCATCTTGCAGTCCATGGGACTCTCAAGAGTCTCCTCCAGCACCAGAATTCAAAAGCATTAATTCTTCGGCGATCAGCCTTCTTTATGGTCCAGCTCTCACTTCCAAACATCACTACTGGGAAAACCAGAGCTTTAAGTATATGGACCTTTGTTGGCAAGGTGATGTCTCTGACAAACCAAGACAGCATCTTAAAAAGCAGAGACATCACCTTGCTGACAAAGGTCCCTGATGCTGGGAAAGATGGAGGACACAGGGAGAAGGGGACGACAGACGACGAGATGGTTGGACAGTGTTCTCAAAGCTACCAGCAAGAGTTTGACCAAACTGCGGGAGGCAGTGGAAGACAGGAGTGCCTGGCGTGCTCTGGTCCAGGGGGTCACGAAGAGACAGACATGACTAAACAACTAAACAACAACAATAGAATCATAGAATCGTTGGGTTGGACAGTTGGCAAGGTGATGTCTCTGCTTTTTAAGATGCTGTCTAGGTTAAGAGGAACTTAACACTCTGTTAAAAGTGAAAAACAGAGCCAGTTAAGATACAAGGAGGGCTCTGCATGTATAGTAAAAAAAAATGGGTTGAGGAAATGTTTTCAAGGTCCGCAGTTAGATGGAGAGATGGGGCAATGGGTGGCAGGAGGGAGTTGGCCAGAGGATGAATAGCTAAGATGGCATATATATTATTCCATTATAGAGTGTGTCTCCATGAAAGGTCTTGCAGGCTGTCTGGACTCTGTCCTGCAATGCACTGCCGAACAAAGCCTGGCCAATTGAGAATTTGGTGTGAGCCTCCGTACCTGAGCCCCCAAGCGACATTTTCCCCGCACAGCCCAGAACTCCCCTTTCCTTAGCGAAGGAGAAGCCCTGTTGCAGGCTTGTGCTAGGAAGCCCCTCCGGGGAGTTGTATATAACCCTGCAGAGAAATCAGTTAAGTCAGCCAGCATCTGTCATCCAGAAGTCAAGGTCAGGGAGCAACTTTGGTGTCAGAAGTGGGACACTCGTCGCTGAACACCTACCAAAACATACGTCTGCAAAGTTCGCTGGACTTACATGCAGGAGATCTTCCTAGCTGGCAAAGCCCCCTTGTAGGGAAAAGTGAGTGTTTGAAGAAGTCTTGCTATTGAACCTGGGATAAAGTAGCACCAGAATGTTGCTTTTGAGCTCAGGCAGGCAGGCTCCAGTTCACTCTTGTTTCTTCATCCTCTCTCTCTCTCTCTCTCTCTCTCTCCCTCTCCCTCGTCTCTTCTCCTCCTGAGCAGATCCAAGGGGAGAACAAGGTGGCTGTGGAAGCCAGGATGGCGCAGTACAGAGGGGTCTTTGGCACCATGGCGACGATGGTGAAGAACGAGGGGCCCAGGAGCCTCTACAACGGGCTGGTGGCTGGCTTGCAGCGCCAGATGAGCTTCGCCTCTGTCCGCATCGGGCTGTACGATTCGGTGAAGCATTTCTACACCAAGGGCTCCGAGCGTAAGTGGGCTTGGGCCTCTGGGGCCAAGGATCATGGAGTTGGGAGGGGGACCCCCAAAGGCCATCTAGTCCAACCCCCCGCAGTGCAGGGACCGCAGTTATGGAATCCCTGACAGAAGAACCTGAAGGCCAGCATGGGGGTCTTCCTTCCTAACCCCAGAGACAGTGGTTCTCAAAGGGTCGGGCAGGAAAGGGTGGCGGGAAGATTCAAGGGCAATCAAAGAAACATTTCAGTGTGGTATAGTATATAACCTTCAGGAGGTCTAAATTTCTTGCTAAGGCCTTATAAATCTGTGCTATAAAAATTAAAGGGTGTATGGGAAGTGATTTATCATTTAAAGCTGAAGGAGAATAAATGTAAATCACTGTTATTATTGCTCTCATTTTCATGTGTATAATAGCTGTTTGCTAAAACACAATAAACCGACTTCCAGAATGGATTAAGTTTGAGAACCAAGGTACCACTGGACTATAACTTAGTACAGTGATCCCTTGGTTCTCAAACTTAATCCATTCCGGAAGCCTGTTCCAAAACCAAGGCGCGCTTTCCCATAGAAAGTCATGCAAAATGGATTAATCCGTTCCAGACTTTAAAAAACAACCCTAAAACAGCAATTTAACATGGATTTTACTCTCTAACAAGACCATTGATCCATAAAATGAAAGCAATAAACAATGTACTGCAGTCACACAATCAATCAATCAATCAATCAATCAATCAATAGTTGAGCTGGGTTCCACACAGTCACACAAAAAAGAGAGCCGCAAAAACGCAAAATAAATAGCAAAACAGGCAGACCTCAGCATAACGCTCAAAACGGAAGGGTGGCACTCAAAACAGAGCACTTCCGGCTTCCGGAAAAAGTTCGCAAACTGGAACACTTAACTTCCGGGTTTGCAGTGTTTGGGTTCCACGTTGTTTGAGTACCAAGGCGTTTGAGAACCAAGGTACCACCGTAGTATAGTAAAAAGATAAATGGCTATACAACCAGAAACAGTACATCTAAGCCTCTCTTCCAGAGCGTTGGCTATTCTTCTACAGTTCTCTACGACTTTTTGTCGTGAACAACTCTGTGACAAATAGGAAAGATCAGCAACGAGGTTCTTTGGGTCGATAAGGAGTTTGTTTGCCTCCAATTAGACCTAATATAAATGAGATTACCCGGCCAAAGCGAGCGCACACCTCTCGGTGACTTTGTACACTTATGGTACATGTGAAAGAGGCTTGTTTATAATCCTATTTTGGGAATGAATCCTGTTCTTATGTGGCTGCCTTCTCTGATTTCGGCAGATGCTGGTATCGGCAGCCGACTTCTCGCTGGCTGCACCACCGGAGCGATGGCTGTTGCCGTGGCCCAGCCGACTGATGTGGTCAAAGTGAGATTCCAAGCCCAAGCCCGGATGGAGGGCGGCCGGCGGTACCAAGGGACCCTCGACGCCTACAAGACCATCGCGAGAGAGGAAGGGGTTCGAGGCCTCTGGAAAGGTCAGTAAATTTGGGTTTTGGCAAAGGGGGAACCGACGCTTCCAAAATCCTCCAAGCCATTATTATTTTGCTTCTTGCATTTCTATCCCATCTTTTCCTCCGAGCGGCTCAAGGTGGTCTAACACAGTTTGCCTCCTCCCCATTTCTTTTTTTTTTTTTAATATTTGAGATTTTCAAAAAATTACAAAAGAAAAAGAGAAAAAAGAAAAATACAAAATAAAAATAGTTAAAAACAATTCAGTCTTTCCATCACATATTTTAATCTGCTTATTTCCCGGACCTCCTCACGCCTCCCTTTTCTGTATTCCAATTCAAATTGTTGATTCAGCAAATCCCTCCCCTCTTCAATCATCTTAATCTTCAATTTTAAAATATTATAACATTAAGTTTTTACCTATGAATAACCATTTTCTCATATTCTCTTATAGCATTACAGCTAAAGACCACTTAGTTTCTAACCAACATCATTCTAACATTCATTAATTTTACAATATTTCTGTAGGTAGTCTTTAAATTTCTTCCAATCTTCTTCCACCGACTCTTCTCCCTGGTCTCCGATTCTGCCAGTCATTTGCGCCAATTCCATATAGTCCATCACCTTCATCTGCCATTCTTCCAGGGTGGGTAAATCTTGTGTCTTCCAATACTTTGCAATAAGTATTCTTGCTGCTGTTGTGGCATAAAGAAAGTTCTGTCCTTCTTTGGCACCAATTGGCCGACTATGCCCAGGAGAAAGGCCTCTGGTTTCTTCAAGAAGGTATATTTAAATACCTTTTTCAATTCATTATATATCATCTCCCAGAAAGCCTTAATCCTTGTTGCCTCCTCCCCATTTCATCCGCACAACCACCCTGTGAGGTGGGCCAAGGCCACCAGTGAGCTTTGTGGCCGAGTGGGTTTTTGAACCCTGATGTGTCCCAGGTCCAAGTCCAGCGCTCTGAGCACTATATCACGGTGGCTCATTTCAGAATTGCTAACTCATGCCCTGTTACAAAGAGACTTTGCCTTAGTGCTTCTTTTGCTTTGTTTATTTTAAATTGTAAAACAGAAAAAAAAATTCATTAAACAACCTTAAAATATCAATGACTTTCCTTGATTCATTTTGCATAACATGAATCCCTGCGTATTTTACATAAACTAAACCATTCAGTTTTCCATTATTACATCCATCAAACGTACACTGTTGAATTTATCCTAACGCTGCCAACGTTTTCAAGTGTGCACAATCCCCCCCCCCCCATATATTCAATAAAATATTCCAATCTTCTTTAAACGTATGTTCTTCTTGTTCTCTTATTCTATATGTTAGATCTGCCAGTCCGGAGAACAAACCTCAGCTCAATTTTGACGACCTCCGTTCGCATTAACACATCAAATAATTTTTGCTTCCGCTTTGTCTAGGTACCTCCCCTAATATAACCCGGAATGCGCTTGTGAATTGCGCTGAGCTGGTGACCTACGACCTGATCAAGGATGCTCTGCTCAAGTACAACCTCATGACAGGTGAGGATTGATGGACAGGACTGGGCTGTTGCTTTGAGCTCCTGGATTTTGAGATGCGTGGAGAGTCCACTTCTTGCGAGGTTCCTGCAAAAGTCGCCCACGCTATGGTGGATCCTTACCGCGGATCACCAAAGGGTTCTGACAGTCTAATATCACCATGTAAAATTGCATATTGCTGCTTATCTATTTGACATCTGCCAGGAGGGCGTTCCACAGGGCGGGCGCCACCACCGAAAAGGCCCTCTGCCTGGTTCCCTGTAACTTGGCTTCTCGCAGTGAGGGAACCGCCAGAAGGCCCTCAGAGCTGGACCTCAGTGTCCGGGCAGAACAATGGGGGAAGAGACGCTCCTTCAGGTCTACTGGACTTGCATTATTAAGCCAACATTGACCATTTGCAAGCAAGTTTTGATTTTTTATATATCTTTATCAATCAGGCGGAAGGAAAACAATTTTTTTTTTTAAGAAACCCTTTTATTGGATGGGAGAGGAACCTGCGAAGGAAGCTGCGTAAACCTGCCAGGGTGTATTTCAGGACAAAGGCAATGGCGTGAGTTCGCCTGCAGCTAACTTCAATGTCCCAAATAGAAAAAAGACAGTCACGAACTGAGAAATTGCACAAAACAAATGAAAAACCTAAAATAGAACAAAACCTTTAACGGAGAAAATTAGGTTTTTTCTATTTTTTCCCCTTAAGCTTTTTGATTTTTATTATTTACCTGATTTCCACAAGATATTTATAGTCGATTACATCTCGTTCCAGGGATTTTCACGGTATTTCGTTTGTTTTGTGCAACTTCCACGTCACGAGCTTTCGGCTTTAGCTTTTTCGTGTTGTTGTCCAGCCACATATTCCGCAATGGCTAGTTTTGGGGAAGCGATTTGGTTTTCTTCCCAGCTCACGATGCCTCCCTCCCGCTTGTCCTTTCAGACAACCTCCCTTGCCACTTCACCTCTGCGTTTGGAGCTGGTTTCTGCACGACTGTCATCGCCTCCCCTGTCGACGTAGTGAAGACCAGATATATGAACTCTGCCCCCGGCCAATACGGAAGTGCCGTGAAGTGTGCCCTCGCCATGCTGAGGAAGGAGGGGCCCCTTGCCTTCTACAAAGGGTGAGTCTCCATCTCCCTTGACGGCCCCCACAGGGCAGGACGTTGGCGGGAGCTGGGAATTAGGGCAAGGCAACTGGGATGTCTGCAGCCATTTGGGGCTGGGGACCCCTGGGCAACGGAGGCCAATGCTCCCGCCAGCCTCAACCCGCCTTCATCCAGCCCCTGCTGGCATGTCTTCTTCCTTGCAACCAGATTTACATATAAGCTAAACAAGCTATAGCATAGAGCTCCACTCTCTTGCCCCCCCCCCAAAAAAATATAAAGGTAAAGGGACCCCTGACCATTAGGTCCAGTTGTGGCCGACTCTGGGGTTGCGGTGCTCATCTCGCTTTACTGGCTGAGGGAGCCGGCGTACAGCTTCCGGGTCATGCGGCCAGCATGACGAAGCCGCTTCTGGCGAACCAGAGCAGCACACGGAAATGCCGTTTACCTTCCCACCGGAGTGGTACCTATTTATCTACTTGCATTGGCATGCTTTCAAACTGCTAGGTTGGCAGGAGCTGGGACTGAGCAATGGGAGCTCACCCTGTTGCGGGGATTCGAACCCCCAACCTTCTGATCAGCAAGCCCTAAGCTCTGTGGTTTAACCCACAGTACCACTCGCGTCCTTCCCCTAAAATATACTTCTTAATTGTATTTCAGTTCAACAATTACTTTGATAAAATACATATTTTGTCATGTGCAAATGGCTTTAGATACCTATTAGGTCCATCAATTACCTTATAGCACATGGGTAGGCAAACTAAGGCCCAGGGGCCGGATTCGGCCCAATCAGCCCACGGACGGTCCGGCAATCAGCGTGTTTTTACATGAGTAGAATGTGCCCTATTATTTAAAACACATCTCTGGGTTATTTGTGGGGCATAGGAATTCGTTCATTACTATTTTTTCAAAATATAGTCTGGCCCCCCACAAGGTCTGAGGGACAGAGGACCGGACCCCTGCTGAAAAAATTTGCTGACCCCTGATATAGCATATATTCAACACAAAAAGCAGTGACAATTTGTTGTCGACAAAGGATAGCTGGACATAGAAAGGGCCCCATTGCCTTCAGTAGCTTAGGGCCTCATCAAACCCAAATTTGGCCCTGCAACCAGCCCAGGGGGCGATTCCGCCTTTCAGCTTCCTCCTCCTCCTCAGTCTTGATGTTCCCCTTTGTACAATGTGGGAAACAGGAGGAGGAAGATGGGGACAAGACAAAGAATTGCCATATTTTCCCATGCACAAGACGATTTTTTTCTTTAAAAAAAATGGCAAAAATTGGGGGTCTACAAGTGAAGATCTCATATAAATTATTTAAAGCGTTAACACGAATAGAAGTTATAAATATCGCAGCTGGTGCATAAGGGCTTGCTATTACGACTGTAATGGAATTGAAATCAATAAGGTTTTGGAACGCAGACACAAAGTGAATCATCAAACCGTCAATTCTAGCACGCGGCAGGCCACCTAAATTATATAATTTGGCACCTTAGCGATTTGTATTAGGGAATGGTATTTTAATTGGGCACTGTTATTATGAAGCCATCATTGGATTATTGTAATTGAAAAACAAATAAAAATTATTATCAACAATTGGGGGGGTTGGCTTATACACGGATAGTGAATGCGGGGGGGTGTGATTGGCATCAAGTTAAAGGAACCCCCCCAAAGGCTCAACAACTCAAGCAATATTGATTTATTAATTTTGGTTTTTTTAAAAAAAGTCTTATACATGGAAAAATACAGTAGTTGGCTCTGCCTTTTATGGGCTCTGCTGCCACCTAGTGGCAGGCTACTTGCCTTCTACCCTACCAGTCTCAGAGGGCACCAGCCATCTTTGCCCATGGCTACCTGTACCTTGGGATCCATACTCTGGGTTTTTCAGATGCCTCCCAAGGCTGCAGATCCCTTGGCTGCCAAAGGACGGTTAGCCTTTGAATTGGGGAAGAAGATGCTCAGTTGAGCAACTTGCCACTCTTGAGATTTGTCTCCTGGTCAAATTGTTTGTTCCAACAGACCTTTGGGAACTGTCTTGTTTATTATTATTATTATTATTATTATTATTATTATTATTCGTTTTTTATAATGCTGTGCTGGTTTTTTATTATCATCATCAATATTCTAATAGATTTGGGTTTTTTCCATATTGTTTTAATTCTGTTAAATTGCTTCTTAGCCATTATCTTTTATATGGTTCTTAGCTTTTTGTGTGTGTGTTTCATCTGCACTATTTGAATTTGTGCAAAAGCCGCCTTGAGTCCTGGCCTGCGAAAAAGGCAGGGTGGTGAATAGATATAATGAATAATACATCCATCCGGCGTCAAAGGCCAGGGTAGAGAGATGTCCGTGCGAGACATCTCCATTTCATGGTCAGATGTGCACCTAGTTTTTAAGGCAAGGTGGAATCTGGGGGCCACTGCTTGGGTTTTCAGGTGCCCCCCAAAACCCTTGCCCTCCTCATTCACCCATTCATGCTGCTTTTGAATTTAGGTGGTCCTATCTCATTTGCTGGGACGTGGGTGGCGCTGTGGGTTAAACCAGAGTTTAAGACTTGCTGATCAGAAGGTCGGCAGTTCGAATCCCCGCAACGGGGTGAGCTCCCGTTGCTCGGTCCCTGCTCCTGCCAACCTAGCAGTTCGAAAGCACATCAAAGTGCAAGTAGATAAATAGGTACCACTCTGGCGGGAAGGTAAACGGCGTTTCCGTGCGCTGCTCTGGTTTGCCAGAAGCGGCTTAGTCCTGCTGGCCACATGACCCGGAAGCTTTACGCCAGCTCCCTCGGCCAATGAAGCGAGATGAGCGCCACAACCCCAGAGACGTCCGTGACTGGACCTAATGGTCAGTGGTCCCTTTACCTTTTATCTCATTTGCTAAATTCCTTTGTTAGCCTTCATCCGAGGCTCACAAATAATAAATAATAATAATAATTTTTTATTTATACCCCACCCTTCCTGGCCCAAAAACTGGGCTCAGGGCAGCTAACAACAAATTAAAAACACTTAATTGTAAAAGCAGCATAAAATACAGTATAAAACCATGAATAACAATGAAATTCAAAATTCAGAAATCAATTTAGGGGAAATAAGCATTAGATAATCCCCAGGGCTAGCTGGTTGAATTGGTCCTACTTGGGCCAGCGAGGAGGCCAGGGGAGAATTAGCTGTGGGGTCCCAGAGCGGGTGGTCTTCATAAAAGGGGAGGGGGAGGGAAGAGAAGGGAAATAAAAGATCAGGCTGAATTCAAATTAAAGGCCAGGCGGAATAGCTCTGTCTTGCAGGCCTGATGGAAGGAGGTTAAATCCTGCAGGGCCCTGGTCTCATGGGACAGAGCATTCCACCAGGTCAGGGCCATCACTGAGAAGGCCCTGACCCTTTATAAACAGTTTGCAATATTAAAAAACCAAAAATACATCTCCTAATAACAAAAGCAATAACAGGCTCTCCTCTCATTTTCCATTTGTTCTAACACCAGCTCTGTTTTTCTCCTTTTTCTCTCTCCGTCTCTCAGCTTCACGCCCTCGTTTTTGCGGCTGGGATCCTGGAACGTGGTGATGTTCGTGACCTACGAGCAGCTGAAGCGAGCCATGATGGCGGCCCGCGGATCGCGGGAGGCCCCCTTCTGAGCTAGCGGGCTGGCGCATTTCACAGATCTCGCGCATACGCACGCGCAACGCATCCTCGATTTAGATCTCCCCCTCGCAGAACCTTCTCCCTCGTCTTTTCTCCCTTAGTATCATTTTTAAAAAACTACTCCTGTCTTAACGTTTATGTGGCTTCCGCTTCGTTACAAACAGAAGCTCTTGGCTGCTTTTACAAAGTGATTTGTTCTTAACGTGTTACGGTCCGGTCTACCTTTCTCCTTTCAACTGCAGGACACGAGTGCTTTATTACGCTCTGAGGAATTTAGACCGCAGGGGCTCAACTTGCAAGAGAGCTCCCGTTCCCTTTTTCTATCTTTAACATCCGCACAGAGTTATAAATTTGTGCTTTAGATATTCTATACTAGATAACGTCAGTTACCCCCGTTACGCAGGGCTGTGCTTTTTTTTCCCAAGCAGAGATGCTTGGAATAATTCATAAGTGACTAGCCCAGCCTTGCCCCAGCCTGGCTTGCGTCCTGATGGGACTTGTAGTCCTAAACAAATGGAGTGCACCAGGTTGGGGCAAGGCAGCGCTTGCTGCTTGCGGGTAGCTCTGACCAAGCAAGGTGCAGATTCCTGCCAATTTATTTATAAAGTGCTGGTGATTTGCAAGCAGAGTTTGAGCTGCCTAGCAATCCTCCCGTGCTTTTGCATTTCAATAAACTTTTGTTTTTAAAAGTTGTTTATTCCGTGCAAGGATTGCTTCCAGTCTTAGAGCCCCCCCCAGAAGGGGAGGAAAACACCCTTCATGCGGCACGGTGTCTCCCCACTTTATAGCGAATCGGCAAGGGACCTTGTCTTGCTTGCACACAAACATCTAGCCACTGCCACTGCCACGTCCCTCTTGAGTCAAGGTCAGTTTCAGGCAACCTGGGTTTTGTTTGGAAACCGTTACGCATCTCACAAGGCTGTCGGCATAAGCCCTGTAGCTCCAGTTAATTGTGTGGCTGTCCCATTGGGCAGAGAGAAAAAACAGTAGACCTTTCCTAGGCTCCCCCAAAAGCCTGTATTTATTTTATTTTATTGGGGTTGCCTGTTTGCGACTTGGCAAAGCCTCCTGCCCAGCGGTTCTGTCTCCTTGGCATCAAGCTTGCTGGCAGGAGATGCTGGCTGGTGGAGAGGGAATTTGGCATCCTCACCCTCCTTGGCTGAAGGCATCTCTGGCAAACAGGAAACCTTTCCGGGCCCCAATCCACCAGCCCAGGTGGTCCTTGCAGTCTGCATTCAGTTCCGGAAAGCGACTCTCTCCTTTAGGATTTTCTGCAGAGCTTAATAAAACACCTTGTGTCTCGGTTAATGGTGCACAACCTTAAAAACTTTCCAAGTAGAGGAAAATGCATTGTGAGGCTTCTTGTGTGTTTTAACATTTCGGTGGCGCTGTTTGTGATGGTGGAAAGTGGCGGTGGATTTTTATTTTAAGCTCCTTTTTTGTGTTGTGCATGACTTGTTTTTTAAAAATAAAGCTAAAGTACAAAGCTGCCCCTGTGCTCGTTCCTGCAGTGTCTCTTTGGGTTTTTCCATCGTGGGTGCGTATCTGATTCCACAAGGCGGCTCAAATCGACCGAGCAAATGTGAAATACCTCCCCCTGGCCCATGGACCAGGTCCTGATGTGGGAAGAGAGATCTGCAGGTGGAAGCAACCTTCAGGTGGTACCTTGGTTCTCAAACTTAATCCATTCCGGAAGTCTGTTCCAAAACCAAAGCGTTCCAAAACCAAGTCGTGCTTCCCCAAAGAAAGTAATGGAAAAGGGATTAATCCGTTCCAGACTTTTAAAAACAACCCCTAAAACAGCAATTTAACACGGATTTTACTATCTAACGAGACCACTGATCCATAAAATGAAAGCAATAATCAATGTACTGCAGTCACACAATCAATCAGTCAGTAGCTGAACTGGGTTCCACACAGTCACAAAAACAGAAGAAAAAAGAGCCGCAAAAACAGAAACCAAAATAAATAGCAAAAACAGACAGACTTCAGCGTAACACTCAAAAAGGAAGTGTGACACTCAAAACGGAGCACGTTTGGCTTCTGAAAAAAGTTCGCAAACCGGAACACTTACTTCCGGGTTTGCAGTGTTTGGGTTCCAAGTTGTTTGAGTACCAAGGTACCACTGTACTACAGATCTGTAAATACGCCTCTGCATTGTCGGCCTCAACTTGTTGTCATTTAGTTGTGACCCCATGGACCAGAGCACGCCAGGCACTCCTGTCTTCAACTGCCTCCCACAGTTTGGTTAAACTCATGCTGGTAGCTTCGAGAACACTGTCCCACCATCTCGTCCTCTGTCGTCCCCTTCTCCTTGTGCCCTCCATCTTTCCCAACATCAGGGTCTTTTCCAGGGAGTCTTCTCTTCTCATGAGGTGGCCAAAGTATTGGAGCCTCAGCTTCAGGATCTGTCCTTCCAGTGAGCACTCAGGGCTGATTTCCTTCAGAATGGAGAGGTTTGATCTTCTTGCAGTCCATGGGACTCTCAAGAGTCTCCTCCAGCACCATAATTCAAAAGCATCCATTCTTTGGCGATCAGCCTTCTTTATGGTCCAGCTCTCACTTCCATACATCACTACTGGGAAAACCAGAGCTTTCACTATATGGACCTTTGTCGGCAAGGTGATGTCTCTGCTTTTTAAGATGCTGTCTAGGTTTGTCAGCAATTGTGCGGGTTGTGGGGCTGTGGGTGCTTCTCCCCGGACCAGCAGTCACAAAGAAGGGAGGACCAAAATCTGGCAAAAATAGTCAGCTTTTATTTCTTTGAAGAAACGGGGGTCAAGGAAAGGGGCAAAGGGATGGGCTTTCGCGAGGGGGTGTTGCTCAGGTCAGGAGGGCGTGTCTCAGCATCTCCTTCTTGGCCGGGGTGAGCCTTTGGGGGAAGAGGATGTCGAAGTACATGATGAGGTCCCCCTTGCAGGTGGGGTCGCAGGCCAGGGGCATCCCCTCTCCTGGCACCACCTTGAAGTACTTGGGGCTGAAGGGAAAAGAGAGGCCTTAGTCAGATTCAGCGGCTGGTTGGGGGGGGGGCAGAAAGGGGAGACACCGCTGAGGATTGAAATGCCTTCTGCATTTGAAGTGGGTGCTTAATAATAATAATAATAATAATAATAATAATAAAATTCCTTCCAGTAGCACCTTAAAGACCAACTAAGTTAGTTCTTGGTATGAGCTTTCGTGTGCATGCACACTTCTTCAGATACACTCAAGTGTGCATGCACACGAAAGCTCATACCAAGAACTAACTTAGTTGGTCTTTAAGGTGCTACTGGAAGGAATTTTTTTATTTTGACTATGGCAGACCAACACGGCTACCTATCTGTAATAATAATAATAAATTATTATTTATACCCCACACATCTGGCTTGGTTTCCCCAGCCACTCTGGGCGGCTCCCAACAGAATACCAGACTTTTAGAAGACATCTGAAGGCAGCCCTGTTTAGGGAAGCTTTTAATGTTTGATGCATCAGTGTATTTTAATATTTTGTTGGAAGCCGCCCAGAGTGGCTGGGGAAGCCCAGCCAGATGGGCGGGGTATCAATAATAAATTATTATTATTATTTAAAATAGAATCAAACATTAAAAACTTCCCTAAACAGGGCTGCCTTCAGATGTCTTTTAAAAGTAAGATAGTTGTTTATTTCCTTAACATCTGATGGGAGGGCGTTCCACAGGGCGGGCGCCACCACCGAGAAGGCCCTCTGCCTGGTTCCCTGTAACTTGGCTTCTCGCAGGGAGGGAACCACCAGAAGACCCTTGGAGCTGGACCTCCGTGTCCGGGCTGAACGATGGGGGTGAAGATGCTCCTTCAGGTATACTGGACCGAGGCCGTTTAGGGCTTTAAAGTTCAGTATCAAGACTTTGAATTGTGCTCGGAAACGTACTGGGAGCCAGTGTAGGTCTTTCAGGACCAGTGTTATGTGGTCTTGGCGGTTGCTCCCAGTCCCCAGTCTAGCTGCCGCATTCTGGATTCCAGCTCTACAACTCCTAGGATTCCTGGGATAAGGACTGTGGGCTGCAGGCACTTACTGTACGATGTCATTGAGAGGGATGTTGAGCAGCCTTTCGTCAAGGGTCCTCACATCCACGGTGCACCCGGTCAGAGCCTGCAAAGCAAAGTGCCGGAGGCTGAGAGCAGGCAATATTTATTAGATCTAAAAATTGCCTTTCATCATAAGATGTCAGGACGGTTCACAGAATACCAAGGTTAAGGTAGCCTAAATTTTGGGCAGCCGAGGCATGCTTAATTTCTGAATTACAATCAGAGTCTCCTGTATGTGTGGTCAGGGAAAACACAATGCTGTCCAGGGTTGTAAAGACTGCGGGGAGAATAATTGGGTGCCCTCTTCCCACCTTGGACCAAATCTATGCTTCCAGGTGCCATAAGAAAGCTGCAGAGATAGCGCAGGATAGTGCGCACCCCGGAAACGATCTCTTTCAGCTTCTGCCTTCTGGAAGAAGATACAGGGTTATAAAGGACTAGCCGCCTGAGAAACAGTTTCTATCCAAATGCGATTTTGGTTTTAAACACAGTGTAAGGTAGTCTTAAGGCTGCGGGTGGCGCTGTAGGTTAAACCACAGAGCCTAGGGCTTGCCGATCAGAAGGTTGGCGGTTCGAATCCCCGCGACGGGGTGAGCTCCCATTGCTCAGTCCCTGCTCCTGCCAACCTAGCAGCTCAAAAGCACGTCAAAGTGCAAGTAGATCACTCTCGCTCTGGCGAGAAGGTAAACAGTGTTTCCGTGCGCTGCTCTGGTTAGTCCTGCTGGCCACATGACCCGGAAGCTGTACACTGGCTCCCTCAGCCAATAAAGCAAGATGAGCGCTGCAACCCCAGAGTCGGCCACGACTGGACCTAATGGTCAGGGGTCCCTTTACCTTTAAGGTAGTCTCTATGGGAGTATATTGTATTTAATTATGGGGTATCAGAGTTTTTAGGGGGCTAACCAGGCTGGCATAGCAGGCTTGTTGGTTTTTGAATGTCTGATGTAGATTTTCAATTTCGTTGTTCTGTATGGGACAAGGACAATAAAGATTATTGTATCCTATTGGAGTCACACTTTGACTCCTGCGCACAGAGAAGCTTGGATCTTGGCTTACGTTCAGCATTTTGAGGACGGCTGGCTCTGTGGAGGAGTCTTACTCCCTCTCCCTGCGTGAGTGCTGGGCCTGCCTCTGGAAGCAGAACGGGGCTTCACACAGAGAAGCGACAGGAGGCCTCCTTGGAGGGGTGGCGGCGGCTACAATCCTAAGAATGAATGGGCTCTGCAGTGACACTGAGCATGCGGACGGGTGAGGATTGGCAACGTCGACAAAGGCAGGAAGGGACACGCACTTCTCGCCCCCCGTAGCACTTCCCTCCATGCAGGCATGCTGCGGGAATTCAATTCTAGCTGTGCTCTTCAAATATGGCACTGAAATTCCCCTGTGAGACATTTCGTTCTCAAGCTGCCAGGGCTCACTGGTGAGAAAGAAAGGAAATTGAGGCGTTGGCCTTCAGAAGAGGCTGCCCGCTGCCCCTCTCTGCGAGTCTCTGCTAGGCAGTCTTCCGTTAGCTCAGGAGGGATCCTGAGAAGAGGGTTAGTCTGCTAGACTCCCCAGTAACATATAGTAAGTGGAAGGGGCATTATTAGTCAACCTGGGGAGGAAAAGAGGGCTGGTTTGCTCCCAGAATGCCTTCCTTACCTTCCCCAGAGGGAGAGGGGCCACATAGATCAGGTTATCGTCTTCTCTTTTAAACCTGGGATGGATCTTCTCCTTGACGATGAAGATGATGTCTGCCGGGATGATGTTTGGGCCCTGGAACAAAACGCAGGAAGAAGCCCAAAGGGCGTGTGGGGTACAGACGCAATGGTTGTCCCCGGCATTTGCAGGGAGGGCAGAAGTTAGGAACCACTGACCCCCTTTGCCCACCGCAAGGTGGGAAGCGTGCCCACACAGGGGCAAGGCCGGTCCCACATCCCCACCCCCAAAATAACCAAGTGCTGCACCGGTTGGATTTCGACCTGATGTTATAAAACCCGTGGCTGCAGTCCAGAGAAAAACTGCTCATCTGATCTGATGGTGAATTTGGGGTGACCCAATGTAAAAATCCTGAGGATCCATAGGCTATTGAGGCTGGGGGCAGGAGTGTTGCCCCTGCCTGGAAGCAAGCCCTGTGAGAATTACCGTATTTTTCGCTCCATAAGACGCACCTGACATAAGACACACCTAGTTTTTAGAGGAGGAAAACAAGAAAAAAATATTCTGAACAAAACAGTGGATGTATGATTTTTGTGGTTCATGCTGTGGCCACAGACATGTGATTTGACGGTGAGTTTGGGGTACCCCAACGCAAAAATCCTGAGAATCCATGTGGATCTGTGCTTTGTAACCAAGTTTTTGCGCCCCACAAAACAGTGGGTGCGTGATTTTTTTGGTGCAGGCTGTAGCCATGGATCTGCTATCTGATCTGATGGTGAATTTGGGGTCACCCAATGTAAAAATCCTGAGGATCCATAGGCTTTTACCTCCCCCCTCCCAGGCAGCCTCCTTTATCGCTAGCCTCCCTTATCTCGCTCCCGATTGCTTGCCGATCAGCGGCTTTGCTTCAACACCCCATTCCCTCTTTCAAAAAAATAAAGCATGATCTGCTTTTAGCCCCTGGGCAATTCGGTTCCAGGGACCACACATTCACTCCATAAGACGCACAGACATTTCCCCTTACTTTTTAGGAAGAATAAAGTGTGTCTTATGGAGCGAAAAATACGGTACCTCTCCAGTTTCGTGGGGACTAACTTTAGCACAGGGGCATGCGAGGTAACCCTCGAGTCGGAATCATTCTTTTCATAACAGCAAATATTGAGATGCAATCGTGGGCAGGGTCTCGCCAAGATTTAAGCAGCCTCTCTCCTCCCTTCGCGCCCAAGGTAGCATTACCTGGTCTCCCTCCTCTTGAAAGGTGATCTTGGTTCCTTGTTTCCACCCTGGGCGCACATCGATGGTCAAGATCTTGTCTTTGATGGTGGAAGCGTGGCCATCGTCATTCATGACCTGAAGGTTTTAGAGAGGAATCATGGAAGTCCCTGGCTGAGCGGCCGCCGAGACCATATAACACCGGTCCTGAAAGACCTACATTGGCTCCCAGTACGTTTCCAAGCACAATTCAAAGTGTTGGTGCTGACCTTGAAAGCCCTAAACGGCCTCAAAGCTTGTTTAGCTTATATGTAAATCTGGCACTGAAGGAGCGTCTCCACCCCCATTGTTCTGCCCGGACACTGAGGTCCAGCTCCGAGGGCCTTCTGGCGGTTCCCTCCCTGCGAGAAGTGAGGTTACAGGGAACCAGGCAGAGGGCCTTCTCGGTGGTGGCACAGCTCGTGGAATGCCCTCCTATCAGATGTCAATGAAATAAATGCCTAAGGAGTTCCTTCCCTTACCCTGCGAGAAATCTTGATTTTTTTGGTGCATCCGTAGAACAAGTCCTCCAGCGAAAGGTAGAGATCTCTCTCGATCGGAGGGTCCTTCTTTTTCACCCCCTTCCCTCGCAGCCCCCCAAACGCCATGTTGACTTCAGCCCCTTCTGCAGTGTAGAACTCTAAGCAAGAAAAAAGTCAGTGTCGGGGGAACAGGCATGTAGTGATTATTATTTCTTTACACATCACTAACAGCGCTAGGGCTCTTAACCTGCTCCCTTACTCCCCTGTAAAGAGAGTAAGGGAGTTGCCGCCTGGCTTTTGATAACCGCACCCCCCGTCCCTCACCCCGTGGAAAGGGCTCTGATCTGGAAAATGCTCGAAAACAGGGGAGATCTGAGATGAGTGGAGTATCTTGACAAAACGCGGCGCTTGGGCCTACCGGCAAAGGGGTTGTCTCCTCCAAAGAAGTCCCGGAAGACCTTCTCGGGGTTTCCGTGGAACACATAGCCTTCTGTCCAGGGGGTGTCCACCGTAAACTCCAAGGGGATCCCTCCTTTGAGGCCTTCCTCGGCAAATTTGTCGTAAATGCCCTTCTTCAGTGCTAAGGAAGAAGGAGACAACGGGTGGGGAGGGGAGGGTTTTATTTTTTATTTTTTTAAAAAATATTTTTATTGCTCAATTTCCAATAACAAATTATCAAACCATACAGTCACCTACATAACCCCCCTTTCCCTCCCCCCCAATGACTTCCCTCAGCTCCTCTCCCTGATTTCGCTTGCACATATTTTCTCTGCATATTATAAAATAATATATATCCTTACATATCTGTCCTTCACGTTATCGACAATAAATTTGTGTATGTTTATTCAAAACCTGCCAAGGAGTCCAGTTCATTTTGCTGTCTTTTTAAATAATTTGTAAAAAGTTCCCATTCTTCCCTGAAGTCACAATTGTCTCACAATTTGTATGTCAATTTAGCCAGTTCTGCATAGCTCATCAATTTCTCTTGCCACTGTCCTTTTGTTGGGTTTCCTCATTCTTCCGTCCTTGTGCTATCAAGACTCTTGCTGCTGTTGTAGCATACATAAATAAATTATTTGTTTTTCCTGGCAGGTCTTGTCCTACAATCCCTAACAAAAATGCTTCTGTTTTTTTTGCAAATGTCATTTTAAACATTTTCTTCAATTCATTATATATCATTTCCCTTTTTAAAAAAAAATCTTTACATTCCCACCACATATGATAAAAAGACCCTTCTTTCTCTTTACATTTCCAACAAATATTAGAGCCAGTTTTATATATTTTTGCTATCTGTACTGGTGTTATATGCCATCTATACACCATTTTCATATAATTTTCTTTCAGAAGGGAACAGTCTGTACATTTTAAATCTGTTTTCCAGTTTTTCCCAGTCCTCAAATTGTATATTATGTCCTATATCTTGTGCCCATTTGATCATGACCGATTTTACCTCCTCATCTTTTGTTTCCCATTCTAGCAAGATGCTATATGCTCTCTTCAGCAGCTTCACTTCTTCTTCTGTGACTTCCTTTTGAAATCTTGTTGTTGTTGTTGTTTAGTCGTTTAGTCGTGTCCGCCTCTTCGTGACCCCCTGGACCAGAGCACGCCAGACCCTCCTGTCTTCCACTGCCTCCCACAGTTTGGTCAAACTCATGTTTGTAGCTTCGAGAACACTGTCCAACCATCTCGTCCTCCTCTGTCGTCCCCTTCTTGTGCCCTCCATCTTTCCCAACATCAGGGTCTTTTCCAGGGAGTCTTCTCTTCTCATGAGGTGGCCAAAGTATTGGAGCCTCAGCTTCAGGATCTGTCCTTCCAGTGAGCACTCAGGGCTGATTTCCTTCAGAATGGAGAGGTTGGATCTTCTTGCAGTCCATGGGACTCTCAAGAGTCTCCTCCAGCACCAGAATTCAAAAGCATCAATTCTTCAGCGATCAGCCTTCTTTATGGTCCAGCTCTCACTTCCATACATCACTACTGGGAAAACCATAGCTTTCACTATATGGACCTTTGTTAGCAAGGTGATGTCTCTGCTTTTTAAGATGCTGTCTAGGTTTGTCATTGCTTTTCTCCCAAGAAGTAGGCGTCTTTTAATTTCATGACTGCTGTCACCATCTACAGTGAACTAATACTAACACTAATACCAATACAGTGGTACCTCAGTTTAAGAACAGCCCTGCTTATGAACTATTCGGTTTACGAACTCTGCAAAACCGGAAGTAGTGTCTTAGTTTGCGAACTTTACCTCTGTTTACGAACAGAAACCGAACGGCGGAAGGGCACCAGCGGCGGGAGGCCTCATTAGGGAAAGCGCGGCTCAGTTTAAGAACGGTTTTGGTTTAAGAACGGACTTCCAGAATGGATTAAGTTCGTAAACAAGGTACCACTGTCCTTGCACCTCACCCATCTTTCTGGGTTTTTCCCATCTGCTCCGGGCAGCTTCCAACAGAATATAAAAGGACACAACAAAGCACCAGACATTAAAAAGCTTTCTGATAAAAGAAACGACAGCCAAAGAGATGTGTCATTAAATACTAAGGCAAGCCTTTCCAAAGAGCGCAGCACACACAGATGAAGCGAATCCCGTCCTACTCACGATCGCTCAGGACATCGTAGGCTTCCGCAAGCTGCTTAAACTTCTCTCTGGCCCACGGCTCCTTGTTCTTATAGGGGTGGTACTTCAAGGCCAGCTTCCGATAGCTGCAAAAAAAAAACAAACAAAAAAAAAAAAAACAAAAAACACAGAGCAACTGCTGTGGTCACTGAACCAGGGGGAGCGTTCTTGTACCAACCGAGACTGCTGGCCCATTGAGCTGAGTACTGTCTACAGTGCCAGGCATGGCCAAACTTGGTCCTCCAGGTGTTTTGGGACTACAGTTCCCATCATCCCTGACCACTGGTCCTGTTAGCTAGGGGTGATGGGAGTTGTAGTCCCAAAACATCTGGCGGGCCGAGTTTGGTCATGCCTGGCAGAGACAGCAAGCATCTCTCCAGGGTTTCAGGTGTGGGATATTACCAGGCTTACCTGGATATGTCCACCTGGAGTCTCTCTCTCTCTCTCTCTCTAGCATGCTCCCCTGCTCCCCTAAATATATACATTTAAAGTCTCTTTCGCTAAGTGTTTTTAACAGGCTTGAAAGCACCGGCCAAGTGTGTAATCCTTCCATTCAACTAAAAAAAAAATAGGAATCGTTATTCACATTTTACACTGGCGTTGTCTCTGGGCAAGGAAATGGGGGGGGCATTGTCTTTTGGTTTGGGTTACCAGCAATTGCTACACACACCCACACCCTCCTTTAAGACCAACTCGGTTAATCCCAACCGGGGGTCAGATCCACACACCCATCGACTTCCATCTGTGAGTCAGATTCCTCCGCCAAAATGAATGTGCACGAGTGGCCAACCGGAGAGCGTAGTAATAATAATTGCATATTTATTTATAAACATTGTAACAACAACAACAACAACAACAACAACAACAGCAGCAGCAGCAGCAGCACCGCTGCATCAGGCCAGTGGTCCACCTGCTAGCTTTAGCCTCCATAAAACTGCCTAATCCCCTTTTAAACGAGCCCAGCGATGCATTAAAAAGCAGCACAACAGCAACAGCAGCACCGTTAAGCTCTACGCATATGTGTGTACAAAAACACACGAAGCATATGGGTATCAAGAAGGACACTGACAAACTGGAACGTGTCCAGAGGAGGGCAACCAAAATGGTCAAAGGCCTGGAAATGATGCCTTATGAGGAACGGTTAAGGGAGCTGGGCATGTTTAGCCTGGAGAAGAGGAGGTTAAGGGGTGATATGATAGCCATGTTCAAATATATAAAAGGATGTCACATAGAGGAGGGAGAAAGGTTGTTTTCTGCTGCTCCAGAGAAGCGGACACGGAGCAATGGATCCAAACTACAAGGAAGAAGATTCCACCTAAACATGAGGAAGAACTTCCTGACAGTAAGAGCTGTTCGACAGTGGAATTTGCTGCCAAGGAGTGTGGTGGAGTCTCCTACTTTGGAGGTCTTTAAGCAGAGGCTTGACAACCATATGTCAGGAGTGCTCTGATGGTGTTTCCTGCTTGGCAGGGGGTTGGACTCGATGGCCCTTGTGGTCTCTTCCAACTCTCTGATTCTATGATAGTATCTCCAGCAAGTTGTAATGTGCTGGACTAACACCTTCTACCGGTGCACAATAGAAAGTGTCCTCTCATATTGTATCACAGTGAGGTACGTTGGCTTGACAGCCGTGGACAGAAAGTCTCTACAGAGGGTGGTGAACACAGCACATGATATCATCGCAAGGGATCAATGCCTTAGGAGAGCGAGGAAAATTCTCAGGGACGATTCACACCCCGGCCAGCACCTCTTTAATCTTCTACCCTCGGGCAGGAGATATAGAAGTATAATCAGTTGTTGTTGTTGTTTAGTCGTTTAGTCGTGTTCGCCTCTTCGTGACCCCCTGGACCAGAGCACACCAGGCACGCCTGTCTTCCACTGCCTCCCGCAGTTCGGTCAAACTCATGCTGGGAGCTTCGAGAACACTGTCCCACCATCTCATCCTCTGTCGTCCCCTTCTCCTTGTGCTCTCCATCTTTCCCAGCATCAGGGTCTTTTCCAGGGAGTCTTCTCTTCTCATGAGGTGGCCAAAGTATTGGAGCCTCAGCTTCAGGATCTGTCCTTCCAGTGAGCACTCAGGGCTGATTTCCTTCAGAATGGAGAAGTTTGATCTTCTTGTAGTCCATGGGACTCTCAAGAGTCTCCTCCAGCACCATAATTCAATCGTACCAACAGGCTAAAAAACAGTTTCTATCCGTGGGCTGTTAGGCTGCTGAACGGAAAATAATATAGTGCAACTGACTTTCGGGGTTGGTGTGTTGTGTGACAAGCACACAGAGTGCGATGAGACTGAGTGTTTTTTGGGGGGACGCTCGGTTAATTTCATTGTACACAGGTGGTACATTGACAATAAAGGTATTTAAAAGAGAGAGAGAGACAGACCCAGCAGGGCTGGATTTTGGGCTGGTTCCCCTGTACAGGGTGCTGAGTTGAGTAGGCACAAAACGGAGGAGATCCTTAATTGAGAAGATCCATTGGGAGGGGCATCAAATTTTGGCCTTTCCTAGGGTGGGCTGCTACCAAAGTCACCCAGGTTAAAATCTCCACTTGGCCGTGAAGCACCCTGGGGTGTCCTTGGGCCGGTGGTGGTCTCTCTGCCTGACAACCTCCCTCCCTCACAGGGTTGTTGTGAGGATGCAATGGGGGGGGGAGAGCAGCATGAGCGCTTCTCAAAGGAAAAGGGAGTGGCAAGAAGTGTAATACTGTAATCAATGCTGTTTTCTGGGGGGGGGGACGCATACCCCTAAATATTATGTGAATCTTTGTACTTTTGTCCACTTACTGCATTTATTTTTCCCGATTTGAACTAAAAAATGGTGCTTTTCTTGAGTCAGAATGACCCCTAAAGATTTTTTAAGAATGAAAGCACTGGTGGTATACAAATTTAATTAATAAGAAGAAGATTATGTTATGTACTGAGTTGAATAGGATCCAAAATGCAGCAGACTTTTTGGTCCTAGAACAATAGGATCCAGAATGCAGCAGTCTGATTGGTCCGCAGAAGCCACCCAATCCAACTCCGGGTGGAAGTGAATCTGCAACCTGATTGGCCTACAGGAGAATCCCAGAATTAGCCAATCACGTGGGGGCCATTGTGTAAATAATGTATATAAAGCAGACATTTCGGGGGAACGTCCATTCCTCACTACTCTGAGCTGAATAAAGAGCATGAAATCCACTCTCGACTCTGAGTATATTTCAGATTACATCACTGAAAATTAGGGCTGCCGTATGTCCGGGTTTTCAAAGGCGGAATCGCTCAACAACTTTCAGCTTTTCCTAAGAAAAGCTCAACAAAACAAAACAAGCAAACAAAAGAAAAAACTCAACAACTTTTGGGGTCTCCTCGTTTTTACTTTTTGAAACATGGCAACACTACAAAGTGCCCATATCATGCGTCAACGAGACGTTTCCATCGTTACACCTCCAGCATCTTATCAGCATCAGAAAATGCCTTAATGCAAAGACCCAATAGACCCAAAACATCCATTTTTGCTGGGGCAAAAGCAGTTTCCCGCGCGCAGCGCATAGCAAGTCCTGGCAATCACTTTGTCGTCCTCATGGGAGGAAATTCTATGATGCTATGAAATGGGTACCCTGACGTCGTGGTGACTGACAAGGTGCGTGGCCTGGGGAGGACAGGGGAAGGTAAGGATCCAGCCCACTGATCTCAAGCGGATCTGTTTCCAGAGCTGGGAGGCGATGTTTGGAGAGGCAAGGAGAGGGGGCTGGCAGGAATCAGGGGCCAAACATCCCCTGGAAAAGCGGTGCGCAATGTAAGGTACCCCTAAACATTTTGAAAGGAAAAAAGCACTGGTAATAATAATAATCAGTGCATCGCGCGCATAGATAGGGGAACGTGTGCACGCAAACGCCACCGCGTGGATCCCGCATGTGCCCCAAGCACGCACACACACACACGTGCAGGGATCCGTGTCCCGCAACCCCTCCCGGGTCTCACGCCTTCTTGATGTCCGCATCCTTGGCGCTGCGGGTGAGATCCAGGACGGCGTAGTAATCCTGACCCATCGCGGCGCTTCCTCCCGGGCCAGGCCAGGTCCGGCCCGCCTGCTCTGCCTACTCGACCCCGCTGCCTCTCCCGTTGCTAGGGACGCCGCCCGGCCCCGCCTCCCCCGCCCGGCGCGGTGCATGGCGGGAGTCGTAGTCCTTTTGCGCAGCTGGCCGCGCCCGGAGCTCCATTCTCTGCAAGCTTTCCTATTGCTGCGCCGCCGCATGCATTTGCTGCATGCTTGCATTTTCCGCACTGCTGCGTGCTTGCAAATTTGTGCACTGCCGCGTTTTGCGATTGCTGCGCTGCCGTACGCAATTCGCTGCATGCTTGAAATTGCTGCGCCGCCGCACGCACCGACCACATGCACTTGCTGCGTGCTTGCATTTTCCGCACTGCTGCATGTTTGCAATTTTGTGCAGTCGCATGTTTTGCGGCGGCTGCAACCACCGCGTGCATTTGCTGCGCCACTGCACGCAACCTCCACATGCGCTTGGTGCATGCTTGCATTTCCGCACTGCTGCGTGCTTGCAATTTTGTGCACCGCCGCGTGTTTCGCGATTGCTGCAGCTGCCGCACGCAATCGCCGCGCGCATTTGCTGCGTGCTTGCAATTTTGCGCCCCGGCTCATGCGTTTGCAATTGCTGCAACTGCCGCGTGCATTTGCAACAAATGCATGCGGCAGTGCAGCAAATGCAAACGCATGCACCCCTTCTTCCCTCGCCGGCGCCGGGGTTGTTTCGGGACGAGGAAGCCCCAACGGGGAAAGGGTGGCTTTTGGAAACCCCGTCAGGCAGCTCCGCGCTTCTCCCTCTCCCAGAAGCAACGCTGGCAACGGGAGCTGTGGCTTTCTGCGGAGCTTCTCTGTCCGACGCGAAGGGAGAGCAAGACTCCAGCGCGCGGGGCAAAGGAAGGGGAGGACTGTGTAACTGCGGAACTCCTTCCCGCAGGAGACAATGCTGACCACCAACCTAGCTAGAGATCTTTAAAAGAGAAGCGCACCAATATATGGAGCGGAGAGCTACAACATCGGCCTCCACTGGCCAGGATAGCTCTGCGCTCCAAAGTTGGGAGGCGACAATGCTTCTTTCTAAACGCCGTTGCTGGAAACCACAGAAGGGGAGAGTTGCTCTTGGGCTCTGGTCCTTCTTCCTGGTTTCCCATCAAAGAACATCCCTTTGGTCCCTGTGAAAACAGGCCACTGGCCTGATCCAGCAGACTCTTCTTTTTGAGAGCCTCCGAAAACGTTCAAGAGGAAGGAGCAACTCCCCTTTGAGGAAAGGTTTTGGGGTTTGGGACGGTTCTTAATTCAGCAAATGCATATATAAATGTCTTCCCACCATCTGCTCCTATCGAAGTACCAGGGGAAGAGACTAAAAAGCTAAATGTCATTTCACAAGTGGAATTAGGGGCACGATTGCAGCAATAATGGCCAAAATGCTGGGGTTTTTCTCTCCAGAGCTTACTTTTCGTACTTTTAAGAAAGGATTGGCAAATCTACATTGCTAGACAATCCCAACAGCATATATTATGCAGCATTTTAATGTTACTTGTACCCCTAATAAAAAAAAATATAGAAGTGGAGTGGGTAGGATTTTTGTTAATGCATGAGCATTTTAAGCTTGTTGCATTATATATTGCTTTGAGTTTCCTGGTTTCATTAGTTTCTATCTGTTGTATTTTATCTTGTGAAGTTGCATCAGGGCGCTCCCACCATATGAAGTGACTAACAAATGTAATTATGAAGCATCTCAATATGTTGTTGTTTAGTCGTATCCGACTCTTCGTGCCCCCCTGGACCAGAGCACGCCAGGCACTTCTGTTTTCCACTGCCTCCCACAGTTTGGTCAAGCTCATGCTGGTAGCTTCGAGAAAAGAATCAGAAGGCCTCTGCTTCAAGATTCTGGAGAGCTGCTTTTCAGTCTGAAAATCTTCTGATAAAAGGGCAGTATATAAATCTAATACAGTGGTACCTCTGGTTCCGTACTTCCGGTAATTCGTTCCAGAGGTCCATTCTGCAGGTTGTGAACGCTGCGGGTTGCAAATGTGCATCCTGCATGGATCACGTTCGCAACCCAAGCATCCACTGTATTTTGTGTTCAGTGGTACCTCAGGTTAAGTACTTAATTCGTTCCAGAGGTCCGTTCTTAACCTGAAACTGTTCTTAACCTGAAGCACTTTAGCTAATGGGGCCTCCTGCTGCCACGCCGCCGGAGCCCAATTTCTGTTCTTATCCTGAAGCAAAGTTCTTAACCTGAAGCACTATTTCTGGGTTAGCAGTGTGTGTAACCTGAAGCATATGTAACCCGAGGTACCACTGTAAATAATAAAAATCTGGCTAAACGGACAAATGTTCTGACCTGTCCTGTCTTCCACTTCAAACACATGTACTTGATCACGTTGAAGTAACTGGACGTGAGAAGGGGATGGTAACATTCATGAGAGTAAATCACTCAGTGGATGAGCTAATCGTAGGCGCACTACAAGCCAAGCCAATTGCTATAGCAGTGGCCCAGTGCTCAGACTCCATCTCTGTTCAATGCAGTTGTCTTTCTGTAAGTCTGAGTCGTCAGTCTGTTGGTATTACTTGTCCGGTGTTGTACAGTGAATTGCTAGGATTTATATGGAGGAACATATATACTTGTATGTATCTGTATATGTCTGTATCTATATCCAGAAGTGTTTGACTGAGCCTTATCTTCCACAACAGAAAACCATTCGGACCTTAAGCTGCTTCCCTGTGGTGACAAGTACTGGGAGCAACTTTCACTGCCTTGGCATCTTGTACTGTATCAGATTCCTGACCGATCACTCTCTCCATCAACAAAGAAGTTACAGGAACTGATGTTGCGATTATGTCTTTGTTAAGTTACAGCAGGTGGGGAAGCCTTGGCCCTCTAGCAAGATATTGCTTAACTACCAGCTCCCGTCAGCACTAGCAAACATAATGGCAGATTGAGGAATTTAATTCTCATATCTTTAGTTGTTTCATTTGAATTAACTATTTTGTTTCTTTTTATTTTGTTGTTATCTACTCTTGTCTTTTGGATAGGGCAGGGTATAAACATAGTTTAGTGAAAACAGAGTGTTTCGGTCCCACCAGACTGCAATAGACCCCACAAGCTGCTCTTCCTGCGTAGCTCCTGAAAAGTAATTTTTGCGTTTTGTGTTATGAGGTCAGATGAGAGAGCTGAACCCTAATTTCGTCTTGTCAAAGATGAAAGGAGGCCTGGTGAGAGCCTCAAATGACAAAAAATAACCCTCTGTAATTGGGAATCAAAGATGAATGGCAAGCGAAGAATGGTAAGAGAAGAGGATTAAAAAGGAAATCAATGAGGGCTGCTCCCGAGAGAATCAATTTCATTGGGCAAACGGCTTGAGATCAAAGCAGCTTTATTTGAAGATGGAAACTTACAACTAACAGACTGCTTGCTGGTGGGCAGTGAGAATTGCCACAGAGGAGTCATTCTGCAAGGATGGAAACAAAAGGTTGCTGCAGTTTGCAGCTCAAGACAAGAAGCAGGCGAGCCTGAGCAGGGGTTATTCCAAAACACCCCTTTCTATTGACATCTGCTGGCCTCCCTTTTCCTCGCTCACATCAGCTCCTTTCCCCTCACTTAGGAACAACCACCAGCCACACAGTGGATATCAAAAACACTTTTGCAAACACAAAAAGGGCACAATCGACCCAACAAACTTTCCGTGCTGTTCGGTGCAGGGAAACGGCGTTAAACTTTCAGAGCTGCCGTGTTCACATCGCTCGGCTGGAAGGTTACCTACAGGTTGGCCTTGGGTGCTGTCTCAACGTGGTCCCTACATCTCACGCCTGCGTGCTCCATTCACGCTACCGTACAAAGTCCTGGAAACGGGGGACACGGATATATGACAAATAGGTGTTTTAAGTAATCCCTGAAGTGCGTCCAGCATTCATAGCGCAGTGTTCATGGCTTTCGTAAAGTCAGAGATCTGAAAGCTGGTATCTCCTCACTATTCCGTCTCTGCAACACGTGTACACCTGTTTTTCCCATGTGGCCACCTAAAAAGATGGTAACAAAAGAGGTTTCAGAAGTGGTATTACAATCAAGTAAGAAGCTGAATTACTTCATTCCTTAACCTTCCTATGTTGGTCTGATGTAGTAGAAATATATCAGATAAATAAATAAATTGTCCAGTAGCATCTTAGAGCACCTTAGAACACGAAAGTTCATACCAAGAACAAACTTAGTTGGTCTCTAAGGTGCTACTGGACAATTTATTTATTTTTTAAATATATTTTTAAAAGTAAGATAGTTGCTTATTGCCTTGACATCTGGTGGGAGGGCATTCCACAGGGCAGGCGCCACTACCAAGAAGGCCCACTGCCTGGTTCCCTGTAACCTCACATATCGCAGGGAGGGAACTGCCAGAAGACCCTCGGAGCTGGACCTCCGTGTCTGGGCAGAACGATGGGGGTGGAGACGCCCCTTCAGGTCTACTGGGCCTTTGAGGCCATTTAGGGCTTTAAAGGTCAGCACCAACACTTTGAATTGTGCTTGGAAACGTACTGGGAGCCAATGCAGATCTCTCAGGACTGGTGTTACATGACCACAATGGAAAGTAGCTTTCTGTTACAATCACATTCTTTGATTAGGTGCATTGCTTTCTGGGGGAAGATTCCACAACTGGCGCCTCCCCTTAACTAAGTTATATACCCTTGATTGCTGCCTTACTGCTGTGTAAGAGGCAAACTTATACAACTCTAATTTAGTGGTGTTTTGTGTCAGAAGGTAAAGCGGGAGTCTCTCCTGAACTTAGGGTGTCGGGAACATTACCATCTCAGAAGTACTCTACAATATGGGCCTAGTAACATCCTTACAGGATTATTCAAATAGTTACTAAGAATAGTGTGTGATAACTTTCTAACGGTAAGAGCTGTTTAACAGTGGAACAGACTCCCATGAGAGCTTGTGGATTCTCCTTCACTGGAAGTTTTTTGGCAGAAGCTAGAAGGTCACAGAATCATAGAATCGTACAGTTGGAAGGGACCCCAACAGTCATCTAGTCCAACCCCTTGCAATGCAGGGATCTCAGCTGAAGAATCCCTGGCAGACAGGCATTGAAACTCTGCATTAAAACCTTTGAGGAAGGAGAGTCAACAACCTTTTGAAAGTGACTGTTAGTCAAACAGCTCTTACTGCCGGGAAGTTTTTCCGTATGTTTAGTCGGAATCTCCTTCCTTTTAACTTGAAGCTGTGAGTTCGAGTCCTACCCCCCAGAGCAGGAGAAAACAAGCTTGCTCCATCTTCCACATGACAGCCCTTGAGATATTTGAAAATGGCTCTCCTATCTCCTCACAGTCTCTTTTCCAGGCTAAACATACTCAGCACCTTCAACCATTCCTCATAAGGCTTGGCCATCTGTCATGTATGATCTATCTGAGATTTCTGCATTGCAGGGGTTTGGACTAGATGGCTCTCAGGTCCCTACGAATTCTATGATTCTGAGATTATATGAATGAGCGTGTATGATAAAATAATAGTTAAATATTTTTTCATAATTTTATTCCCCAAGTTTTCCTATTTCCCTTCTCCCCTGGAGTTAAGCAGCGATTTCTGTGATTTCTCTGAACAAAAACTCCCTTTGCCGAGACCAAGACAAAAATTGGCATTTCCCCTTGTATGATACCTTGTATACGGGGTCACAGTCTGGCCCAGTGAGCTCAGCCACATGGTCCAGATCTTGCTGCATAATAAAGCAGGTTCCATCACCTGGAAAGACATGCAGAACATGTGAAAGACAAGAAACTGCAGTTTACGTAGCAAGCCTTCACATTCCACATACCAATGTCATTATGATGCCCACCCACCGGTGCAAGATACTGAGAAATCAAATGTGAGAAACCTGCTGGATCCTCAAGTGCAGTGCTGTAAGGCTTTTTGTCCATGGAGAATACACTCAAACCTCGGTTGTCGAATGTAATCCATTCCGGAAGACAGTTCCGAAACGTTCGACAACCAAGGATCGAAGGGTGGTTGGCAAAGTCAATGTAAAAAAAAGAAGCTAGCTCTCTGGAAGCCATTTGGCTTCCAAAAAACATTTGAAAACATTTACTTCTGGGTTTTCAGTGTTCGGGAGCCAAAACATTCCAAATGAAGCTGTTCAGGAACAGAGGTTTGACTGTAGTGACTTATTCTTAACAGCTGAGAATTCACAGTGCAAGAAATTCAGGAGGGTCTGTTAATGGTTCCAACAATTTGACTTCACCCACTCCCCCCAAAAGCACCCTCCTCCATTGTGCCCCAAGACAAGACGGATGCTAACTCGGTAAGTGAAAGAAAAGAGGATTGCTACCTTGGCTGGCAATAAATCCATCTCTAAAAGGGAGCAGAGAAAGAACTGGTGCTCCTGATCTATGGACAACACGAACTGGAGCCCTAGAGAGAGCAGCGGGAACCTTTATCACAAAGAGTCGCTCACATTATAACAAGTTTGTCAGAATTCTTCTTAAAGAGACAAATAACCTGGGCCATGTTGTATAGGGAGCATAAGAAGCTGCCTTGAATCAGAGCCAGATCACGGGTCCACCTGGCTCTATATTGCTTACACTGACTGGCAGGGGCTTTCCAGGGTTTCAAGCAGGGAGTCTCTCCTACTCTTACCTGGAGATGCCACTGAGAATTGAACCCAGGGCTTTCGGTAGAGGCTCTGCCACTGAGCTTACAGCCCTTCCCCAGGGACATGCATAACTGGAGCAACATGGGAAGCAGCAACAAGGCTCCTGAGGCCACATTAACAGCTGCCCTTCAATTCTACTCACTTGGTGTTTCGCACATCCAGCTGGTATATATTTCCATCTTGCGTGCCGCCAAGGAGGTAGATGTTGGAGAGGAACGTGCAGCAATTAAATGCATCCGAGCCAACAAACAGAAAAACCTGAGGAGGAAACAAGCAAGAGGGAATGAAAAGGATATTGCGATGCTACTCTGAAAGAGAGAGAAAGAAAGAAAGAGAGAGAGAGCAGCTAGGAAAAACGGCAGTTGAAATTTCTGTTGAAAAAAGCATGTTCCTAACTGGCCTGACCAGAGGTAGATGTGGCTGGGTTGTTGCATTTTTTTAAAATATAATTTTTATTAAGTTTTTCATATTTTATTACATTTCAATATCAAAAAATAATAATTCATGACTTAAGACATTGCTTAAATAAAGCATCGACCTCCTTCCTTCCCTCTAGCAGACTTCCATATCTCATTACCAATTTCTCCACAATCCTAAATTCACTTTTTTACCTTGAATCGATCTTTTAACAATCACCTACTTATAAGTAAATCAGCTCCTTAATTTTCCATTACCAAACATTTCAACTTAAACCTACAAACGTATTCAACTGTTTGCAATTTTCTTTCATATAGAGTATAAATTTGCCCCAGTCCTTTTGGAACAAATCATCACAGCGATTCCGAATCTTCCCCCTCAGCTTTGCTGGCTGGGTTGTTGCATTGTGTGTCGGCCGATAGGTTCAAAACAGATAACAGCAGAAAAGGCAACATTAAACATGGTCATGGTGATATCTTACCGGCTGCCTGCTATGCAACCCCACCCCTTGCAGCTTTTTGTCCTCTCGAGCCAGCAGCAGGAGTTTCCCTTCTGTTCCGATTTCACGCTCACCTGTGTTAGAAAGAAACATGGTTAGGGTTAGCAGCTGCTCACCTTGTCGTTTGTTAAAGGCCAGAATCATGCCCAAACTAGGGGTGATGGGAGCAGCCATGTTTGTGTCTTACATGGTTGATTTTTATATAAGGACCCTCGCCTATTTTACTTCCCTGCCATCCCAGATTCAGAACCTCCCTAATCCCTGCTCCACATTGCCGGAAGTGAGCCAAACTAGGAGAAATGTTCCCGAAGCAACATTCTGCTTTTCATGTATTTGGAACAGACAGACACGTGAATGACCAAACCTAGTGAGTTGAATTTGTCCCTTCAGTTCTGCTCACTAAGCGCAGTGTGTTTATGCCCAGATGCAATGGTCAAAGATTGACAACATATTTTTTTGAACGGTAGGGAGTGAGAAGGAATGAGTGAGTGCATACATAGATGTGCGTAAGGTTGTCCTTGCTCTCAGTATGCTTTTTCAAACTTTGATTGAATATAAAGGCTTTATTTTTAAACAAAGTTGGACCACAAACCTCTCCATAAAAAGTTAACAGGTCAGCATCAATGTTACCTTTCTGCCTTATCTTTAATACATTTTAATTATTACACTTGTCATATGAAACTCCGTTATACTGAGCTAGAGGGCTGGTCTATCAGCTTTCCCCCAGATCTGGAGCCCTCTAGATCCGGGGTGTCTAATCGGTTGACCGCGATCGAGAGGTTGATCCCTCTCTATTGGCGGAAGTGAAAAGCAATGCAAGGGAATTCTCCGCCCCCCTGCTCTGCCACTGTGTTAGTCCGACGCGTCAAATGGGTTAGAAAATTGAAGTATCTGTCAGCACTGCATCGTTTTTTTAGGTGAGCAATTTTCCTCTCCTAAAAAAAATCAACAACTTTGGATTGCTCCCTTCCTAAAAGGTCAACAGCTTTGGCATCCCATCCCCCCACCCCTTCATGGAAGATCACTTCCATAATTTTTATACTGGGAGTAGATTGCAGTCTCTTGTGAGTTGGACGTGCCTGCTCTAGATGTTATTGAACTACCAACCTCCTTAAGCCGCAGCTCGCATGGCCGTGCTGGCTGGGGCTGGTCGGAACTGTAGTCCAAAGCAGCTGGAGAGAGAGCACCAGGTTGGGAAAGTCTGACTGAGCCCAATATTGTAAACATGGCCAATGCAGCACTAAGCACCCATGAACTGAACCTGGGTCCTCCTGTGCTCAAAGGTCAGTAGCACATGGCTATAGTTCCTCCCCTGCTGGTCTGGCCCTGCCTAATCCGCCAATACAAAACATCCTCCGCTCTCCCAGCAATGAATTACAGCCAAAATAAAACCTGGAGTTATTTTCAGGTGTGCAACTTTTTGGAATGACTTTATGACCATAAAACGTGCCTCTGCTTTTTTTTTTTTTTTTAAAGAAGAGAACACTTGCTTAATGTTGTTAACTTACTGGGTATTTTTTCGGGAGAGCCCAAGTTTAAGGTGTTGTCGGCCTCACCCAAAGCAACACCATTGACTGGAGAGCCACAATCTGCGACAACACCCAGGCAGGACGATGTCCCGCAGTCCCAGAGGCGGGCAGTGCCATCCCGAGAGCTTGAGACCACGTTTCTTCCCCGATCCACAATGGCTGTGTCCAGAATTCCTGCAGGACGGCAAAGGAAACGCTCGTGGGAAAGCGAAAAGAAGTCTATCCACGCTCTCTGACACAATTCCACCATCCCCCGCCATAATCCTGACCAAAGCACACCACAAGGAAAAAGAAAGGAGTCAGCAGCTAAGACAGCCTCAGGGAACCAAAGAGAGGGTTGAAGATGATAATAGATAGATAGATAATTTATTACAGTCGGAGACCAGCTTATAAAACACACTTGGGGGTACAATCCCAGAAAGAAAACAAACAGTTAAAACAATGTACAACAATAAATTCAAAATTTATAAATGCGATAAGCATATAGACACTTAAAACTTTAAGATAAGCTACCGCATAGATATGACCCAGAGTCACCCATGGAACTGAGTTTGGGGATTTTCTTCACGAACTAGTTTGAGTCGGGGGATGGTCTGTGCCTACAGATCTGTACACAGAATCTGGCAACCATCCGGATCGTCTTATGAGGTTGAAGATTTGCCAGCTCATCTAGGTGACAACCACACTATACATTTCAAACATGTGGCTTCCCCCTAAAGCATCCTGGGAACTGCAGTTTGTTAAGGGTGCTGGGAATTGTAGCTCTGTGAGGGGTAAGATACAGTTCTCAAGATACTTAGGTGGAAGCCATGTGCTTTCAATGTATGGTGTGGATGTGAGCCTAGTTTAGATGAAAATCCAGTCTAATCTCAGATATCTGGGGCCTCAAATGTATTTGTTGTTGTTGTGCAATTGCAAAATTCCATACTGTGTTAGCACTTAGCTATAATAGGTCAAGAGCAAATGATTACAAGTGAACATAAGATCGTAAGAGGAGGCCTGCTGGATCAGGCCAATGGCCCAACTAGTCCAGCATCCTATTCCTACAGTGGCCAACCAAGTGCCTTTGTGAAACGAGCAAGGAAGAGCATTCACTCTTTTCCAATAACACCATTGATTCTAATAGACGCAGCTGTCCACAGCAGCTGATACATTTACGTATAAAACAAAAGAAATCCAATCCTACAAATTCTTGTATCTGCTCAATTCTGCTGTGGTAAATCTCTCCAGCAAGAGACAGCTGGCTCTGATAACTGTGTACGTAAGAGGAATTTGAATAATTTTGGCAATCTGTAACTTTGAGCTTTTCAGGACAGATGATCAGGAGTTTTTGGCTGACAGCTAGCTTGTATTCACCAGGGTCCTGCCGGTGCCTTTATCCCTGACCTCACACTGTGCATATGCGCGAGGGGCAGGGACCATCCCATGCTGACTTCCTCCCCTCAAAGTCTGGAACTGGAGAGTAGAGTGGGAGCCATCTTTATAGTTGCACTGAGCTTTGGAATGCCGCAGCTACCAGGTACAACTGCCCTTGTCCTCCAAGTTCGTTTAGGTGGTGAGCTGTAGAGGTGCTCAGAACACCTTATCAGCCCAGCCACAAAAGAGAAACACGGCCTCTTTCTCCAGCTTGGAGCTTAACTCAACTTCAGCTGCTATCACAACTACATTTTATTTCAGTTGCCAACTTCCTGTACCTGCTTTGTGACCCTGAAATGTTACCACGCATTTGGCATCTTCCGCAGACCAGATCTTCAGCCGGGCATCCATCCCCCCACTCAGGACCACAATGCCTGACGGGAAAAACCTGCAGCAATTCACATCGTAGACGTGGCCTTCCAGACATCTCTGGGAAGACAAAAAGAATTGAGTGCTAGTTAAAAGCCTCATCTCATCCTCTGCCTTGTTACTTAGCAACAGCCATCTTATTTGCCAAGCACACCGGCTGGCTGGACTGCCTCCATGACATCACTGCATCCTAGATTGTCATAATCTATTTTGTTTCTTTGCAGAGATTGTATCATTGAGGTTCTGGAAGTATCCTAAAACCATAATCAAGGGTAATTAAATCTAGGCCAGCTGCCCAAACAAGGTACACATATGCCTGAGATTTCCAGGACACAGAAGACCTATTTCTCACTAAGATGCTAAACTTACATCAAGACTGCAGGTGGGAGCTTGATTTAAAACAAACAAACAAACAAAAATACCTCTACATCAACTAGCATGTCAGAAAGAAGTGTCATAATCTAGCCTTTTCCCCAATATACTTCTCTTTGTGAGACTCTACCTGCTACCTGAAACTGTAGTCTAGACACAGGGTTAGCATCACAGTGAGAGTTGTGCCACTGTTAGTAAACTCAATATACAGAAAGAAGTCAGGCGGAAGGGGGTGGATCAGAAGTAAGATAATAGATGACTTCCTGAACTGATTTTTATCCTGTCAGAGTGCTGTGACATGGAAGTCAACTGATCCTCAACGTGGTGAAGGTGACCAGATCCCAATTCCTTTATGGAAAGAAGTAGGGGGAAAATGGATTTCTCTACCCACTGAGAAGACAGGACATGCAGCAATAATACATTACAGGGAAGGAGGGTTAAGATAAATATCAGAAACAACTTCCTTGCCACGATCCACAGGTGCACTCGCAGGTATGCACATGCACTTAAGATTTATCATGTTGTTTCTCTCTCTCTCTCCCAATGATATCAAACTACTATTAAAACTCTGGAGTTTGAACAGCAGTTTGAGGAGGGCAGGGATTAGTTCAACATTCAAGGGTTTAGACTGCAGGTTTCTTAAAGGCAAATTTCAACCTCAATACTGGTCTTACTCTTATTTCTCCATTAGCAGCCTGCCAAATTTTCATAGCTCCATCAGCACTGGCTGATACTCCAAGTCCTCCGCCACTAGAAATGTCAAGGCAAGTAATCTAAGATGGAGAGGAAGAGAAAATGAATAAATGACCACAATCTAGAAAAGTGAAATATTGATGGGCACTGGCATGGGCACTGGCATGTTATACAGTTCAGTCCATGTATTACTAATGTATTACGATGTATAGGCTAATGAGTTTATTGAGAAATCTCTATTCCATATAATTAAACTGCCAATTTGTAAAACACAGGCTATTCAAGGAGACATATAAAAGATCAAATCAAATAGTTAAGCAATCAAAAATGGTTGCCAGGTTTTTGAGTACCTCTAATACAGATGATATACAACTGTGCATGAAACAGCAGGCAAAAACCATTTTGAACTTACATGGGCTTATAGGGAATAATAATAATAATAATAATAATAATAATAATAATAATAATAATAAATTAATAACATTATTTATACCCCGCCTATCTGGCTGGGTTTTCCCAGCCACTCTGGGCAGCTCCCAACAAAATATTAAAAACACAATACAGCATCAAACATTAAAAACTTCCCTAAACATGGCTGCCTTCAGGTGTCTTCTAAAAGTCAGATAGTTGTTTATTTCCTTGACATCTGATGGGAGGGCGTTCCACAGGGCGGGCGCCACCACCGAGAGGGCCCTCTGCCTGGTTCCCTGTAACCTCGCTTCTTGCAGTGAGGGATGTCAGTGTTTGTAGAAAGCAAAAAAAAAGAAGGAAAGGGTTCTGACCTCCCTTTATCTTCTCAGTCTCCTTGTCGGTACAAAAAGAGTCCACGGGAATATCCTTGCAGAGTTTTATTAAAAGTCTTTGTGCAAAACACGACTGAATACACACCAGCACCAACCAACCCAAACACCAGCCACACCAACAAACTAACATCTCTCACTTATATATATACAGATTGATGCAGACCGCTGAGTCATGCTGACCCAGCTTTATTCACATTAAAGAAACAGCGGCCATTTTAGCCGTGACAAGGGAACCACCAGAAGGCCCTCAGAGCTGGACCTCAGTGTCCGGGCTGAACGATGGGGGTGGAGACGCTCCTTCAGGAGCAAATGATGCAACAAAATCTCAGTCCCCCTGCCCCCCTGGCACAACATATCCTCCCCAGCCTTGACCACCTCCTTCCCTAGATGACTTTGAATTTCTGCTGTCACTCATCTGACATACCTACCTGTGTAGCATATAGACAAGTTTGTACTTGGAAATTTAGCATTTGGTGTGGTGGGATGGATAACTGGTGTGAGAGATTGTGAAACAGTCTGAAGAAGAGGGAACTGTGGGAAAGCCTGAAGACTTTCTGAAGAGTTGTAGGACTTCAAAGAAGCTGAACGTGGAGCTTGGCTGTGGAATTTAACACAGCAAGGACTTTGAAGCAAAGAATCCTCTCTGGACTGAGAGAAGACTTCTTGTACCACCTGTAACTAGGGTGTGTATGTAGTGTGGTGTACAGCTGTTTTCTGTGGCAAGCTTCCACAGCATATACACCCAGCACTGACAAGTTATCGAAGAACACTGCAACTCATTTAATTAACTGAAGCTGCATCATCATTTAAAGTCATCTTATGAAAAACCACTTTGTAAAAATACTTACACTTTTTTGATGGATTCTACAGAAGGTTGTGTAGGGCGCCAGAAATTTGGTGGAGGCATTTTCACGAGGGCAGGAAACAAGCAGACTTTTCTGGAGTAGGTAGACCAGAAAGGAGAAGATAACATTTACTGGAAGCTGATTATGACCCATCATCACAAAACCCAAAAACTAATATGGTGGAAACTCCAGACAATAAAGCAGGTAGCCACAATGGCTTTGGATGTTTCTATTAAATATCATAGATATGAAATAAATCATTGCAGTAACGAGTAATTTTGAGCGTTGCCTTATACTGTGAGCCCCAAGGGGAAAAAATATTAATGTTTAAGAAAATGAGCTCTAAGTTGCTCTGAGGCCATCAGAGAGCATTTTATTCCTCCAGTAGAAGCCCAAACCCATAAAATATAATACAGTAATCTGAATTGGGGCTGTGACAGTCAGAAGGCACAATATAAATCCAACAAATAAAAAAATGCAGTTATGACAGAGGGCACTTCCACATAGCAGTTTCTTGTGAATTCAGTGCTGCTCATGGATGTATGTTTTGTGTAATCTGCACAGGACACCATCCTCGTCAAAATAACATCCCGTATCTCCCCACCTCAATTTAATCCAGATCAAGTTCAGATTATAAATCTGACATAGAAAACCATAGAGTTATCTTAGTTCTTGCTACGAGCCACTAGTTTGCCCTTCAACTCCATAGATGGAAGTGACCGTACCTTAGTTATTTCACTGACAACAAATCCTTCAGAGGCTACAACTTCAGGAATTCCATCTGAGCTCACCCCCTGACAAGTCAGCTTACCATACAAAGTAGGTTTTCCTACAGCATGCAAAAAACACAAACGAAAAACTTAAAAGGTGTTAAATACTTTAGACAGTACTTTATAAAGCCATCCTTATCTATTTAGGTTTTATTTTTAATGGAGACCTTCAACATGAGTTCCTCTAGCTAGAGACAAATGTGATCCACTTTTAGTTAATGATTCACAAACAGTTCTCTGTCAGGTTTATTATTCGACTCCCACTTGTAGCAAACTAACATAAATAAACAGTAATCAAATAAGAGAAAATCAGAAAACGAGGCTTGTTATAGTCTTAACACACTTGTTCACCAAGTACCAATGGCTTATAATTCTGAAGCTTTTTGTCCGTAGTACTTTCATCTAAAACTGATTTTGGCTTGTTTAAAAAATAAATTTGTTATTTCTGCTTCACAAATGGCATTAGCTGGTGGAAAAGCAAAGCCTCTCTAACTCTGAATACAGTGGTACCTCGCAAGACGAAAAGAATCCGTTCTGTGATTCTCTTTGTCTAGTGGTTTTTTCGTCTTGCGAAGCAAGCCCATTGACGGATTAGCAGATTAGCGCTATTAGCGGCTTTTAGCGGCTTATCTGCTGATCGGATCAGCTGATAAGAAGATTAGCGGCTTAGAAAAGGGGGGGGAGGGGGAAAAACCACCAGGAACTCGCCCATAGGAAATTCGTTTTGCGAAGCACCTCCAAAACGGAAAACTCTTTCGTCTAGCGAGTTTTCCGTCTTGCGAGGCATTCGTCTTGCGGGGCACCACTGTATTGGCAGAATTTCAGAGCTTGGTGCTTAAGCTAAAGTGTGGAGAGAGAGCTGGTTAGACACAAAGAGAATGGAACTGTACATTATCACCACAAAAGGGACAGAGGACTCTTCTTGTTCACCTGGGCTGCTGCAGCTTAGCCAAGCCTGCTCCTCATTCTTCCTGCAAAGATGAGAAACTCCAGTTAGCATAAAGCAGGGACAACCAACGTGGTGCCCTCCAAATGTTGCTAGGCTACATCTCCCATCATCCTGAACCACTGACTTTGCTAGCTAGGGCTGAGGGAAGTTGTGATCCAACGACATCAGAAGGTACCATGTTGGCTATCCCTAGCATGAAGGATCAGATGTTCACTTGGCATCAGTTTGGAGGGGATCAGAGGACGTTGGATTTGGGGGTGTTAACTTGCAACCTGTTTCCTGTGTCAATTACTCAGTTTGTGGGGAAGCACAAGACCAAAATGAGCACAAAACATTGGCATCCATTTGCAAAATTTTGGGGTTATACATTAATGAAACTGAAGTAGATGAAGGTTTGGAAAGGAGCAGCTATTGAGTTCATTCAAGGCTAAAGGGGTTGGAGGGACCACTTCTTTATCATTATTAGTGCAGGCTGAAGTATTTGGGGGAACTGGAGAGCATTTAAGGGACAAAAAAACACCAAAATTTGATGTGGGGTGGGAGAAGGGAGGTTGCAAATGACAGATGGTGGAGGGCAGACTATGGGAGGACCTTGGCACCATACCCAAGGAGAGGGCAGTGAAAGAAAACGGGCAAAACCTTTCAAGTCAAAGCAGGCAACCCTTCTGGAAGGAAAAAACAAAACCTCGAGGGGTGGGGGGAAAGGATGGCGAAGGCAGGCAGGCAGATTCCTTTGTGCTTGACTCAAAAAGGTGAGCCCAAGATGGAAACTCAACTCCTGGAGCCCCATGAATGGTCTGCCCTACTTTGAGGTGGGGAGAATGACTGCTGAAAGGACCACCAGCAGCAGGTGATGTGAAGGGGGCTGAAAAACAAGTTCAGGGGGGGGGGGAATAAGAGATGTATCTGAGGGGACACTGAAAATGGGGGACAAGGAGGCGGGAAAGAGACATGTTTGAGGGGGGCACTGAAATGGGGATCAAGGGGGAAGAAGAGAGACATGTTTGAGGGGGCATTGAAAATGGGGGGAGGGAATAGGCAAGTTTGAGGGGGTCACTGAAAATGAGGGACAAGGGGGGAGAAGAGACAAGTTTGAGGGAGGCACTGAAAATGGAGGGGTAAGGAGGGGGGAGAAGAGACAAGTTAATAAATTGAGGATGGCACTGAAATGGGGGTCAAGGGGGAAGAAGAGAGAGATAGTTTGAGGGAGCATTGAAAATGGAGGGGCGAGGGAGAAAAAAAGCCAAGTTTGAGGGGGGCACTGAAAATGAGGGGCTGGGGGGAGAAAAGCCAAGTTTGAGGGGGGAATTGTAATGGGGGTTGTCAAGAGGGAACAAGAGAGAGATGTTTGAGGGGGCGTTGAAATTGGAGGGAGGGGAAAGCCAAGTTTGAGGGGGGCCCTGAAATGGGGGTAAAGGGGAAGAAGAGAGAGATAGTTTGAGGGAGCATTGAAAATGGAGGGCCAAGGGAGGAAAAAAGCCAAGTTTGAGGGGGGCACGGAAAATTGGGGGCGAGGAAGGGCGAAGAGGCAAGTTTGAGGAGAGACTGAAATGAGGGGGAAGAGGACGGGGTAAGTTTGAGGGGAGCACTGAAAATGGGGGCGAGGGGTCATGGGGGGAGCAGAGGTTGAGGGGGGCACTGAAAACGGGGGTGCCGACACTTCAGGTGCCCCCGCCACTTCAGGTGCCCCCGCGTGGCCGAGAGGAGGGGGCAGGCGCGTGGAGGCCCTCTCGCCCACCTCAGCACCTGGTCCCAGTCGCTCTGGATCCGCACCACCGCCGCCATCTTGCCCGGGGCCCCTCCCCGGAAAGCGCATCCCGCTGCCCTCCCCCCGGAAGGCCCGGGCGCCGCCCACCAGGGAAGCAGCTTGGCCCGCGAGGAGGCCTCAGGGGAGCCCAAGGCCGAGGGGAGCCGGGCGGGCGTGGGAAGGCCGCCGCCGGGCGTGGGCGGTCGAGCGGTCTCTTCTTTTTTTGCCTGCGTAGCGCGGTGGGCGGGGCGCCCGGCGCGCGCGGGAAGCTAAGCAGGCTCAGCCCCGGACAGCTCTCGGATGGGAGACCGGAGTAGAGGCGTCGTCATTTCCGCGTAGCTCGCGCGTGCTTGGCCTTTCTCCGCAGAGCACCTGGCCAAAGACTCCTCCCGAGTAAGGTTATATAGCCGTCCAGGAGTATCAGAGGAGAAGGGTCCCCCACCTCCTCCTGCAGGAAGGCTATTTATAAATAAGACAAGTTCTCCGGATGTCAGCCTAAGGATCCGCAAGTGAAGTTTCTTCACATCAACTTGCCGGAAAAGCTTCAGTTATTACTTTTTTAGTAATCCAGGAGAATTGTCAGGAAAGTGGGGGAGAAACTCTAGGGCCTTTGAATGCAAAGTGTGACAAATTCAGTATATTGCACATGCAAAAGACACTGTGCCATAGCTGTCAACTTTCCCCTTTTCTTGCGAGGAATCCTATTTGGAATAAGGGAATTTCCCTTAAAGAAAGGGAAACGTTGACAGCTATGCACTGTGCTCCCATCTTTCTTTCTCATTCCCTCCATTCATAAGGCAAAATAACCACATCCGATGCCCTTTTAAATGTGCTGTGGCAGAGCAGATGATTGGTTTGTTTCTGTTACTTTTATTATGTATTTTGTGTTTTTTTTTTTTGTAATTTTATGTTGTGAACTGCCCTGAGATCTCTGGGTACAAGGCAGGCTTCTTCAACCTCAGCCCTCCAGATGTTTTGAGACTGCAATTCCCATCATTCCTGACCACTGGCCCTGCTAGCTGAGGATCATGGGAGTTGTAGGCCAAAAACATCTGGAGGTCCGAGGTGGAGGAAGCCTGGTATAGGGCATAATAATAACTACCACCTAAGGGCTTTCCGTGCGCTGCTGTGGTTCGCCAGAAGCGCCTTACTCCTGCTGGCCACATGACCCTGGAAAAACTGTCTGCGGACAAACGTTGGCTCCCTTGGCCTGTAAAGTGAGATGAGCACCGCAACCTCAGAGTCGGCCACGACTGGACCTAATGGTCAGGGGTCCCTTTACCTTTAAGAGCTTTGGTTGATCTGTTTGACATCCTATACCCTTTTAAAATGTGGTTATTTTCGGGGGGGGTGTTATTGGGTAGCTGTTTTTATTCTGATTATATATGTTATCTTTTCTGTGAACCACCCTGAGACCTCTGGGTATAGGGAAGTATATAAACTCAATAAACAGTAATAAGAGATGACAAAGAGAAAGTAGGGCTGCAGTTCAGGTAACAAAACACACAGCACATTGCTAATAATAATAATAATAATAATAATAAAATTCCTTCCAGTAGCACCTTAAAGACCAACTTAGTTTTTTTATTTTGACTACGGCAGACCAACACGGCTACCTATCTGTAATAATAATAATAATTTATTTATTTATACCCCGCCCATCTGGCTGGGTTTCCCCAGCCACTCTGGGTGGCTTCCAACAGAATATTAAAATACAATAGTCTATTAAACATTAAAAGCTTCCCTAAACAGGGCTGCCTTCAGATGTCTTCTAAAAGTCTGGTAGTTGTTTTTCTCTTTGACATCTGGTGGGAGGGCATTCCATGTTTACTCAGTCCTATTGAATTCAATGGGGCATATTCCAAGGTAAATGGGGTTAGGACTGCAATCTTAATCTACTAATCATATGGCCCTTCCCTGGTTACTTTCACAAATGTGAATAAAACTCTTGCATTATTTTATGTTTAAGAGGCTAAGAGACATTGTACTGCTTTTATAAAATGCCTTTATCCAGCTCCAAGTCTTTAGGAGGTACTGTTCAAGCAGCTGTTAATGACAACAAGGTGATCTCTTTCCCTTCTCTGCTTTTTTTAAAATGCCCATTTCCTTCTCTCATCCTCCCTCCAGACCCACCAGGATGTCAAGTGCCAACCCCTCGGGTCACAACTGGAACCGGAAGCCAAAAGCGGAGGAGGAAGAGGACGATCCCTTCGACAAAATGATCTCCCGCACCGGTTGCGCCTCTTTCCACTATGCAGTGCAGGAGTGCATGGCTGAACACCAGGACTGGCGCAAGTGCCAGGAGCAGGTGAAGAGCTTCAAGGATTGCATGATGGAACATGAGAAGCAGAGGATGGCAGAGCTGCTCAGAAGACAGAAACAGCATCAAACCACAAGCTGACAAGAGCCAGCTTTGCACAAAGGGCAGTTCCCTTGCTTGGAGGAAGTATTTAAATAACGGCAGTGCAGCACAGAGGTTGAGCTCTGGGAAACGGTTGCTGTGGGAGGTGGTTCAAAGAGATGGGATGTAACTGCATGCATTGCTCTTGCAGTAATCCCCTGGCTAAATTCTTCTGGTTTTTTAACAGAACAAGCAAAACTTTCTTGCCAAAAAATAAAAGGTGGAATTTATATGTCTTCTTCATTTTCTCTGTCGTTTAGGGGTTTTCTAAAGATGAAGTTATTGTAGAGATAGATTAGCACATCCTTATCACTCTCAATTATTTTCTGTCCCTTAATGTGTACAAACTTAACTGCGGTCCTGGACCAGACTGCTTAGTTGGCATTCATGAATCCTGCCCCTGTCCCACACTGGATTTGATAATTGCTCAGGAGTCTATCGTTCAACCAGACTGGGGGGGGGGGAATAGTTTAGGGCAGGTCAGACTGGTGTTGTATATGCACAAGGAACTGCTTTTAAGACCAATTCACAGAATGGGGAAGAAATCTGCTAGAGAGCTCCATTTGTGCTGATTTCAAAATCCAGATGTTGTCTTTGAGGCTACACTACTGGACAATTTGCTTTGGCACTCACAACCCAGGTTCCAGGAGCCATGTGGGGAATTGCTTTTCTATCCCAGTGTCTAACACTGCCAAAAGCTGAATATTTCTTCACGACAGGATGGGAAAGTTCCCCCACCAGACATGAGAGCAGCAGCCCAGCTCACGGGCACATTACAGCTCAGGCCTTGATAACACCTTAACTCTCTTTCTCTCTCCCTCTTCCCCCCCCCCCTCAATACACACACACAAACACTCAATAAACTGGTTGGGCCTGCCCTGTACACAGTGCTGAATTGCCAGTACTATACCCAGAAAACTCTACCCAGATTCTGTAAGCAGAAGTCTAAATTGGTACAGGTGACGCAATGAACTTTTGCTTAACTCCAGCAGCAGAAATTGCCTCATGTTACAGCACAGCGTAGAAGCACGCCATAAAGATCAAACCATTTATTATGAAAAAACAGACTCGTTATGACAGTGTTGGCTTTTGCAGCAAACACAGAGGTCCACTTCCACCGTGTCGTGGAACGTTGCGAAAAGGTCGACGATCGGCCACAAACCCCGATGTAAAATGGGTATTTGTAATGTGCTTGACTCAGCTCATTTGAGATAGCAGGTCCTCCAGTTCTGGACGTGCCTTCAGCCGAACCTTGAAGTCTTCTTCCGTGTGCTGTGGAGGGACAGGGAAGGGAAAACAACAACAGCAGGACGTTATAGATACTAGCATATGGTTGCCAGATTTTTTTTCAATGAATCCGGGGACACTTTTTTTTTAAGCTGAGTAGCAACAGGGACGCAGGTGGCGCTGTGGGTAAAAGCCTCAGCGCCTAGGGCTTGCCGATCGAAAGGTCGGCGGTCCGAATCCCTGCGGCGGGGTGCGCTCCCGTCGTTCGGTCCCAGCGCCTGCCAACCTAGCAGTTCGAAAGCACCTCCGGGTGCAAGTAGATAAATAGGGACCGCTTACCAGCGGGAAGGTAAACGGCGTTTCCGTGTGCGGCTCCGGTTCGCCAGAGCAGCGATGTCACGCTGGCCACGTGACCCGGAAGTGTCTTCGGACAGCGCTGGCCCACGGCCTCTTGAGTGAGATGGGCGCACAACCCTAGAGTCTGGCAAGACTGGCCCGTACGGGCAGGGGTACCTTTACCTTTACCTAGCAACAGGGAGTCAGTAGTGGGGATGGTGAGGCAAAAGACCCTGGGCCCAAGCACACATGCATATTGTATAAAGGTACAAAGCCCTTCTTTTGCGCCCTGTGAAACATAAATGCGCAGTTTTTAAAGAACAGGACAATGGTCTGCCGCCTGCCCATGACTCCCAAGCCTTTCCTGATCTCTTGCCCCCTTCCCCATTTGTTTTGACAGACTGGGGGAGTCATGGGTGGGTGGCCGTTCCCCAGTTTTTTAAAAACTGTGCATTTATGATTCACAGGGGTGCAAAAGAAGGGCTTTGCACCTTGCCTGGCAGAGAAACCACATACCTTGCGCCCCTCCTGAGCACCAGGACATGGGTGGCCATATAAGACTGAGAATACAGTGGTACCTCTGCTTGCGAATGGGATCCATTCCAGAGCCCTGTTCACAACACGAGCAGAATGCAACCCGCGTCTGTGCAGGTCGCGATTCACCACTTCTGCGCATGCACATGACGTCATTTTGAGTGCGCATGCACAAGCGGCGAAACCCAGAAGTAACCCTTTCTGGTACTTCCAGGTCACCGCGGAAGCAACCTGAAAACATTCAACCTGAAGCAAACACAACACGAGGTATGACTGTACATTGTAAAATCAATTATGCCCTCAGATTCTGTGCTCAAAGCCAAAGTATGCAAATACGTGGGGTGCGTGGTAATTTGCCTGTTTTGCTTGATTCTGGTCATTTCCATTACCACTGCAATCACAGCCATTTGGTTTAAACTTCCCCCTCGTTTGTTCTGGAACAAATTTCCTGTGGTGCAAAGGGACCAGGCAGTAAAGACACCAAGGTTCAAATCTGCTGTGAAGCTTGTCTCAAGAAGTCACCATTTCCACATGAGTCCTGCTGGGTCTGAGCAAAAGATCCATCAGGTCTGGCATCCTCCTCCTAGCAATGGACAGGCAGGTGCATCCTGGAACCCCACAAGCTTCTTCTTCTTCTTTGGCGATCCCTTGTAGCCAAGTAAGATTGTCTTCCATAAACACGGTTTTAACAATGAGTAAGTGACTGTGGAGACCGATTCTGGATCCACACGTCCTTCCACAGTGGGGGACATAGGTTTCCGGGTGGGAGTTGATTATGGTGAGGGTTTGCCAAGCGTGCCTTCCTCTTAGCACGTTTCTCCCTTGCATCCTGAGTTCAAGCGTCTTGAAAGCCCAGGACACCTTTGGAAAAGGCTGTTCTCCAACTGGAGTGCTCGCAGGCAAGTGTTTCCCAGTTGTCGGTGTTTATACTACATTTTTGTCAGTGTTTATACTACATTTTAGGGACGTGGGTGGCACTGTGCGTTAAACCACAGAGCCTAGGACTTGCCGATCAGAAGGTCAGCGGTTTGAATCCCCGCGACAGGTGAGCTCCCGTTGCTCAGTCCCTGCTCCTGCCAACCTAGCAGTTCAAAAGCACGCCAAAGTGCAAATAAATAAATAGGTACTGCTCCGGCGGGAAGGTAAACGGCGTTTCCGTGTGCTGCTCTGGTTTGCCAGAAGCAGCTTAGTCATGCTGGCCACATGACCTGGAAGCTGTACACTGGCTCCCTCGGCCAATAAAGCGAGATGAGCGCTGCAACCCCAGAGTCGGACACGACTGGACCTAATGGTCAGGGGTCCCTTTACCTTTACCTATACAGTGGTGCCTAGCAAGACGAAATTAATTCGTTCCGCGAGTTTTTTCGTCTTGTGGGTTTTTTCGTCTTGCGAAGCACGGTGTCGGAAAAGTTTTGGAAAAGCTTCAAAAATCACCAAAGTCTTCAAAAACCTCAAAAAAGGCTACCACACCACGTGCTATGAGTTGCTCCTCGAAGTCAAGTCGCAACTGTATTAACGGTGTTAAGAAAAAGGAAACAAACTTGCAAGACGTTTCCGTCTTGCGAAGCAAGCCCATAGGGGAAATCGTCTTGCGAAGCAACTCAAAAAACCAAAAACCCTTTCGTTTTGCGAGTTTTCCATCTTGCGAGGCATTCGTCTTGCGAGGTACCACTGTGCTACATTTTACATTGAGAGAGTCTTTAAACCTCTTTTGCTGACCACCAGCGTTACACTTTCCATTTTTAAGTTCAGAATAGAGTAGTTGCTTTGGAAGACGATCATCAGGCATCTGCACAACATGACCAGTCCAACAAAGCTGATGTTGAATCATTGCTTCAACACTGGTGATCTTTGCTTCTTCCAGGGCACAGCGACAACAGCCCTCCTAGAATCATAGAATCATAGAGTTGGAAGAGACCACAAGGGCCATCGAGTCCAACCCCCTGCCAAGCAGGAAACACCATCAGAGCACTCCTGACATATGGTTGTCAAGCCTCTACTTAAAGACCTCCAAAGTAGGAGACTCCACCACACTCCTTGGCAGCAAATTCCACTGTCAAACAGCTCTTACTGTCAGGAAGTTCTTCCTAATGTTTAGGTGGAATCTTCTTTCTTGTAGTTTGGATCCATTGCTCCGTGTCCGCTTCTCTGGAGCAGCAGAAAACAACCTTTCTCCCTCCTCTATGTGACATCCTTTTATATATTTGAACATGGCTATCATATCACCCCTTAACCTCCTCTTCTCCAGGCTAAACATGCCCAGCTCCCTTAGCCGTTCCTCAGAAGGCATCGTTTCCAGGCCTTTGACCATTTTGGTTGCCCTCCTCTGGACACGTTCCAGTTTGTCAGTGTTCTTGAATTGTGGTGCCCAGAACTGGACACAGTACTCCAGGTGAGGTCTGACCAGAGCAGAATACAGTGGCACTATTACTTCCCTTGATCTAGATGCTATACTCCTATTGATGCAGCCCAGAATTGCATTGGCTTTTTTAGCTGCCGCGTCACACTGTTGGCTCATGTCAAGTTTATGGTCAACCAAGACTCCTAGATCCTTTTCACATGTACTGCTCTCAAGCCAGGTGTCACCCATCTTGTATTTGTGCCTCTCATTTTTTTTGCCCAAGTGCAATACTTTACATTTCTCCCTGTTAAAATTCATCTTGTTTGTTTTGGCCCAGTTCTCTAATCTGTCAAGGTCGTTTTGAAGTGTGATCCTGTCCTCTGGGGTGTTAGCCACCCCTCCCAGTTTGGTGTCATCTGCAAATTTGATCAGGATGCCCTTGAGTCCATCATCCAAGTCGTTGATAAAGATGTTGAATAAGACCGGGCCCAAGACAGAACCCTGTGGCACCCCACTAGTCACTCTTCTCCAGGATGAAGAGGAAGCATTGATGAGCACTCTTTGGGTTCGGTCAGTCAGCCAGTTACAAATCCACTGAGTGGTAGCATAGTCAAGACCGCATTTTACCAGCTTCTTTACAAGAATATCATGGGGCACCTTGTCAAATGCCTTGCTGAAATTAAGGTAGGCTACATCCACTGCGTTCCCTTCATCTACCAGGCTTGTAATTTGTCTCCAGCCCCTGGTATTCCAAGGCAAACTGCGTCTGATCAGGGAGGCTCTGTATCATGGCTGCTGGGGAGTTTATTCCAAAGAGGTGTCCAACTACCAAATTCAGGAGGGAGGAAGGATGTGCATGAGAGAGGGTGTGTGTGTGTGTGTGTGTGTGTGTGTGTGTGTGTCCCCTGGAGCACTTCTCAGAACCTGTTTTTTAACAATAGCTTAAAAGCCAGGAGCCACAATGCTAAACCTGAACGCTTCAGTAAGAATCCACATACCTCTTTCAGTAACAGATGGACTCCTTCCGGCCGATTATTCTGAACAATTTCCAAGAGAATAGGAGCGAATGCAGCATTCAAACCGCTGATCTGAAGGGGAAGAGGAAAAAAGAAAAAAGAAGCGGAATGGATCGTTGTCGGAGAAGCGGAAGAGAGCAACCCCCCCCACAAAACCAGGCTTATTATGTTATCAGTACACATCATTATGATAAGATAAAAGTAACACAAAGGCTTTCAGAATCATATAATAAGAAAATCAATTTTTAAAGTATGGGAAAAGTCAGGAGATTCAGAGTCATCTCAATATCTGGATTTTGTACTATTTTATGTTGTATGATTATATTTTGGAAAATCAAATACAAAAGATTATGGGGGGAAAGAGCCTGTTTCCAGCAGGAACCAAAGGCACAGTGTGAAACCAGGATTCTTACGTAGGTCTGTGGCTGGCCTGAAAAGACGCGTTTCTTTATTACTGTCATATCCAAACCTTCCTCTGAAGGAGATAGATGTGTCTTCCCCCGTTTTATACATTGAGGAAAAGACTTGATCTATGCCAGCTACTGAGCTCCACAGCGGCGTATCTCTGTTCTGGTCTCCCTTGTAAAACACTCTATTCCAAATGTGGGGAACTGACCTCCTCTACCCACTACAATGCGGGTGGCGCCGTGGTCTAAACCACAGAGCCTAGGGCTTGCTGATCAGAGGGTCAGCAGTTTGAATCCCTACGACGGGGTGAGCTCCTGTTGCTCGGTCCCAGCTCCTGCCAACCTAGCAGTTCGAAAGCACATTAAAGTGCAAGTAGATATATAGGTACCACTCCAGCGGGAAGGTAAACGGCATTTCTGTGCGCTGCTCTGGTTTGCCAGAAGCGGCTTAGTCATGCTAGCCGCATGACCCGGAAGCTGTACGCCGGCTCCCTCGGCCAATAAAGCGAGATGAGTGCCGCAACCCCAGAGTTGGACACGACTGGACCTAATGGTCAGGGGTCCCTTTACCTTTATCCACTACTGTAATGTGTGCAGAAGTGTTCCACCAAGATGATCAAAGTAGAGCAGTGGGGCTTTAAAATGACTGCATCTCCAGCACTGCCCCTGTTGTTTTTAGTGTACTCCAAAAAAGAGGGAGGCGGATAGTGCTGTGGCCTAAACCACTGAGCCTCTTGGGCTTGCCGATCAGAAGGTCAGCGGTTTGAATCCCCATGACACAGTGAGCTCCCGTTGCTCTGTCCCACCTCCTGCCAACCTAGCAGTTTGAAAGCACACCAGTGCAAGTGCAAGTAGATAAATAGGTACTGCTGCGGTGGGAAGGTAAACAGCGTTTCCGTGCACTCTGATTTCTGTCACGGTGTCCCGTTGCACCAGAAGCAGCTTAGTCCTGCTGGCCACATGACCCAGAAAGCTGTCTGCGGACAAACGCCGGCTCCCTCGGCCTGAAAGTGAGATGAGCACCACAACCCCATAGTCGCCTTTGACTGGACTTAACCGTCAAGGGGTCCTTTACCTTTTCCTCCAAAGAAGTCACAGAGAACTCAGCTGAAAGACTGCCGGGCAACATGATGTCACCATACTGATGTTTCCTGCTTGGCAGGGGGTTGGACTCGATGGACCTTGTGGTCTCTTCCAACTCTATGATGCTATGATTCTACTATTAAAAAGACAAAAACGAAGAGGAAATTGGGCAGGTGAGACCTCCTACCTGAACAACACGTTGGTGGGTTGTAAGAACAGCATCCAGGTGCGCCTTGGAGCCTTGTTCCTGCATCAGCATCACCTCCGTGGTCTTGGTGGGCATCGCATAGCTGTGGAAACAGCGGCTGTTATCAGCATTCCACAGGCACGAAAGGGGTGAGTGAGAGAAAGGAGACTTTTGCACTATTCAGCAGAAAGAACCGAACTTCCAGCCCCAGGGAGCGAGGCTCCTGAGAGGGAGCCTTCATGACAAATTAGCGATGCAGACAAGATTGGCTGCCTTCGTTAAATGGAGCACAGCCGCCTGCATTAATGAGGCCTGTTGGCGCTAAACTCCTACCTCTGTGCCAGTGGAATTGGGAAATCTGCATTGAAAATGGTTTCTGCAAAAACCAGCAAGGCGTATTTGTTTACAGGTCTCGTCCCAAAGGCTCATGGGGTGGGTGCAATGCAAGAAAAAGCAAGTACGTGCCCCGTAGGTTGATTTTCAAGATAACCAGAGTGCTGCAGGAGACACAGAGCGCTCGGTTGGGTGATTTCATGAGACAGCAACATTCCCGTTGAGCTCTGAAGTTCCCTGAGTGGGCTTCAACTGGGAGAAAGTTCATTAAAATTTGATGCCGAGAAAGCTTGATTTTTGCAATTTGCAAAAACAATGCAGATTTGCATATAATTTATAAAGCGTCTCTCTTTCTAGTAGCCCGGGAGAAGCAACATTAACTAAACCCAGATGCCCTGTGCAACTTCCCCTCTGGTTTAAACAATCTGAACATGCTATCTGCCACAGCATTAATGCCTAGGAACTTGACTTGAAGTGAAAGTTCCAATTCTAAGATGCTGCCATCTCCTGCCATCTTAAAAAATGATGTCTGCGGTTTATTTATTATTTTACAAATTTATAGACTGATTTGCAGTGTAGGGCAATCAAAGTGATACAGAAAAAGATAAAAATAAGATGAAATGCCAAAAAACCCACCATGCAAATTCTATAAGCAAGCGGTATCATTTTTACCAGCTTTCCAATAAAACCGTTCCTGCAGATGTATGATTACGGTAATATGTCATAAGTGACTTGGTCACAATACAGGGAAAGCCTCCTTAAAGAAAAACATATTCAGTAGATGTCTAAACACATGGATAGGCAAACTAAGGCCCGGGGGCCGGATCCAGCCCAACTGCCTTCTCAATCTGTCCCACGGACGGTCTGGGAATCAGCGTGTTTTTACATGAGTAGAATGTGTCCTTTTATTTAAAATGCATCTCTGGGTTATTTGTGGGGCCTGCCTGGTGTTTTACATGAGTAGAATGTGTGCTTTTATTTAAAATGCATCTCCGGGTTATTTGTGGGGCATAGGAATTCATTCAGCCAGTGTGGTGTAGTGGTTAAGAACAGTAGTCTCGTAATCTGGGGAACCGGGTTCGCTTCCCCGCTCCTCCACATGCAGCTGCTGGGTGACCTTGGGCCAGTCACACTTCTCTGAAGTCTCTCAGCCTCACTCACCTCACAGAGTGTTTGTTGTGGGGGAGGAAGGGAAAGGAGAATGTTAGCCGCTTTGAGACTCCTTAAAGGGAGTGAAAGGCAGAGAAGTGTGACTGGCCCAAGGTCACCCAGCAGCTGCAGGTGGAGGAGCGGAGACGCGAACCCGGTTCCCCAGAATACGAGTCTCCCGTTCTTAACCACTGCACCACACTGGCTCAAAGGTCTCAAAGGAACAAACACCAATGTGCAGTTAGCTCAATGCACAGGCTGCAACTGGCTCAAGCAAGCTTCCGCTGTTTGTGAACTGGAAAAAAGTGGGGGGCTGTTAATGTGTGTGACCCATGCAGAAAAGCGACACCAAGCACATAATCTGGATTCATGAGACGCTTCTAGCTTTCATTATTATAGAGACAGAAGTTTGAAAATATGTCTAGCATTCAAGAGGTTACAGATTCTGAGCCCTGCCCATCCATTATCCTCTCCAGTCACATTGTCCTACTACACCAATGCCTTCCAATGCACATTCTGTGAAAATAAAAACGCAATTTAAAGGACTGGGTAAAACACTTAGAAATCAAACACAATCAGGGCGGGTGGAAGAAACACTCCAATACGAAAAGTGCCTCGTCTGACACCCTGGAGAGCTGCTGCCAATCAACGTACAAAACCCTAAGCAAGATGGACCAAAGGTCTAACTTCATATATATAGCAGGCAGCTTCCTCTGTTCCATCTCACAATCCAGCGAGCCTTCGTTCCGATGTTATCTACCACCTTTCAAAAGCCCATTCCACACATTCTTTTAAAGATATCTTATTTTGGGAGGCTTCTCTTTGCGGCGGAACAAAGCCAGCTTGCTGTTCTGCCTGATCTGATCAGCTCCTGGGATTTTCAAAGAGCCAAGCAGAGGGAAAAGGTCAAGCTGCAGAGGCTGAACGGACCTTTGTCTCTGGGCTGGGTAGGAAAAAAAGAGGTCTATTCACACAACAGGAGGAACTCAGGAGAGAGAGAGAAGCAGGTTCATGCTGAACATAACCCTCCAGTCTTTTCTAAGATGTCCAGAATAGAGTACAATAGTTTTTTTAAAAAAACCAACCAACCACCCAACAGATTTCAGAATACTACAATGGAAGACAATCCCCTTTCTTCCTCAAAGATCATACGATGTTTCATGGACCTAGACCAGGAGTCGGCAACATGCAGCCCATGGGCCGAATGCGGCCCACGAAGACCGTTTTACCGGGCCCCAAGCCACCCCCGAACTGAGCCGCCTGTTCGGCGAGTCCCCCGCGCACTGTGCTAAACCAGCGCGGCACAGCGCGGGGACTCGCTGAGCGGTGCCAGAAATCACGTCTGCGCAAGCGCAGATCCCGGAAATTGCGCCTGTGCATGTCCAGACGCAGAAAACTGCTTCTGCGCAGGTGCGATTTTTGGCATCTGGGCATGCGCAGAAGCAATTTCCGGCACCGCACACATACGCATATGGGATTTCCGGCATTGCGCTGCGCCAGTCCAGCCCACAGACAATTTCCGTGGGAGTGATCCAGCCCATGGCTGGTAAACCTTGCTGACCCCTGACCTAGACACCAGAGTGCATTTGTGGATTCTGAGTGCCTATTAAAGGCACTCTCTTCTCTTTCACACCAATATTCTAGCCAGTTTGTATCAGCAGGAAGCATCGGTGCTGGGGGGGGGGGTGGAGAAAGAGGGCCAGCCTGATTGGTCAAGCAGAATTTGGAAAGTAAGCACTGAAGTGGCAGGAAAGAGTGGATGGTAGGATCCCAGCAGATTTTAATCCAATTTTGGGGGTGGGAGGGAGTGTGTGTGACTACATGCTACAGATGCAATCCAGCGATGGTTTTTTAAGTTGCATGAGAACCGAAGAATGCAGCCATGTCATCAGGACAAATCGCAGCAGGTTAAGCAGCCAGAGAAGCAGCCAGAGAACGCATTTAGGTGGCCACCTAGACAACAAAGGTGGGGATGCCCTGAGGCATTCTGGGGTTTCCTCCAGTGACAAATCCTCTGAGAATAATTAAGATTCTTCACTCAGCAATTTGGCTTTTCCATTTTGCAGTTTCCTCTTCGCACATATTGAATGATCAAGCACAGGCGTCATCATGACCTTTGATCCAATAGTCCTGCCCGCTGGCGTCCATGGCTGCGCTGGGTTTACCTCAGCCATGGGCAGGAAGGCTTTGGATTGGCTGCAGGAACTTCCTGTAGCCAATCCGAAGCCGCGCCAGCGTCACCGCCCGCCCAGAAGCTGTGTCAGCGTCGCAGAAGTCAGTCCCTGTGCGGCGAGCCGTCCGCAGCACGCGGGGACTGACTGAGCAGGTGGCAGGGTCTGCGGACTGGATTTACAAGCCGGGGGGGGCAGCATCTGGCCCCCTGGCCTTACAGGTGAAACTCGAAAAATTAGAATATCGTGGAAAAGTTCATTTATTTCAGTAATTCAACTTAAAAGGGGAAGCTAATATATGAGATAGACTCATGACATGCAAAGCGAGATATGTCAAGACTTCATTTGTTATAATTGTGAAGATTATGGCGTACAGCTGATGAAAACCCCAAATTAACAATCTCAGAAAATTAGAATATTGTGAAAATGTGCAGTAGCTATTCAATCCATAACACCTGCAGTGGGTTCCTGAGCCTTTAAATGGCCTCTCGGTCTGGTCCAGTAGGAAGCACAATCATGGGGAAGGCTGCTGACCTGACAGTTGTACAGAAAGCCATCACTGAGACCCTCCAGAAGGAGAGAAAGCCTCAAAAGGTAATTGCAGAAGAGGTTGGATGTTCCCAAAGTGCTGTATTGAAGCACATTAATGGAAGGTTATGCGGAAGGGAAAAGTGTGGAAGAAAAAGGTGAACAAGCAGCATCACAATGATAACAAATAAAGGCTTGACATACCTCGCTTTGCATGTCATGAGCCTATCTCATATATTAGTTTCACCTTTTACTGAATTACTGAAATAAACTTTTCCACGATATTCTATTTTTTCGGGTTTCACCTGCAGTTTGCCAATCCCTGCTCCATCACCTTGCCGACAAAGGTCCATATAGTTAATGCTATGGTTTTCCCAGTAGTGATGTATGGAAGTGAGAGCTGGACCCTAAAGAAGGCTGATCGCCGAAGAATGGATGCTTTTGAATTCTGGTGCTGGAGGAGACTCTGAAGAGTCCCATGGACTGCAAGAAGATCAAACCTCTCCATTCCTAAGGAAATCAGCCCTGAGTGCTCACTGGAAGGACAGATCCTGAAGCTGAGGCTCCAAGACTTTGGCCACCTCATGAGAAGAGAAGACTCCCTGGAAAAGACCCTGATGTTGGGAAAGATGGAGGGCACAAGGAGAAGGGGACGACGGAGGACGAGATGGTTGGACATTGTTCTTGAAGCTACCAGCATAAGTTTGACCAAACTGTGGGAGGCAGTGGAAGACAGGAGGGCCTGGCGTGCTCTGGTCCAGGGGGTCACGAAGAGTCGGACATGACTAAACAACTGAACAACAACAAGCAGCTCCAAGATGTCATTGGACAACAACACCCATCCTTCCTGACCACTGGGCCCCAAGCTGGCTGGGGCTGATGGGCAGTGGGAGTCCCACTATCTGGAGGGCCTCAGGATTGCCAGCCCACAACATTCAACCGCACGAGGCAAAGCGTAGATCTCTCACTGGAGAACACAGGAAGGGATCCAGCAGAAATCTATACCTTTCCTCCACTTTGATGGAGTGTCGGTTGCAGAGCTTGTGGACGTACTGCGCGTAGTGCTCGACCAAGGTCATGTCGTAGCCGGTCATGACGATGTTCAAGACTCCATACTCGTGTTCTGTCCCAGGGTCAATCTCCTTCATTTGTAACCTCCTTTTCTTGGGAACCTGAGAAGAAAGAAGCAGAATTGTCTCAAACGCAGCTGGGAGCACCCGCAAGTGTAAAAGCATCTAACTGAAGCACAGCATGGAGAAAATGGATCGAGTGGAGCTTTTCTTCCTCCTTACGCTGGAACTTCCTCCAGCGAAGCTGAAGGCCGGAAGGTTCAGGACAGATAAAAAGGACAGACTTCTTCACACAGTGCGTAGCGAAACTATGGAACTCCCTCTAGAGGAGGCAGACTTGGAAGGCTTTAAAAAAGGATTAGACAAATTGATGGAGGAGAGGGCTACTGATGGCTAGGTAAAGGTAAAGGCCATTAGGTCCAGTCGTGGCCGACTCTGGGGTTGCGGCGCTCATCTCGCTTTATTGGCCGAGGGAGCCGGCATACAGCTTCCGGGTCATGTGGCCAGCAGGACTAAGCCGCTTCTGGCGAACCAGAGCAGCGCACGGAAACGCCGTTTACCTTCCCGCCGGAGCGGTACCTATTTATCTACTTGCACTTTGACGTGCTTTCAAACTGCTAGGTTGGCAGGAGCAGGGACCGAGCAACGGGAGCTCACCCCGTCGAGGGGATTCGAACCGCCGACCTTCTGATCGGCAAGTCCTAGGTTCTGTGGTTTAACCCACAGCGCCACCCGCGTCCCTGATGGCTACTAGCCATAATAATAATAAATTTTATTTATACCCCGTCCTCCCCAGCCAAGACCGGGCTCAGGGCGACTAACACCAGGTATAAAAACAATTGATTAAAATACAACTTAAAAACAAGATTAAAACACAACATTAAAACATTCAGTAGAAACTCAAATCAAAACCTTTTTTGGGGGATGAAAACGTCAAATCTTCACCAAGGCCAACTATCCAGACTGGTCCTACACTGGCCAGAAAAAAGCCAGGAAAGTCCCCAAATAGGAGTTCCATCACAGAAGGAGAAAGGAAAAAGGAAAGAGGGGGAGGGGATCAAATTGATTCCAAGCCAAAGGCCAGGCGGAACAACTCTGTCTTACAGGCCCTGCGGAAAGAAATCAGATCCCGCAGGGCCCTAGTCTCATGAGACAGAGCGTTCCACCAGGTCGGGGCCAGTGTTGAAAAGGCCCTGGCTCTGGTTGAGGCTAATCTGACTTCCTTAGGGACCTCTAGGGTGTTGCTATTTGTGGACCTTAAGGTCCTCCGCGGGGCATACCAGGAGAGGCTGTCCCGTAGGTACGAGGGTCCTAGGCCGTGAAGGGCTACGCTTTGCCTCCACAGTCAGGGGCAGCAACAGTTCTGAATACCAGTTGCTGGAAACCACAGGAAGTCAGAGTGTTGCTTTTGTGTTCAAATCCTCCTTGCTTGTTTCCTACAGGCACCCGGTTCGCCACTGTGAAAATTGGATGCTGGACTAAATGAACCATTGGCCTGATATAGCAGGCCCTTCTTATGTTCTTATGTTTCCAGTACCGGACCAGAGGGGGTGGGGAAGAGCTGAAATGGTCTTGGAACAATTAAAATCTTTCCCTGCTCTTGACAAGCTAGGACAAACTGCTCCTATTTCAACTTCTGCCTTCAAGACATTCTGCCCAGATGAATGATTGGTTCATTATCTTTCCAAATTGCAAAGGCCTCCCCTTTCAGACTTCTCGTTCTCCGAAAAGTTCCAAGAGTGGCTTTCCATCTCTGCTGCTTGGCAACAGCACACAACTCAATTTGTGCTACTTCGAGTGTGATCCTAACGCCCCTTTCTGCTACTGGAGGGCGTCTGGAGTCAGGCAGAAGTGCCAATCTGGAGCTGGTGCAGCAAAGGAAGAAGAGGGAAAAAAATCACCTGCCATCTTGGTCAGAGTGAGCAGCAAGGCTTGGGACAATTGTTGTATTGTTCCTTGTTTGTATCTCTATGCCACTTTTCAGTGAGACGAATCCTAAAGTGGTCGCCTGGGGTTTAGGATTGCTCTGCCCATATACAGTCATACCTTGTGTTGCATTTGCTTCATGCTACGTTTCATCCTACGGGTGGCGCTGTGTGTTAAACCACAGAGCCTAGGAGTTGCCAATCAGAAGGTTGGCGGTTCGAATCCCCACCACAGGGTGAGCTCCCGTTCCTCGGTCCCTGCTCCTGCCAACCTAGCTGTATGCCGGCTCCCTTTTCCTTTTTTATTTTCCTTCTTTTTATTAATTCTTCACATCAAAATCAATAAAAATATTTTGAGAGGGAAAGAAAGGAAATACAACAGGCGCTCCTCAACTCCACCAATCTACATCAAATGGTTTACACTGAAGGTTTTCCCATCAATCTCTGATTTTTTCTTTTTCTTTCAAGAAACTGCCCAGTCAGCAGAGTCCAAGATCAGAGGTGCTTACCTCTTTGGGGAGCAGGTATTTGAACCGGCCAATGCGATGAGTAGGCTGGGATCTGTACTGCCTGGGGCAGTCCAGCAGCGTGCTACCTTTGGGAAACAAAACAGACACAGTTAGGTCCTGTAGTGGTTGGGAGTTACTCGTGCGTAATCCTGCCCCGTTTGGGCATTAGATTGCCTGGTTAAACCCTTCGGACTGCACAGCCCATCTCAGCGTGGCTGCCCTTAGTCACTCGTAGAATCTGTCTGTGGGCGTTTCTTAAAGCGCTGCCAACATAAGAGCTGTTTGACGCCCAATCGTCTCCGCCTCTCACTGCGCGGGAGTCTCCTGCGCAGGGTGGGCGTGGGTAGCGGGGTGCCTGGGCTCTCCTCACTAACTTCCATCGAAGAGTCCTGGAGCCCCTGCACCTCCTCGTCCCGTTGCTCTCCTGGATCCCTGGTGTTACACTTATTCCCTTCCCCTTCTTCCCAGCCGAGTCTCCCCCTAGCGCTGGGACCTTCTCCTGCAGAATCAGAGACCCTCTCCTTCTCCCGTGCCTCTGATGTCAGTTCCCTGACAGGTCCCTTCAGAAACCTTAAACCCACTAGCCAAGCGCTTTTTGAACTGTGCTCCAAGGAACCCAGCAAATTGGGTTCACCATGGCAAACACGTTTTCCTGAAAGACAGTGTCGGGCGAAAGCAGGAGCTGCTGCCTTCTGTGTCGTTCTTCTCTCCAACCGCTCAAATGAAACCACAAATGAGCCACAGGTGTCACAATGGGACGGCAGGAGCTGCACAGCATTGCCTAGACGCTCACAGCAGCTGCATCAAGAAGCAAAGACACTGCCCAATATATTGGGAAACGATATACAATGAATTGAAGAAAATGTTGAAAGTAACATTTGTTAAACAACCAGAAGCCTTCCTGTTAGGTATTTTAGGTCAAGATATGCCGAAAGAGAAGAGGACGTTATTTATCTATGCTACTACGGCGGCGAGAACTTTGATAGAACAAAACTGGAAGACTAGAGAATGGCAAGAGAAATTGATGAATTATGCAGAACTGGCAAAACGGACGGATAGACTACGAGAAAAGGACAACAGTGACTCTGAAAAAGCGTGGGAACCTTTTATAATATATTTACAGAAGCAAAGAAAGAACATTGACTTGATGGCAGGATTTAAATAAACACTCAGATCTTTATTAATAGAGAACATTTAAAATAATGAAGAAATGATATAGTGGATTGTAAGAAACAGCAGTATGTAATAAGGGCGTAACAAACCAGAATGGAAGCTGAGGGAAGCCCGGGAGGGAAGGGGTGAAGATGTGTAATATGTATGTTATTGATAAGAGGTGTTTGTAATGACAGAAAAGAAAGTGAATAAAAATTTATTAAAAGAAGAAGAAGCAAAGACATTGGGCACTGGGAAGAGGGAGAGTGGATGGGTATCTGAAAGCTATTTGCTTTAACAAGCCCTTGCAATCCTATCCAATGCATGTTTATTCAAAACCCCAAGCTCAAAATGATTAATTAGGGTGGATTTGATTTAAATAAAATTGATTTAAATCACTAGTCAGTAAGACTTGATTTAAATCATTTTTTTTTACAGAAAGACTCAATCTTGCATATTTACAACCAAATGAAGGTTTCATTTTTGGAACAATAAATTTTCAGAGTAGTTTTTACAGTTTTATCAAAAATTACTGATTTGGTTATACTCTTAGAAATACATAGACAGATAATTATGGAATTATTGTGATGTTTAATAAGTTAACTGTTTATATTTGGACAACTTTTCTGCTGTACTTTATTGGAAGGAGAAAAATAACCATTTCCTGAATAACAGTTGAAACAATTTATTTAACTAAAACAATAACATTATAGCATATGCATCCATGTTTGTTAACTCATGTGGTTAAACAATTAAAAGAAAAAAAGACTACACATATGAAAAACTTAAAACAAATCCTTATTTCCTGATGAATAGCCTTTGGACTATAATGTAACTTAAATAGAAAACTATCTTTAGAAAGACTTTTCGCCCAAAAGCATTTGATTTTAAAAATCCAATTTAAATTTTTAAAAAATCCGATTTTTTATATTTTTTTAAAATAAATCATTGATTTTTATCCACCCTGTGATTAATGCACAATGAAACATGCACAGGATCAAGCAGCTGGTATGCTTCAGCTTCAGTTTTCACTAAACAAGGAGATCAAGTGAGGAAAAAGGATGATTACAGACTACTGTTAGAAAGAGGGTATGCACCCCTACTCTTGAAGCAATCATGTGAGAAATGTTTAGGTTGCAAACCTGCAGGCAAGAACTTGGGAAGATTTGTCAGTACAGTGGTGCCCCGCAAGACGAATGCCTCGCAAGACGGAAAACTCACTAGACGAAAGAGGTGCGTTTTGGAGGTGCTTCGCAAAACGAATTTCCTATGGGCTTGCTTCGCAAGACGAAAATGTCTTGCGAGTTCCTGCTGGTTTTTTTCCCCTCCCCCCCCCCTTTTTCTAAGCCGCTTATCAGCTGATCCGATCAGCAGATAAGCCGCTAAAAGCAGCTAAAAGCCGCTAATAGCGCTAATCCGTCAATGGGCTTGCTTCGCAAGACGAAAAAACCGCTAGACGAAGAGAATCACAGAACGGATTCTTTTCGTCTTGTGAGGCACCACTGTATCACATCTAGCAAAACATTCAAACCATCGTTATGCTAACGCGTGCTAGACTAGCCTTCAACCATCTCCTAGGTGTTTGGACTGCAGTGCCCATCAGTCTCAACCAACACTGGCTGTGGCTGGTGGGAGTTGTAGTCTAAAACATCTGGGATAGTCAAAGGCTAGTCTAGCAATGTGTTGTCATTTCTTGTCATTAATAATGTTGATGTGAACGCTGTCAGTGGAAGGCCTGCTCTGTCCATTCTCAGGCTGCCTCTCTACACGAGAGGGGGAAATTATAACTTCCACTCAACAAAGCAGAGCACAGCACTCAGGCTATTGGCGCAGATGTTCCTGGAAATCAATTCTTACCTACGGAACATACAGGATTCCTTCTGGACGTTTTTAAGGCAAGACTAGAGGAAAAGGAGAAGAATGTTCATCATTAAAGGCTCTTGATGTCTCCGCCTGCAAAATGTTTTGAAAATTTCTTTCTTTTTTTACTGTGTCCATTTTATTTTATGTTTAATAAAAAATTTATTATTTTCAATGAATTCACATGACATGTTAATGGCCATACACCTTCAACACTGTACATAACATGAATATATTATTTCTGCAAATTTCCCACATCTAACCCTGCAACCACCTCCCCTTATACCCAAATACCCATGTGACTTCCTTCACCCACATGCGTGTTTCGTGTTTCGAAACTTTCCTAAGGCTGACATTTAGCGCCTTCTTAAGCATAATGACAAAACTGCATGTTATGGAAGGGCCCAAAAGGTCTTGCCTGCAGACAGGATAGAGCAGGCATAGGCAACCTTTGGCCCTCCAGATGTTTTGGCCTACAACTCCCATGATCCCTAGCTAACAGGACCAGTGGTCAGGGATGATGGGAACTGTAGTCCAAAACATCTGGAGGGCCAAAGGTTGCTTTAGACACAAAAGGTTCCTGCTTCAATCTCCAGCGTCTTGGAATGTCCCTTGCCAAAAACCCTGGAAAGCCACTTTCAATCACTCTAGAAAATGCTGAGAAGGATGGACCACTGGCCTGACTCTGTATAAAACAGCTTCCTCTGTTCCCCATTGATCAGCACGGGGGATTTTGGAGTCAGCACAGGTGGCGGATGACACAAGCAAAAAGGTTCTCAGTAGGAAGTTGCTGGCCTCCAAAGCCAAGTGTACATACAGCCGTACCTTGGAAGTCAAACAGAATCCGTTCCGGAAGTCCGTTCGGCTTCCAAAATGTTCGTAAACCAAAGTGCGGCTTCCATTGGCTGCAGGAAGCTCCTGCAGCCAATCGGAAGCCACAGAAGCCCTGTCGGACGTTTGGCTTCCAAAAATAGTTCGCAAACCAGAACAGTCACTTCCAGCTTTGCGGCGTTTGGGAGCCAAAACGTCCAAGAACGAAGGTGTTCGAAAACCAAGGTACGACTGTACTTAGAAGTAAGTCCCATTGATCAAAGTACCATACTCTTCCGTGTATAAGACTAGCTTTTTTTACTGAGGATTGTTCAGAATTGGGGCTTGCCCTATACACAGATAGTGCAGAGGGGCGACTGGCGACTGGTTGCAGCCGCGAGCAGGAAGTTGTCAGCGGCAATTGCGATGGTGATTGTTGGATGTGGCAAGGACTGCTGTTGATTGGCTTCTGCTGTGTCAATTGTGTGTGTGCTTGCCGGCCGATGGTTGCGATTGGGCAGACTGTCTATGGCGGGTGCGATAGGCAGCGCTTGTAAGTGCGGTGAGTGATTTTTTCCCAGAAAAGCTCAAAATCTCTCTGCAACCCTTCCCAAAAGGTCAACAACTCTGGGCCATCTCCCCCCATTTTCTTCAATTGGAGTCCCCAAAATTAGGGGGGGGGGCGTCTTATACACGGGGGCGTCTGATACATGGAACAATACAGTATTTTAAAACTGTAGACCACACTCGATGCCTTGGAAGAAAAAAGGTACCCCTGCCCGTACGGGCCAGTCGTGTCCGACTCTAGGGTTGTGCGCCCATCTCACTTAAGAGGCCGGGGGCCAGCGCTGTCCGGAGACACTTCCGGGTCACGTGGCCAGCGTGACGAAGCTGCTCTGGCGAGCCAGCACCAGCGCAGCACACGGAAACGCCGTTAACCTTCCCGCTATAAAGCGGTACCTATTTATCTACTTGCACCCGGGGGTGCTTTCGAACTGCTAGGTTGGCAGGCGCTGGGACCGAAAGACGGGAGCGCACCCCGTCACGGGGATTTGAACTGCCGACCATGCGATCAGCAAGTCCTAGGCACTGAGGTTTTACCCACAGTGCCACATGCGTCCCCTTGGAAGAAAGGTGGAATATAAATGCAATCAATCTATAAAATAAACATCAAAATGGACTTAATTCTGAGTAAACTGACAGAGGGTCAGGGTGGGTCGTTCCTTCCCTTTTCCCTGGTTGTACATCTGACTGTGGAATATGAGAACATAAGGCTGCTCCTCCAGTGTAGACATGCCTTAAGACCAGGCCACAATCCCTGACCTATTTTGGTTATTTTACTGCTACCGCCCTACCGACAAGAATAAATTTGTTCAGGATAGGATGTCATGTTTGCTTCCACGTTATTCACCTTACCTGATAAGCGCAGGCGTCTGTTTTAAAAGGGGTTCCTTTCCCAGGTAGAAGGCCTAGTGGGATGGAGAAGGGGGAGAGAAAAATACCCTTAAAATGTCAAGAAAGACCGCAGAGAGTTTTTCAGGGCATCGATGGCTCTCCGGCAATCTATTCCAGTGTTCACCTCCTACTTCAAAGCTCCACATTTGCAAGCCACCAGCAAACTTCTCAACCTGTTATTAGAAGCCCTAAAGGCTGGTGTTCACAAAAGAACAACAGGAAGACAGATGAGTGCAATTTCTATTTTTGCATACTCTGTCACTTGTACTTGTGTATTTCCACAGCGTAATCTTCAGGGGGATGGGGAACACGCTAGGCTGGATTTACTCTTGAAGCCACAGACTCGTCTTCAGCTCAAGATGATACACATGCAATTAAGCAATTAATTAATTAAGCAATTAATTAATTAAGCAATTAATTAATTAAGCAATTAATTAATTAAGCAATTAATTAAGCAATTAATTAATTAAGCAATTAATTAATTAATTAAGCAATTAAGTCAATCTATTTCAAAATCTGTCCACTGGCTTTCAATCTTTAAAAAGGAAAGAGCAAATCTGGGAGGAAGTTCCCAAGTCTGCACCTGTCCCTAATCATACATTACATGCCAACAAACATGTCTACATACATAACCCTGGTGACATATTTTGAGAATAGTACAGAAGAGGTTTTTTTAAGCCCATTCTGCCCAGAACAACAGTTTACACTTAACTTGTTTTGATGATACGGACAGCGATAGATGGGAGACTGAAAATCTACTATTGCTGTATAAAGAATGAAATTAAGGAACGGGAAGGCTGAAATGGAAGCGTAGATGCATCCAGGAAGCTTTGGCCAACCTGACGCCCTCCATCAATCCTGACCATTGGCCAACCTGACTGGAGATGATGGGAGTTGCAATCCAAAATATGAGGAAGGTGGCACGAGTTTGGGCCATGCAAGGGCAAATGAAAGGTGGGAATTAGGAAATGGAGGTGATAAGAGAGAGAGAGAAAATGGAGGAGTCACTCTTACTTGTTCCAAGGAGAGAGAAGGAGTGGATTTCCTGGGATCACCAGGACCCAAGAGCTTGGATCAAGGCAACAGAGTGTACCGCAAAGGCTAGTTTGCAAAAGAAAAGCGTTCCTTTGCACCAACTGTCTCTGATCTGGAGCTCCGAAAAGGAACCAATTCCATCAGGCTTGCAATCGGTGCTGAATTTTAAAGGAGCCAAAGGCAAGCCGTGCTGGCAAAGCAACATTCAAGAGCATGCTTTGCAGCTTTCAATTGTTCCTTTGCAGCCAAGGCTTTACCCATCCACACACGGTGTTTTATGGGGTAAGTGGGCATGGCAGAGTAAGGGTGGAACAGCCCCTATTGGACCTACCACACTTCTGCTTGTCCCATGTCTAGGAAGCACAGTCTGAGCAGTTTTGCACTTGACTTGTGCTTTTTAGGCATGGGTCCAAGTGATTTCCCCCTTGCCCCAGTCATTTCCCAGTGAAAACCTGCTCTTTAGCTCTAAATTGGAACAAACAGCAATCCATGAAAAACCTGAATTGCCTTTTTGCTCCGACTGAGCGCTAAAGAGCAGTTTTCCCTGAGAGAAAGCAGTTATCTATTTGCATCAGTGAATGAGGACAGGTTGGTTGAGGAGATAGGCAAGCCTTTGTAGGTCACCTTTGAGTCCTGTGCTGTGTAAGCAACTTGGGTTTCTTATAAGGCTCCCAAGACAATTCCAAAAATAGAAGAGGGAGAACACATGACTTCACGTCCCCTTGAGGTTCCTGCTAACCAGAGGAAAATAACAACAATGGAAAGGTGGCAAGGAAACAGCGGGAGAAGGGAGAAGGTGGGGGAAGCTACCTGGGGTTAAAACAAGCAATCAAAGGAAGGGTCCCATGAGGCTTGAACTTCCAAGTTTCCTGGATGGATTAAAACAGCTTTGAGTACCTTAGCGAGGGCTCTGAAATCACCTACAAAGATCAAAAAGGCTAGGCCTGCCATACGTCAGGAAAATTCCTGACATGTCCTGGTTTTAGGGTGTTAAAATGGCATTGGAGGGATTTTGCCAAATTGGCCAAATGTCAGGGAATGTACGGCTACGCGATGGAAAAATCAGCGGAAACAGCTCAGAAAGCTTAAAATCACTATGTTTGGGGTAGGTTTCCCCTCAAAAGCTCAACAATGTTACTTTATGAAATACTGCAACCCTAAAAAAGGCTGAACAACTGTGCTCCCTTGGAGACAAACATTTAAAGACCTAGATTCCTGTTGGGAAGAGAAACCCAAGACAAAAAAGGCAACCAACATCAGGCAAATAATGGAGGAAGGAAGCTTCATTAACTACAAACTCCAAAACTTGGGATCACCTCCAAACCGTTTGTAGGGTTTTGTAGTCATAGAATTGTAGAGTTGGAAGGGATCCGAGGGTCATCTAGTCCAACCCCCTGTAATGCAAGAATCTCAACAAAGCATCCCTGGTGGCCATTCAACCTCTGCTTAAAAACCTCCATGGAAGAAGAACCCACCACCTCCTGAAGACGTCCGTTCCACTGCTGAGCAGCTCTTACCATCAGAAAATTCTTCCTGGTGTTTAGTCAGGATCTCCTTTCTTGCAAGCCATGGGTTCATGTCCTACCCTCCAGAGCAGGAGAAAACAAGCTTTCTCCATCTTCCATGTGCCAGTCCTTTAGAAAAGAGCTTTGCAAACTGACACGACACATTCATGTGTCAGCTGCAATGTGTAGGCGTGTCACACAGATGCCCCCGCACTCCTCCGAGGGGTGGGAAGGGGTTAGTTTAACCTCCGGTTTGCTAGTAAAATTGAATTGCTGTGCTGCAAAACAATGCCTGTATAAAAAGAGTGTAACCAGCATGAAAGGTTTGGAAAGCTTTGCTTTAGATATTTGAAGGTGACAAACCTAGACAGCATCTTAAAAAGCAGAGACTTCACCTTGCCAACAAAGGGCCGTATAGTTAAAGCTATGGTTTTCCCAGTAGTGATGTATGGAAGTGAGAGCTGGACCATAAAGAAGGCTGATCGCCGAAGAATGGATGCTTTTGAATTCTGGTGCTGGAGGAGACTCTTGAGAGTCCCATGGACTGCAAGAAGATCAAACCGATCCATTCTGAAGGAAATCAGCCCTGAGTGCTCACTGGAAGGACAGATCCTGAAGCTGAGGCTCTAATACTTTGGCCACCTCATGAGAAGAGAAGACTCCCTGGAAAAGACCCTGATGTTGGGAAAGATGGAGGGCACAAGGAGAAGGGGACGACAGAGGACGAGGTGGTTGGACAGTGTTCTCGAAGCTACCAGCATGAGTTTGACCAAAGTGCGGGAGGCAGTGGAAGACAGGAGTGCCTGGCATGCTCTGGTCCATGGGGTCACGAAGAGTCGGACACGACTAAACGACTGAACAACAACAACGTATCTCCACTCGGGTCTCCTCTTTTCCAGGCTAAACGTACCCAACTCTCTCCCACCATACCCAACTCTCCATCAGCTGGAGTCCGTCTTCACATGCAGGTGAAGTGTCTAACTCATTGTTGGTGTGAGACCCATCAGCTACCCTCACCTGGTTTAGCCGGCTAGTGGGAGCCGTTTCACGGGGTGTGGCTGCTGTCGCCTGGTGACAGCTTCTAGAAGCCATAGGTGAGAGCTGAGTGCAGGATGGGGACCAAAGGTGGAAAAACCCAAATCCCAAAGGAGCAGAATAGACCATTTATGTATATGACCACGGATGCACTGATGTTACTGGCCCAGAGATGGAAAGAAGATAAAAGTTCCCACCAGATAAGAATGGCGGATGAAGTTAGTGGACTATGCTGAAATGGCTAAAATGACCGGAAGAGTCAGAAATCAGGAAGGCTAACATTTTAACAAAGAACGGGGAAAATTTACAACTAAAAGACCATTGTAAACAGTTAAATTTTTTAGTAGGATTGGAATATCACTTGTAGTTTAAGCTTGAATTCCGGACATAACGGAAGAGGTTAAGGTTTTGGATTATCATAAAAGATGTGGGAGGAAAGAATTAATAATAGGACCCACAAAGGGGAGGATGGAAGTCCAGGAGATTCCTTGGAATCTTGTTTCTATGATTTATGTGTGATATATGTGTTAAAATTTTAATTTGAAAAACTAAATAAATAAATTTTAACAAAGGTGGTCAAACAAACCCAAAGGAGCACCAACCAGAGGTACCAACCCTCTCCTAACACCCCATAGACCTCAACTCTGTGGCGCTGTGGCCTAAACCACTGAGCCTAGGGCTTGCTGATCGGAATGTTGGCGGTTTGAATCCCCGCCACGGGGTGAGCTCCCATTACTCGGTCCCTGTTCCTGCCAACCTAGCAGTTTGAAAGCACGTCAAAGTGCAAGTAGATAAATAGGGAAGGTAAACAGCGATTCTGTGCCCTGCTCTGGTTTGCCAGAAGCGGCTTAGTCATGCTGGCCACATGACCCGGAAGCTGTACGCTGGCTCCCTCAGCCAGTAAAGGGAGATGAGTGCTGCAACCCCAGAGTCGTTTGCGACTGGACCTAACGGTCAGGGGTCCTTTAAAGGTAAAGGGACCCCTGACCATTAGAGGTCAGGGGTCCTTTAACTTTCTTTAACCTCCCCAAACCCTGCAAGTCAGCTCATCCCCACTCAAGAGAGGATCCACGGCAAATTAAAGGGAAATCGCAATGCAATCCTATACCGAACAAGGTGCCCCATGGAGAACATATGGACACAACTTAGAATCACTAGCACCGACCAAAATGGATTCTGGGAATGGCAGAGAGCTATTGCAGGCATAGGCAAACTCAGCCTTTCAGATGTTTTGGGACTACAACTCCCATCATCCCTAGCTAACAGGACCAGTGGTCAGGGAAGATGGGAGTTGTAGTCCCAAAACATCTGGAGGGCTGAGTTTGCCTATGCCTGGTTTTCAACCTGTGGGTCCCCAGATGTTGCACTACAACTCCCATCATCCCTGACCACTGGTCATGCTGGCTAGGAATGATGGGAGTTGTTGTCCAACAACATTTGGGGGCCACAGGTTGAGAACCACCCTGAGCTATTGCTTTGACCAGGGAGGCTAATGAGAATCGACGCAGAAGCAAAGACTCCTGGGAGTGCAGTAAGAAGGTCAAAACGCCCCGTCTCTCTCCTCATCCCTCTGCCCACCCAAAAAAGCTTACGTACTCTGCCCAGAGCCGCGTTCATGCTCCCCAGCCGCTCCTAGAACCCCTCCAGGCGGTAACCACGGCGACGCAGCGGGAGAAGCACGAGTCTCTATGGGTCCACCGCCGACACACGCCCCCCAAGCCTCTCGCGTGCAACGACAAAACGGGTCCCCCTCGCTCACCCGGCCCGTCCGCACAGGGTTCCGCCGCAATTTTGTCCTTCCAATCAAAGTGGCCGAGGCCGCGGAGGAGACGGCCGCCGCCGCCAATCAGCGGCGTCCTCCTCCCCACGGCTGCTCCGATTGGTTAAGGACAGGGAGCCTGGAGACCGACAGAGGAAGGCGGGGTCTCATGTCTGGGTGGCTTTTAAATCAGTTTTTTCTTTGCGAGTCTCGAGAGTTTCCCTGTATCCGTCGTTACCCAAAAAGCAAGCCTCATCAGCACTACTTAATAGTTTCCCGCTTCTACTTACCAAATAGACGCATGATTCTTCTTTCCCTTCATTTTAATACACATGCCTCTATCTAGCTATCTATCTAGGGGTTATTGGGTTGTTTTTATTTTGATTATATATTTTTTATTTTGATTATATATTTTTGGTTTAATATTTCTGTTTTTTTCTGTGAAGTGCCCTGAAACCTCTGGGTATATAAGGCGGTATATAAATTCAATAAATAATAAAATAATAATAGTATAATAATTGTATAAAAGCTATGGTTGCTATGTGCTAAATCTGCATCTGGAATTTATTATTATTATTTATTAAATTTGTATACCCTTCTTCACCCGAAGATCTCTGGGCAGTTCACAGCATAAAAACACAAAATACATAAAGAAAACAAAAACAAAGCAAGCCTATACCTCACTGTAGTGTACCTAGTGTGTTCAGGGATAGCCAACCTGGTGCCCTCCACAAGTGGCTGGGTTTCAACTCCCACTCTCCCTGACCATTGGCCATCCTGGCTGGGAATGATGGGAACTAAGAGTTCAGCAACATCTGAAGTGGCTTTAAAGAGCTTGTAAGGCTGGACTTGCAACTTATTTCGATTCTTCCACTGGGATTGCTTTTCTTTTTGCCCTTTGCACCATCAGCACAGGTAAGGAAGGAAGGTTGCAAAGTGTCCTTGTTGATTTCGTGGCGTCTTGTTTCATATGAATGAGCCAAGCTCCTTTAAAATTGAGGCTTGGAGACATCACCTTGCCAACAAAGGTCCGTATAGTTAAAGCTCTGGTTTTCCCAGTAGTGATTTATGGAAGTGACAGCTGGACCATAAAGGAGGCTGGTCACCGAAGAATTGGTGCTTTTGAATTATGGTGTTGGGAAAGAGAAGGAGAAGGGGATGACAGAGGAGGAGATGGTTGGACAGTGTTCTCAAAGCTACCAGCATGAGTTTGACGAAACTGAGGGAGGCAGTGGAAGACAGGAGTGCCTGGCGTGCTCTGGTCCATGGGGCCACGAAGTGTCGGACACGACTAAACGACAACAACAACAAAATATTCTTTGACAGTGAGCGATTAGGTAATCTCTGAGCTCAGAGGAAGAGCATTAGAAGATCCCAGACTCAAATCTGTTCTGTCTAAAAAAAAATAAATCTATGCACCAGTTTATGGGGAAAGAACACTTCTTGGAAGCAGCCAGGAGGAGATTTCCAGAAACCAGTGGGTTCCAGCATCTCTTTGACTGACACACCAGCTGGCACAAAAGACAGAACTCTCATAGGACAAATGCACTGTCTGAATCACCTTGCATGAGGCAGAGGCAGAACTCGATACAGTAGTGACTCAGCGGCTGCAGGCATGCACATTTAAGCTGCTCCATCTGCTGGCAGACTGAACCATGCTGCAACACTATATATGCACCCCTACCTATTAAACTTTTATATGTCTGTTGTCTTTGTTCATGGAGTTTTCTTGGCAGGGATACTGGAGTGGCTTGCCGGTTCCTGCTCCAGGTGGATCACGTTTAGTGAAAACTCTCCATATGACCTGTCCATCTTCGGTGGCCCCCCACGGCATAGCTCATAGCTTCTTTGAGTTATTCAAGCCCCTTCGCCATGGCAAGGCAGTGATCCATGAAGAGCTGGACAATAAAGAAGGCTGATCGCCGAAGAATGGATGCTTTTGAATTATGGTGCTGGAGGAGACTCTTGAGAGTCCCATGGACTGCAAGAAGATCAAACCTCTCCATTCTGAAGGAAATCAGCCCTGAGTGCTCACTGGAAGGACAGATCCTGAAGCTGAGGCTCCAGTACTTTGGCCACCTCATGAGAAGAGAATACTCCCTGGAAAAGACCCTGATGCTGGGAAAGATGGAGGGCACAAGGAGAAGGGGACGACAGAGGACGAGATGGTGGGACAGTGTTCTCGAAGCTACCAGCATGAGTTTGACCAAACAGCGGGAGGCAGTGGAAGACAGGAGGGCCTGGCGTGCTCTGGTTCAGGGAGTCATGAAGAGTCAGACAAGACTAAACGACTAAACAACAACACCTATTAAACCCAGTGCGGGTTTTCATGGGGTTTATTCCTACTGGCCTCTGTGCATAGTGTTGCACTGCAAGGTCTTCCCTATAAGTCCAGAGGATGTCATATTTCCTCAGTCATAGGGCCGGTGCACAGCACTGGGAGAACCGCAGGAGGCTAAGAAAGCAGCAAATCTCAAACGTGGCAACAGCTTGCACGGTGCAGCCAAACTGCAGGGCGCCCTACCCTATAGGCAGGAATTCCCCGCCCATTCCACAGTGATTGGGCCTCTCTGCTGCCTCTGTCACTGGGTTGCAAAAGCATCAATCAAAGCAATGAACCCCTGGAGCCAGCTCCTAACAACTAGTTTTCTGATTGGCCCATACTTTCAGCCCCGAGAAAGAGCCATATTGAGTGTGGCATTTCGGGGAGGGAAATCTGGTTTTAAAAGCAGAGTATATATCAGCTCGGTCTTTGCTCATTTAGAACTAGTTATGTCACTTTGGTACTGGATGCCTTCACTTTTTATTTGTTACTGTCTTCCCAATTTTTACTTGTTAATGTTTGCAACTTCTTCTTCTTCTTCTTCTTCTTCTTCTTCTTCTTCTTCTTCTTCTTCTTCTTCTTCTTAATGAATTACCTCTTGCAAGGCTCCTCTTAAGTGATTTGCAATGTGCTTAATGGTGTTCCAGCCATAGCTGTCAACATTTCCCTTTTTTAAAGGGAAATTCCCTTATTCCGAATAGGATTCCTCGCAAGAAAAGGGAAAAGTTGACAGCTATGGTTCCAGCTGATTTCTGGAATGCTGACACCTATTAAGACTTGGGCTCTAGATTGCATGACTTTGGAGAGTTGGGAACTTGTATGCCCACATTCTGCAAAATATATATAAAAAGCAAGGTCTCAAAATTTGAAGAGGCATGTTTAGAACATGATGAAGATATCTCACAAGGCAGAGGAGGTTTAGGATCAGAGTTTGCCCTCTCCTAGATGGGCTCCTTTCCCAGGTGGACAAGCCCCCTTTGCCCCTCACTTTCCTCTGCAATACGTGCAGAAACCACCTGCTTGGCCACTCTTGGTATTGTCCTCGTCTACCCTCGTCTGGTTTAACAGGCTGGTCAAGGCTGTTTCCCAGGATGTGGCTGCTGTCACATACTGACATCTTCTAGAAGATACATGTGAGGTTGAGGACCAAAGGTAGGGAAACTACCACATAAGGAGCACTACCAGAGGTACTACCCTAACATTCTGTAATAAACGAAAATCTGTCCTTATTCCTTTATGGGGGACACAAGAGCCCTTACAGAGTCTTTTGTAGGTTCTCCATCAGTTGGAGAAAATAACAGAGGCCAACCAGAGAATATTGAGAAGCAAGCTTGATCTTTATTGAACTGTTGCAACAGGGTGCTCCCCTCACACGCAGGAGAAGGAGGAGGACCCCGAACAAAGGTGTGTCCGCCCTCATATAGACATTATAAATTGCCCGCCCTGGAGTCCAAGACCACCCCCAGAAACATCATACATACATCACAGAAAGGGCAGTCTACAACAGAAATCCGAGTGCGTTGTTTATCTCCTGTCTGGCAGATTACCTGTTAATGCTCACTTGATTGGATACCCTGGGGAGCCTGGCCAGTCTTTTGTAATGATAAATACTTTGTTCCTGAGCCAGGTCACAGGCTCACCCTATTCATAGACAGACATATCCTTAAAACAGGATTTGTGGAGGAAAAGGTAATGGGGAGGCTTTTCCATTTTCCTTGACCTTGCGGGGAAATCATTTGGTCAGTTTGGGAGTCAAAATGGTTTCTGGGCTGTTTTCCTGTGCTGCTTCAGACATGTGGTTCGTATATTTATGTACGTGTTTGCTTGGTACATTTATGAACATTTATTATATATGTAAGACCTTACATTTTTTATTTCAATTCCATACCCCCTTGTATCAGACATTAGAAGCTGATAATTTTTATCTCGTCCATTAAATATTTCAGCTGTTAATTTTGTTTGTTTTTTGTCGGGTGTGTGTCATATGACAATAAGACTTTTAAGAAGCTACTCTTTCAAGTAAGCTAAAAAACGTGCTTTTGCTCACTTCTCTAACCACTCCTGCTAATCAAGTGGGCACTCTTACATGGCTTTTTTAAAATAATAATAATAATATTTTTTATTGGAATTTTATTTACAACATAACACAAACAAAAAAAAGAAAATATTTTAAAAAATAACACAACCCCCCACCCCCAATACACAAATCCACCCTCATTAAACGTGAACATAACATACAGTGTGCATAATATAACATACAACAATACAAACAACCAAGTAAAAGACTTCCTTTATCCTGTATCTGGCCTCCTTATTTACTTCTTATAAACTGTTTCCTTTATGAATAATTATTAAGATTTTTCTAATTATAACTTAAATATCCACAAAGTCTCCTGCAGACATTAATCGAAACAAGTCCAGTTATGTATTTTAGGGCACTGTTTTGTGAAGTGTTCTCTGCATTTTCCCCGTGCTTTTTGAAACTTCTTGCAAGGCTTTTAGATCCAGGGTGGGTTTAGCATGTAGGCTGCTTTGTGCAACTTCCTAAAAGTTACTTAGAATTACAGCTGTCAGTTGATCAGGAAAGAAGGCCTGGCTTCTTATGCTTTTTAAGGAGTAGCTTGATTTGTAAGCAGGTGAAGCTTTTCACAACATCAAGATAAGCATTATTATTAACTGCTAAGGTTTGCACAAGAAGCAAAGAAACAATAATAATTAAAATGAACAAGCTGAAATCAAAGTACTGAGGTTTAAGGCTTCAATCCTATGCAACCTTACTTAGGTGTAAGCCATATTGAAATCAATCAGATTCTTCTCCCCACCAAGTAAGCATGCATAGAAATGCAAATGACTGGGATGTGATGTTGGAAATCAAGCCTTTATCAGGAGAAACTGGCCACTCTCCAGGCACCCAGCTTGATCTCCTGTTGACCTCCCTGTCTGCATTCCCCGGCAGGATACAGGCTAGGTCGCGATAGGCGAACCTTCTCGGCGTGAGAAGAACACCCCCCCTCTTTCCTGCCCCCCCCCCCCGGGCAGGGGAAAGAGATAGACAGAAACGTATTTACATGCCTTTATTTCTGTCTTTGCAGCGTTATAAAAATCATGACTGCTCTCTTCAAACTCCAACAGCCGAGAGACAAACTCCTCCTGTACTTCCTGTACAGCTCATATTACACTCTGAGCTAATTCCGGTGCCCTCTGCACTGTGAATTGACTGTCCCTCTGTTTCCCACGGACCAGTCCCAACATTCCCATTATGTTTTGCTTTCAAGCTACCAGCTCGCGGCCACATTGCTTCTATATCGTAACATGTACATCAGGTAGAAGTGATAACTGAAATATCAGCATTGAGTAGTTAAAGATTTGTAATAGATTTTATATGTCTGTTGTCTTTGTCCATGGAGTTTTCTTGGCAGGGATACCGGAGTGGCTTACCGGTTCCTGCTCCAGGTGGATCATGTTTGGTCAAAACTCTCCACTATGACCTGTCCATCTTGGGTGCCCTGCATGGCATAGCTCATAGCTTCTCTGAGTTATTCAAGCCCCTTCACCACGGCAAGGCAGTGATCCATGAAGGGGTGGACCCTAAAGAAGGCTGATCACCGAAGAATGGATGCTTTTGAATTCTGGTCTGGAGGAGACTCTTGAGAGTCCCATGGACTGCAAGAAGATCAAACCGATCCATTCTGAAGGAAATCAGCCCTGAGTGCTCACTGGAAGGACAGATCCTGAAGCTGAGGCTCCAATACTTTGGCCACCTCATGAGAAGAGAAGACTCCCTGGAAAAGACCCTGATGTTGGGAAATATGGAGGGCACAAGGAGAAGGGGACGACAGAGGACGAGATGGTTGGGCAGTGTTCTTGAAGGCACCAACATGAGTCTGACCAAACTGCGGGAGGCAGTGGAAGACAGGAGTGCCTGGCGTGCTCTGGTCCAGGGGGTCACGAAGAGTCGGACACAACTAAACGACTAAACAACAACAACAATAGATTTTAGTCCACCCACAGCTTGAGTCCACTGCCAACCTCTACTGATTCCTGTAAAAGATTAATGTTGCTTAATTTGTCTTCCCCCCCACCCCCGTTTATTCCAATCCATGTTGAACCAGAGAGTGGCTTTCACAGATTTCACTGTCGATCAAGTTACTGACACCAGTAAGCCGGAGATACAGGTATTATTTTTCTGCTGGACAAAGGAGGAAGATATTCTAATATCAGTGTGAAGAAAATGACAAGAACCTTCCGTTTCGCTATTTACCAGTTCTTTGAAAACAGCTGCCCGATTACAGCCGTAATTTCACTTCTGTTATCTGTCATTTGTGGCCTGGAGCAGCCCTCGGAGACCCAGTTCATTACATCGAGGACTGAAAAGACCGAAAATAGAAACTATAGACTCCCCAGTCTGCAAAATAGCTATGCATTCACTTCCTCCATTATTAATAGGCTTTCGAGAAACAGCAAGACCTGTGTGAAGAGAGTCCCTTAAGCAGAAGGGCTACTGAACCCACCTTATTAATCAAGTGTCACCGGAGTGGAAAGGCAAACGAGGAAGCCTAATGAAGGGTCTTCAGACATGACATTGGGCATCTTACGGGAAACCACCTGGCCCAAAGCTGGGCGGCAGATCACCACAAAATAAGTTGTGTCTGTAATAAACATAAATCTGCCCTTATTCCCTTATGAGGGACACAAGAGCCCTTATAGAGTCCTTTGTAGGTTCTCCATCGGTCAGAGAAAATAACAGAGGCCAACCAGAGAATATGGAGAAGCAAAGCAACCAGTAAGCCTGATCTTTATTGAACTGTTGCAGCAGGGTGTCCCCTTCACACGCAGGAGGAGGAGGACCCCGAACCAAGGTGTGCCTGCCCTTATATAGACATTTTAAATTGCCAGCCCTGGAGTCCAAGACCACCCCCAGAAACATCATACCTACATCACAGAAAGGGCGGTCTACAACATAAATCCGAGTGTGTTGTTTATCTCCTGTCTGGCAGGTTACCTGTTAATGGTCACTTGATTGGATACCCTGGGATGCCTGGCCAGTCTTTTGTAATGATAAATACTTAGTTCCTGAGCCAGGTCACAGGCTGAGCCATGTCACTGTTCATACACAGACATACCCTTAAGACAGGATTTGTGAATGAAAAGACAATGGGGAGGCTTTTCCATTTTCCTTGACTTTGCCGAGAAATCATTTGGTCAGTTTGGGAGTCAAAACACTTTCGGGGCTGTTTTCCTATGCTGGTTCAGACATGTGGTTTATATATTTATGTACCGGTTTTCTTGGTACATTTATGAACATTGAACATTATGTATATATATATACACACACACACATATGACCTTAATTTTTTTTAATTTCAGTCCATAAGAAGAGGCTGCTGGATGAGGCCAATTTGCCCATCTAGTCCAGCATCCTGTCTCACAGTGTCCAACCGGAGTGATTTCTTGATTGAAGCGGCTTCCAAACAATAAAGAACAATAACATAACAAGTACAGCTTAAATCATATATAATTAGCAGAGCATCAATAAAACAATTACAACCTATAAAACACTATTAGCAAAGCAGCAACAAAGAAACAGGCTAAACATCGCAACTGCAGCATGTCCCATTATATGACTAACAAAGCATTGATAACGTGTAAAACCGTTATGAACAAAATAGCAAGAAAAATGAAGCTAAACACACACACAGGTTTACACACCTTCTTCCCCGATGACTCATAATCTTTCACTCTGTTCAGCCTCTTCATTAAAATACAGTGGTGCCCCGCAAGACGAATGCCTCGCAAGACGGAAAACTCGCTAGACGAAAGGGTTTTCCGTTTTTGCGTTGCTTTGCTAGACGAATTTCCCTATGGGCTTGCTTCGCAAGACGAAAACGTCTTGCGCTTTTTTTTTAAAGCCGCTTGAAGAGGCGCAGTTGCGACGGACCGTGCTTCGCAAGACGAAAAACATCGCAAGACGAAAAGACTCGCGGAACGAATTCTTTTCGTCTTGCGAGGCACCACTGTACACATTCACAAATGCCTGCAGGAAACTCGCAAGCAGGGCCATTGCACAAGAGTAACTCTCCCCTCCTGTGGTTTTGAGCAACTGGGATCGGTTGGAGGCAGAAGGCTTCTGAATCCAACATTTGCCACAAGCAGAGCAGATCCGTTGAAATTAGTGCACATGGCTAATTTAGGTCCATTCATTACTTCATCATCATCATTTATACCCCGCCCTTACCGGTTCAAAAGCCAGGCTCAGGGTGGCTAACAACAAATTTAAAACACTTAATTATAAAAGCAGCATAAAAGACAGTATAAAAACATGAATAACAGTAAAATTCAAAATTCAAAAATCAATTAGATAATCCCCAGGGCTAGCTGGCTGAATTGGTCCTACTTGGGCCAGCGAGGAGGCCAGGGGAGAATTAGCTGTGGGATCCCAGAGCGGGGAATCTTCATAAAAAGGGGAGAGGGAGGGAAGGAAGGAAGGGGAATAAAAGATCAGGCTAAGTTCAAATTAAAGGCCAGGTGGAATAGCTCTGTCTTACAGGCCCGATGGAAGGAGGATAAATCCTGCAGGGCCCTGGTCTCCTGGGACAGAGCATTCCACCAGGTCGGAGCCATCACTGAAAAGGCCCTGGCCCTGGTGGAGGATAATCTGACTTCCTTAGGGGCCAGGACCTCTAAACTATGGTTATTCATGGACCTTAAGGTGGGGCATACCAGGAGAGGCGGTCCCATAGATACAAGGTTAAGAACAGTTTCAGGTTAAGAACAGACCTCTGGAATGAATTAAGTTCTTAAACCCACTGTATACATGAAACCCCATAGCATTAGGGGCACATAATAATAATATTTTTAAAATTTATATCCCCGCCCCCATCTTGCTTGGTTTCTCTAGTCACTCTGGGCGGCTTACAACATACAGTGGTACCTCGGATTAAGTATTTAATTCGTTCCGGAGGTCCGTTCTTAACCTGAAACTGTTCTTAACCTGAAGCAGCACTTTAGCTAATGGGGCCTCCTGCTGCCGCTGTGCCACCGCGGCGCTATTTCTCTTCTCATCCTGAAGCAAAGTTCTTAACCCGAGGTACTATTTCTGGGTTAGCGGAGTCTGTAACCTGAAGCGTCTGTAATCCGAGGTACCGCTGTATATAAAAACACAACAAAGCATCAAACATTTTTTTTAAAAACCCAAATATCCTATATGAGCAACAAACAAACAGAAATGACTGGCAGAATCCGAAACCAGGGAAGAGAGACGGCGGAAGAAGATTGGAAGAAATTTAAGGACTATCTTGGGAAATATTATAAAATTAGTGAATGTTAGATTGATGTTGGACTGAATCTAAGTGGTTACTAGCTGTAATGATTAAGGCAATTGGGGAAAAAAGAAGAAAGAAAGGTGTAAAACTAAGTGAAAATTAAGGGTGAGGATTTGCTGAATGAATAATTTAATTTGGAATACAAAAAGGGGAGGTATGAGGAGGTCCGAGAAATAAGTCAAAAGAAAACAAGTGAATGAAATTATATGTGTTTTTAATTTTTGTGGTTTTGTTTTTATGTCTTTTTTTTGTATAAACCTTGAAAAGTTAATAAATATATTTCAAAAAAACAACAACAAACAAACATATCAAGAGAAACCAATAATAACAATAGGAATAAACAGTTTACAGTTATGCCCAAATGGAAATAACTGCTGGCCCCAACTAAACACCAAACATACCACAAACCACCGGCTGGTTATAGTGGGTCTGGGTGGGCGAGAGAACCAGCAAACATTTGTTGCTGCGGAGCGGACGTGCTTTTATGTTCTCGGGGACAGGTGCTTGGCAACCCGTGACTCAGCTCCGAGTCAGGGAGTTCCCCTGGGGTTGCACGCCTGCTTGCAATGAATGGGAGGCGTGCAGAAAATAAAGAAAGAAATAAAAAAGCACGGGTCGTGTTCCTGTGTAGGAAGACAGGCAGCTCCCATTCATTTCAGCCGGGGTGGGGGGAGGCAGGGGCTTATGAAACGTACATTCTCAGCAGATGGTGACCAGGAGCATTCCTGTGCAAGCTTCTCCAGGCTCCCGCAGTTGGTGCAAGGCTGGTTTTCTAAAAAGACACACCAGCTACCCGCCCCCAGCAGCCTCCCTCTTGCAGAAAGAGCCCTGCTGCCATTCCCACTCCTTCCAGCCCACTGAAGCTCACTCACCACGACAAAAGCGCTTCCAGTAAGCCACTTAGAAAACCCTTAGTCACAAAATGATTTAAATGGATCCTATTCTGGCTGCCCTTTGGGAATGTGCAGGAACGTAGCAGAAAGCACAGTGGAAGCCCCTCATGCCAGCAGATAGCTTTAGGTACATATGTGCTTATTTATGGAGAAGTCGCCCTTTTTATTGTTCTTTCACAGCGGGTATTAGGAACAGTAATTACTCTGGATGCATTCTACGTTCTTATAAATCAAGATGTTGCTAGGGGTCCTGGCTTTTCGACTAGACTCGAGTCGGTGATAGCTTTAGCAGATAGCTTACGGCGCAGACCTAACAGGTGGATTCGTGCTCCTCTGTGAAAATGTCACCTGCCGATTCCGGCAAGTGAAGCTGCTGATAAAATAATAGCAAATAATAATAATTTATTATTTATACCCCACCCATCTGGCTGGGTTTCCCCAGCCACCCTGGGCGGCTTCCAACAAAACACTAAAATACAATAACCTATTAAACATTAAAAGCTTCCTAAACAGGGCTGCCTTTAGATGTCTTCTAAAAGTCTGGTAGTTGTTCTTCTCTTTGACATCTGGTGGTAGGGCGTTCCACAGGGCGGGTGCCACCACCAAGAAGGTCTTCTGCCTGGTTCCCTGTAACTTGGCTTCTCACATTGAGGGAACCGCCAGAAGGCCCTCAGAGTTGGACCTCAGTGTCCGGGTAGAACAATGGGGGTGGAGACGCTCCTTCAGGTATACTGGACCGAGGCTGTTTAGGGCCATAAAAGGCAGAAAAGAGCAGGTCATGTCAGCTTTTTCTGGTCAGTTGGTATACTTTCTTCACAATGTATGTCACTTCATCCACCGTAGTAGATAGGTAGCCGTGTTGGTCTGCCATAGTCAAAATAAAAAAAAAATTTCCTTCCAGTAGCACCTTAAAGACCAACTAAGTTAGTTCTTGGTATGAGCTTTCGTGTGCATGCACACTTCCGTATCTGAAGAAGTGTGCATGCACACGAAAGCTCATACCAAGAACTAACTTAGTTGGTCTTTAAGGTGCTACTGGAAGGAAAAAATATTTTATTTTGACTTCATCCACCGGTTAACATAGAACAGGGGTCAGCAACCTTTTTCAGCCGTGGGCCGGTCTACCGTCCTTCAGACCTTGTGGGGGGCAGGACTATATTTTTTTGGGGGGGTGGATGAACGAATTCCTATGCCCCACAAATAACCCAGAGGTGCATTTTAAATAAAAGCACACATTCTACTCATGTAAAAACACCAGGCAGGCCCCACAAATAACCCAGAGATGCATTTTAAATAAAAGCACACATTCTACTCATGTAAAAACACCAGGCAGGCCCCACAAATAACCCAGAGATGCATGTTAAATAAAAGGACACATTCTACTCAGGTAAAAACACGCTGATTCCCAGACCATCCGCGGGCCGGATTGAGAAGGCAATTGGGCCACATCCGGCCCCCGGGCCTTAGGTTACCTGTTAGGTTTCTGTGTGTTGCCACTGTGCAGTGCTTGGAGTCACAAGACTCTGTTTTGCATTCCAGACATTCCAGACTGTTGGAAGTCTCTTGGAAGACGGGAGACAGATGTGATGTTACTGGTTTCCTGTTCCTTTGTTTTTCCAGTTGTCTCTCTGCTCTCACAGAGAGAGGATGTTTCTTTTCTGCTGCGTAGTTAGAAAAAATCTTTGCAATGTAGCTCATATTTCTCATTCTTCCCTGCTGCTGGATACTCTGCGTAATGAGGGAACGTGCCTGGAGCCTTATCAGGGGCTCAGGTCGTTAATCATCGTCGGAGGTGATTCCGAAGGACTCAACCGGAGGATGAGCTTTTCCAGCTCGGTCGTAGCAGAGGCTCCGACATTGTCTACCCCTGACTTAGAACCATCGCTTTGTAAACAACACGGTTATTGTGGATTTGTGCTGATTTGTTTGCAAGGATGTTAGGTAAAGTTGCTTAATTATTGAGCATCCATTATGAGTTCACAGGGATGTTAGATAATGTTGCCTTGCAATTTCCAGTACATTTCCCCATCACTTTCCATAGTGTAACAAGTGTGATCTTCTGGGGAAGGAGGTGTAACCTGAATTTGCCAGTATGTGATTGAATCCCACTCATAGGCGCCGACTCCATGGGGCTTGAGGGGGCCCGAGCCCCCTCAAAAATTCGTTTGGGGGGGCTCAGCCCCCCCAATAATCTCCGGCGCCCCTCCAGCAGAGCGCCATCGTCGCTGCTCCCCCAGCCCAAAATGCACAGGGTCGGGCTGCATGCCTCCTGCCCTCCCTCCCGAGCAAAAGCTCCACCCAATTTCCTTCGGAGCTGATTAATAGGCGCAGCACGCTCTCCCCTATTCGCTCACGAGGAGGCGGTGCCACTTTATTTGCATATTCATGAGATTATTTATTATTCATGAGCTTTCCCGGGTCCCCCCAATATTTTTTATAAGTCCGCGTCCCTGATCCCACTCCAAAACAGTGGCAGACTGTAAGGGCCCAAAGAGTGGTGTTGGTGTTCAAGCCTTATTGACGAGGCATCCTTGCTTCCTGTTCCCATATTTGTTGGGATGGTGAAATATACTCGGAGTCGAGAGTGGATTTCATGCTCTTTATTCAGCTCATAGTGGTGAGGAGGAATGGAAGTTCCCCCTAAGTATCTGCTTTATATACATTATTTACACAATGGGCTGCACGTGATTGGCTAATTCCGGGGTTCTCCTGTAGGCCAATCAGGTTGTGGATTCACTTTCACCTGGAGCTGGATTGGGTGGCTCCTGTGGACCAATCATACTGCTGCATTGTTCTAGGACCAATCAGACTGCTGCATTCTGAATCCTATTGTTCTAGGACCAATTAGACTGCTGCATTTTGGATCCTATTCAACTCAGTACATACCAAGATGGACTGTACTTAGGGGTTTCCTCTGTCAGAACTGCTGTGCCTGCAATAGCCTCAAAGCAGCCATATAGTTATCAGGGGAGCTTTTTCGCAGCAGCGATGATGGGCAGAGCTTCCTTGTTAAATGTCCATCTGTCTTCTGGTATGCATATGGGGCCAATTTGAAAAAAGGCTTTACCACAGCTGTGTCACTGAGTAATGTGAATGTGGGAGGAGGAAACACGCCCAATCTGCACTCCATGGCTATATAATACATTTGTCATGCTCACTATATGGAACCTCCATGAGCAAACCAGGGATATTTTAGGGAGCAGGCTAGCAGGCGGGGCCCATGACTTACATCCTAGGAGCCTACACAACACAAAACACTGTTGCTGCATGTAGGTTTTATTTGATTTCTTTTTTTATCTTATATTTTGGAAATGTACATCCAGTACATCCAAGCTTCAGCTTGTTTAGCTTATACTGTACATAAATACAGCACAGCTTGCCTGGACTGCACACACCGCGGTGTATTCAGAATAAATGCCACGCGAAGACGAAATATATGAGGGAAAACCCCGCCTCCCCAGGGGAGGGTACCTTATCCAATCAACACTGGCCGGGGGCGCACGCGCAACAAGGCAAGAACCCTGCAGCCGCCGCCAACCTCAAGCCCCACCCCGCTGTTCCTTTCGGGCCACGCCCTTTTTCATTTTGCGCGCATGCGCGGGGGCTCGTCTCGCTCGCCGCCGCCTGGGTTCTTCTATCTAGCGGTATGAGTGGCAGGCCAGTCGGGCGCGCCTCCTTCCCTCCGTCAGGCGCGAAGAGGGGCGGGACGTGCCTCCCCTCCCTGCCCGCTGATTGGCCTTCAGTCTCGCTCTTCGCCCTCCCCCTCCCTGTCCGTCCGTCAGGCGCGAGGCAGGGGCGGGACGTGCCTCATCTCCCTGCCCTCTGATTGGCCTCCACGCTCGCTCTTCACCTTACTCCCTCCCTCCGCCCGGGCTCGCTCCCTCGCGAAGCGAATAACAAGCTGTGAGGGGAGGGAGCCGGGGAAGAGGCGGCGCCGGCGAGCCTGAGGGAGGAGAGGCAAGGCCGCAGGCGGGGCCGGGATTGCCTCAGCGGGCGCAGAGGGCGACGTTGCGTCGTGGCTGCCTGGCTGGCGGAGGGACGGACGGCCGCCCGTCGCCGGAGGAGAGAAGAGCCCCGAGCCCCGCCGGCCGCTCCCTGCCTGCCTTCGCCGCTGCCTTTCCGTGAGGGGAGAAGGAGGAGGAGGAAAGACCCGCCGCGGGGGGAAGAGCGGGCGAGCGAGAAGCAGCGGCGGCGGCCTCCCTTCCCTCCCCCGTCCCCTCACCCCCTCCAGCCCCCTCGCCCCTTCTCCGCCCCCGAGGGAGCCCAGCCAGGGGAGCCCCAGGACGGGCGGCGGCTCCTCCCTCCTCCTCCTCTTCCAGCTTCCCCACCTTCCTCCTCCTCCTCCTCTTCCTCATCATGTCGGCGGGCGGAGACTTCGGCAACCCTCTGCGGAAATTCAAGCTGGTCTTCCTCGGGGAGCAGAGCGGTGAGTCAGGCCCCGATCCTAGCCGGGGTGGGGGGCTGGGGCTGGGTGATCAACGGTGAGACACCCCCCCCCCAAATCTCCTACCTGGCTGCCTCCTATTTCACCCCACCCCGCAACACCGCGTCGCATCATTCCCCCCCCCCGGGCCGGTCCTGTTGGACCCGATCCAGGCGCAGGAGGAGACCTCGGATCGCTCCCCGCCGCCGCCGCCCTCCTCCTCCTTTCCTGCCCCCTTCATCGTGGGTGCGGCTGGATCTTTTCCACCCTCGGGATTTTGACGCCACCGATTTTGGCTCTATATTCTTCTGGAAAAGGAAAGAGAGGGAGGGAATATCCTCTCCCCCCCCCCGCCTCTTGAATCCCTTGGGGGCCAACACCCCCCTCCCAAAAACAACATCCCCCCCTCCCCAGAAACAGCCATCTTCCCCCTCTTGCTTGTACGTTGCTTGCATATTCCTAAGCAACCTCCCCTCCCTCGGATCGAGGCCCCCAAGCCAGCAGCCCAAATCCCTGCTTCCCACCTTCTTCCTGTCGTGGTGGGGAAGATGGCTTTGGTGCAGATGGAGGGAGTCATTCAACCCAGGCACGGATCTCTCCAGGCCTGAAGCTTGGAGAGCCTGTCTGGTGCTCTCTCTAGCATGGCCAGGTGCTTAAAGCGGGTGACACTTGTCTTTTTCTGTGCCTCTGTCATCCAGCACCTCCTTCCCTGCTGCCACTCCTGGTTGTTGTTGTTGTTGTTGTCGTCGTCCTCGAGACCTTGATTTTCTCCTTTGATTTTTTCATTTTCCCCCTCCATATTTAGGGTCACTAAAGGGGAGCCTTGCTGTTTCTCATTTCTAGGAACGAACAGGGCCACCTAAATCTTCCCCTTCCATTCCAGTGTAGAAGAAACCAGAGTCCATTGAAATGTTATCTCTCCCTGATTGCACCCGGTTCCTCATATTCTTTGTATATCTCTCCATCCCTTTCCCTGCCAGGAATAGATAACAAAAATGCAAAAAATAAAAATAGTACCCTATGGAAATCTCCAATATTTCAGCTGTTCCTAGGCATGAGATAATTCATTTTGAACTTCGAGGCTCAAAAGCCCCCCCCTGCTGTTGTTCCTCAAATGGGGAAATGTGAGGGTTTATAGTGTGTGTACCTGCTTTCAAGTCTATGTGAGGTCCTGAATCTGATAAAGGAGTAAGGATGGTAGGAATTCCTGTTCATTAAGGGTTGTGTGCAAATTGCTTTTTGGACCACTATTTTTTCCCTCAATGGCAACCCTGATCCTTTGTCAATATTCTAAGAATTGAATTCAACACTAGGTGATTGACCTTTGTAAGCTCCTGTAAGAATTGAGACCTTTCCCACTGCTTAATCCCTGACTAGATAATTTTTTGGAACAAGCAATTCATGGTTTTCAGATGTGGGCTTGGCAGAGTGGTTTGGTCCTGGTATGGTACACGTTCCATTTAGTAGAAGAAAAAAATAGTGGTCTTGGGGAAAGAGAAAAGCTTCAAGTAGAATAAAAGATTTAGATAATAGCATATTAAGCACTTTATTTTTAAAGAAACCACAACCTTGCTGATTGATGAATTCTCAGTTTCTGTGGCTTTACTGGGTGTGGAATGAGGTGAGAAGGCGGCCAGTTCTTCTTAATACATGTTTTCACAATTAAATGCTGTTCCCTCACAGAAAAACAACCTAATCCAATGATTCTAGTAGTCTAGACATTTACCATAGTAAACCTTCCTTCTTTTCACTTACTCTTCCTTTATCTACATGCCCACTTGCTTCTTAGGAGACTAGGCTTTGGTTTCCCCCAACCAATTTGCAGTTGGTTATTTTAGTCTAGAAGACAGGGACCATAGTTAAGTCATGGCATATCTAGATAGCAGAGCTGAGGGAGGTAGTCTTACACCATGGAGCGCTGGTATCAGCAAGTTAAACTGGATAAAATGAAAAGCGGTCTGGTGTCAATATAAAGCACCTTTTTATGTTCAAACACTTTCATTGGCCATTATCTGGATATGCAATTTTGGCTTCCCATCAAAGAGATCGCAATACTGTGCACATGTTTTCAGCCTACACAGGGAGTAAGTCCTTGAATTCAGTGGGGCAATAAAACATGCCCGTATCAGTCTCTACAGCCATAGCAGGCGCTGTAACTCTTCTATGGTTTGACTTTATCCTGGAAGCCAAAGGTACACTCTTCCATTGTCTCTCGAGACAGATGGATGCCAGCAAACTTCAGAATAGGCATTATAGGATTGCACGGTCAGTCGAATGAGAACTTGTAACCACTGTTGGTATTGAGAGGGCGATTCCAATTTTTTAATATATCTATATGTTATTCAAAACATTGAATAATAACATATAAATATATAATTGAAAATTATTCCCTTTTGGCATCCTTGTAATCTTTGCATCTGTCTTCTGCTTTAGAAATGATGGAAAGGAAATTAATCCATATCTGAGTGTGCTTTTTAGTGTTTCTGTATAGAGGTGGTGCATTTGGGGGCAATAGCATGCCCATGCTAAAGGTCACGTAGATCTGAGCAATCAAGGAGCTTTTTGCTAGTATTTAAAGATGGTTGTTTGTGCCAAGAAACTATTGATAAAATGAAGGCAAAGTGTTGGCCTCGGGCCTTTTGGATATAGCTGTTTGATATAATGTGATGCATAAATCTGAATAAAGCCTTTGGGATTGGCATCTCAGAAATACTTTTCTTTTAGTAGTTTCTCCCCCACCTTAGTAGAATTCTTCTCACACCAAAAACTTCTTGTATATTTCATGTAAATTGATAGGTTGATCCACATGGTGCAGTGGCCAAGGTGGTATAAAGATGGCTGACCTAGATATTGAACATCTCTGTGTAGGCTGAAAACAATGTTTGTGAAATTTGCAGTGAAATTGGTACAACTCTGAAGTGATGGATATGTTTTGTAAAGCAATGTAAGGTGTACAGTATCTTCTGTTTAAATTTTGCTCTCATAACACACACACACATATATATATATAGAGAGAGAGAGTATACACACACTCTCAGTCCTAACAACCTTGTGACTTGGATTAGGCTAAGAGGGCAAGACTAAACCAAGGTCACCCCGTGAGCTTTGTGGCTAAGGGGGCGATTAGAATCCAGGTCCTCTGGGTCTGAGTTTAATGTGCTAACCACTACTTCACCCTGGTTACTGTATGTTACTCATTCTTCTGTGCTGCGTTGATTGTATTTTATGTAGAAAAATGGAATAGCTTTGATTAATGGAAGCTGTAATTTTGCTATTTAACCTTTCTTTAGTTCCTTATTTATGTAGCAAAATTACATGTTGAGACGGTAAGAACTCCCATATGGCTTGTATAGTCTGTATAAGATGCTGTATAAAAGTATGCGAGCAGATGACGTAATCCAACTACTTTGCAGGCTTTAGAAGATTTAGTCTAGAATCGTCTTTCTAACTGGTCAGCTGGATGCATCCAAGATGCTCACAAGCAGGGTACTAACCCTCACTGTGAATCCCCATCTACTAGTAATCAGTGGCGTATCGTTCAGGAGGTTCTCGTTTGGTTTGTAAGTGAATATTAGCCATGATAAGCATCTGTCAGGATTTTTTCTATTAAAAACAGAAAGAAGTGGTTTCCATTTCATGCTTTAGTTAATTTTGCATTGTCAGGCAGGAGCCATATGCTCCTGCTACACCTTTGTTCTTTTTAGTGGCCTATTTGCCATTTTCTGAAGCATCTGACAGGTTATTAGGAGTTACTGTAAATCAGTATGCCAAGGCTCTGATCTGGCCTCTTGTGCAGGCTGCATAAATCTTCCCTTTAACTATGTGTTTCTAATTCTTAATTAAGTTTGTTAAAGCCCCAAATGCCTGCACAGAGATACCATGTGATCAAGGATGCTGCCTGAGATTGGATGCTCTGCAGCAATTCTATTTTTACATATGCTTCAAAAATAGAAGTGTGTTCTAGTTGGAGATGCAAGTTGAATCTGCTCTAAATAATATTGTGGCTTTTCTATCTTCCAGTCTATATCTGCTTGGACTGTGGTTATTTCTTAAGCTATAGTGTCTGATTGAACCACATTGTTGCATTCCTTTTCTTAACACTTTTGCTATATCAACACATATGAATACTGTATGCTTAAGACTAAAGATGTCCATACTGGTATATTTTTTTCTTGAAATGAAAGGTGGTATATAATTTATATAAATAAATAATGCGGCCTTAATGATTTTTCAGTTTGTCAGCCCAGTCCAGCTACTGTTGTTGTTCAGGTTACGATAGCAGTTTGAGACTGACTGCCGGTGTATAATCTTTGTACACTATACAAAGTTGTTTGGAATAATGTGTGGCTTATTCTTGATGCAGTGGGCAGATTCAGTTTTGAGACTAACTAGATGTAGCCTCCAAGGAAATTTAAAACATAAAGGCAGGATATAAATGCTTAAAATAAATTGAGGCCTTTTTGCTTTACCAACTGCAAATAATAAGTTAAAAAGTTAGCTCTTTGGGGAAAGAACCTAATTCCTAATGAATAGTTTTTTAAAGAACAGTTGGGTACATTGGCAATCTTTGGTTAAAAAAAATAAATTGAAACTTTTCGTCCTGCCTATGTGGGGAGGAGAGTGGGGAGGACTGTTGACTTACTCTATCCACTTCCACGTGGAATCTTTGCAGATGTGAATACCAGGAGGAGGTGGAGTGACGGGGGGACGGGACGAAACCCTCTAACCTGGATGTCAAGCTCCCAATGCCATCTGTCACTGCCAACATTTGCTTGGAAGTCAGGTTACAGGTATAAACTGTGCAAGTTTCAATCCTTTCCGGTGATGTAGTTGCTCAAAGGTCAACGAGGCAGCTGAGATCTGTAGATGATATTGCAAAACCAACAGCTCCTGTCCTGCAGGAATGGTTGAAAAGGGTGTGCTTGCTGTTTGTTTCCCACTTTAATCCAGTAGATTAGAATAGCCTTCCCTGATGAGTTAATTGATTAGTGTTTAGATCATGAGAATGCTGTTGGAAATTTATGGCTATCTGCAAGAGAAAGCAAGAAGAAAGTCTACTGGTGTTGGATCTGTTGCAGCAAAAAATACAGTACAGTGCCCTTGGAAGACTCAAAACAGCTTCCCTTCTTCTACTTTTGGCCCAGACTGAAAAGGAAGCAAGTACCAGGCTGTTTGCTTCCTTTCAACATACAGCCCTTGGTGGTTGTCAGCAGCATGCAGTCTCCTCCTGAAGTTTTCTTGCACCATGAGGGTACTGCAGATGTGCAGCCTTCATCTTCTGCTGGCTTTGGGGGCATTTAGGGGTTGATTTGCTCCCCCAATATCTTGCTGTATGGTTATGGGGGTGTTTCCACAAGCTATCAAGAATATTTTAGTGGATAAATTGTATTTAGAGAGTTAAGAACTATCTAATGTAAGTATTGCTAGGGACGCGGAGGGTGCTGTGGTCTAAACCACTGAGCCTAGGGCTTGCCGATCAGAAGGTTGGCGGTTCGAATCCCCGCAACGGGCTGAGCTCCTGTTGTTCAGTCCCAGCTCCTGCCCATCTAGCTTTGAAAGCACGTCAAAGTGCAAGTAGATAAATAGGTACCACTCCGGTGGGAAGGTAAACAGCGTTTCTGTGCGCTGCTCTGGTTCGCCAAAAGCAGCTTAGTCATGCTGGCCCCATGACCCAGAAGCTGTCTGCGGACAAACGCTGGCTCCCTCGGCCTATAGAGCAAGATGAGCGCTGCAACCCCAGAGTCGTCTGCGACTGGACCCAACGGTCAGGGGTACCTTTACCTTTAATGTAAGTATTGCATGTGTGGATACTATACACTAGTGCCTATTTAAATAATTTGGGAATGGTATGGCATAAGCTTTATTGGGCCCGGAATAAAAACAATATTCCCCACACCCAGTTTAAAAGGACATTGATTGTTTAATAGCCAAAGGCCTGAGAGAAGGGGGATTATTTTGACTGGCTCTTAAAGATATGTGACAAAGGCACTGAAGGAGCCTCTCTGGGGAGAGCATCCCACAAGCATTTAAAATGCTTTGACCCCAACATATCTAATAGATCTTCTAAGCTGACTCCCAACTGTTTGTTTGGTTGTTTTTGGTATTGTTGAGTAATTGCATCATATTGACTAAACATGTGCGTTTGTGTGTATGGCTATACAAAGGGATTGTACACTGTTGTGGTTAGCTTCATAGCAATTCCGCCATGTGATTCAAATAGGATAAGTTTGCATTAGTTACTGCTTCTTGAGCTCATGTGGTGTGCTAGGATATTTGATAGTATCTGGGAACAAGATTTTTTTGGTGTGTGTGTGTGTGTGTGTGTGTGTGGAGGAACACCAACATTATGGGTGATTTACATTCTGTGATTCTATGCCTTGGTGCTACAGGAGCAAGATTTGGGCTCATGTGCTTAGATTTTGCAGCAAACCAGAATTTGTTGGTTCAGATGTTTAACTGCTTGCTGTAGAGTTTGCTGCAAAATCAGAAGTTGAAGGGACTTCAAGTGGTGCAAGCCCACCTTTGATGGGCAGCGGGGCCTATATGGGAGCAGATATCCAGGCCGCGAGTTTCATAGTTCTGTATGCCAGCAACAGCACATCAGATTGGGGACATTAGCAAATAGGCACCAATGGTTAAATGACATGGAAGTGGCCCATTTAAAACTGGTCTCATTCTTTTTTGATAACTGAAACAATCTGGGAAGCCACCCAGAGTGGCTGGGGTAGCCTAGTCAGATGGGTGGCATGTAAGTAAGTAAGTAAATATCATCATCATTCCTCCTTAGTCTGTTTAGTTCCTTCAGCTTTTTCTCATGTAACTCTAAGCTTTGTTTTATTATTTCAGTTTTAGCTTTCACGTTTTAAAAACTCGGTTTTTTGTTTTCCCAGAATTGGTTTGTGCACCCCCATTAAAACTCACCCTTCGATCTAAGGAAAGCTGAAAGGATCAAATGTCTAAGGGTTGCCTCAAGGCAAAGAATCCCATTGACTTACGCCATTCAGACTTTGATCATACTCATGAGTGTGCGAGTCACTTGCATTGAATCATTTTCTGTGTCAGCACCTCTTATCTACCTTCTCCTAGCACATTGCTTCGAGTTAGTATGAGTGACTACATTAATCCGTGTTTATGGTACTGTCATAAAGTCTCTTTTGTTATCATTGACCATATCATATGAAAACATTTTAAAGGTACTCGAGGACACAAACTGGAACTTCAGGACTCTTGTTCAGGGATGATAATTTGAAGAATGATAGAGTTGGAAAGGACCCTGAGGATCATCCTCTCCAACTTTTTTTTCTAGATCACTTACTGCTACCTCAGAGTATGTAGATGAGTGACACTGTATCTTTTGTATAATTGTAAATTGTTTAGGATTTGGGCAGCTATGGCTAGAGGACTGTATGTGTTTTGCATTTACCCAATATTGTATATGTATCTTATTTTTTAAAAATTCTACACAACTTTCTATTAAAAACAAACTTTAGAGCACATTACAGCAATAAAACATATATTCAGGCCCTTTCTCTGTATATAGTGGTAAAAAATTCCAGCCTGTAACATCCAGTATTAATGATTGTGAAGTGCCTGAGCAGAGAGAGGTTATCAATAAATGCTGGAAGCATTCTACTGCCTCTCATAAATGGGGGCAGAGTATTTCAAAATATAGGTGCTACCATGGAGAAGGCCAGTTTCTGCATTGTCCCTAGATGAAGTTGTGCAGCCAACAAGACCTCTCCAAGGACCTGAGCAGTTAATAACAAGAACCTGGATATGACTCAGTACCTGACAGGCAGCATATGCAGTTCCTTCAACACAAGTAATATCAGCACAGGCAGGGTTGCCATACTGCCAATTTTCTAAACTTTTTTTTTTAACTCAGCAACTTTGGCAGAAAGAAAAAACCCCCAGCCCAACTGGCACTCCACTCAGTACCTTGGCTGCTGCATTCTGTACCAGCTACAGCTTCCAAACCAGTCCTAAGGGTAGCCATACAAAGAGCCCATTAGAGGAGTTCAGGCCATGAATCACAGTTGGTCAAGCTGTTACTGTGTAAGATTTTTTACAGGAGTGTATTCATCACCACCTCAAAAGTGGTGAGCTGCACTCCACGCCATAAAAATGCATTAACCACTCCCACACGCCTGCTCAGCCGTTGCCCCCTATGACTTGAGTAAGCCATGACAGGCAAATATTGAAATGATAGGATGTAGGCAGGACAGCTGCAAGTCCTCAGGCCACAAAAACGAGCTGATTCCACAAAAATGGGATAAAATGGTGCATTGGACACATGGCTTGGTACTGCACTAATGACAGTATTCAAGCTGGCATGAAGGTGAGCAATTTCATCCTCAAAATACCTAGCAAAATTGTCTCAGTAGGCAATTAACCATTCACAGGGGTAGATGTCAACAAGCCCTGCGCCACTCCGGATAGCTCTGCTGACAGGCTATTTCAGGAGGCAACAGAGACAGTAAAGTAGTCCTTCTCTGCCTTTACTGCTAGGTAGGTAAAATTATGCATTCTGAACACATTGGGTCAGTCGCACATTGAGTCTTAATGCCTTTTGTGTTCTAATAGTAGTCTGGCTTGTTTCATTGCCTAGAGCTGCTTAGAGAATCAGGGGCATGCTGGGCTCCATAGCACTGGAGAGGGAACCCAGAAGTGATATTTTTGATAGTCCTTTGTGATTTACCGTTCCATAGCGAGACTAAACCTCAACAGAACCACCGACTTCAGCTACCCAAAAATTATCTAGACTATCCTAGGAATCCAGTGGCGACCATCCTAATGGATCTCCTACCATGCAAGGGTTATGGAGGCAACCTGCTGTAAGACCAAACTTCACCTGGTAGCGGTGTGATCATGATAATAACAAGGTGATTTTCTCCACTACCAAATATCCAGACCATCCCCTCACAACACAAGGCAAAGACTTCAATTGAGCGTAATGCCTTGCTCTGTGCAAATTGAGACAGCCCCATGGTGTGCAAGATGCATTGTATTCAGTCAGGCCTTTGGTCCTTCTAGACCAGTATTGTGTACCCTGACAGCAATACTGTGTACCCTGGAAGCAGATTTAAGGCAGAGAACATACACCATACAAACAATTGGCAGTGTTCTTTCTCACCCTTGTAGCACATGATCCTTCTAACCTAGAGATGTTGGGAATTGCACTTGGGATCTTCTGGCTATAAAGGTCTGTAACTGAGCTGTAGGCCTTTTTCTATGCGTTTCATTTTGAGTTTTTGGGTTAGGCAACTCAGCTGCATCTTGCATTAGTCTAATAACATTTGTATAATCCAAAGATCTGAAACTATCCTGCTGTGTTAAACTGCTATTCCTTAGCTATCAGAAAATACCTAAATGCTTGTGGATTGTTGAGCAGGATTTTTACAGATTAGATAATCCTCCCTTTTGAGCAAGCATGCTTAAGTGACAAAACAATCTGCTGATTTGAAGTAGGCTTACAACGTGTACATGGTGTGTTTGTAATATGTATATGGGTGTTCAATGGGTTCTTGCCCTTTTACTGTTGGTACAGGTATGTTCAAAAAACAGAGAAACTGTCTTTATAGCTGTCACAACCAGTCACTTCTGCACACATGAGACCTTGACTGCTTAAAAAAAATTGAATTCAAATAATGTACATACACCGATCAATTGGAGAGGGGTTTCCAGAAATGTTGACTCGCTCTTATTTTGGAATCTCATATCAACTCTCTTCTAGCATCTTGCTGATGTTGTTGTTGTTGTTTAGTCGTGTCCGACCCTTCGTGACCCCATGGACCAGAGCACACCAGGCACTCCTGTCTTCCACTGCCTCCCGCAGTTTGGTCAAACTCATGTTGGTAGCTTTGAGAACACTGTCCAACCATCTCATCCTCTGTCTTCCTTCTTGTGCCCTCCATCTTTCCCAACATCAGGGTCTTTTCCAGGGAGTCTTCTCTTCTCATGAAACAGCTTCATAGATCCAACCTTAATTAGCATCATATAGTTCCCTGATGTGCCTTCTTTCTGATTAGTTGCAGTTCATGGATCTCCTAACTTCTCACCCTTGGTGAAGAAAAGACTCTTGGCTCCAATGCCTCTTCAACTGATTAACATTTTACAATTGTCCCATACAAAAGCTTCCAGGCCCCCAAAGAATGGTGTGGAATCCTCCTCCCTTTCAGCTATAGCTGCTTTACTTGGATTGATGAACATGGCCTTTCCCAGTCTACAGCCTCAGTTCTTACCTATACCATTCTCTTCCCTTCCATCCTTCACCATTGGGAAGCACACCACTGATCTTCCCAGGAAGTTAGTCACATTGGTTGAAAAAATCACTACATGGATCTGTATGATCTGACAAAAGAACTGATTTGCCGTTTGAGTGTAGTTACTAGTGAATGTTTATAACGGCGGGTAGCTGTAGAATTGGGAAGTCCCTTATTTAAGAAGTGTCAGTTTTTAGACATAGTTGTGTCCGGGATTATTAGGGTCATGGGTATGTGGAATTCATTTTTAAAAGCCTGTTTTTTAAATTCCCCTGTTGTACAAGTTTCTGGAAGTTTCAAATTCTGACCTCCTGGGTCCAAAGAGGGCTGATATTCTGTGCATTCAGGCAGACTTGGAAGACCACCTTGTTTGTAGTTCCACCTACCTTGGATTAAAGAAATCCAATTAAAGAGTTCTAGGCGCTGCATAGAGGCAATGGAATCATGTCCAGACAGATCGTGAATGGTGAGGTTGGAAGGGGGGAGGATCCCCACAATCGAAGGCTGGATTCTGCTGCCCCAGCCTTAGTCTCTGGCTACAAAATACGGGTAACGTGGTGAGAGCATTCTAAAGTTGGTACTGTTTATGCAGCTGTGTCTTCATTGTGCTAATTATAGTGCTACTTGGAGAAAACACTATTTAAACATTCAAAGCACTTCAAATGCCTCCTTGGTAATCCTTATAACAAACGGATAAGGTGGGTTGCTAATGTTAACGTACTGCTAATGGCTGAGGCTAAGCATCAGTGGCTCAGTTTAGGGACAGTGCTGCTCATTCAACAAATCACGGTTTATTGGTGTTGCAACAAAGCCACCTTTTGCACTTCTCTTCCCCAACCTCCTTGTGTTCCTGGTGAATTCATGTTTGTTAAAGCATAGTTTCCTGTGAGCCCAAAACTGTGAAACTAGCTGAAGTGCTGCCTCTAACCCTGATTTGTAAATTAGCATCAAACAGATTTACAGAGTTTTATCAAGCAGGGCATTGTTCTTGCTTAAGACCACCTAGTAAGTGTATGGCTGATGTGACATTTGAATTACCAGCTTCCTGGCTCAGTTCATTCTCTGTCCTGTGCATGCTTCTTGTTAGCTGATGTAGCTCCACAGTGGTACCTCGGTTTAAGAACAATCTGATTTCAGAACGATTTGGTGTACAAACTCTGCAAAACCGGAAATAGTGTCTTGGTTTGAGAACTTTACCTTGTTCTAAGAACGGAATCCGAATGGTAGAAGGGCACTGGCAGCAGGAGGCCTCATTAGGGAAAGCGCACCTCGGTTTGAGAAAGGTTTTGGTTTAAGAACAGACTTCCGGAACGGATTAAGTCCGTAAGTTTTGGCCATTTGCTTTGCCTGCTGATACCATTACTTGGTGTATGTGGTCCAGTACTCGTAGTGCAGCCTCCTCTCAATTACTGCAGGTAGAGAAAGGACAGTTCTTCGCATCCAGAAGTGTGTTCAGTGTGGAACTATCATTATAGCCTACTTGATTTACTAGCAAGTAAATCATACTGCATACACAGCTATGGGTGGTAATCAGATGTCAGTAGGAATGGCCTGCCTTAGTTAATGTGTCCATTAGTTTGATATTGCAGTGAAAGTCATTATGTCGTTAACCATTGGCTCTTTGGGGATGCATGAGCTGTGAGATTTTAAAAGCAGGAACCACGTAGCTTTGTTTAAAATGAGCTAGACATTTTCCCATAAAAACCTTGCGACTTTTATGAGACTGTAGCAGACTGTCCTCAATTTTGCTCACAAATATAAAGCTAATTCACTTTAGGGACGAAGACTATAGCTTTGAGTTATTACCATATGTCACCCTTGTTTGGAAATAGAAAAGTCACCAAAGCTCAAGGATATTAGTCTTCCTCCAGATGATGATACTGCAGCGATATGACTCCTTACAGGCCAGTGGGGCAAGTCCAGTTATCTGTAACTATATCTTCCCTAGATTGGTAGTTGCTTGATAGCTCCTTGGGCTGGTAGTTCTTGCATGGCTCCCACTGTAAGTCAAAGCAGTGAGAGAGTAGCTACTTCCACTGCAAGGAAACCAGAGTAAATCATAATGGGATCTTGATGGATCTCCTGTAATGTCTTGCACTACTTCAGTGCTTTGTGCTGACTAGAGAGAGAGAGAGAGAGAGAGAGAGAGAATGTGTATGTGTGCCTTTCACAGTGCTGTGTGAATTCTAAGCAGTGGAGTTTCCTGTCAAATTGGGTTGCTTGAGAGCAGCTCTATTGCAAGTATGCCTGTGTTCCATGTCACTCATCCTCCTTCTTCATTTGACATCACCCACTTGCAGATTTGGCATGTAACTTCATTACCTTTGACCTGTTGTGTAATGTCTGGCATGTGTTACAATGTCATAGGTTTCTAAAGTTATATTAATGTGACACACTAAAGTGGGGGGCATCATAAATGATTAACTGGACCTCAAGGCCTTGATGTGCCCTGCAGGTGGCTTAAGCGGTTGTGTTAGATTTTTCTGATTTGCGGAAAGTTTCCATAAGCATGGCCACTTAAAGTCTTTAATATTGTCTTGGTAGTGCCTAATATCTGAAGATGCGCTTAAATGGAAGGCCAGTATTTTCTCTTGCGCAGTGCCTCATTGATGGTTTGCCTCTCTAGGCCAGGCTTCCTCAAACTTGGCTCGCCAAATGTTTTGAGACTACAGTTCCCATCATCCCTGACCACTGGTCCTGCTAGCTAGGGATCATGGGAGTTGTAGGCAAAAAACATCTGGATGGCCGAGTTTGAGGAAGCCTGCTCTAGGCCATCTTAGAAGAGAGATTTGTATTCAGTATCCTGATAGAAGAACAAAATATAAAATGAAGAATCTTTTTATTATGGCATTTGATTACTGGTATTGGATAACTACTTAAAGCTGTAAGATTAACGGCAGAGCAGTCACAGCCTTTAAAAACTCTTGTCTGGCAGAACGTAAATGGGGAGCTATTCAATTGGGATATACGGATTACAATTTAATGAGCCTATCCTTGAAGTTCTGCTGTTGTTGGAAACTGACTAAACTGGTATGATCCGCATAGCTTGAAAGCATTGCCTTGCACAGTTCCATTGAGAATAAGGCATCTACTTGGTAAAATCCCTATGTGATGGGATAACCTAGTCATTTCCGCTTCTGCCTCTCATGAAAAGCTAGTCTTTCTTCAATGACTGCATTAAAGACAAAAGTGATGTTTAGGTTGGAAACCACAGGGCAGCTGTTAAATAAAGCAAAGAGAATGTTACGTTCTGAAGAAATATACTGTCTTTTAAAATGGAAATATTTACACTTAAAATAATTTTTAAACTCCTTTCAGCTATGTTAGCCTCCAGAATTTAGGAGTGCCTTTATTGATCACATGCCTTCTTAATTACTCAGTGAGGGGCATTTATATTGTGAAAACTATCTAAGCCTTCTCTTACGGGATTTTCACCATATTTTCAGTTGTTTTGTGCAGTAAGATGGCAAAGTAGCTCTGGCATCAAACAAATCTTTCTATAGCCACATACTCGGTCAGATGCCTCACTTCTTGAATACCTGATTTTATTTTGCTTAAGATGCCTGACATGCAAGTGAGACATCCATTGAAAAGCTACCACGTGATTAAGAAAACAGTTTTGAATGGGGAAAGAGGAAGGCAGGACAAAATAGGGGATAAATTATGAAGTGGTATGTATAAATAATAGAACTAGCTCAAGCCTCAAATTAAAGATGTCTGTTCTTTGAGTTTGAATGCCTTAATACAAAAGCCTTTAAAACATGTACATGCCTTCGAAAATTGATCTGACCAAAAGGATATAAAGCTGATACTTTTGTTTATTGTCTCGTTTTAAATGCAATCCTTTTTAGACTTGTAGTGGAAATTGCATAAATAGCATTGTAGAAGAAATGCAAAATGTCTCCTAGTCTACAAGGACTGTGAGCATGCAATGTTAATTATGTAACTAAAATATTCACGCTTAGTGGCAGCCTTTTTGAAACTTGCATTTCCACCAAATTCCTCTACTTGAAAATGTGGCCAGCTAGCAGTAGCCAGCCCTGTACCCACAACATGCACTTGTATCTGCTGCCTAAAACCTTTTGACACGTGTGATTGCTAGATATTCTCAGAACAATAGGTAACAAGCCAGTTATGTGGTCTAATTTAGAGACTATGGTGATTAAGTGGTATACAGATGGTCAAAATATGGAATAAAAATACCTTAACTGGGTGCAAGAAGAATTAAAAGAAGTGAGCAGCCCCTTAAAAATGGCCCTTGCTCCTAAACGTTATGTTCTTTGGCGATGCTCCCATGTACCGATAGCCTTCTCAGGAAAGTATCTGACTTGCTTTGGCTTTTCAAGAAAGGAACTCTGGCGACAGGTTGGTTTTTTTTTAGCACCCTCATAGATAAAACAGATGTGTAAGGTTTTAAAATCCCAGCCTGTGTTAAACTGTTAATTTGAAGGTTTCTTCTCCTTTAAGCAGACTCTCTAATAAAAGATCTGAACTTTCCCACCTGAAGCAGAATCTGCTCCATTGGCCATTGCATTAAATTACTCTCTTGAGAGTGAATATTGCTGCAGTTATGGTTTTGTCATGTGAATTATTACTAAAAAAATTAACGCCAAGTGACCTGAAAAGTGTTGCTGCTTGATGAGGTGTACTGTTGCTCAAAAGCATATGGTTCTCCCCCTTCCCCACTTAATCATATGGAAACTGGCTCCTTTCAGACATCACACTGAATTGTGGTACATGTACTTCTCATAGGCTTGAACTCAAATAATAGTTTTCAAATTTACAACAAGCAAACCATCTGGAGCTGTTGTCTGCTATCATTTTTTACTGTTATTAAATATGAGTTCAGGTATGTTTGACCACACTAATTCTCCAATCTGATACGGTAATAATAAGGGCAAGCTTTCTGGCTATAGGTAGAGAGCAGGAGGTCCAAATTTAGTTTTTGCTATATTGTACCATCGAACAAATAAAAGACCCTGAAAAACCTAGGGGCTTAAACCCCTCCTCCCCAAATTGAGGTGTGATTTGCTGCTGGGAGAAGCAAAAATTCTGTTCTAGGCATGCTTAAGTTTTTATGATGTCCTTTTGTCTTATCAGTAGTAACTCAAGGACCTTCAACATTCCAAAGGTTGCCCTAATTAGGCATTTCCATTGGCTTCCAATACAGATGCATGTCAATCATCCAGTTAAAGCCCTACGTTTCACATTAAGTGTGGCATGATGGTTGCTGGAACTAGAACAGGTGACTTAGTAGCATCATATAGCTGTTTGTAGGGACGCAGGTGGCGCTGTGGGTTAAACCACAGAACCTAGGACTTGCCGATCAGAAGGTCGGCGGTTTGAATCCCCATGACGGGGTGAGCTCCCGTTGCTCGGTCCCTGCTCCTGCCAACCTAGCAGTTCGAAAGCATGTCAAAGTGCAAGTAGATAAATAGGTACCGCTCCAGTGGGAAGGTAAACGGCGTTTCCGTGCACTGCTCTGGTTTGCCAGAAGTGGTTAGTCATGCTGGCCACATGACCCGGAAGCTGTATGCCGGCTCCCTTGGCCAATAAAGCGAGATGAGCGCCGCAACCCCAGAGTCGGTCACGACTGGACCTAATGGTCAGGGGTCCCTTTACCTTTATAGCTGTTTGTATTTGGCTAGCCAAGACTGTGTTTGCCTGTTTTTGGCACATAATATTTCTGTTGCACTTCATATATAAAACACTGATTTCTCTCCATGTTTGGCTTCCTTGGAGTAACTGAAGTTAATGAATGAAAGGGTTTGAAATTCATGCTAACTGAAACGTAACAAACAAACCTTTATTAAGATAATAACGATGGTCTTAATGTCAGAGCACTGTGATATACACTACAAACTTGAAGGTGTTTCTGAAGATGTTGAAACCCCAGTATCTGCCACTTATCTGCTCATCCTTGGACAGGACTGTTTGGTCCCTCTACAAGCAGCCAAGATGAAGCAACACCTGCCCCTCTGTCTCCCGTTTTTCCTTCCTCCAGTGCTTCAGCACTGTCCTGGGTGTCTGTCCCAGCCCTTTAGCGCTCAGCCCAGTGGCCAGCATAGTCCTGTGTTTCTTTTCTTGGCAGTTCTGTGACAATTAAATGTGACTTCCCCACATCTGATTTTAAAGACCCAGTAGCCCCTTAAGTCCAGAAAACGTTGGTAGCAGATGGAGATAAAGAGTAGCTGATTTTCAGTGATTCTGGATCTCTTACTTGCACTTAATGATAGATAGATAGATAGATAGATAGATAGATAGATAGATAGATAGATAGATATTGCATATTTCACTGCAGAATCTAATTGGAATTGCTTTCTTTCTGCCATGTGGATGTTCACAAGACACGCTTCTTAGCAAGATGCCTGCGCTCGCACGTGCACACACACCGGCAACCTATATCAGTTGCTACTTTCTGGAGCCAAGTGTTACCCGGCTAACTTCCTTCCTTCCTTCCTTTGGCAGTCTTCCTTCCTTCCTTCCTTCCTTCTTTTGGCAGTGGTGGAGATCCATGGGGCAAACCTAGCTGCCTTTTCGGAAAGTTCTTTGCTTCCCTAGGATCTCTTGCTCAAGGTCCTCCACAGCCCAAGGGATTGCACACCACAATGTAATCTTCTAAAGGTTGCTTATAATGACAAGAAGTTTAGGGGAGAGAGATTACACTGAGTAGTCTTACAAATGTCAACCAAAAGTTGGATCTCAGATTTAACTGTTGCTTTGCTAGGGTTGAAATGTATCCTGAAATCTGCCCACCCTGCATAATTTAAAAACCTTTAAAATTTGTATTTCAAGCTGTAAAAATGCCTCTTGCTTGGTATTTACAAGAATATTGTAAAGGGAATCTCCTGAAAGGAATCTGGCTTGGATTGGTTTTTCTGGTCAGTTTCTATTATTTTGATGTATTTTCTTTTTTAAAGAACAGTTAACTCTTGGTTGCTTAACTTTCTGTATCCCAATTTCAGACAGACAATATTTTTTTAAAGTTAACATCAATGTCCAGACTTGAGCATGGGGATGAGCCCCCTGTTGATACTTTTTCCAGAGAGCTACACATTTGTCCCTAAATGTTGGGGTGGGAATGCTATTGCTTATGTACTTGATTGCATCTTAGGTGTGGATTGCTGCTGAAATAGTGCTTAAGGATGCAATGGCAGGTGCAGCTCAGAGGGGTTCTGGAGCCTTTGTGTCTGGCATTTGTTGTCTGTAATTGCTGATTAGCTCTTCCTCTTATCTTTGGGGAAAAGATAATAGATGTAATCTTCAGGCTGTGGAAAAAAACATGCACCCTCAAATATCTTGCCACTTGAAAGAGCTTATCATATTGTTAATAGTCTGTTTTCAGGGGGCAGGAGTGGCTTACCTTACCTATGATATTAAAAAGGTTTAGAAATACTTCCTTTTGCATGCTACTAGCGCCTGCTGCTGTGTGTTTCTGTGATCTGACTACTCTTGCACTAAAATCTCAAGTGGTATTACCAATAATGACATGTGGAATTAAATAAAATTCAGTTTGAACTATTTATCGCTTTCCAAGTGCTTCAAATATAACAAGCACTGTGTGGAGATTAGGGAACAGGACTGTAAATCTTCAGGCAAAGATTATCTGATATTATTTTTATTTGATTTTTGAAAAGCATAGTACAAAAAAACCCCATCAACTTGACAAAGAACTACAACAAATGGTATAATCTCTCAAATAATAGCAGCATCAAGAGGAAAAGGAAAAAAGCACTTTGAAAAAAAGATATACATATTGACACTGAGCAGAATAGCAAGCCTATCTAACATCTCCAGATAAGATTTTTCCCCACCCAAAAAGCTAGTTGTGCTCCTTGGGGTCTGCTCTGGGTTTGTATTTTAAAGTTACTTAATATAAGCAGTATTACTGATCTGACAAAGTACTCTACATTTCTAGCGTAGCTGGCAGTCCCTGCAGCCTCTCCTTCTCTGACCAATGGATGCAAGGACAGCTGTGATTATATTTCTTGGAGGCAGGGGATGCAACCTCCCAGGAGCCTTTTGTCAATATATTTTATCTGGCCATCTGCTAATACTTAGAACTTAATTAATATGCCCTGGTTGCATCCAAATTGGACTACTGTTGCCTTCCCCTAGTGCTTCCAGATGTTTTGGACTACAACTCATTCCACAGTCCTGCAGCCAGGATTTTTGTTAGGGGCGGCAGACATTTTGTTGGGGGGGCAGAACCTCAGTTTGCTATATATTTTAATTGATTTGTGGGGGGCAGCTGCCCCTCCCTTGGCTACACCCATGGTCCTGTTGTAGACGCTATATACGTCTTTAATAATATCTTTAATAATGATTTTAACTAATTGACCTGAAATGGACATTGAGCTAATTGGCTTGTTATTTCCTGAACTCCCCACCCACACCCCACAAACCCTTTTTTTAAAAAACGCTGTTACAAACTTTCCTTCTATCATTTTTTTTTGGGGGGTTGTTTCTTAAAAAAAAGATCATTGAGATATAAACTATGGATTGTGAAAAAGATGCGCAAATTAAGCAGCTTTTAATATTTCAATAAGTATGTTTGTTGCCCTTAAATTTTATACACAGGGCAGTTTACTAAAAGAAGGAAATATGAAACCTAAAAATACAATTGAGTGCATAATTTTGAAATACAGATAATTGGGGGGGGGGACCTTTCCCCAGTGGGACGCTAGGTTTTTGACACTTTTGGGTGCAGAATACATGCATTCCTAGCTAGGATAATAGATGAAAATTCCAAAAGATCACAACACAAGACAAGGATCTCTAAAACTCAACACCGCATCTTCTTCCAATCATCTTTTCTCTAAACGTGTGATCTGAGTACTACTTGCTTGAAATCTGGCTCTTGTAGAGGTGATAAACCTGCTGCTTTTCTTAAGCTAGGAGAGCACTCTTAGGAATGCACCAGCAGCCAGCAAGTAGTCTGACAGGCAATATCTAAAGTAAACAAGATTTTTCATGCCTGACTGGAACTAAGCCCTCCAGTTTGCACTTGGAGGCAGACAAATTGTGATGGGAGAATAGGATCTGCTGCCTTTCCAGGCTTATCTGCAGGTGGAGCTTGCTTTTTCTTTTTTTTTGTAAGCTCTCCACTGTACAGAAGACTGCATAGGTTGCTGATGTAAAGTCAGAAACCAGAGACTTCAGTATTGCTTTGAAATCCATCTGTATACGTTTGCATTGAAAATGCGCACAAGTTATTCCCAGATAAAGGCAGGAAGGAAATTCTCATAAGGCTAGACAATAGATTTTAAAACATTGGTTTCTTCCATTTGGAATATGGAGAATATGGGTTAGGCTATTTCATTAGCAGTGTAAAAAAATGTAAGCATTTCACCAGGGCCTGGCAGCCTGGGCTCATCACACTTTGGGTCTAGAAACTGAGGATAAGAATATGCTTGTAGGAGCAAGTTCTGTTCTCAGTGCCTCCCGCTGAAATTCAGTGGAACTAAGTAAATGGGTAAATAGCAGAGACATCACCTTGCCAACAAAGGTCCGTATAGTTAAAGCCATGGTTTTCCCAGTAGTGATGTATGGAAGTGAGAGCTGGACCATAAAGAAGGCTGATCGCTGAAAAATTGATGCATTTGAATTATGGTTCTGGAGGAGATACTTGAGAGTCCCATGGACTGCAAGAAGATCAAAGCGATCCATTCTTAAGGAAATCAGCCCTGAGTTCTCACTGGAAGGACAGATCGTGAAGCTGAGGCACCAATACTTTGGCCACCGCATGAGAAGAGAAGACTCCCTGGAAAAGACCCTGATGTTGGGAAAGATGGAGGGCACAAGGAGAAGGGGACGACAGAGGACGAGATGGTTGGACAGTGTTCTCGAAGCTACCAGCATGAGTTTGACCAAATTGCGGGAGACAGTGGAAGACAGAAGTGCCTGGCGTGCTCTGGTCCATGGGGTCACGAAGAGTCGGACACAACTAAAAGATTAAAAAACAACAACAAGTAAATGGGATATAGTATCAGAGTTGAACTAGAGCAATGCCTGCCTCTTGTCCCAGCCACCAGATATTTTTAAACTTGGCCTGACAAACATACCTTTCCTTCTTCTATATAAATGATTTGTATTATTTGCTTCTATGGAGGAAGGGGGAACAGGAGTAAGACTCTGCCTTGAACTCCCAATGTACATCCTCCACCAACAAGGACTTCATGGTTGGGAAGTAGCATACAAGCATTCATTCAGCAACTTCTTGCTTTCCAGACGACATAATAAACGAGCATTTCCCCACTTTCTCTTGAGGAGAAGTGGAAGAGGCTATGAATCTAATTGTGTGGGGTGTTGGATCTTCTTCAGTGACGATATCTGCAAAATTCTGCATGTATTTTGCATTTGGTGTGATCCGGTTATCAAGAGTCTACTTCCATTACCATAATGTTGGTGTTGATATTTGTGTGCTGCTGAGAATGGGGCTAATTTAGGGTTGATTTCCCCACCCCACCCCCTCTTCCAGTGGAGCCAGAGTATGCAGAATTTTCTCTCTTCTGAGGATGCTCTCCTGCTAGCTGGGTGTCATTCCTCATTATTTCATGCCATTTCACTCTACTCTAGCTTCCATTTCTGCTTCTTTTACACCAGACAGTCATAAATATTCATGCGGGCTTCCGTCATCCCTTTAGTCTTGTATACTTAGCTCATGGCCTGTTACTACTACTTTTTTAAAGGGCTTTGTCTTAGCATGCCAGTGGAGAGGGCTGCTTAGTGTACTAATGCTTGAGACTCTTGGCTTTGCAGTCTCCCTTTTGAGAGCTGCAGACTCGCTTTGTGTTTGCAGGTCTTTTTTGGAAATTTAACCATCAGTTGCTGCATCTGGATGATGATTCTAGAGAATTTTAAACATTCTTCCGTCTAACTGAATTTTATTGTGAGTTTCCATATTATCTCACCCACTTTATATACAAGTCACAGTATACTCTGTACTCTTAAATATACATTTCTTGCTGTGACTCTAGCATGTCTCACCATATCTCTCTAAGCTGTTTAACTTACAAAAACAGGGGCATGTACTAACTAGCATGAAATTTGGCCCCAACTTCCTACAAATCCTCAAACAAATATACCCCCAAGCCTCAGCAAAATGCAGAACTAACAATATGGACTCTAATACCACAGCAGTCCAAAGAGGCACAAAACAAGGATGCCCATTGTCTCCCTTCTTATTTATCCTGGCTCTGGAACCCTTAGCAATCCGAATCCAAGCAGCCACAGACATCAAGGGAGTGGAAATAAAAGGCAGAACCTATAAATTAGGGCTCTTTGCTAAATTTACTTGTAGGCCCGACACCATTGCAAATGGGTTGAGTTCTCTGATTAGAGAGGTTGCTGTGTTTAAGGTGTCTGGTGTTGTGGCCATTAGGACATCTGCAAAATCAGAAGCTATGTGCTTCAACACCCCTCCTCACACCCAAAAAGAACTCACTAATGTCACCAATATAAAACTTTGCCACACCAAGTTCAGATACCTAGGGGTACAAATAACCAGAAACGTCAATAAATTATATCTCCACAACTACAAGCCCCTGTGGCGCCAAATAAACAAAGACCTAAAGAGATGGAACAACACGAATTTCACTCTCTCAGACAAAATAGCCATGATCAAAATGATCACTCTCCCAAAACTAACCTACCTATTCCAAACCCTCCCAATCTGGATTCCCCAAACCCAACTCCGCAAATGGCAGGGAAAGCTACACTCCTTTATCTTCTCACACAAAAAACCAAGAATAAGCCCCGAATACCCGCACCTCCCCACCTCAGAAGGAGGATGGGGAGTCCCCAACATAGAAACATATTACATTGCCAACCAAATACGCCATATAATCCCATATATACTAGAAGATGAGACAAAACAATGGATACACCTAGAGAGGGGCACAATTGAAAATACCTGCACCACAGCATACCCTCTCCTCCCAAACAAATTTAAGGAAAATTCCCACAACACTTAACAGGTACACACAGACCACGCTCAAAGCATGTAAAACAGTAATAGGCAAACTATCCCCAGTCCCATCCCCATTAATTCCCCTGGCGTACCACCCATTATTCCACCACGCAGCACAAAACCTCCAAACCTGGCAAACCAAAGGCTTATATCGCCTAGTAGACTTCTATAAAAATAACAAACCTCTGGCAACACAAGAAATACAAGACAAACTAGAAGACACCCAAATGCCCTGGTTAACACATCACCAATTACATGGCCTCTTAAACAATCCAGTAGTAAAATCAGTAGCAACTAGGCTCCTGACAACCTTCGAAGACCTCCTCCTAACAACAAAGGGACATGGTAGAGGGATGGTATCTGCAATGTACAAAATACTACTCCAAAATCCCACGAACTCCCTAGACGCGTGTGCAGACGCGGGTTGTGAACGTGCATCCTGCACGGATCACGTTCGCAACCCGAGCGTCCACTGTTTACACTCTCAGGATGTCTGTCCAGTGCAACCCCCCCACCCCCAATTTGAGCACCAAGGAGAACTCCCATTCTATACATTTGTGTGTGTTTTTTTTAAAAAATAATGACACACAAATGCTGCACCAATGATTACTTGAGAGAGAATTGTAGAAGCTCAGAAGATCATCAGTGCTCAGAAAGAATGGTCTGATAATGTAAAAGAGGAGGGTAGGAGGCAATACTAACTGGTACAGTGGTGCCCCGCAAGACGAATGCCTCGCAAGACGGAAAACTCGCTAGAAGAAAGAGTTTTCCATTTTGGAGGTGCTTCGCAAAACGAATTTCCTATGGGCTTGCTTCGCAAGACGACAATGTCTTGCGAGTTCCTGCTGGTTTTTTCCCCTTCCCCCCTTTTTCTAAGCCGCTAAGCCGCTTATCAGCTGATCCGATCAGCAGACAAGCCGCTGAAAGCAGCTAATAGCGCTAATCCGCTAATCCGTCAATGGGCTTGCTTTGCAAGACGAAAAAACCGCTAGACGAAGAGAATCACAGAACGGATTCTTTTCGTCTTGCGAGGCACCACTGTATGTCCCTCATTTGCACGAATGTCTCAGGTGGGGGTCAAGGAGTTGATCAAGGGGGAAATACCTTTTTGAGTGGAACAGAAAGTGTGTCTCCAGTTTTAATCTGGGAAATTGCCCTTGGTGCCATTTTAAGAAACATTGGTGGGGAATTTGGCAATTAATTGCAGGATGCTAATAGCTTTTCCTCTTCCTCTGTGTTAACAGTCCAGAGGACTAAAATGTATTTTTTTAAAATCACAATAGGAATCTACCTGCAGCCTATGGGCTGTACAGGCACGTTCCTTACAAGTAGCCGTTCTCTAAAGAGCAGAGTCATTGTGAATCTAAAATAAGAGAATCGAAAAGCATTTGCAGCGAACCAACTTTGAGGAGCTGATAAAAAATACCGTATTTTTTGCTCTATAAAACTCACTTTTCCCCTCCTAAAAAGTAAGGGCAATTGTGTGTGCGTCTTATGGAGCGAATGCAGGCTGCGCAGCTATCCCAGAAGCCAGAACAGCAAGAGGGATTGCTGCTTTCGCTGCGCAGCGATCCCTCTTGCTGTTCTGGCTTCTGAAATTCAGAATATTTTTTTTTCTTGTTTTCCTCCTCCAAAAACTAGGTGCGTCTTGTGGTCTGGTGTGTCTTATAGAGCGAAAAATACGGTAATTTACAGCTTTATTTGTAGGCAGCAAATTGCCTCACAGTGGGACTAATTTTCCAAGGAAGTGATTAAAAGGCCAATTTTCAAAACCTTAATGTAAAATTGGCCAAAGCACCAGTTAAAGAGCAGAAAGAGCAAGACTATTTGTGCAGATAAATTTCATTTCCCCCCTCCTCAAGTTTTACTTTTGCTCTTTTCTCCCACTCCCTAAAATTCCTGATCTTGCTGCCCAGAGCAATTATGGCAATGACTTGCAATTACAACAAAGATTCCTTTTCCACAGTGCTGAGGCAGCGTGTTGTTGGATGGACAGTTACAGGAGCAGCAAATAAAAGAGCATGTTAATTGGAACCACTGTAAATTAGTCCCACTGTCAGGCAATTTGCTGCCTACAAATAAAGTAGGGAGAAACAATATGACAAATACAGAATTTTGACCAATGTGGAAAGAGGTTAGTGTTTGTGTGCCCGAAAGGCAAGAGAAAAGAATGAACAGCAGTGAAACTGGCCTAGTCGGTAATGAAAGAAGCAGAACATGCATTTCAGGCAGGTGAATGTTAACCCAACCTCTCATAAACACTTCTGTGCCTTTGGTGTCTCATTTTGGTTCGAATGTAGAATTCAGCAAACCAGAAGAGATGTTAATGAGACGTGCTTATCTCCTTGTTATATTCATATATGTTTGCGGAACCATGAAAGGTCCAACTATGTGTTTTAATGTTGCAACCTGCCCTGTAAGTTTCACTCTAAGGGTGGTGGTGGTTGCTATTCATTATTGTTACTCCCCAGTACTCTCCAGTACATTTTAACACAGCATGGTTATGGACAGGGCTGCCATTGTTTTGTAAAACTCAGTACAGTGGTGCCCCGCAAGATGAATGCCTCGCAAGACGGAAAACTCGCTAGACGAAAGAGTTTTCCGTTTTGGAGGTGCTTCGCAAAACGAATCTCCTATGGGCTTGCTTCGCAAGACGAAAATGTCTTGCGAGTTCCTGCGGGTTTTTTCCCTCCCCCCCCTTTTCTAAGCCGCTAAACCGCTTATCAGCTGATCCGATAAGCCGCTAATAGCGCTAATCCGCTAATCCGTCAATGGGCTTGCTTCGCAAGACGAAAAAACCGCTAGACGAAGAGAATCACAGAACGGATTCTTTTCGTCTTGCGAGGCACCACTGTACTGTATTGGCCCGAAAATAAGCTGCACTGTTTTCCAAATTCTGATGGTGAAAAGTTGAAGTGTGGCTTTTATTTGCAACCTTACGCCGCTGGCAAAGTGGTGTGACTCCCCCCCCCCCCTCCCTGCAGCCTGGGAGTGCAGGGCAACGGTGTGCCTCCCACCTGCTGCTCCCAAGCCTCCCCATAGCCATCGGGGGGGGGGGGGAGGCCAACGGCAAAGCGGCACAGCTCCCCCCCCCCCAGTATCCCGGGAGCACAGGGCAATGGCACCCATCCCATCTGCAGCTCCCAAGCCTCCCCCAAGACACTGAATTTTAAAGGTGCAGCTTATTTGTGGGTGTGGCTTATATTCATGCCAATGCGGTATCTCACTTTTGGACAGCAGGCTGATCAAATGAATCAACTCATAGTTGCTTATTCTTAATGTAACAGCGAACTGGAACACCAGTGATTAGAAGCAGGTGAGCAGGTTACCAAGAATCACTGGTGGGAAGTGCTGCAGTTCAAGCCCATATATCACAAGCACGACTGGAAGTCCTCTGTAATAGGTGTGTGGGGCCTAGTAGTGATTACTTATTGGTGAGGAACAGCACTTTGTGCATACTTATGCAAAGAAACTCTTTTACCTGTGTTCCAGAGCAGAAGCTTGGTGTTGAGAACAGGTTGTAGCGCTAATGGATCAAATTAAGCCCACAGAGATGATGAGCAGAGCTCTTGCCCATGCTTTCTGAGTGGGCTCTCATCAGCAGGTCCTGGCACATCATAGGTATGTGCTCATTGTAGCTAGCGAGACAAGCAACTTGGAAGCTGCAATGCAGGTCTCTTTGCAGTTGCACCCAGCGCTTGGCTGGCACCAGCCAGTTGATTCAGGGATCAAGATTGATTTGAATGATGAACCTATTCGTACTTTACTTTGTTGGAATGAGAACTGAAAAAGCAAAATATAGAGGTTCTTGCCCTTATTTGAGTACAAAATAGTATATGTATTGTTTTGTGTTTGTTTTTAATATGCAGTGTGGGGAATAGCTACTTGGGCTTTGGTTCAATGCCAGTTTACCTCTTAGTGTGATTTCATGTTGGTGCATCCTATTGCCCTCTAATTTTATTTTATTACTCTTTCAGTTTAAGGTTACTCATTTTGTCTACCGAGGTTCTGTTTAAGGTGCCTATTGCACTCAGCTTTGAACTTTTGGAAAGCTGTCAATACATTTTAAAATAAATTTTCAACTGTTCAATCCAATCAGAGGAGCTTCTAGATGGAAACAGGGCGGGGGGGGGGAGAAGGTTCCCAGAAAATACCTGTTGGCTCCTCCCAATGGAATGGAATCAAAGCAGGGTTGCATATTTGCCTTTCCCCCATCCATGCATCAATTCTTTGCACAAAGCGTGCAGTTCAAACTCCTCAATTATGTAGTGGTAGCCAGGGAAATAGTTGCAAGACTTGCATTTTAGCTTTCCAACACCAGAGTCATCATTGGCAAAAAGAATGCTTTCAAATAGCTGAACTAAAGTTATAGCAGTGTAGCCATGTAGATAAGTGCTAACCCTGAAAGCTTGCCTATGTTCTGTCCTAGAGCTGTTGGAGGGCAATGCGACCAAATTCCTTGCCAAGACAGGACCTTTCTTTTCCTCAAGCCACTGGCTAATTGCCACATTTCCTTACATTTTAATTTGACTGGTGTGCAGAATTATGAGATGTCACCATTTTGTGTGAACATTTGCCTAAAAGCTCACCATTGCACATGCAAGCCACTGAACGACGACTGAGGCAGTAGACTCCCCTCCTGCTCTCCTAGCAGTACATGATGTTCCTGGCTGCTTGGATCCATGTGAGCAGCTGCTCCCGCTAGAAATAGCTGTTTTAGCTTTCCTTGCTAGCTTTCAGAAATATACTCTTAAATGTCTGATATTTAGACATTGAACTTTCCACTCAGTACTTGATGTGCTTAGCTGATGTGAAAGAGCTGTTCCATAGGCTATCCTGTTGTGTATGCATTGGCTGCTGTGAGATTTAGGCAGAGCTGGGAACCAGGCTTAAATTTCCATTTCGGGCTTATCCACACTTACCTTACCAGGCATGGTATGCACTTTAAAGCTCTTTATCCAGACACCCTCTCCCCCTCTTTTTGCTCTGGAGTTTTCCTGCAAAAACCCGCTCTTCAGAACTCGATCGGAGCAAATGGCAAACTGCAGAAAACCCAAATTTGTTCCAACTGAGCACTGAAGAGCTTTGAAGCCTACATCTGTGCCTGGAAAGAGTGGGGCAAACGTTGTGCGGATAAGCCCTCGGCATTAAAAGTCGCTGGGCAGCCTCTGATGAAAGTGGTTAGCACGAGGCTTTTAGAATTCTTCTTAGCTGAACCCACCCCAGAGTATTTACCTGGTAGAATGTAATGTAAGCAGAAGAGAGTTCTTAAACATGTAAACTCAGACTAGCTGGGCATTGTATCCTTTCTACCACTGGTCGGTTTATCCTCCGGGCCCTGTGGCAGTTCATTTCCTAGGGTAAAATCCTAAAAGAAACTCAACAACTCAACTTCAGGGTAAAATCCTAAAAAAAGCAAAAGCTCAACAACTTTGGTCGGCCTTTGGGTCGGCCATCACGGCCCTTCACTTCATCAAATCTGGCCCTCTTTGAAAAAAAGTTTGGACACCACTGCTTGTTTCCCCCTCTGTCTAATGATTAGATGGGGAAGTGGAAAAATATCTGCTTTTGCAAAGATTAGCCTTCCACAAGCTGGGTTCTGGCCTGTGGAGTCAAAAGTACCTCCATGCTCAGCCACTACTTTTTTGGACTCTCTTAAATATTCTGTATGCTAGCTTTATCTCCAGTAGTTAACATATGTTAATTTAGAATCATAGAATCATAGAGTTGGAAGAGACCACAAGGGCCATCGAGTCCAACCCCCTGCCAAGCAGGAAACACCATCAGAGCACTCCTGACATATGGTTGTCAAGCCTCTGCTTAAAGACCTCCAAAGTAGGAGACTCCACCACACTCCTTGGCAGCAAATTCCACTCTCGAACAGCTCTTACTGTCAGGAAGTTCTTCCTAATGTTTAGGTGGAATCTTCTTTCTTGTAGTTTGGATCCATTGCTCCGTGTCCGCTTCTCTGGAGCAGCAGAAAACAACCTTTCTCCCTCCTCTATGTGACATCCTTTTATATATTTGAACACGGCTATCATATCACCCCTTAACCTCCTCTTCTCCAGGCTAAACATGCCCAGCTCCCTTAGCCGTTCCTCATAAGGCATCGTTTCCAGGCCTTTGACCATTTTGGTTGCCCTCCTCTGGACACGTTCCAGTTTGTCAGTGTCCTTCTTGAACTGTGGTGCCCAGAACTGGACACAGTACTCCAGGTGAGGTCTGACCAGAGCAGAATACAGTGGCACTATTACTTCCCTTGATCTAGCTTAGTTCCCTTGATTTAGCTTAGTCCTTTGGGGTTTGTAAGAAAGGGTCTTTTTGAAAGATACATCTTGTTTTATGTAAAGCCTTTCTTTGAATTTTCCTTGAATCTTTTCTAGGGAAAGAATTTTTTCATTAAATTTCATTAAATGGAACTAAAACAAAGCCCTCGCAGTAGGTAACAGAGTAGCAGAAATCAGTTAAGGTAGCAGGCTGAATGGCTATTTGAAACTAAGCACCAATTGAGAAAGTTTCATAAAAGTTTAAGTATTTTATGAAACCTGACCTGCGAACCCCCAAGATTGTTGGCAGAGCTCTAAAGGAGCACTCAGAATAGTGGTAGTAAAATGAAGCTTGCTTTCCATAACAAACAATAGAAATAGTTTCTTACAGAATAAAACGCACCTTAACTGCCTTCTAGCTTTTGGTTTGGCCATGCTGAAAACACACTCTGATTTCAGCAACAGTATTCATTAGAATCCACAATCTTGGCATCCATTAAGTTTCCAGGCACTTTTGCTTTCAGAGAGCATCTTATTATTTTTATTTTACTTTAATTATTTTATTTTATTATTTGTACCCCACCCATCTGAGTGGGTTGCCCCAGCCACTCTGGGCGGCTTCCAGAATATCCAGAAACATAATAAAGCATCAAGCACAAAAAAACACCCGGATGTCTTCTAAAGATTGCATAGTTACTTATCTCCTTGACATCTGATGGGAGGGCGTTCCACAGGTGAGTGCCACTACCAAGAAGACCCTCTGCCTGTTTCCCTGTAACCTCAAGTGTAGACTCAAGATCACTCCCAGAATGCCCTGCTGCAACGTACGTTGGTTTCATGGCAGCTATGCAAGGATTCCTGCATATACGAGCCCTTTTCTTACATTGATTCTCTGATGGTAGGATTTTGGAAAACCACTGATCCAGCAATTCCAGGCACTTAGGAAGCCACCTTTCCCCAGCTCCATCTGGCTATGCTGGTGATCAGACCTGGGAATTCTTGGTTGCAAGCCTGGCCTACTGTTGATTACAGTCCCTAGGCGCAGAATGCCACTGCTGTACAGTGGTGCCTCGCAAGATGGAAATAATCCGTTCCGCGAGTCTCTTCGTCTAGCGGTTTTTTCGTCTTGTGAAACAACCCTATTAGTGGATTAGCGCTATTAGTGGTTTAGCGGCTATTAAAGGCTTAGCGGCTTAGTGGCTAAAAGGCTATTAGTGGCTTAGCGGCTTAGAAAAAGGGGGGGAAAGCGGAAAAAAATCGGAACACTCGCAAGACATTTTCGTCTTGCGAAGCAAGCCTATAGGGAAATTTCGTCTTGCGAAGCAGCTCAAAAACGGAAAACCCTTTCGTCTAGTGGGTTTTCCGTCTTGCGAGGCATTCGTCTTGCGGGGCACCACTGTATTAGGTTATCTTAATGATAGCATATAACGAATGTTGAATGGTGTTCCTGTGTACCCGTTGGGTGTGAGAGATTGCAGACAAATGTAACTACAATGGTACCTCTGGTTGCGAACGGGATCTGTTCCAGAGGCCTGTTTGCAACCTGAAAAAAACGCAACCTGCGTCTGCGCATGTGTGGGTTGTGATTCGCTGCTTCTGCGCATGTGCATGACATCATTTTGCGCGTCTGCGTGAGCAGCGAAACCCATTCCGGTACTTCCAGGTTGCCACGGGATGCAACCTGAAAACGCTAAACCTGAAGCAAACATAACATGAAGTATGACTGTATACACAGGACCGCTAATTAGTGCATGAAAGGGTAGAGGAAAATAGAATTGTATTGCTAGACAGACTCAGCTAGGCACAACCCTCTCCTTTGGATAGCATGTGAAAGCTTGCTCCCAAACTTTGAGCACAGGTTTGGAACTATATTCTGTATTTTCTACCCAAGGGTTTTCAGCCTGTACTACCTGTGTTGCTGCACGGAACAATGCATGACTAATACCTTGAGTCTGCAAGTGAAACGTTTTAAACTTAACAGTGTGTGGCCTGCACATTGCAAGAGAGCTAGAAGCTCGACGGCATAAAAAGGTTTAGCAACCTGTATTCCTAACGCTTTATAGCGTTATTGTTATGAGTTTAATACTTTGCCACTGGGGCTCTCTTTTTGCTAGCCCCATGTTTTGAATCCAAGCACCCCACCAATTCTTTTGTTGTTCACCCACACACGTGGGCCCACAGGGATTCATATATTGAATTTCCTCCCACAGAAGGTGAGATTGAATGTAACATAGATGGGCCGCTGGCCTGATCCAGTACACTCCTCTTGGGTCCTCCTAGGCTATAATGCCCTTCTAATACAGTGAGAGTAAATACTAGTAACAGTGCAGCTTTCATTACTTGTTTGCTGTACTGGCTGGTATTCTGTTACAAAGGGTGGAGTGCTTTGAACATAGGAATGTATTGTGACACCGAATCTTCAGGTCCCATTCCTCTGAATACTGTACTCGAACTTTTGAGTGGGTGTTCTTGCATTATGTAAATCTGTGCATATTAAGAACTGAGCCCACTGCTTCTCTTTAATTACAGACACAGCAGGAAGCGGCTAGTGTTGATTCTTATAATCTCAGGAAAGGTACTTCATTGTGCTATCACTTCTGCAATCTTGCACATTAACAGTCCTCACTGAATTAAAATGGTGAGATCCCAGTACTTGAAGACATTCATATGAAAGAGATCCTTTTGTCACCTTATAGGGAAGTGCGTCCAATGTGAGCCACACAAATAGTCATTATGTAGGCTGAAATGAGCTTCGTGAAACTCACAGATCAAAATCTTGGAAAACGTGGATGAAATGTACTTTAAAGGTTTTGCAAATGATAGTCTTTTATAACAATCCTAATGTAAGAGCTTATAATTTAAGATCTTGTTATATATTTTCCCCTGTTTGAATATACTGAGTAGATAACAGTATATTTTGTCTGGTTTTATATTTTATATTGTGCACACCTTGAGTGGCGCTGTATATAAATACTTTTATAGAATATGTCAAAGATTCTCTCCCCCCCCCCCCGAAAAACGGCATCTAAGAACCCTACGCCTTTGAGGTTCTAGGCAACCACAAGATGGTAAAAAAAGAGTAAAGCTAGTAACTTTTTGTAGTCTCTTGCTCTGATCTGGTATTGCCTCCCCCTCCTGAAGCATCTTCACTCTCAAATGCTATCTGTACTGGACGATTTTCCTCTTTGTTGGTTTGATTATACAGTGGTACCTCGCAAGACGATAAACGCGCAAGTCGAAAGAGTTTTCTGTTTTCTGAGTTGTTCCGCAAGATGAATTTCCCTATGGGCTTGCTTCGCAAGACGAAACGTCTTGCGAGTTCTTGCGAGTTTGTTTCCTTTTTCTTAAAGCCGCTAAGCCGTTAATAGCCGCTAAGCCACTAATAGCCATGCTTCGCAAGATGAAAAAACTGCAAGACGAAGAGACTTGCGAAATGGATTAATTTCGTCTTGCGAGGCACCACTGTATGCCAATCTTCTGCTACAACTTAAGTGTAACACCTGGAATGCATTTTTTGGATGTGACTAATACGCTCTCAATTTTGTCTTCCAGTGGGGAAGACCTCTTTGATCACCAGGTTCATGTACGACAGCTTTGACAACACCTACCAGGTAAGACAGTATTTGTTTCATGATTTACAAATGTCAACTTACACAACGCAGGGATTTATCCAATGCGGGTTCCCAATAATAGAGACTTTTATGTGATTTTAACACTGTACAGCTGGGAGACAATAGACCCCTTCCACTTGCTTTTAAAAATAATAATAATTTGTGCACTGGGAGATTGGTTTACTTTTTCAAAGGGGGAGAAAAAAATGGCCGTACATTTTGTTTGGATAACCAAAGCCACTTGGAAGCTTAGGGGGTCCTTGATCTGCCACAAGACACCTTGTTAACAGCTTGATCCAGCTCAGACATAAGAATTTACCCAGATCATGCTGATTTGCCTTATAAATCAGGAAAGGTAAAGGTAAAGGACCCCTGGACGGTTAAGACCAGTCAAAGGTGACTATGGGGTGCAGGGTACACACACAGTAAATTCACATGCCTACTATCTTATGTGTGGGATACGAGTGGCACTGTGGGTTAAACCACAGAGCCTAGGGCTTGCCAATCAGAAGGTTGGTGGTTCGAATCCCCGCAACGGGGTGAGCTCCCTTTACTCAGTCCCTGCTCCTGCCAACCTAGCAGTTCGAAAGCACGTCAAAGTGCAAGTCGATAAATAGGTACCGCTCCAGCGGGAAGGTAAACGGGATTTCCGTGCGCTGCTCTGGTTCGCCAGAAGCGGCTTAGTCATGCTGGCCACGTGACCCGGAAGCTGTACGCCAGTTACCTCGGCCAATAAAGCGAGATGAGCGCCGCAACCCCAGAGTCGGCCACGACTGGACCTAATGGTCAGGGGTCCCTTTACGTTAATCTTTACTTTCTATGTAGGGCTAGCGTGTGGTATTCGGGCTTGGTACACTTGATATTGTTGCAGTTACAGATAGGTAGCCGTGTTGGTCTGCCATAGTCAAAATAAAAAATTCCTTCCAGTAGCACCTTAAAGACCAACTAAGTTAGTTCTTGGTATGAGCTTTCGTGTGCATGCACACTTGGTATCTGAAGAAGTGTGCATGCACACGAAAGCTCATACCAAGAACTAACTTAGTTGGTCTTTAAGGTGCTACTGGAAGGAATTTTTTATTTTGATATTGTTGGTTGTTCTTGGTGAGGAAATACTCTCTGCAACCTGCAGATGAGTGAGTCTAGCTTCTAGGATTGAGCCCAGGCGTCACTAAGAGAGCAACTGCATGCATTGCAAGTATCGGGCAGCAAGGTGCTCCTGAGAATCCCATCTCCAAATACACCTTAAGTCACCAAGGAAACCCCCCATGCAGGGCTTAAGAAGTCCCTCTGCATGTGGGCTGCTCGCTAAACACACTTTGGGGGTGCTTTCCCCCCTAATTTAAAATAATCTGTAAGGGTAGTTCTTAACATATTTCCTTCCAGTTACGAATTAGTCTTTCCTGCAACGTGAGCAACACTTGACCTAATGGCCAAAGAGAAATTCCTGTTGGGTCAGCAGATTTGGCAAAGCTTTCGTGGCACAGGACGACTTGGAGAGGCCTCAAGCCTCCCAGTGGAGCAAACATCCTTTCCATTTCCGGCCACTGTAATTACAGAGCCGTTGAAGCAGTTCTTTTATGTAATCGTCTGTCTTTCTCATGGTCCTCTTTCAGTCTGCTTTTTCTCTGTGGAGCATGTGCCCTAGATTTTGGCTTCGATCTTTGACCCTATAATAATAGGGCTATCTCCATGGAAAGGAATCTTGGTATAATGAACGAACCAATTGTAAAGTGAATGACTAAAAGCTTGAAACTGCAAGGCATCTCTGGTGGACAGACTCGACCCTGTATTTCACTTTGCCTTGATTTGCACTGGGCGAGTATAATTTGGCCCTGAATTGCATCTGCCCATCCTTCCAGCACCACCCTGGTTATGTTTTGTGGTCTGAATGGTTACAGAGCAGTTCTGTTGGATTTGTGTGCCCGTCCACCCCTTGCTTTTCCTGTCTGCTAATCTAGTGGGGCACACTGTCTCTGTGGCCCCCCTCCCTTTAATAGGGGTGGGGAAAGGAGAGATTGAGACAGGCAGCAGTGTCTTTTGTAGCTGGGAAAAGGCAGCTCTGTCTGGGGGGGGGGCGTGGTAGGGAGAGAGCAGCAATGTGAGAGGAGAGAAGCATCTGCAGAACAGTTACTTGTAAGGCTCGCTTAACTGTCTTTGTCCCTCTGATTCGAGTCTTAACATGAGCTCATGCCTGTACAGCACATGCTCAGATTGCTCTGCAACCATAATTGCCAGTCCTGTGTGTTTTTCCTATCTAGGGAGAGGGGAAACCATCTTTACCCAAGGGGGAGCTCCAGTTGTGTGCTCATAATGAATTGCGCAAACTTCACCTGAATTTGCATAATTTGTAAGAAACTTTTACTGCTACCAAATATGAGATCTTCAGAGAATGCTTAGTGAAGATGAAATATAGAACAGGGCAGCATCTATGTCTAGCCATAGTGGAGAAAAGCAATCATGGGAGACGGTTCAGGAACTGTATAGGCAGGTACTAAGGCCTTCCCGGTGGCTTCCAAGCCTTCACTGTATAAATGATTTTAATAGCCATAAGGGTTGAAATGTGAATACTGTGATTCTGAATTTTAAAATCTAAGCCACTGGTAAGGAGAATAGGTGGTCTGCATTGCTGCACTTCTCAAATAAGGGAATGGTCTATTTTATGTATTTTTTATAGTCTTCTCTTCTTTCAAACAGGATCCCAGAGTGGCTATCAATATAAAATTATTGAAAGCAAACAATATAGTAATAAAATGATAATTAAACTGTGAAATCTATACAAATCAGCAGCAACAGTCACTTACAGCCCTAGTACCGTATTTTTCGGCCCATAGGACGCACCAAGTTTTTTGGGGGGGAAATAAAGGGAAAAAAATTTATTTCCCCCCAGGCGCTTGTGGGGCCGGCAGCGGGGAGAAGCGCTCTTCTCCTCGCCGCCCGCCTGCAGACCAGGTCCGGGGACAGCGGGGAGACGTGCTGCGCCTCCCCGCTGTCCCCGGAGCTTGCGGGGCTGGCGGCGGGGAGAAGCACGCGTCTCCCCACCGCCAGCCTCCAAACCACATCGGGAGACAGCGGGATGGCGGCGTTCCGCCTCCCCGCTGTCCCCCGACCTTGTGGGGCTGGTGCTGCGGCTCTCCTGAAGCCTGGAGAGCGAGAGGGGTCGGTGCGCACCGACCCCTCTCGCTTTCCAGGCTTCAGTGAAAGCCTGCATTCGCCCCATAGGACGCACACACATTTCCCCTTCATTTTTGGAGGGGAAAAAGTGCGTCCTATAGGGCGAAAAATACGGTAATTTTGGGAGCTAACTCCTTCTAAGGCCTGGACAAATAAAAATGAATTTATCTTATACTTGAAGACTTTTAATCTGGGTGCTAATCAGATATCTCATGGGAGTGTTCTATAACTGGGGAGCTGCCACCAGGAAGATGATGAGGTGAGAATTATGTGGTTAAAAAAGGGCAGGTGACTTGTCAGAATTCATGCAGGAAGCAATCTTGTCCATTTTGCTATGTTGGTCCCATAGAATACTTGGAGTCTTAGAGCAATATATGATTTTAGGCCAATCCCCATGCCTTATGATATTCAGTCAAGCAGATGTTTGTCTCACTTTCTCTTCACCTTCATGGAAGAAGATCCCAGTTTCCCTGGCCAGCATATTAATGGCTTAAAGGGCAAAACTATTTAATGAGCTGTGTTCAAGAGACTATTAAGAGGCAATAGCCATCTTCAGATTTTAAGTGGCTATCGCTTAGATGATGGCACAAATTTGCTTTCTGTTGCTTCGGGTAGGATCTAAACCAATGGGTCCCAATTACAAGAAAAGGGCTTTAGACAAAACTCTTGCTTATGGTACGAGATGTTCCATGGCAGAGCAGACTGCCTCATAAGTTGCAAACTCTTTCAGGGGGACCTCCAACCTCAACTTAAAACCTTAAGACTTGCCATGCCTTGGAACTTAAGATCTTATTACATGGAAAAGGGAACAGATGGACAGATGATGTTATTAACTGTGCAGAAATGCTCCTTGCTTTGATAGATGTGAAAGTAAACTTGGAGTCCAGGAAATGGTCACTGTTTCTTTTCAGTTTTCATTAGAGGCAGTTAGTCCTCGGTGGATGCAATAAAGGTCTGACCTCTATATCAGAAGCTGGGATTGGGTGCTGTTCTTTCTTGTCTAGACCAGGTGGGAATGGGCTTCTGTTTGTTGTTCTCCTTCATTTTCCCCTTGGGAGATTCTGCTAGCTTAGCTGCTCCTTCCTGATAAAAAGCTATGTCTGAAAGGCTTCTCACAAGCCTGGGGCTATCTAGGGTTTGGTGGTGGAAATAAGACAGCAAGCGAATCAGTGTTGCTCAGCACCTAGACAGAATAACCCTCATACTGTTGTCAGTCACTAGAAGAATTAAGAAGATTGTATTTTAAATTTGCTGTGTGTGTATGTGGTGCATGTGCCTGCTAGCTGCTGTGCAGGACTTTAGCTGTTGCCTGCCAGTTATTATTAATAAACCGCCTTCAGGAGAACAGCAGAACAGACTTGCAAATCAGTGCAGCATTTCCTACTGAGTGTCAGAAAAACTGAAGGAGATGAAATGGCACATTTTGTAGAGGAGGCTTCTCATAGCACGGAGAGCAAAAGGCTCCATTTTTAATTGCTAACAGTGTGCGCAGGTTTTTTCCATGCTTGTAAATAGTCTCAAATTTTTATATATGAATCTCTGCAAACACACATATACTCCTTGTCGAAGACCAAATTTTGCTGCTTTGGCAAGCATAGAAATGTCTATTTGTCTAGAAAGCCATGCGGGGCCATATCATTTTGACCACCGTGTATATTTTTAGTGAATCCCATCCTTCATTTGCTTAATTCCAAAGAGATACCACATTTGGCAGAATGGAATGCCGCAGTGGTGTTTGGTGGAGACACAGGGATATATTAAAGTCATGAGAAAGGGCAGATTAGCAGTCAGTCATATAATGGGGAACCTATGTGCCGGGGATTCTGTTCAAATCTTAAAGCAGACTTGTTGAGCATACAAAAGAAAAACAGTTGCTATAGCTATATTGACTACTCTTTGTTGGCTTGTCTTCTTCAGCAGCAGTCTTGGAGACGTATCTGGGCAAATAACGTATCAGAGCTTCATGAGAATTGTCATTTGGAGAGGTTGCTGAGAATTCTGTTGGATCCCATGCCGAAGTATAGTTCCCAGGCTTCTCTGGAAGAGGGTTTGACTTGTTAAAGTAGTTTAAAAGTTTGTGATGTAGATACACCCATTTTGGTACAGGTGTTTGTTCAGCTGGATTTGGCAAATAGGTGGATCTTTGGGTGTGTTTAGAACTTCCGTAATGAAACGCTGGGAATGAAATTAGCTGGAAATGACCAGACTTTTAAGTGTGTTCAAGAAGCTTCCATGGCCCATCTGGAAAACCTAAAATGGAATGGCGTGAATTATTAGCACCCAAAGTTGCTATGAAAGAAGGTGAATCCTGTTGCATTGGTCTCCCCACCACCCACCCCTCCCAAGCTAATTTTCAGTGGGGAAGATACCTTTCCTGTCCTTTCCCAGATAGAGTGTTGAGTAGAGTCTTCTGCACGAAAGTCAATATGGCTGAAAGAAACATTGCCTGCTGCTCCTTTCTTTCCCCCCACCACCTTCCCTCTCTCAGGTCTAAAATTACCTTCATCAGTATAGCTTTCCCAAAGCACTCCAGCTTTACCACCACATGGTTTCCTTCACTTCTCCCTTGCTAGCTCTATTCTCCTAAATACTCTGAGCAGGGGCCAGATCACATCCATCTCCTGTATGGCACATAACACACTACTTGTGCTGTAACCTTTGAAATGGTTTTTGTGGAGGCAGAAAAACATAGGAGGATCTTCACTTTTGGGGACACTCCCCTTTGGGAAATCCTTTATAACTGTTTGCCCTCCCTTGTTGCATGTACAGCGTGTCTGATCATGCTTTTTAAAGGAAAGTTCAAGTCTTTTTCGAGCAGTTCCAATGGGTAAATTTCATGATCCATGGATTATTGTGATTGCATCCTTGTAGATTATTGCTGGCCGTTTACGTGAGATCAGAAATGAGTGTCCCCCCCCCCCATTGTTCAGTATTGTAGGAATAAGTGGTCTTGGCATTGTGGCCAATATATGAGGTATTTTTGTCCTTTCCAAATGGCAGGGTAGATCTTTGGTTTTGGGGAACATGACCTAAGCAACCTAAGAAAAAGTAACGTATTTGCTCACTGATGAAAACTTTGTTTTGCAGGCAACTATTGGCATTGACTTCTTATCAAAAACCATGTACCTGGAAGATCGCACAGTGAGTAAGACTTTTGTAGTAACTGGACTACTCTAGTCCAGGAAGCACATTCGCAATCTAAATGGAACTTAGGTCCAAATGCGAGAGCAGCCTGGCGTTCCAACCATGTCTGTATTGGGTCATGGCTGGAGATGCTACCTCTGTCCCTGTCAGTGCAAACTCTTCAGAATGCCACACGGCATGTCTACACTGGCTTGAAAAATGTATGGTTCAATGTGCATTTGGGGGCTTACAATTAGATCACACTGCTGTAGAACAGACTTTATGTGAAAACACAAACCTAGATCTCAGTGGAACACTTGTAGATTTTATGGGGCATTTTTCTACAGATTGGCTTTTTGTTTGCTTTGCAGATAAACTCGTTTAAGCCAGCTAGCAATTAACACAGTGAGCAAAAGCTGCCTTACTACCATAATTAGAGATGCAGAATAATTAAGGTGGTTCTTCTTTATTGGATAGTCTGTTCTTGGGCTGAGACAGGGAGGGGGAACCTGCAACCTCCAGATGTTGGACTCCAGTTCCCATCATTGGGTAGCATGTCCATGTCCAGGGATGATGGGAGTTGTAATCCAGCAACATCAGGAAGCCCCACAGCTTCCCCACTGCCGAGCCAGGAGGATGCAGACGTTTTGCATTTTCCAGGTCTGTCACTGGACATAATGGAAAACTGGTCCTCTTCTCCCTACATCTGTTTTTCTTTATTTGCAATATCTGCTGCTCTTTCTTCAACCCAAGCAATCAGAGCTGCTTGTAAGGAATAACATTTTACAGTGGTGCCTCGCAAGATGAAAAGAATCCGTTCTGTGATTCTCTTCGTCTAGCGATTTTTTCGTCTTGCGAAGCAAGCCCATTGACGGATTAGCGCTATTAGCGGCTTTTAGCGGCTTATCTGCTGATCGGATCAGCTGATAAGCAGGTTAGCGGCTTAGAAAAAGGGGGAAGGAAGGGAAAAAAACCAGCAGGAACTCACAAGACATTGTCGTCTTGTGAAGCAAGCCCATAGGAAATTCGTTTTGCGAAGCACCTCCAAAACGGAAAACTCTTTCATCTAGCGAGTTTTCCGTCTTGCGAGGCATTCGTCTTGCGGGGCACCACTGTATTGTTATTGTATTATTTATTTCTTAAGCTTATTGGTTGCTATATTCAAGAGCCTCAAAGCATAATATCAAAACATGGACTGTTAAAAAGCAGTTCCTTCACCCTCCTAACACAGGTCCTAACCATCACAGACAGCCATAAAAGAGAGGGGCTGGATGCCTGATTTAGAAGCTCAAATTTGGCTGTCACAAAAGGATGTTGTCCCTTTAAAACACACACACACACACACACACACACACACAGACACACACACAGCTTTCCGGTTTTTAATTTTATTGTACATTGTTTTTAATCCTTGCCACAACACTGAGGCAGCGGATATATATTGCCTTTTTAGTTATCTCATTATAACCCATCTTCTGTGATGGAGCCAAAGATGCTACGTTTTGTGCCTTCAGACCCATGCCCCTTTCAAGTGGGAAACAGAAGGCAGATATACAACACAAGACGAGCTGATTTGGGCTTCACAAGTTGGTTGGTTTATATCACTTATTTCTTGTTCCTTCACCCAAAGGATGCAGGATGCTGTGCATAATAAATAATGCCAGACACATAACAACGAAGTTTTTTAAACAGTACTTAGACCAGCACAAAATTGCCTCTCACATCTGAGAATGAAACAGCAGTGATACTCTCCCGATACCCAAGGACCCACGAGAACAAAAACGTTTTAACCAAAAAGCAGGGGAGCTTGCCTGCTCTCAGATACTACAAAGTTAAAAGGCAACCCCACTGTTTGCCACCTCTTGGTTCTATCTCCTAACATGGCAGTTGCTTTCCCCCAGGCTGGTGTATTAGGAGATGTATTGGCAGAGATGATGTTCATGGAATCTAAATGGAATTTACTTGTAGCACTAGACCAGTGTCCAGCAGTGTGGGTGCCCCCGATGATCCTAGGCTTCTCACTGTCCCAAGCCCCAATGTGTCCTTTCTGGGGTATTGCCAGATCGCTTTATGTGAATGCCCGCCATGAATGCTGGTTTCTTTGTGTTTTGACACGCTCCTTTTAACCAAAATGATTCTCTCTACATGGCCGCTGGCTGGCGATTGGCTTTGCTGATGAAACCCATTTGATCACTGCTCAGCTGATTGTGGACAGCCACTGGTTCTTCATGAAAGATCCGATTTGGTCTGATCTTTCGGCCACCGTGCCCTGGGCACAAGAGAGGGTCCCTCTGCGGAGGGAATGCTTCTAAACCTTCCCCTGCAAGCTGCAGCGAGACACCCACTTCTACTGCCTGTGAAGGAAAGCTGCAGATTGGCGCTGCCCTCTGATGATTGGCAGCTGCGCAATCTGTTCCCTGCCTGCCAGAATGGGCGGGCCGCTGAAAAGTCCCGCCCTTCTGCTTCCGCTCGCAACCCTAAAGCGGTTCCTTCCATGCATGAGTTTTATATCATTTTTACTTCGCTTTTTTGTTCTTAAAAAAAAAAAAGCAGTCAAAAATGGATTCATTTTTAGTGGCAGTTTGGCTTTTTTTTTTAATTTTCTCCCATCCCACAGATCAGGTTGCAGCTGTGGGATACTGCGGGTCAGGAACGTTTCCGTAGCCTCATTCCCAGTTACATCCGTGACTCTGCCGCTGCTGTAGTAGTTTACGATATCACAAGTAGGTATATTTTGCTCTGGCTTTGACTTTGTTTTTTTTTTCTTGCTTGTTTTGACTTGATTTCCGTTAGGTACGGTTGCAATTGTGGGACACAGCAGGTCAAGAGCGGTTCAGGAGCTTGATTCCTAGCTACATTCGTGACTCCACTGTTGCAGTTGTTGTTTATGATATCACAAGTGAGTGGGGGGGAAATTTCTGCATTTCTGGTACTCTCTACTCTCCCTCCCTCTTTCTCTTTCTCTCTCACATCTATACACACACACACATCTTCAAGCCTAGCTGTGCATGCCATACCACTTTCACCTGCTTGTTCCTCATTGTGGCATGAAAATTTTCTGGCTTGGAGCTTCAAGTGGGAGACTTTCTATTGTTTTCCAAACGTCTTGTGTGTAGGGACATGTTTGGAATTGGATTCACTCGAGCCGAACCTTGCAGCTAGCCGGAACGTGCACCTGCAATGTGCATTGATGAAGAGTGTCTTTGAGCACGTGCAGAAAGCATTTCTTCACTGCTGGCTACACAAAATTAATGTGCACACTGGGGACTTCAAAGAGGAGCTCCTCCAGGCTTCACAAGCGAGACCCCTGGCACTCCTGATGTTCTAAATTTTAAGCACTGTCTCCTATACACAGCACTATATCTGCAAGATTCTCTTCTTGAGTGGACCGTGGTACATTTGCCCAAAGGTGTGCTAGGGTTTTCACCCTTGAAGCAAAACCTCTACCTCTTTTCTGTTCCATTTTTCACTTCTCTTCCCCCACCCCCCACCCTGTGTGCCCAGAATTCCTGAAAAGCAAGCTGACCTCATCGCCATCTTAGTTATCTGCTGTTCTGTGGGTGTCACTGTCATGTGTTTGGCTTCTGCAAACTGTAATTCTCAAACTGAGCTTCTCCACTGAAGTCACCCGCTGATTGCTTCTCTGCTTCTCCTAATAGCTGGGGGTGAGCTCCCAGGATTGTGACACACACCCCTCTCATGTGCCACATTTCTTTCTTTCCTAATCAGTTTTGCTCTTTCATTTCCAACCGAGGTATGTACATCTTTAAGAACTATTTTTAAAAAAACAAAAAAACCCGCTTATCTTCACATGACAAATGAAAAACACAAGCAAAGCATTTTTTAAATTAAAAAAACAAAAACGACTTAAGTTGCAAGAGAACCAAACTTTTTGCAGCTTCATCAAATCATCCTGTGTGGAACAAACAGATGGAATCAGAATTGTTGGCATTCGAAGATTAAAAAAAGCAAAATGTATGTTATTTAACCAGCCAGACTTCTCTTGAATGGCTACAACTAAAGTTCTTTGGGTTCTGATTATAGAATCATAAAATTGTAGGGTTGGAAGGAATCCTGAGGATTATCTAGTCCAAATATCAGCAATTTTTTTCAGCAGGGGGCCGGTCCACTGACCCTCCAGACCTTGTGGGGGGGGGCAGACTATATTTTGAAGAAAAAAAATGTGAACGAATTCCTATGCCCCACAAATAACCCAGAGATGCATTTTAAATAAAAGCACACCTTCTACTCATGTAAAAACCCCAGGCAGGCCCCACAAATAACACAGAGATGCATTTTAAATAAAATGGCACATTCTACTCATGTAAAAACATGCTGATTCCCAGACTGTCCACGGGCCGGATTGAGAAGGCGATTGGGCCGCATCCAGTCCACGGGCCCTAGTTTGCCTACCCATGATCTAGTCCAGGGATGTCCAACACATCGATCGCGATCTACTGGTCAATCCCTTCTGGCTCCGGTCCCTCTCCCTGCACCGGCCTCTATTGTTACAGAAGGGAAGCTGGAGTTTAGAAACGGAGGCTGCTGTCATCTGGCTGGTGATTGTAAAGTTAGTGGCTGCTTCTGTTTCCCCCTCCCCCAAAAAAGCTCAACAACTTTGACCTGAACTCCTAACAAATGGGGGTAGAGCACTGCCAGATTTTAATTTTGAAAGTAGATTGCAGTCTCTCTGGAGTTGGCCACCCCTGATCTAGTCCAACCCCCTGCAGTGCAGGAATATGCAGTAGTCCCATATAGGATCGAACCTGCAACCTTGGCATTATCAGCACCACGCTCTAAATCACCTGAGCCCTTCCAAGGCATGCTTGGCTTGGATACTTAGATAGGCACCCCCCCCCAAAAAAAAAACTTTATTGAAAATTTAAAAAACAAACACCTCATGTTTGTTAATGATTTTTAAGGTAAGCCAACGCAAGAAATTTCTTGGAATGAAATCTCCCCATCTCCTCCTCTTCCAAGCCCCCCAACTCATTTGTTTAGGTACGTTTCCTAACCCTCAAGAAGGGCTTTAGTGGGGCGTGGGGGGAAGCTATTTCTTCCATTAATTTATTTTAGGATGCAAACTGTTGTTCAGGCAATCACTCCCCCTGCCCCAAACTCTTGAGCATGCGTGTCATTCCTTGCTGAATAGTTGCTATTTAAGTCCACGTCGGCTGAGTGAACTTCCTCTGTTTTTAAGTCTAGGGAAGCAGCCGGCCTCAGATAACCCCGGGTGGAAGTAGGCCAATGAAATCTCTGCAGCGGAAGCAGTTTTAGCACTTAGCGCCTCTCTTGCTCACAACTGGGGAATGGGCTCAGTTCTCGTCAGATGAAGAATTGTTCAGGCTCTCTGCAGCTGACTAACCCCCCCCCCCAAACATTGCCAAGAAATATCATGCCAGGACTGAGCCTATTTTCGTCTTGGATTTTAACTGTTGCTTGCGGTGAGCTGCCTCAGCAGCCACTGTTTGCTAGGAAATAAAAATGTACCAAGCTCTCTGTCCCCCAAAAGGACTGAGAAAGATAAATCCATGAGCAGCAGCACGGCTGTTGCAATCCTGCTTTCAGCCACTCGTGTGCAATTGTCATTCTGTGCAGGTGTGACAATGTTCTTCCATGCCCGACTACTTTCAAGCCCCCCTTCTCTCCTGACTTTTTGGGTGGAGAAAGGTTAGATAAAATGAAGTTCAGGACTACATTTTGCTTCATTCTCTGTCCAGACCTACATGCAAATTTTTCAGAGAGAAACACCTGGCTGGTGTTATTTCTACCCCACCCCCCCAAGAAACATGCAGATAACAAGCATACAGAAATATTCCTGGTTTTGTTCTCTGCCCAGTTTAATTTGTATGAACTCCATAGCTCAGCTATTCTGGAGTAATTTTCTCAACAATGCAAATTAACAAATAAAGAAGTTGGCAGTACAAATTCCTTTTTTTTAAAGCTGAGGTCCGTGACCATCCTTTTATGGGGGCCCACAGACTGTGAATCAAGCATGTATTAATGGGAGAGTAGGTCGCAGTTTAGGGACGCGGGTGGTGCTGTGGGTTAAACCACAGAGCCTAGGACTTGCCGATCAGAAGGTCGGCGGTTCGAATCTCCATGACTGGGTGAGCTCCCGTTGCTTGGTCCCTGCTCCTGCCAACCTAGCAGTTTGAAAGCACATCAGAGTGAAAATAGATAAATAGGCACTGCTCTGGTGGGAAGGTAAACGGCGTTTCTGTGCGCTGCTCTGGTTCGCCAGAAGCGGCTTAGTCATGCTGGCCACATGACACCGGCTCCCTCGGTCAATAAAGTGAGATGAGTGCCACAACTCCAGAGTCGGCCACGACTGGACCTAATGGTCAGGGGTCCCTTTACCTTTTAGGTCACAGTTTAAGTAAGTAATAGGATATGGTTTATAGTCTCTGTGCATCCATATGAATGCCAACCTGACTTGCCACCTGCCATGTTGGATGGCCCAGGAGGCAGAGTGCTGAGTCTGCCCCTTTTTTATCCACCTCAGCCATGAGGTGGATGAAAGGCTACATGGTTTTATTTTTCTCCTATTTGCTTTCTTATCCTATGTCCCAAGAAAGCTCCATGTAAATAGATTTGATTCATTCTCTCTCTTCCTTAGGGTTATCCATCTCTGAACTGGGGCAGTGGAAAGAACTAGCAGGTCTCCCCCCCCTTTTTTTTTTTACAGAGGTTCCCTATAATGCAGTTTGAAGAAGCTCTTTTCTAGGAGATAATACCTGTTGTTTTTCTGTCACTTCAGGCCCACTTCCACTGGACGTGCTGAGAATATTACTTCTGCTGCTGCTACTACTACTAATAATAATAATCATTTACACACCCTTCTCCCTAAGGTCACAGGGAGAGGTGCAGCCATTTTAAATGCAGCACTGAAAACAATTTAAAACAACTTGCAATCACAAAAATAGTGTGGGACCCCAGGTGTCAAAGGTCATGGCGAAGTGGTGAATATTTAGTATTCACCAAAGACTTTATAGGGAGGTTGCCAGATGCACCCTTGTGGGGATAGAGTTCCACGGCTTAGGGGCTGCTGGGGGTGCCCTCTCCCAGGCCCCCTCCCTTCCCCCAGCTGTTGTGGATGGCAGAACTACTAAAAGGGCCTCCTCCGCTGAGCCAAACACCCAAGAGGGTCTGTAGAGAAGGAAGAAGCAGTCTTTGCAATATTTGGACCTGAGTCATTTAGAGCTTTAAATTATCACGTGAGCACCCTGAACTGAGCCCAGAGACAAACTTGACAACCAGCGCAGTTCTTTTGAAATGGGTATTATGTTGGGAGTCATTCTGCAAAGAAACAGTAAAAACGTTTGTACCTTTAAGAACTGTTTCTGTAAGCTTTGGGCTGATTGAAACATCCACAAGCTTTGCTGTTTGTTGTTTTGTAATAAAACCTTTATTTGATTTGGTTTTGCACTGGTCTCGTGGTGTCATAGCTTCTGTCATCTGCCACCAGAGGAAAAACCCCCTCTAACATATTATGTGAGATCTAAACAGAACTCCAGCCATTTTGAAACAATTAACGGCATTTTGAAAAAATAAAAAGTTTTGAAGTAGTCTTCAAGGCCCACTGCAATAATCCAGTCTAGAAGTGTCTAAAGCAGTGGCTCTCAAACTTTTTTCTCTGGGACTCACTTTCAGAATAATTTTTTCCCTCGCACCAGGCCATTTTAAATAATAATATTAATAATATTAAAATAATAATTTATTTTTTTATTTATACCCTGCCCATCTGGCTGGGTTTCCCCAGCCACTCTGGGCGGCTTCCAACGGAATATTAAAATACAATAATCTATTAAACATTAAAAGCTTCTCTAAAAAGGGCTGCCTTCAGATGTTGATAAGAAATACATTGGAAAAGGAAAAGAAACATCCGCTAGCAGAGCTTGAGTTATAACGTAGAACACACTTTGTAATATGATCATGGAACATCCAGAACGTATAAAACAGTGCAGCTACATAAGAACACGAATCACTCCCAAAATAGAATTATATACGAGCCTCTTTCATACGAAAGTATGCATACAAACGCAATGAGAGGCGTGAGCTTGCAGTATCACTTTATGCTCTTGCTCTCATTTTGAAACGATACCTATCCACATTCTGCAAATAAATAAAAAAACATTTTGATACTATATTATACTATGCTAAACTGAAATCTTTAAATTTTCCTTTGATTGTCCTTGAACCTTCCAACCACACTTGCCATCCTGTCCTGTCACACCCTATACTTGAAGAGTTCAACTTATCCCACATCCTTATTCAAGAGATTGACTCAAATGCAGCTTTCAGATCAATGAAAGCTGTGTGTAGCACACCACCTGGTTTCCTAACATACCTATCTATAAAATGGGCTAGCACATGGTCTATAGTGGATCTGCCTTGTCTAAATCCTGCTTGCTGTTCAGAAAGAATAGCTTCATCAGTTCTCCAATCAACTAGCTTATTGTGAAGATGCTTTGCACATAATTTGCTAATTACAGCTGGCAAATTAATTGGTCTGTAACTAGCCGGATCGGACATAAGGCCCTTTTTGACTACCACTGTGGCCCAAACTTCAGGGAATTACCCAGCCTGCCACAGCCTTTGAGAACCACTACTAGAGCATGGAGTCCAGGGGCCAAGTCACTTCTGTCCCAAAGGGGGCATAGCTGGCAAACCAGCTATATCTGGACAAAGACCTGATCCTCCAGTGTCAGGGTTGGACCCAGGAGTTACCCCCAAGCTGCAAACCTGCTCCTTAATATGAGAGGCCGACCCTGTCCAGAACCCGTCATCTCTGCACCACCCCGCCTGTAGTTTTCGACACACCAAAATCTTAATGAACCTCTGGCACAGATGACAACGCGCAGGTGCTTTGAGAGTGATGGGAATGTTGTAAGGTGACTTTCCCCTGCTTGTTTACTTTTCCTTCCTAGATGTAAACTCATTCCAGCAAACCACAAAATGGATTGATGACGTCAGAACGGAAAGAGGTAGCGACGTCATCATAATGCTAGTAGGGAACAAAACAGATCTAGCGGACAAGAGGTAAGGCAGCTCATTCCTTGCCGTTGTGGCCAATCCGACCGGCTTTTATATTGAGAGAGTCTGTGCTGTGCAACAGTATAGGGTGGTATATGATTTGGCCCTTGGGCTGTATGCAGCTCCCCAGGTATAGGGCTGTAAAGAGGCACTGTAAAGAACCAATAAGTATTGTTTATTAGAAATAATGTATGAAGGGAGGAACAAATGGCAATATGAAAGAATGGAATGTGTACTAAAGTTAGAACTACGAATGATTGTCAGTGACGTTGAGGGAAGTTCAAAATGGATAAGAAGAGTTGTAATATGGATAAAATGTATAAATAGTTGGAAATCAATAAAATTTTAAAATGAAAAAAAAAAAGAGGAGCTGAAGCCTGGAAAATATAGAAATCATAACATCAGTGCATCTTGAACTCATATGCTCCTTCCCCCACCCCACCCAGTATTAGGATGTTCAAAAGGAGAAATGTAATGGAGCAGTAGAGATGATCTCAAGAGAAACATATGGTATTAAGAGGTTAACTCCTGATGATTCATGTACCGCTTACAGCCCAAAAGAGGTGTGGGATATGAATTGACAGTTCCAAGGAGCACTCTTGAAGAGGGCAAACCTCCTCCAGAGAGTTAGGAAGATTCCTAGAGAAATGATTCATCTTTTCACTTCCTGCTCCCTTAAAATGCATTTGCTCTTTCTCCCTTGCTCTCTCAGAGTGGCCTGGTGTCACTCCCAGCCTTCCTCCAAACACTAGCGCAACACCCACCTCTTCACTGAAGTTTTTGGCTTAGCCCACCAAGTCCTCAACCCTTCCTGAAATATGCGTCCCTTGTTAACTCTGTAAAAATCTGCAAAAGTATTCAATCCTTGAGTTATTGAGGGCACAGGGGGCTGTCTCCCTTGTTGGGTTATTTTTTAAGTGCATTGACAGTGCTATAAAAATGCAGGTCTTCCTTGTTCATGTTAATGTCTTGGACCACCTAAAATGTGGAAGCTGGTAGCGGTTTTGTAAATGCTTTTGGGGATGGAGGCGGCTGCAGGATGGGTAGGCAGTCAAGATTGCAGGTGCCTGTAATGTCATCTTGGTCAATGTGTTCCCTCTTTCTCCAGGCAAGTATCTATTGAAGAAGGGGAGAGGAAAGCCAAAGAGCTGAATGTAATGTTTATTGAAACTAGCGCAAAGGCAGGATACAATGTAAAACAGGTAAGTGGTGGGGAGGCAGCACCCCAAATTTGGGGGAGTGGGGTATATTCTTGGAGTAAAGGAGTAAAGCCATGTTTTCAGCTCGAATAACTGCAGTCACGATAGAAAACTTGAGATCAGTTTGCAGAACATTCCCCGCTTTCATCAGAATGCTGTTTTGGATTCATTGGTTGTTGGATTGCTTTGTCAAGTAGTCAGTCGTTCCACAGTAACACAGTCAAACAACTATTTCCTCCAGTGTGCTCAACTATGCCAGAGTTAGGTCCACCCAAATTCTTGTATGCTGAAAGAATTTTATGAACCGGCCCTTAGCATAGACTATTGGCTGGGAATGGGGTGGGGTTAAGAGTGGCAGATAAACTTAACAGGTAAAATAAAACTGAATACAGTGGTACCTTGGTTCTCAAACATAATCCGTCCCGGAAGTCCATTCCAAAACCAAAGCGTTCCAAAACCAAGGTGCGCTTTCCCATAGAAAGTAATGCAAATTGGATGAATCCATTCCAGACTTTTAAAAACAACCCCTAAAACAGGATTTTAACATGAATTTTGCTATCTAACGAGACCATTGATCCATAAAATGAAAGCAATAAAAAATGTACTGCAGTCACACAATCAGTAGCTGAACTGGCTTCCACACACACACAGCTGCAGAATCAAAAATGCAAAACAAATAGGAAAAAACAGACAGACCTCAGCATCACACTCAAAATGGAAGTGTAACACTCAAAACAGATCATGTTCGGCTTCTGAAAAAAGTTTGCAAACCGGAACACTTACTCCCGGGTTTGCAGTGTTTGGCTTCCAAGTTGCTTGAGTACCAAGGTGTTTGAGAACCAAGGTACCACTGTACATAATTCTTCTGGAGTTTTGGTAGGTGTATGTGCTGGGCTGGGTGTGCTTGCATGCCTTGTGTCCCCTTGGGATGGAACCTGACTTCCCAGGGGTTTATTGGTTTAAAGATCTCACAGTTGCCAAGAAAGGGTTGCAAGCCTACCCCCTATACCTGCTGCAAGTCTTTGAGAAGCCTGGGTTGGGAGATCTGTTGAAAAGCTGGGGAGGCAGGGATCCTGGTTTTTTGGATATTGACAGAGGATGCAACACTAAATGATGTTCGGGTTCATGTTGAAAGATGAGGCTGCACTTCTGTCCTGCTACAGCAGCATTGCTTTGTGCTGCATAGAAATCTGTAGCCCACAGAGACAAATAAAATAGGCACTAAACATTAGGAAAGGAACATTGGAGTGTGAAGACTGCGAATTCCTTATGCAGCTTTCTGGCTTTTTGTAACGTTTCCCTAATTGGATTTATTCTTGCATGCTCCGACTGGTAAATCCACTTTGACTTGACTTGCTTGCCAATTCCCTCTCTTTAGTTTGGTAATTTTGGTGGACAACCTTGCTCAGGGCATAATTTTGTTCCCAGCTTAAATATAAAGAAGTGATTACTGTATTTTAAAACGCCTGTTGTCAGCAGCTGGATTTAAATGGAGTAATCCAATTGGTTTCTGTCAAGTGACTCCGTTTTTAAAAAAGATTTCCTAAAGAAAAAAGTATGGTCTTTAAATACTGCAAAGGGAAGCCCTCTAGCACAGTCAGCAGGAGAAAGGAGCTAGGGTAATATAATCACTTAAACACACCGCCAGGGCCTTGGAGTCCTTTGTTCAGGCAGGCAGCGGAAGCTGTGACGTTGGGATGAGCATAGGAAGATGCAGACCAAGGTGTGTTCAGGCCTTTTCAGTATTCCCCACCACCCTTGGATTACTCAGTATGATTAACCATGGTGAACAGAGGACCCACTGGTTTTCCCCAGAGCAAGAATAATCCCATGAAATGGAATATTGGGCCAAACCTCAGAGCGCAGATTGAGATTGCCACAGGCCATTAACCAGAGTAGAAGCTGCCCATGGAAAGAGCTTGGGGGTGAAAGATTTGGGAATCCTAGTGGTGAGGTGGTTTGCTGCTTTCAAACATTGTTCTTTTGATGGCCTCTTTGAGAATGAGAGGTCGAAGCTTTCTCATCTTGTTTTTTGAAAACTGAGTTTTGAAATATGGGTGTCGCCCAAGAAGCTCTGTGCTGCCCACCCCTGGTTATGTGTGTCTGTATTAGCACTGCCCTTAAATGCCCAGTTACTTGCATCCTGAGGACATCTTGACCTTTAGAGCAACTTCCTGGTTAAACAAAATTGTCTTCAATTCACTGATGAGCAGTTGCCCACCTCTCCCGTTGAGAAGGAGGTTCACTGAAGTTTTATCATGATGGTATGTGCTAGGCACCTCTTTTTGCCTGGATGCAAAAAATATACTGTCTTTTTCCCTCCATAAGACGCACCTAGTTTTTAGAGGAGGAAAGCAAGGAAAAAAATATTCTGCACAGAGCGCGTAAAGCGCGGCGATGCCGGAGCAACCGGGACTGGTGCTTTGCTTGCTTTACTGCGAGGCGGGAGGAGGGATGGGCAAGCAAAGTGAGAGCTGTGCAAAGCGGGACAGAAGCCATGTAAGCGGCTCTCGCTTTGCTTGCTCCCGTCCGTCCCTCCTCCCGCCTCGCTGTGAAGCCAGCAGAGCAAGAGCTGCTGACACGCTCTTCGCAGCTCTCGCTTTAAAGCAGAGAGCTTTTCACAGCAAGTGACGGACGGGAGCCATGGCTCTGGCTGCGGAGGCATCCCTCAGCTTGCGACTGCAGCGGCAGCTGAGGGATCCCTCTATCGTCCAGTGCATTCACTCCGTAAGCCGCACAGACATTTCCCCTTACTTTTTAAGAGGGAAAAAGTGTGTCTTACGGAGTGAACAATACGGTAAGTTGTGGGGGAGATATACATGACTTTATTTTGCCCTGTGCAGAATCACAGGTCTGTGGCCTTGGGAGTCTTTGAGCACAGGACCCTTTCCCAGTGCAGCTGCACGTATTGCAACAGATGCCTCCCTCTTGAATTGGTTTTTGTGTTTCTGATTTACTCCTTCTGTTTTCTTCTGCCCCAACCCCCTCACCCTTTCTAGCTTTTCCGACGTGTGGCTGCTGCCTTGCCTGGGATGGAAAGCACGCAGGACAAAAGCAGAGAAGACAGTATCCTTTTCAGCCCAGCATTTGCAGCCTGTGGATTAAGAAGGAGAGTGGGTGTTGAGGTCCATGGGATTGAAGAAAGAATAGCCTTCTGAATTGGGGAATAGCAAGTACAAAAAGAGAGCTCTTCAGAAGAGACTCGAGGTGGGGATTATCAGAAGCTTGGGTTGAGCATTTTAACTTGGAATTGCAGTGCACAAGGTGCAGGTGTGCCCACTGAAAACGACCCCTGCCAGGTAGCTGAAGCAACTGAGGCAAGCCCAAAGTCCCCCAAACCAGAGTTCACGAGTCAGTTTGCTTTGCAGGGAAATTGCCACTTGACCTCAAACCCAGTGATTGGGTCGACTAGGTCGTACGGTGTGAAGGAAAGTCCATTAGTTCAGTTGTCAATCACAGGTGGCTGTGGGGGAAAGTATAAGAAAACCCACTTCCTGGTCCCACTGAGACCCTGATGAAGGTTGTTGGCATCCGTCTGTCTTGAGAGACTATGGAGTGGACTATGGGGTTGAAGTCGAAGTGGAGAATCACAGCGTCTGCTGTGGCTGCAGAGACCAGTAATTTGTGATTGCTGAGTCCCATGTTTTTACTGCTTTGGTAGCATAGAAGTGACCCTCCCCAGGATGCACGCCTGGGCAGTGTTTTTGGAGGTCCTGGGCTGCCCAGATGACAAGACATCCCCCCCCCCCATTGAGATGGTACAAAGGAAAGCAGATGCCATCCTAGGGACTGCACTCTAGATTTGCGTAGGATTTACCCAAAGATGTCCCACAAGGCAGCGAGTACAGCTTTTTTTCTGACGAGGGTAGCAGAGCAGAAAAGGCATGATAACCCTTCATGAATTTATTTACCCCAAAACCCTAGTGATATTGCCCAATAGGTTAATGTCAGACACCAGCTTTAGTCGACAGAGTTCAGTCTTCTAAAGTAAGGCGAGATCAGAGTGCACTTGTAACCGTGCCTCTTCTAGAATGTAGGTAGCAGCGGATTTCTGAATGGGCTAAGGAGAACTTTGGTCAGAGGCACTTTGCTTGTCATTCCTCTCCCCTGGCTACTGATAGCCACTTTAATCACCTTCCAGCCCTTCTGAATTGTTAGTTCTAGTCATGGCTGTGTGAATTGCTTGTTCTGATCAGACTGATAAAGGAGGCATTTATGATATGGTGGGTTAACACGACATGCAGTGCTGGAAGACAAAGGTTCAAAGGTCCTTCTATTGCCACATGTGTGTCGTATTACCCACAGCATACAAAGCTTTTTAGCTTGTTTTCCCTTAATTAGATGTGTTCCCCCCTGCAAAAAGGCTGCAAAAAGCCTCCCAGATCAAACTTACAAAGATCAGTAATAATGTAGATTCTGTCCTCAGGCTTACACTCTAAAGCACACAACACAGAAGGAAAAGAGGTTGGGGAGGGAGGAGAAAAGAGAGCAAACCGGAAGGCTAGTTCTCAGTCACACTTGAGAGGGATACCTAGGCTTTCAGAGCTTCAGGAGATGGGTGATACTTCTTTCTGTGATGAAACCTCAAGGAAATCAACACTTGCTGAAAATCAACGGAAGCTTCATTCTTTCTCAGTGTTGATGGTTACAAGCAAAGGACAACCTTTTCAGACCCTGTGGCTTTCCCAAGCAGACTCAACCATCACAAACTTCACCAGGCATTCCCATTGTTTGGAAAACAGTTGCCAGCACTTGCTGTAGTTTAAATTTCTATACCACCCTTCATCTGAGGATCACAGGGCAGCTTGCAGTATTATACAGTGGTACCTCGGTTTTCGAGCATCTTGGAAGCCAAACGTTTCAGTTTTCGAGCGCCGAAAACCCAGAAGCAATTGCTTCTGTTTTCGAATGCGGCTCGGAGGTCGAACGGCTTCCGCTGCGTTTTTTCCCCTTTCAATTTTCTCCGTTGACTTTGTACCCGGGATTGTCGAACGTTTCAGAAGTCGAATGGTCTTCTGGAACAGAATACGTTCGACAACCACTGTAGTTGCAGGTGGAGCTGCAGTTTTCACCCAGTGGGGAATTAATGTTTCTTGCAGGAAGGGGTTGCGGGGAATGCAATGCCAGAGACTGTGGACGGGCTTATTCTATAGGAATGAGGGCTACCAAAAAGAGCACGCAATCTGCATATGGAGAACTTTGAAGTGGGGGGTGAGCCACATGTCCTTCCTGAATGTTTGGGCATTTAATGAGACTTGAGGGGAGACGGTTTCATCCTGGAAGGCTGTCTTCCTCTTTCTGCTCTTATTTCCCTTAACTACTTTCCCCCAACAGTGATCGACATCAAACTTGAAAAGCCTCAGGAGCAGCCAGTCAGTGAAGGCGGCTGTTCGTGCTAATATAGTGTATTGCTTTTCTCTTACCTTTCTCCAGACCATCACTGCTTCTTCCTTCCCCACCCCCCACCCCCTTTCCCCTTTCCCCTCCCCAGACTCATTGGCAGCAATGTGACTATTGGCTTGCCCACCCCCACCCCCCACCCCACCCACCCCATCCGTAACGTAGCCGCGGTTCATCATTGCTGCTTGTCTCGTGAAGATGATCTGTTAGCTTCACAAGCACAAAAGAAAAGTCGGTGTCTTCGTTATTTATAAGGAAGTTTCAAAAACGAGCCAAAACGATCCTAGCGTATTTCAGTGATTCTTTTGAAAACAGCAGTCCCGCCAGAAAGATAGGTACATAATTTGGTAATATTTTTTTTTTTTTAATGTTTCAATATTGCACTTACAGAATTAGTGGAAATGGGAGTAGAACGTTTGGATTTGGTGAAAAGGAGTGTGCAGGGTAAAAATGCATCGGCACCCAAGGCAGGCACTGTGGAGCAGTCCTACGATGTTCAGCCTGTTCTTTTGCAAAAAAAAACAAACCTAAACTAGCCTGCTTTGCCTTTTCGGTTGAGATCCTCTGGCCATTTTTTCCCCTAAACAGTAGCCTTTTTGAAATGCTAATAAGATGCTTTTTGTAAAGGGGCAAAGTTGCAAGATACTGATCTCGGGGTTTAGAAACCGTTCGCTCTACATAGGAGCCCCACAGAACAAATGAACCCGTTTGCCGTGCACCTTTGGGGCTGCTACACTAGGCTGGACCGTCTTCAGAATGAGGATGGGGCAGGCACAGAGGCTTCAAACAGGTTCTGGCGCTATAGACAACTTGGTCAAGCTGTGAATCTGTCTCTGAACAGAGACACCTACGCTGCCAGCCATTTAAAGATCCAACATAAAGTTAATACGTAATGAGGGAGATGAGGAGACAGAGCAGAAGAGACTATTCCTCAGTTGGAAAGGGAGGGGGGTACTTATAAAAGTAGATTTTAAAAGTCCCTTAGATGAAAAAGGAAGGGAACAAAAGACGGAAACAAAACTTAAAATTATGCAGACTTTTGCCTTCGTTTTTAGCATTTTTTATTATTATTTTGGGTCTTCGGAGTCTCGTGTATTTGTTATTCCTGCGTAGTTTGGTTAAATAATTGGTTAGTATTATGTTTTAACTGGACTACAATTAACCGTGGTAACCTTCAATATTTATTTCTTTGCTTTTTTTTACTGTCTTCAAGGGTATTTTTTTTTGTGGGGGGGGGGAGGTGTTTGTTAATCTATTTAGAGCTTTGGCAACGTCACGAGATATAGCTAATCCAAGAAACACACTGGGAAGTGGGGACACACATTCACATGCTCACTCTAGAAGCGCACTCTCTTAATCTGTACTAGTCATTGTGAAGTTGCTGTGTAAGTTAACACAACTGTAAATACATTGTTTGTGGGAGGAGCGTTTGCGGCTGGGGAGGGGTACAATCCAGGAAAGGCCTCTTGAATTTCCGTTTTTCTAAGTGATCGTTTAAAATGCGGGGAGGATGGGGAGAACTGGCTCTCCCTCTCTATCTTCAATGCCCCCCCTCACTTTAGGGGAGGAAGCCCCCTCCCCAAGCACCCCAGCTTCGGATGTGCACCCGCAAAATCTCTCTGTTCCTGCATTGTGGAATTGGAATGGCAAATTCATCACTTTGACCTGAGTTTCCAGTAACTTTGCATATACCAGCAATGTCATCGTATGTTTCAAGGGCGGAACAAGACACCCAAATGCTTTTAATGCAATATTGAAGAGGTGGTTTATCTTTCCTTTTCCTTTTTGGAAGTAGCATGTCTGGAATTAAAGCATTTAAATATGGCGACGACAGGTGGATGTGTTCTTTTCCCCCCGAAAAGAAAAACGAAAGGGAAGGAAGGCCTGGCTACTTTTCCTGTATTGTTGTATTCTATGTGTGCGAAGAGAAAAAAAAGAAAAAAAAAACCCACAAAAAAATTAAAAACATGATCCATCTTGCTGCTTTTTAATATTGAGTTTTCCGTGGCTTGGGTTCTTAAAGCAATGAAAATGTGTACACGGGTTGGATTTTTTTAAACATGCACAGAATTTTTTGCTTCCAATAAAGTATCTAATCAAAACACTAAAATCGACAGGCCTTCGCCTCTGCTCATTTTACGCTGCTGCTCATAGCTGTCAACCGTCCCTTATTTGGCGGGAAACTCCATTATCCCAGCGCTGTGTCCCGCTGCTGTCCCTTATTGATGATGTCCCTTAAATTTCCCGGGTTTCAAAGGAAGCAGCTCCTCTCCCTCCCTCCCTGCCGGCCAGGGAGGAGGGAGGCTCCAACTGTGTTGCTTGGCTGCCCGGCCCGCCCCCCTCCAGCCTCCTCTCACCAGCCTCGGCCCCCAGGAGCCCCTCCCCACCGGGACTGGCGGGAGCCTCGGGCCCTTCCGCCACCATCCTCCTCGCGACCGCCGAACTGAGCATCTCTGCCTGGGGCTTCCCCTCTGCCCGCCGCCGCTCCCACTAGGCCATATTGCGGCTGCTCCACCGAAGGACCCGGATGAGATGGGCAGCCTGGCGCGCCCTATGAATTGCTGAGGAGCCTTGAGAGGAGAGCGAGGGCAACCACAGAGAAAGCAGTTCAGAGAGAGGAGGCGGAGGTGGAGGCGGAGGCGCGGGCAGGTGTTCCAAGGGCTAACCGTAGAGGGGGAAAGCGGAGGAAGGACCGCAAGCGCTTCTCCCATAGATTTGTAGTGGTAGACTAGCATAGATGGTCTGATCTGTGGGTTTACTTCGGGCGCTATTTCCCCCCCCTTCCGCCCTGCCTGCCTGATGGAACTGAGAGCTGCAGATGGAGCACGAGAGAAAAGATACAGAACTGCAGCAGCATCTTCGTAGCTTGGGCTTCGTTTTGCGCGAAAAGTGGTTGCTGCTTGAGGTTATTTAATTGCAGTGTTTCATCGGCTGGTGTCTTGAGCAGCAACCTCTGGAAACGAAGGGCTAAAAACCGGCGCTGCTCTCCCAAATTATCTGGTCCCTTTAACTTCGTATTTCAGCTGGTTGACTAAAATCCCTTATTTTGGCTGCTGATCCCTTATTTTCGAGGCTGCTGGTCCCTTATTTTCAAATCTGTAAGTTGACAGCTGTCCTGCTGCTACGGTCCCCGTCTCCCAGCCTTCCTTCCTGGCCTCTAGCGCTCCTCCTTGTAGGTACGACGGTGTTAGGAGGGTGGGGAGGGCCAGTTCGGGTGGCAGTAGCTGAGGCAAGTTGCTGCAGTGCCTTTCGTTCTTTGGGTTTGGTCCGTTGGCCAAGCAAATGAATCTCAGACCTTTATTGGGACTGGTTGCAAAGGCGTCAGTGACCTCCCTCAAATACAGGGAAAACACTATCCCAGGGGTCAGCAAACTCTTAAAGGCGGGGGCTGGTTCACCGCCCCTCGGACCTTTCGATGGGCTGGACTGCATGTGCACTCTCTCCCCAGCCCCTCCCCTCCCAGTGTTGGTGCTGACCTTTAAAGCCCTAAATGGCCTCGGCCCAGTATACCTGAAGGAGCGTCTCCACCCCCATCATCCAGCCCGGACACAGGGGTCCCAATCTGAGGGCCTTCTGGCGGTTCCCTCGCTGCGAGAAGCCAAATTACAGGGAACCAGGCAGAGGGCCTTCTCGGTGGTGGCACCCACCCTGTGGAACGCCCCCCCCTTCAGATGTCAAGGAAATAAACAACTATCTGACTTTTAGAAGACATCTGAAGGCAGCCCTGTTTAGGGAAGCTTTTAATGTTTAATAGACTATTACTAAACGACTAAACAACAATTTTAATATTCTGTTGAAAGCCGCCCAGAGTGGCTGGGGAAACTCAACCAGATGGGTGGGGTATAAATAATAAATTATTATTATTATCATTAAATTAATTTCCTACATCCTCCGCCGCTCTGCCTTCGGTTGGGGGCCAGCGGTGGTGGTGGCGCCTCTCCTTTCCGGGCCAGCTTTCCCAAGCGCCCATCACGAGGCCAACAGGTGTGCCAAGCTCCAGCCAAAGCCCTGCGACGCCATCACTATCATGCCAGTCACGATGCCCACAGCGTGGCCATGGACGGAGAGGCCGGCCGTCGGGTGGGCGGCGAGGCTTCGGATAGGCTGGCCGCTGGCACCAATGAAATCCCAGCTCGCTTCCTCTGCAGGGCAGGGAGAAGCCAGGAGGAGGCGCCATCGCGGTGTGTGTGGGATGGCGCCCCCCCCAAATTGCAAAAATGATAATATTGCACAGCCCGATCACGCCAATCCAAGCGGCGATTCCAGGACTGTCCACAAGCCAGTCCAGAGGGCAGTTGGGCCTGATCCGGCCCGCGGGCCTTAGTTTGCCAACCCCTGCCCTATCCAGTTCATAGGGAGACGGGGAGCTTTTGCCAGTGGGAGCCTGGGTTGTGCGTGTTCTCTTCCAGGAGAAAGGAAAATTGCCAGTAACCCCAACAGCCCGAGGCCTTCCCTCTGCTTTCCATCGCCACCTCTCTTCCCCAGGGAGCAGAATTGCCAAAGAGTCCAAAGCCATTTGGGTGGAAATGGAACTTAAGGCCAGTAAGGTTTGTATTGAACATACCGTATTTTTCACTCTATAACACGCACCAGACCATAACACGCACGTAGTTAGAGGAGGAAAACAAGAAAAAATATTCTAAACGAAATAGTGGATATATGATTTTTGTGGTTCATGCTGTGGCCACAGACATGTGATCTGACAGTGAGTTTGGAGTAGCCCAATGCAAAAATCCTGAGGATCCATGTGGATCCATGCTTTGTAACCATGGAGGAGGGAAGGAAGGGGAACCATGGATCCTCTGCTCACGACTGCAGCAGATCCCCCCCGCCACCCGCAGGCATTCGCTCCATAACACGCACAGACATTTCCCCTTACTTTCTAGGAGGAAAAAAGTGAGTGTTATGGTGCAAAAAATACGGTAGCTCCACAGCTAAGGAGAATTTGCCTTGTGCGTGATGGAATTTTCTCCCTGACTCAACCTTGGGAAGGCCTTTCTGGAAGCAAGAGCCGTTTGACAGCGGAATGGTCTCCCTCGGAAGGTGGTGGAGGTTTTCAAGCAGAGGTTTGGAGGGTCCTCCGTCAGGGATTCTTGAGCTGTGATTCCTGCATTGCAAGGGGGTTAGACTAGATGGCATCTGAGGCCCCTTCCAACAATTCTATGGTTCTATCTCTCTCTTATATGCCTGTTGTCTTTGTCCATGGAGTTTCCTTGGCAGGGATACTGGAGTGGCTTGCCGGTTCCTGCTCCAGGTGGATCACGTTTGGTCAAAACTCTCCACTATGACCTGTCCATCTTGGGTGGCCCTGCGTGGCATAGCTCATAGCTTCTCTGAGTTATTCAAGCCCCTTCGCCACGGCAAGGCAGTGGTGATCCATGAAGACAGGAGTGCCTGGCGTGCTCTGGGCAATGGGGTCACACAGAGTCGGACACCACTAAACAACAACATCTCTTCCCATCCCTTGGTGCCCTCTAAATCTGGAACAGATTTTGGGATGACACCAGGTGTGTGGTGCACGAGAACAGAAATTCCAGCTGCACTAGCAGGAATCCTTTTGCTGGCTTTCGATAATACAGCTGGGCGGTTGAACTGGGCCCTGAATTGTAATTTGTACCATATACAGATACAGAACTTGCAGGGACCGCGCCTGGGTTTTGGATATAGATGCTGTTGAGTCACTTTTGTGTAAAAAAATGACTAATAAGTATAACAATAACAGCAATCTAAAACATACTCTGTGTGTTGCTACGTCAAGGACATTGCTAGATTGTATAACTGCTCTTATTGATCTGGGAGTCCAGTTTTCCAGGAGGGGGGGGCGGGGGCCTGAGATGCTAGATGTCTCTATAGTGCCACCTGCTGGTTGCTTGCTTGCTAGAATTAGAACGCAAGTTCAGAGTTATTTCTGTGTTAGAGCAGGCATTCCCTTCTTGCTGTTAGGGTGAAAGCTTCCCTTATCTTGTGCCCGGTTGAAGGCATTAAAGCCTGGCCAGAAGGGAAAAGCCAGCCGGCGCTCCCAATTCTGGAGTCAGCCACCCTTAAGATGTTGTGAACTACAATTCCCATCACTCCTAGCGAGCAGAGCTCTTCTCTCCCATCAGCCCTAGCATCACATGCTGGCTAGGGCTTTTGGGAATTGTAGTCCAAAAACCTGGTTGGCCAAGACCTTCGGTAGGCAAACTAAGGCCTTGGGGCCGGATCCGGCCCAATCACCTTCCAAATCCAGCCCGTGGATGGTCTGGGAATCGGCGTGTTTTTGCATGAGTAGAATGTGTCCTTTTACTTAAAATGCATCTCTGGGTTATTTGTGGGGCATAAGAATTCGTTCATTTCCCCCCAAAAAATATAGCCCGGCCCCCCACAAGGTCTGAGGGACAAACTGCTGAAAAAGTTTGCTGGCCCCTGGCCAAGACCCATCAAAGGGGGGACTCTACAGACCCTTTCCCCACAAAGGAAACAAAGACTTTGGTGCAGTGAATAGCAACTTTTATTATTCGTAAATAGCTTTTATTTCCCCCCCCCCACCAAAAAATATACATAACTATTAGTGCTTTGAACAACACTTGACAGAACCAAACTGCAAACTGACACAGGAGCAACACTGAAATGTGTGGTGTGTGAAGCGAGCCTAAGCGAGGTCTTGCTTGTGCTGTGGATAGTGAGGGGCTCCAGACACCCCCATTTCCCAGCCGAGGACCGCAGGGCCCTGAAGGGCACCCCCCTCCCGGCAGCGGCTAACAGCTTCACTGACCCCTCGGCTGCTGCACTCTCACCGACGAGAGATATTTTGGTGCTTAGGTACAGCGCACTTTCCTGCAAATCCAGAGGTGAAGTGTGCATGGATTTATTCCGGGCTGTTTTCTTTTTAAAAGAGGCGCGATCTGTGAACATGACAGTGTACCCAAGTACAAAAATACCTGACTCTCGTTTGAAATGGCCTTTAACTAATGAGAAAGGCCTGACAGGACAGGCCAAAGCCCCTCAGAAAAGGCAGAACTAAACACAAACGGCTCGTTCCACGATTCTTTGCACATTGCGCAAACCGCACTGCATCCCACAAGCCAGAAATAATGCCCACCCCCGGGTGTTAAAGCATATTGGGGAGGGAGTCTTTCCCCACTCTGACTAATCTGCTTAAGAGTCACCCACAGAGAATCACGTAAACCATATTTATTACGCAGGGTAACGAAACGGGGCAGTAATCAGACTTTTTGCATTCGTACAAGAATGTTTCCTCTCCCCTGCGCCAGTGCTCTGTGCGCCATCCCTAAAACTCTGCCAGAGATTTAGGGGGTGTGTACAGAAGGGGGGGGGAGAGGGGAATGTTCCATCATGCAGGAAGAAATTATGGAATACAACCCAGAGAGATTTAAATTAAAACATTTAGCCTTGGCTACGGGGCACCTCCGATTTGCATCTGAGCAGCTGGAAGTCTAAATGTCTTGTTTTGCAGCGTTCTCACATTCTGCTTTGTCAGTTGGTGCAATGTGTGCTTATGGAATCCTGGAACTAGATGCAACCTGCAGTTCTGCCTCCAGAATGTGAGAACGGCCCCAAGAGAACTTTTGAGCTACTACAATGAACGGGAGCGGAAGCAGAACGGGAGTGTGCGCCCTGGTGAATGCTCACCTCCTAGGGATGCACAGCAGGACCACAAGCGATGCTCCCAGACCCCACTTCCATCTTTGATAAGAAGCCTCCCACTTAGGATCCCTGCATTGCACTAGATGACTCCCTTCCAACTCTACAGTTCTGGGATTCTGGGAGTAGTGTCAACCGGTAGGGCACAAGGCAGGGAGCTGAACAGTAGGTGGCGCCAGAGCAGACATCACATATTCCCCAGCTTCCTTGCTGAGTTCAAAGCTGAGACTATGGAGGGGGAAGGAAGTTGGCTGGCAGTGCAACCCCCTGGAATAGTTGTAATAAAGGAAGCAAGCAGCGGAGGCTGGCAGAGTGTAGTCTGAGGTTGGCGGGCAACGTTCCCTGTGCCCAAAGGAACCAGCCACCGCTGTGGTCTCTGTAATGTTGCTGCGGCTAAGTGTGCAGAGTCCCTACAGTCACCCCCCTCGCCCGTTTGGACTGTTTTAATGACAGTAATGTTATCGATCCATAAGGAGGGGAGATTATTTTTCTTTAATTTTGTATGCTGCTTGGGGAATTTCTGGGGCGGGGGTGGTGGAATGGTCAATAAATAACTTTGGAAAGGAAATAAACAGTCAAAAAAGAAGGAGAGAGGCTGTATATTTGCGTTGTTAGCTGTGAAGTGCAATCGGTTGTGGTTTGGTCACATAATTGTGCTTTCAAGTTGCAGAGAGGGCAAGTTCTGAAACGGCCAAGAAAAAAAGATTGCTGCGATTTTAGTATTGTGGCACTTGAGAGAGCTTGCATCTACTGCTTTCACCTGTTTTTATTTTAAGCATTTGTTCAAGGGCTGGGCCTTGTGGCTAGCAACCTCACAAAATCTACCTTTCACTTGCTAAAACACAAGCATTTCTGCCACTTGGCCTTGCCAAGCTACTGCTCTAGGGCAGGGTGTTATTAGGGGCAACCTGGGGGGTCTCTCTGACGCTGTTCCTTCTCAGCACTCCTCTACACACAGCACTCCTCTACACGCAGATTGCAGCTTTTAAACTATTGCTTCCGAGTTGTCCACGCTCAGGCTGGGCAACCATCTGGCGGGGTGACCTGGAAAAAATTCACGCCAAATGGGCAAAGGGCGCGAGGAGCGTCCTGCTGCAATTCCAGCAGGGACCAGATGACCCTTCCAACTCTCTTATGATTCTAGGGATCAGGCCAAAGGCTTGTCTAGCCAGCACCTCGGTCTCACAGCGGCCAAGAAGATGGCCTGATGGGAAAGCAGCCCACAAGCAACTGGCGTTCAGAGCAGGGCTTAAGCACAGCCTTATCCTCCATGCGTTTGCCTGGTCCCCTGTCAAAGCCAAGCTGGTGGCCATCCATCGCTGGCTCCTGTGGCAAGGAATTCCACCGTCTTAACTGCGTGCATAGTGGTTTACACTTCTATAAACCAAAAAGCACAAACCCACCACTGTAACCTGCAAAAGCAAGACATATCGGGGACACCAGCCCCCTTTGAACTCAGTGGGACGCTTCCACGGACTAGACTTCTTTGCATGAAAAGCTTGTGCCATAATAAATTGGGCAGTTTTCAAAAGCGTCCTATGACTCTTTATTAGGAAGCTAGGAAGTCCGCCTCCTACGGAGCCAGACCATTGGTTCATTGAGCTCAGTGCTGCCTACACGGGCAGGCAGCAGCCCTGCTGGATTTATGGCAGAAACCTGAAGATGCCATTGGGAACTGAACCGGGGACCTTCTGCGTACACTGAGCTACAGCTGCTCCGTTGCCAGGCATCTTAAAAACGGCTGCCATCCCAGAAATCAGCCAGAGTCCCAAGGCCAGATCCCAGTGAGAGTAGCCCCAACACCTCCAAGTGTCTGGGAGAGATGGAAACCCACCTTTACAACAACCAGCAATCTGAAACGAGCCCCCCAGGAGCTCGTTTCACCGGAATAAATAAGGTCAAGCTGAAAGCTGACATCTGTAACCTGGAGGTTTGCGGCTTCCTTCCCCGCAGGGCTCTGTGCCTTGGAGACGCAGTATTTCAGCAGGTGCAGCCGCTCCCCATTGTTGCGGAAAGGCTTGACCTGCTGGATTCCGGCCTGCCGTGGAAGCGTCAAAATGCAGAGAAAGAACAGTGGGAAAAGTTTGTAGCCTCTGGGCACTGGAGGGTGTGTTTGTGTAATCTGCCCTTTTCTACAAGCGCCCTCTTGCAGCTGGGAAATCATCTGCAATTTCCAGGGTGCCAGGAAAAACAACACAAAACTGAGGTGTTGTTTGGGGAGGCAGGACAACGTAGCAGGCAGCTACGCCCCCAAAATACACAAAGACCGATTTGAGTAAGCCGAGCTGGAGGATGCCTAGCAAAGCGAAATGCGGAGGGGAGGGTGTAACAGTGGAGAAAGCTGCTCTTGTGATTGACGGCAGAAGCAAATATCACCCGGAGTCGACATCAGGTGTGGGCAGATAACCAGGCTGGTAGGATCCATTTCTGATTATATTTGCTAGCTATGGTTTGTTAGAGCAGAGACAAACTGGTGGCTCGGGTGGGCGGGGCGAAGTGCAAAATGGCGGCACAGGGGGCGGGGCTAGGTGAAGAATGGCGGCTGGGACTGGGCAGGGCCTACTGCCCGCCATGCCCCCCTGGGCTTACCTGCACATCAGGGATGCTAATGGCTTCCTTGCGACGAAAGAAGCCTTTCTGGTGCTAACTCTTTTGTTAAGACGATTTAGTGATAAGGGACGGCCGCCAGCCTCCCGCAAACGGCCCAGAGATTTTCGGGGGGGATCCCGATTTTGCTTCTGCCCACCCCTGACTCCCCCCTACAAAGCAGGTCCCCCTTTGGCCCTCCCTCTCCAGTGGGGAATCGCAGCGGCGTCTTAGCTGAGCGTCTGGGCTGGGTCTGCGGAAGAGGGGGCTCAGAACCAACAGGGCATCCACATGAACGAGCCCAGGGCGGCCCCCGAGGCGGCCCCCGCCAGCAGGCCCAAGGCCATCTGGTCTCCGGAGACGCGGTACGGATCCTCGCGGAAAATGACGTGGGTCGTTCCGGGTGCTGCGGAGAGAGGAAAAGGAACAGATGCAGTAAGCGATGTACGCGGGAAACACGGCCAGTGACGGATTTACGTATAAGCTAAACCATGGGTAGGCAAACTAAGGCCCGGGGGCCGGATCTGGCCCAATTGCCTTCTGAATCCAGCCCATGGACTGTCTGGGAATATAACACCAGTCTTGAAAGACCTACACTGGCTCCCAGTACGTTTCCGAGCACAATTCAAAGTGTTGGTGCTGACCTTGAAAGCCCTAAATGGCCTCAGCCCAGTAGACCTGAAGGAGCGTCTCCACCCCCATCGTTCAGCCCAGACACTGAGGTCCAGATCTGAGGGTCTTCTGGCGGTTCCCTCGCTGCGAGAAGCCAAGTTACAGGGAACCAGGCAGAGGGCCTTCTCGGTTGTGGCCCCCGCCCTGTGGAACGCCCTCCCACCAGATGTCAAAGAGAAAAATAACTACCAAACTTTTAGAAGACATCTGAAGGCAGCCCTGTTTAGGGAAGCTTTTAATGTTTAATAGGTTATTGTATTTTAGTGTTTTGTTAGAAGCTGCCCAGAGTGGCTGGGGAACCCCAGCCAGATGGGCGGGGTATAAATAATAAATTATTATTATTATTATTATTATTATAAATTATTAGTGTGTTTTTACATGAGTAGAATGTGTCCTTTTATTTAAAATGCATCTCTGGGTTATTTGTGGGGCCTGCCTGGTGTTTTTACATGAGTAGAATGTGTGTTTTTATTTAAAAGGCATCTCTGGGTTATTCGTGGAGCATAGGAATTCGTTCATCCCCCCCCCCCGAAAATATAGTCCTGCCCCCCACAAGGTCTGAGGGACAGTGGACCAGCCCGCTGCTGAAAAAGTTTGCTGACCCCTGAGCTAAATAAACAAGCTATAGCTTAGGGCCCCATTCTCTTGGGGGCCCCCAAAAAATGTAAACGAAAAAACCCCCACTGAGTGTACATTTCCAAAATATAAGATAAAAAACAAATAAAATAAAACCCACATGCAGCAATCAGAAGGCTTTTCAATGTTTTGTGAAATTTTGGTTGGTAGTGCCTGACTTTTGAACAATGCAGTCTCTTCTGCTTTTTGTGCAATACAGAGAAATTCGCACCAGAGGTCACCCTACACTTCAGGATGTTCCTAAGCCAGCAATGGTTACATCAGGGCTGCCCAAACTTTTTCCCCAACATCAGGGTCTTTTCCAGGGAGTCTTCTCTTCTCATGAGGTGGCCAAAGTCTTGGAGCCTCAGCTTCAGGATCTGTCCTTCCAGTGAGCACTCAGGGCTGATTTCCTTCAGAATGAAGAGGTTTGATCTTCTTGCAGTCCATGGGACTCTCAAGAGTCTCCTCCAGCACCATAATTCAAAAGCATCCATTCTTCGACGATCAGCCTTCTTGATGGTCCAGCTCTCACTTCCATACATCACTACTGGGAAAACCATAGCTTTAACTACACGGACCTTTGTTGGCAAGGTGATGTCTCTGCTTTTTAAGATGCTGACTAGGTTTGTCATTGCTTTTCTCCCAAGAAGCAGGCATCTTTTAATATCGTGGCTGCTGTCACCATCTGCAGTGATCGTGGAGCTCAAGAAAGTAAAATCTCTCACTGCCTCCATTTCTTTCCCTTCTATTTGATTTGATAAATTTACTCGAATTGTTTTTGTATCTCTTGTATTCTTGGTCCCGGATCCTCCCTGTCAATTTGGCAAGTTCTGCAAAATCTGTCATCTTCACCTGGCTATCCTTTTAGTTCTGGGTGTTCTGTATCTCGCAGTACATTGCAGTACATTGCGTGGTGAAACTACGGAACTCCCTTCCACAAGAGGCAGTGATGGCTAATAACTTGCATTAGACGAATGCGCGGAGTGGAGGGCAATTGAGGCTATGGTCCACCTCCACTGTCAGAGGCAGCAGACTTGCAGGGAGAATTTGGACCTGGCTTGGGAAGGGGTAAGTAAGCTGGTCTGGCTTTTGAGGACAAGGATGTTTAAGCTCAAATGAAAAGTTGATGTGAAAGGGGATCGCTCAGTCAGTAAGAGCGTGAGACTCTCAATTTCAGGGTTGTGAGTTCAAGCCCCACATTGGGTAAAAGATTTCTGCATTGCAGAGATTAACAGTAGATGACCCTTTTGGTTCCCTTCCAACTCTACAATTTAATGATTTTATTATTTATATCCCCCCCCCAAAAGACAGATATAGATGATACATAGATGGAGCAGTTTTAATTCTATATCTATCATCTATCTATCTTTCTATCATCTATCTATCTATCTATCTATCTATCTATCTATCATCTATCTATCATAATCAATAAGAAACAATTAGAGATAGATGGATTGACCAATGATAGATCGATAGATGGATGATAGTGCAGTTTTAATTATAATTATCATCTATCTCTAATTGTTTCTTATTGATTATGATAGATAGATATAGATGATACATAGATGATAGATAGATAGTGCAGTTTTAATTCTATATCTATCTATCATAATCAATAAGAAACAATTAGAGATAGATGATATAATTAAAACTACACTATCTATCATCTATATCTATCTATCTATCTATCTATCTATCTATCTATCTATCTATCTATCTATCTATCTATCTCTAATTGTTTCTTATTGATTATGATAGATAGATGATCTACCTCTCTATTTATCTATCTATCATCTAGCTATCTATCTCTGATGCAAATAATCACAATAACAGCATGGCACGAGCCCTTCATAAAAGCAGTCAGTTCCTTAAACCCTGTTTCAACAAGAAAAGTCTTAATCTGCTGGCCAACAGACAGCAAGCAGGGAGATAGTCTGTCTTCTCCTCAAAGCCCAGAACCCCTGGAGTCTTGAACCTTTGGGAGACTGGGCTGGTGTGCAACAACAGCCTCGAAGCGTCGTATCTGTGACACCCATCGCTGCATCCCGTCTGACCAGCTCCAATGTTTGGCCCTCTGCTGCAGCGCCTAAAACGTCACAAAGAGGCCCATCGCCACCCAGCCTTGGGGGAGGGCTTGAAAACAGCCCCCAGCTGAGCAAACCTGAACTGGCCCAGGGGGGAGGTGAAAAGGGACGTTGATGGATGAACACATACCTCCATACTGGGTGCCGTAGTAATCGGAGCTGACGTACATTGCCTGGTGGGAGTCGAGGGGAACCGTCTGGTAATAGTCGTCGTACGGGTCGTACAGGTGCACCTGGAGAAAGCGAGAAACGAGAACGTTGGCAGCCAGAGCTGAAAAACCTGAGCCGGAAACCGGGGGGGGGGGGGCAGGAGGCAGCTCCCCATAGCAACCGCCCTCTGCACCCAGATTGGCTCAAAGTGCCCCTGGCATTTTGAGGTGCCTTGGGTGGCAGCCGGAAACTGGGCCTTCATGGTGGTGGCCCCTCATCTGTGGAATTCCCTGCTCAGGGAGGCCTGCCTGGTCCTTCTCTTGCGTATGCCAGCGGAAACCCATTTTCATTCTGATTTTTTTAACTGGTTGGGTCTGCTGCTCGTTTCCCTTTGCTAAGTTGTTGATGGAGCAGCTATGTGGGGGGGGGGGGGAAGAACGTGGATTTGAAGGGAAGACCTCCTGCAAGATGTGAACACAGCTGGCAGCTGTGAAGGAGAGATGCTCACCCAGACCCCAAAGGAGAGAGGGGCAGCAGTCTGTCGACGGAGGGGAGCAATGCAGAAGATGGGGGGGGGCGCTTTCCCATCCAGATCCTGAACAGCTCGCCAAGTCTTTGGATCCCAATGGCCGGAGACTTCCGAGTTCAGTCCGGAGCACTCGAAGCCCTCCTGCGGCGTCAGAGCCATCGATCGCCAGCCTGATTGCGCTTATTGATCTGTGTGGCTGGCCAGGCCGGGAAATTGGGGGAAGGCTCGGCTAAAAATAGAGTTGCCTCAGCAGGAGAGGAATTGAGCCGCGTGGCTCCAGAGCAAAGCCACTTGGAGCAGGAAGACGTGGCAACCAGGCGACTGGCGAATCGGTTTAATGTGCGAATTACTTTTCCCTGCCTCTTGCCCCATGGGAACAGCACCGGATTCACGTATAAGCTAAACAAGCTATAGCTTAGGGCCCCACTCTCTCGGGGGCCCCCCAAAAAATTAAAGGAAAAAAACCCACTGGGTGTACATTTCCAAAATACAAAAGATAAAAAACAAATAAAATAAAACCTACATGCAGCAACAGTGTTTTGTGTTGTGTAGGCTCCTATGATGTAAGTCATGGGCCCCGCCTGCTAGCCTGCTCCCTAAAATATCACCAGTTTGCTCCTTTCTACATATAGGGTGCCTACAGTCTGCTATTTATAATTATTAGTAGTTTGCATGATATATTTACACCTATTATTATTTCACGTTATAACAAGTTTCTAGAGGCTAGATTATAAGTCTTTGTAAATTGTGTTTCTGAAGGAACTTTTGTTATTGCCAAATGCCAATGTGTTTGCATTATTAAGTTTGTGATAAATAAAAAAGTTTATGAATAAAAAAATCATTTTACGTTAGAGCTTAATAATAATTTAACTTTTAATATACTTCTTAATTGTATTTAACTTTTGATATACTCGTGGACGCGGGTGGCGGTGTGGTCTAAATCACTGAGCCTAGGGCTTGCTGATCAGAAGGTTGGCGGTTCGAATCCCCGCGACGGGGTGAGCTCCCGTTGCTTAATCCAAGCTTCTGCTAACCTAGCAGTTCGAAAGCACGCCAGTGCGAGTAGATAAATAGGTACCACTCCAGCGGGAAGGTAAACAGTGTTTCCGTGCGCTGCTCTGGTTCGCCAGAAGCGGCTTAGTCATGCTGGCCACATGACCTGGAAAAACTGTCTGCGGACAAACGCCAGCTCCCTCGGCCTGTAAAGCGAGATGAGCGCCGCAACCCTAGAGTCGTCTCTGACTGGACTTAACTGTCAGGGGTCCTTTAACTTTTTTTATTGAAATACCTCTTCCTAATTGTATTTCAGTTCCACAACTACTTTGATAAAATACATATTTTGTTATGTGCAAATGGCTTTAGATACCTATTAGGTCCATAAATTACCATAGAGCATTTATTCAACACAATGGGCCATATAGTCCAGCACTCTGTTCTTTTTCATTCTCCCGCATTTTCAGGGAAGCAATGAGAACTAGAAACCTGAAGAATCTCAGACTTGCAGGGCTCTTGCCCATAAGGAGCATTTAAAGGGGCAGGAACGGTTCACAATCCGGGCAGAAAACCGGACAAGGAACGCAAGGCAGACTCACCTGAGTAGCTTTGGCCTCCAGAATCGCTATCTTCCAAGCTCTGTCAAGAAAAAGAGAGAGGCCGCAATTAAAGCAAAGTGTCACCAGCAGAGATGGACAATTTAAAAAGTCCTTCCCCCTTTTCCCCAAGTTCCCCTCCCACCCAACTGCTGCAAAAAGAAACCATGGGAAACATGAATAACACTTGCAGCTATATTACTGGATTTTGATTGTGTTTAAATTAGGAGTCCCTTTTGTAGTTATCTACCGAATTTTTCGCCCTATAGGACGCACTTTTCCCCCTCCAAAAATGAAGAGGAAATGTGTGTGCGTCCTATGGGGCGAATGCAGGCTTTCGCTGAAGCCCTCTCGCTCTCCAGGCTTCAGGAAGCTATCCGCAAGCCGTGGGAGCCCGGCGTGAAGTTGCACAGCTCTCCCACGGCTTGCGGAGAGCTGCCTGCAGGCTTCGGGCTTCGCGCAGCTTTCAGCAAGCCGTGGGAGAACTGTGCAACTTCGGGCAGATATCCGCAAGCCTGGGGAGACTGGCGCGACTTCCCGCCGGGCTCCCTATGCTTGTGGATAGCAGCCTGTTCTGGGGGCTGGGGAAGCTCGGGCCGGGGGGGGGAATAATTTTTTCCCCTTTATTCCCCCCCAAAAAAAACTAGGTGCGCCCCATGGGCCGGTGCACCCTATGGGGTGAAAAATATGGTACTTCATTTTTTAATAAATTTTATTTTCACATTTTGCAGAATACATCAGACATTCTTTTTACACATTTAATTTTGCTATCAACTTCCCTCCTTCGGCAGTTACATAAGCTGTCTCTTCTTTTTCCTGCACCTCCAACATCAAAACCTAACTATAATTCATCTCTTGAAGTCGCCATTTCAACATGGCCCTTTGCACGTGTTTACAGTGGTCCTGCTAATGTTTTAAGTTGTTTGCAATAGTTCTTTAAACATTCAATAACCAAACCCCCACTCTTGCTTTTGTTTTAATTTTTAAAAAAATTATCTTATTGATTTCTTAATCTTCCCGTAAGTTTCGCCATTTCTGCGAAACTTTTGCTGCTGGTCCTCTGTATTTGGGGCAGATTCTTCTTTCCACTTTTTGGGCAAACACCATTCGAGCTGCTGTGGTGGAGCTATTAATTTGTGTGTGTCTTTGTGTGTGTGCACATACAGTACAGACACACAAACGCGTTATCTTCGTCCCTATTGAAGGAGGCCATCTGGGCAGAGAGAGAGAGAGCCTGGCTACAGCTACCTGTGCTCAGGTAACTGCAACACCAGTTGTTGCACTCCAGAAACCATCCGCCTCAGCTAGCAAGACTGAGGTGAGGGATGATGGGAGTTGTAGTTCAGCAATACTCAGTGGTCCGTAGGACCCCTCCCTTTGATAACACTGTGTAGCCCAGGGATGGGAGACAAATGGAATGCCCTGAAGATGTTGTGGCATCACAACTCCCATCATCCCTCACTATTGGACCTGCTGCCTGGGCCACATGGGATTCGGAGTCTACCAACAAAATCTGGAGGGTGGTTACTGCTGGCAACAGCCCAGTCTGTGTTGTACTCTGGGGAAGAAAAATGCAAATTTTGCAGCCCAAATATGCTGTGTGACTATATTCATGCTTGTGGCATGCAGTTATACAGTACTGTGGTACCTCAGGTTAAGAACTTAATTCGTTCCAGAGGTCCGTTGTTAACCTGAAACTGTTCTTAACCTGAGGTACCACTTTAGCTAATAGGGCCTCCTGCTGCTGCCGCACCGCCAAAGCACAATTTCTGTTCTCATCCTGAAGCAAAGTTCTTAACCTGAAGCACTATTTCTGGGTTAGCGGAGTCTGTACCCTGAAGCGTATGTAACCTGAAGCGTATGTAACCTGAGGTACCACTGTACCCTCTTGCCATGACTCTCAGACCTGCTCATCTGCCTCCTCTTACTTCTGCATTTCCTCCTGACTTCTAAGCCTATTGTGGCTTCTGTAAAGGACTAGAAACTTGATTTCATGAGAAAACAAACGCTAACGGATGTTTCCAGGATGCTGGAACCCGATCGCAGCCTCCAAATTCTGAGCTTGCCTGGTGCAATTATTATGAATGCACACTCAGCCGCAAGCTATAGCTTCTCTTATTTGTATGCCTGTGAAACATGGACCACTTATAAACGCCATCTCCAGCTCCTCAAAAGATTCCATCAACGGTGTCTCCGAAATTTTATGCATCACTTGGGAAGACAGGCAAACTAATGCCAGTGTACTGGAAGAAGCAAAGATCACCAGTGTCGAAGCAATGATTCTTCAACTTCGTTGGACTGGTCATGTTGTGCGGATGCCTGATTATCGTCTTCCAAAGCAACTGCTCTATTACGAACTTAAAAATGGAAAGCGTAATGCTGGTGGTCAACAAAAAAGGTTTAAAGACTGTCTCAAGGCAAATCTTTAAAAATGTACTATAAACACTGACAACTGGGAAACACTGGCCTGCGAGTGCTCCAGTTGGAGAATAGCCTTTACCAAAGGTGTCGTGGGCTTTGAAGACACTCGAACTCAGGACGCAAGGGAGAAACATGCTAAGAGGAAGGGACGCTTGGCAAATCCACCCCGTGATCAACTCCCGCCAGAAACCTATGTCCCCACTGTGGAAGGACGTGTGGATCCAGAATTGGCCTCCACAGTCACTTACGGACCCATTGTTAAAACTGTGCTTATGGAAGACAATCTTACTTGCTACAAGGGATCGCTAAAGAAACTTCTCATAAGAAGTTTGTGCCCATAACTTCTGCAGACCCGCAGATCACAATGAGCGCATTTTTTCGCAAAGGCAAATTGCGACCTTCACCCACCCGGGTGACTCTGTCCCATGCTCTGCCTGGAATGTGCAGGTCCAGCAGCCGCACCCACGACTTTCAGGGTCCTCAGGACTTCTCCATTTCCCCCTCTGCTGGGAGGAAGGCGCACATACAGAAATTCCAGGCAGAAATTCAGAGTCCCTCCCGCGTGGCTGCATGGGCTCTGCAGATCTGGGAGACACAAAAGGAGGCCTGTTTTCCTTCCGCTTGCCCAGCTTGGAGCAGAAAAGCAGCCGTTCGGCCCAGCAGCAAGACCTAGAGGAGCCTCCATAGCTGTTTTTGCAAACCTGACGCCCTTCGGATGTTCTGCATTACAGACCGCCCTCTTTCGCTGTCTGAGGCAAAACAGGAAGGTGCTGCCTTCTCGGTGGTGGCGCCCGCCCTGTGGAACGCCCTAATCAGATGTCAAGGAAATAAACAACCATTTGACTTTTAGAAGACATCTGAAGGCAGCCCTGTTCAGGGAAGTTTTCAATGTTTGATGTTTTATCGTGTTTTTAATGTTCTGTTGGGAGTCACCCAGAGTGGCTGGGGAAACCCAGCCAGATGGGTAGAGTGTTGTTGTTGTTTAGTCGTTTAGTCGTGTCCGCCTCTTCGTGACCCCCTGGACCAGAGCACGCCAGGCACTCCTGTCTTCCACTGCCTCCCGCAGTTTGGTCAAACTCAGGCTGGTAGCTTTGAGAACACTGTCCAACCATCTTGTCCTCTGCCGTCCCCTTCTCCTTGTGCCCTCCATCTTTCCCAACATCAAGGTCTTTTCCAGGGAGTCTTCTCTTCTCATGAGGTGGCCAAAGTCTTGGAGCCTCAGCTTCAGGATCTGTCCTTCCAGTGAGCACTCAGGGCCGATTTCCTTCAGGATGGATCAGTTTGATCTTCTTGCAGTCCATGGGACTCTCAAGAGTCTCCTCCAGCACCAGAATTCAAAAGCACCAATTCTTCGGCGATCAGCCTTCTTTATGGTCCAGCTCTCACTTCCATACATCACTACTGGGAAAACCATGGCTTTAACTATACAGACATTTGTCGGCAAGGTGATGTCTCTGCTTTTTAAGATGCTGTCTAGGTTTGTCATTGCTTTTCTCCCAAGAAGCAGGAGTCTTTTAATTTCGTGACTGCTGTCGCCATCTGCAGTGATCATGGAGCCCAAGAAAGTAAAATCTCTCACTGCCTCCATTTCTTCCCCTTCTATTTGCCAGGAGGTGATGGGCCCAGTGGCCATGATCTTCGTTTTTTTATGTTGAGCTTCAGACCATATTTTGCGCTCTCCTCTTTCACCCTCACTAAAAGGTTCTTTAATTCCTCCTCACTTTAGCGGAGTATAAATAATAAACTATTATTATTACTATTATTATTATTGCAGTAGAATTGCCAGACATAGGTGGGATTTGGCCATCGGAAACAGTGTCTGGGTGAAAATCACTGTAACGTCCGGGAAAATCAGGATGTGGCAACCCATGTCAGTAGTGTAGATTCTGGCGAATTTCCTTTTGCTGCTGCTTCTTCTTTTTCTTTTTCTTCTTCTTCTTCTTCTTCTTCTTCTTCTTCTTCTTCTTCGAAGCTCAACAACTTTGGCCCCAAACTATTGTTTTTTCTTCCAGATTTTGTGAAAGCTCAACAACCCTTGTGTGTGAATTTTCACACACAACCCCACCTTGCAGGCTGCCCACTCCACACCCTACTGGCAGACTTCCCTGTTCTGTTAAGTTCTCGTGAGAGTCTTGCAAGACCTTGCAGAGGCCTCTGAGCGATTGGACGGCCATCTGTCATGGATGCCTTAGTTGAGATTCCTGCATTGCAAGGGGCTGGACTAGAGAACCTCTGGGGTCCCTTCCAACGCTACAGTTCTATTATTCTATATAAAAAAATTGTCCAGTAGCACCTTAGAGACCAACTGAGTTTGTTCTGGGTAAAAGCTTTTGTGTGCAAGCACACTTCTTCAGATACCCAGAACAAACATAGCCGGTCTCTAAGGTGCTACTGGACAATTTTTAAATTTTTAAAATTTATTTCGACTGCGTCAGACCAATACGGCTACCTACCTGAATCTAGTTCTATGATTCTGTGCCACTAGACTTCACCCTGATGATGCCACCTGGCGACTACTCTAGAGGAGTCACCGAGGCTGCAGCTCCTGGCCAGAGATTTTTCTTTTCTTTTCTATTTTTTTATACTTTTTTTTTTATACATTTAATTGGTTTTTTTAACATACCATTTCCAACAATCATATAACATAACTTCTTAACTTATACAATATTTTAGACTTCTGTCAACACCTCTGATGATTTTCCGTTCTTTATCACTTCTTCTGCATTTCTTAATTTCTCTGTTACTCTTAATTATCATTAACTAATCATTCTCCTCATAGTCTTTCTTGCAATATTTCAAATAATCATCCTTACAAAACTTCTCGCAATCCTACTAGCGTAATCTGTTCATTACAATTACTTTTCAAATAGTTCGTATATTTACTCCAATCTTCTAAGAATCTCTGGTCCCGCAGGTTTCGAATCCTTCCTGTTAATTTGTTCAGTTCTGCATAGTCCATCCATTTCATCGGCCATTCTTCTTTTGTCGGTAATTCTTCTTGCTTCCCTTTTTGTGCCAATAACATTCTTACTGCCTTCACTGGCCAGGGATTTTTCTAATTGGATTTTGAAGGGGGAGCATCACTTCAGCAAATGACCCCGCCCCAGCTAAGCTGGGGTTCTTCTGGCCCTTCTCTGACCTCTGCGGCCTTTGACGTCTTCAAGTCATCTTTAATTATCTGCCCAAGCTGCTCTGCTAAGCAGCTGGGAAATAACGGGTGGCCTTTGGTCACAGCCCAGATGGACATTGGGTTACTAATGTCTCTCCAGCACAGAGATGACTTGAACTTTTTGAATTTACAACCCAACTCTTCCTTCCTAAGAGCTCAAAGGTGGTGAACGTGGTTCAATCCCTCCTCATCTAATGCTCACAACAACACTGTGAGCCAGGTTAGGGCTGAGAAGGTAAGGGCTGGCCCAATGTCGCCCAGAGAGCTCCATGGGTTTCACAGAATTGCAGAGTTGGAAGGGACCTCGGGGTCATCTAGTCCAACCCACTGCAATGCAGGAATCTCAACTAGATCATACATGTTAGGTGTCCATCCAACCTCTGCCTAAAAACCTCTTAGGAGAGCCCCCAACCTCCTGAGGGGGTCCATTCTTCTGTTAAACAGCTCTTTCCATCAGAGAGCTCTTCCTCATGTTTAGTCTGAATTGCCTTTCTTGTGACTTGAAGCCACGGGTTCGAGTCCTGCCCTCCAGAGCAGGAGAAAACAAGCTTGTTCGCTCTTCCATGTGACAGCCCTTTAGATATTTGAAGACGGCTCTCCTATCTCCTCTCGGTCTCCTCTTTTCCAGGCTCAACATACCCAGCTCCTTCAAGTTACCAGACTCAGGATCATCTTGGTTGCACACATTCCAGCTTGTCAATATCCTTCTTAAATTGTATTGCCCAGAACTGGACACAGCATTCCACGTGTGGTCTGCCCGAGGCAGAATAGAGTGGGACTATTACTTCCCTTGATCTGGACACTAGACTTCTTTTGATGCAGCCTAGAATAGCATTAGGGACGCGGGTGGTGCTGTGGTCTACACCACAGGGCCTAGGGCTTGCCAATCAGAAGGTCGGCGGTTCAATTCCCCGCAATGGGGTGAGCTCCCCTTCCTCAGTCCCTGCTCCTGCCAACCTAGCAGTTTGAAAGCACATCAAAGTGCAAGTAGATAAATAGGTACCACTCTGGTGGGAAGGTAAACGGCGTTTCCGTGCACTGCTCTGGTTCGCCTGAAGCGGCTTAGTCCTGCTGGCCACATGACCCGGAAGCTGTCTGCAGACAAACGCCGGCTCCTTCGGCCAATAAAGCGAGATGAGCGCCGCAACCCCAGAGTCAGTCACGACTGGACCTAATGGTCAGGGGTCCCTTTACCTTTACCTAGAATAGCATTAGCCTTTTTTGCTGCTGCATCACACTGTTGATTCATGCTAAGCTTATGGTCCACCAAGACCCCTAGATCCCTTTCACATGTACAGTGGTACCTTGGGTTACAGGCGTTTCAGGTTACAGACTCTTCAGGTTACAGACTCCGCTAACCCAGAAATAGAACTTTGGGTTAAGAACTTTGCTTCAGGATGAGAACAGAAATCGCGCTCTGGCAGTGGGAAGCCCCATTATCTAAAGTGGTGCTTCAGGTTAAGAACAGTTTCAGGTTAAGAACGGACCTCCGGAACAAATTAAGTTCTTAACCCGAGGTACTGCTAGTAGCCAGATGTCCCCCATCATATATTTTGGAATCTGCTTCTTCCTGTCTCAGGGCAGAACCTTACATCTGTCCCTACTGAAATTCATTTTGTTAGCCTGGGCCCAACTCTCCAACCTGTTTGAACCCTGGTCTCCACCAGCTCCTAGTCCGACCCTCTGTATAGACCATGGGTAGGCAAACTAAGGCCCGGGGGCCAGATCCAGCCCAATCACCTTCTCAATCCGGCCTGTGTACGGTCCGGGGATCAGCGTGTTTTTACATGAGTAGAATGTGCCCTTTTATTTAACATGCAACTCTGGATTATTTGTGGGGCCTGCCTGGTGTTTTTACATGAGTAGAATGTGTGCTTTTATCTAAAATGCATCTCTGGGTTATTTATGGGGCATAGGAATTTGTTCTTCCCCCCCAAAAAAATATAGTCCGCCCTCCCCAGGGTCTGAGGGACAGTGGACCGGCCCCCTGCTGAAAAGGTTTGCTGACCCCTGCGTACACCACCCCACCTCTACCACAGCTGGACCCCATAGGCTTCATCTGGCCCTACAGTGATCACAAGGATTACAGGAGATCCACCTAGCTGAGTATTGTCTACAATGACTGCCAACAGCTCTCCAGGGCCTCAAAAGTCTCCCCTGGAAATGTCAGGACTTGAACCCAGGACCCTCGGCATGCTTTAAGTGTGAACAGCTTGCACACCTGGCTTCCGTACACTGCATGAATCTGAGGGGGAATATTTCCAACCGGTCTGTTGCCAGGGGAGCCTGGGAGAAACGCAGTTTGTAAACACAGCAGGTGATGCGAGGAGGTGGAAATCTTTCAAGAGCTACCAGATCCCCGGAGGAAGCCGGTTTGTTTCCAAACAGTGCTCCCCCGAGGCCTGGAGGCAGCAGCACCGGGATCAAGAGTAAACATCATTAACAAGGTCTGGTGGCAAACCTTTAGTCGGCTGGGTCTCAGAGACAGGAAGGAAGGAAGGCATAGCTGTCAAGTTACAGATTTGAAAATAAGAGACCAGTAGCCTCGAAAATAAGGGATCAGCAGCCAAAATAAGGGTTTTTAGTCAACCAGCTCCCGAGCCAAAGGCAGAAAGTCCAGCCAGCAGCCAAACGAAGCCTCAAGCGGTGGTTCCCACAGCGCAGCAACCCGCCAAAGGGGATGCAGCAAGGAAAACCACCGTCACCTCTCCGCTGGGAAGCGCTGAGCAAAGGCAAGTCCCCAGGCAATGCAGCCGATTTGATTGGCACAAGGCATGCAAGCTCCACCCCCAGTCATTCTTAGACTCCTTATTGGGTGAGCAACGCAGCCAAGCAACACAGTTGGAGCCTCCCTCCTCCCTGGCCGGCAGGGAGGGAGGGAGAGGAGCTGCTTCCTTTGAAACCCGGGAAATTTAAGGGGCATCATCAATAAGGGACAGCAGCGGGACACAGCGCTGGGATAAGGAACTTTCCCGCCAAATAAGGGACAGTTGACAGCTATGAAGGAAGGAAATGATGCTCCAAAAGCTCAGGGGCAGAGAACTGGGGCATCTCTCCCCTCCCCAGTGCCCTGGGTTCCAGCTCCCAGCAGCCCCTGCAAAAAGCCCAGCCAATGGTCAGGAATCGTGGGATTTGTAGTCCCAGCTCCAATGCTACAGCCTCACTTCATCCCAGGGAAGCCCTTTCCAGCAGTTTTCTCAGGGTTCAGTGGCCGGCGATTGTTTTGACAGTCGAGCCCGTCTGTTCCCATTTTACAGATCGTGGAACCAGAGTCACGGGACATTGTGGAGGAAAGAGGGCTGCAGACCCATTTCCCCCTTCTTAGCTCCCATATTTAACAGTATTAATTAATACGTACAGTGGTACCTCGGGTTACAGACTCTTCAGGTTACAGACTCTTCAGGTTACAGACTCTGCTAACCCAGAAATAGTACCTCGGGTTAAGAACTTTGCTTCAGGATGAGAACAGAAATCGTGAGGCGGCAGCGGGAGGCCCCACTAGCTATAAAGTGGTACCTCAGGTTAAAAACAGTTTCAGGTTAAGAACAGACCTCCAGAATTAATTAAGTTCTTAATCTGTATTGGTCGTTGGCTCGTTTCCAGGTCCAATTCCAGGGGCTCACATTGGTGTTTGAAGTCCTAATTGACCCAGGCTGCAAATATCTGAAAGGCCTCTTCCTCCTGCCATGGACTTTTTCGCTGAGATTCCTGCATTTCAGGGGGTTGGACTAGATGACCCTAAGGTCCCTTCCTATTCTACAATTCTTTGATTCCTTCCCTACAGATCCTCTCAGGTGCTGGGATCATCTTCTTGGTAGTTCCTGTGCCCTCAGAGGCTTGGGGGAGGATGTTAGAATTCCTGCTCCATGATTGCAGTCATGGGATTTTTGTCTATCACACGACGGTATGTGTTTTGACTCCACAGAGTGGGAAGTGACGGAGAGAGGATGTTTATGTTACTGTGTTCCATGAAGTGGGACTATTGTCCTTTATTCTTTTTTTCTTTGCTGTCTGATGTTAGAGAGAGAGGGAGCCATGTTGCAGTGTTCCGTGTGTGTTTATATGTAAATAAAGTAGATTAGCCAAAATGCTGAGCTCTGTCACGCAAACTGCGAAGACTCTGCGGATCCCTAAGTGTGCTGGTGTCTGTTGGCATCGGTCGCTGTGATGTTCGGACAGGAGAAAGCTTTTGAAGCTCCCGAACGATCGACCAGGAGCAAGAGAACATGCCAGTTGGGCATGTGTCTCTGCCAGGGTCCTACTCGAGTGTAGGCTGAACTCCTGACAGTAGCCCAGGGGGACATGGCCTTCTCTGTGGCAGCCCCTAAGCCGTGCAACTCCTCACAGGGATACACCTGGCACCTTCATTGTATTTTTTCAGAGGATGGTGAAGGGGCTTGAGGTGTGTGCTGTAAGGACGCACTTTATTTTCACGGCCGCAAGTTGTTTTAATTTTTTTTTAATGCTGGAACCCACCTGGGAACCTTGGGGCGAAGGGGGGGGGACAATTCATAACAATAACAACTATATGAAATGCAGAATATTTAATACTAACTCATATTAAACTGAGCAGCTATGGGCAAGTCTTGGCCTCAATTGTCCACCTGTAAAATGGGATTGTTATTGCAGCAACTTACACAGCGTCGTCCTCGCTTTCGGCACACAGCATCGTTTTGGAGCCGTCTCTTTGCACGATGCACATCAGACACTCGCGGGTTCTGCCTTCAGGAGGAGGGATGTCTGGAAAGCCAAAGGAGAGGCAGACAAAAGGGGGGGGGATTAGTTGGGGGGGAAATGTTTAAAATGCACAACTTTTTCATTAAAAAACCAAATCTTTTTTTAAAAAAGGAATTCTAGATGCCGAAACCCCAAGAGAGCAGAAAAAAATATTTATGTATGCGACCACAGCTGCATGGATGTTATTGGCCCAGAGATGGAAAGAAGATAAATATTCCTACACAGAGAAGAATGGCAGATGGATTTATGCCGAAATGGCTCAAATGACAGGAAGAATCAGAAATCAAGAAGACCAAAATTTCAATAAGGAATGGGAAAAATTTATAATTTATCTTAAAAACCATTGTAAACTGTTAGCAGGACCAGAATAACACTTGTAGTTTAATGGTGAATTTTGGACATAATGGAGATGGAAAGATTTGGATTATTATAAAAGATGCAGGAGGAAATGATTCAAAAAAGGACCCACAAAGGGGAGGAGGGAAGTCCAGGAGATTCCTTGGAATCTAGTTTCTATGTTATCTATTGGATATGTGATTGTAAAACTTTGATTTTTAAAAAATAAATGCTTTATTGATTGAAAATTGCATAACATAACAAAGATGATCAACTGACATTAAGCTAAAAATAAAAGTATACAATCTTTCATTCCTTAACTGATACTTGCTTTTTGTGATTCAATTTAACTTGACCTCCGATCCACCCATTGCGTCCCCTGATTAAATTCCTTAAATTTGCACTTGCCTAAAGTTTCTCCCTGTTGTCTGACTTACTGTCCGTTTTATCAAATTTTCCTATTTTACACAAAGTAAAACTTTGATTTGAAAACCAAATAAACGAATTAGGAAAGAAAGTAGGTTCAGACGATGAAGGCGTCAGAAATGAACGTCTGCTCCCCTGCTTTGCATTCAGAAGGTCTGCAGAGTGAGCGTGGATACTTCTCGGAAAAAGTTTTCAAGCGACACAGCAGGAAAAGCAGCTGTGCACCAAGACATAGTAGACTACTGGGTGGAGAGGAGCTCAGTGGAACAGCAGCTGTTTGGCTTGCAGAAGGTTCCAGCTGCAAGCCCCAACTGGTGAACTGGAGGAAGCTGGTAAAGGACCCCTGGACAGTGAAGTCCAGTCAAAGGCGACTCTGGGGTTGTGGCGCTCATCTTGCTTTCAGGCCGAGGGAGCTGGTGTTTGTCCACAGACAGTTCTTCCGGGTCATGTGGCCAGCAGGACTAAACGGCTTCTGGTGCAATGGGACACCATGACGGAAGCCAGAGCGCACGGAAACGCCGTTTACCTTCCTGCCGCAGCGGTACCTATTTATCTACTCACACTGGTGTGCTTTCGAACTGCTAGGTTGGCAGGAGCAGGGACAGAGCAACGGCAGCTCACCAACCTTCTGATCAGCAAGCCCAAGAGGCTCAGAGGTTTAGACCACAGCGCAACCCACATCCAGAGGAAGCTGGAGGAACATTCGACTGCCAGCCTTGCTCGGCTTCTGTCCCTGGAATCGGGGGGGGGGGAGGAGGGAGAGATGCCATCCTGACCTTGGTGCCAGGCAGCATCCTTTACGGGACCCCTTCCCACTCCCACTCCCAGGACCCCCCTTGCCCAAAGCCTGTGGATTCTATACAAGCTCACCCACCCCTTGGGCAGGGAAGACGGAAACCAGAAACTACACTAAACGTGGTCTTTATTTAATAAAATAATAGATGAGACGTTTTGCTCTAATCGTGTTCATTAAACTGCGTTCAACGTGTTGATTAAAACGCCTGGTCAGAATATCTTTATTAATTTCCCATTACTTTGCCTGGGATCAGGTTCAAAGGACCTTGTAATTAATCAAGGAGTTATTATCCCTCTTGTTCTGTTTTTTTAAAAACCCCTCAGAATTCAGTTTCCCACAAAACCACACTCAATGTGCTTGGTAGTCAAATGGTCTTCCCACAGATGGGCTGAAGCGCAGAGATTGGAGAGATTGGCCCCTTGCTATTACAGGGTCCGGATCCGTCCAAGGCCCCATCTATGGACCGTTAAGAGGCAGCTGGGATGCCTGTATGCTACCTTTCCTATCGTTTAGCTTTTCATCCATCGCTTTTTACAAAGCAACTTCCAAAGATGTTCGACACAGGACTGCCATAAATACAAAGGGAACACGATTTTTGAATACCGTACACTATACTAAAAGGGCACATCTAGGGGGGGGGGAGAGAGAGAGAGAGAGAGAGAGAGAGAGAGAGAGAGACAGATCTTTTAGTGTGACAGCATCATTTTCCCTGACCTGGTAGGCTTTTCTTATGTTCTGATGCTGCCTGCCAGTGTAGACAATACTGAGCTAGATGGATCAACAAGACAGGCGAACTAATGGCAGGGTACTGGAAGAAGCAAAGATCACCAGGTTTGAAGCAATGATTCTTCAACATCAACTTCGTTGGACTGGTCATGTTGTGCGGATGCCTGATGATCGTCTTCCAAAGCAACTGCTCTATTCCAAACTTAAACATGGAAAGCGTAATGCTGGTGGTCAACAAAAGAGGTTCAAAGACTCTCTCAAGGCAAATCTAAAAAATGGAGTATAAGCACTGACAAACGGGAAACACTGGCCTGCGAGCGCTGCAGTTGGAGAACTTCTTTTCCTTTTAAAGGAAAGCAGGAATTTTTACTTGGCATTGTAGGGGAGGACATTAAGAGACAGGATAGCAAATTGTTTTTATATGCAACAACGGCAGCAAGAATGTTATTGGCACAGAAATGGAAGCAAGAAGAATTACCGACGAAAGAAGAATGGCAGATGAAATTGATGGACTATGCAGAATTGGATAAATTAACAGGAAGGATTCAAAACCTGCGGGATCAGAGATTCTTAGAAGACTGGAGTAAATATACGAACTATTTGAAAAGTAATAGTAATGAACAGATTACGCTAGTAGGACTGCAAGAGGTTTTGTAAGGAGGATCGTATGAAATATTGCAAGAAAGACTATGAGGAGAATTATTAGTTAATGATAATAGATAAATTAATAATAATAATTAGTAATAGATAAATTAAGAAATGCAAAATAAGTGATAAAAACAGGAAATCATCAGAGGTGTTGACAGAAGTCTAAAATATTGTATAAGATAAGAAGTTATGTTCAATGATTGTTGGAAATGATATGTTAAAAAAACTAATTCATTTTTTTAAAAAGGAAATGATATGTTAAAAAAATTAATAAAAATATATATAAATAAAGGAAAGCAGGAATTCTCAAAGCCTCAAAGGTGGGTTGCGCAAGGAAGCTCCCGCAGCTCATTTCGCCCAAAAACTCGCCGGATAGCCCCAGAATCAGCCCAAGGCTTCCCGCTGCTGGAGAACCAAAAAACATGCCGATTTGGAAGGGAAAGTCTGTGGCAAAGCAAGGAATCAGCCGCACGCAGTCGAGCGAGCCGAATGCCTCTGCATGTCAGATTAGCTGCTGCAACCGACGGAGTAATTGGGACCTTGGGGAGAAGCTGCCGACTTGGTGGCTCCTGCTGAAACCACAACAAAACTAACGGCGGTGCAAGATCTGGCAAGGATCCCAGAGACACTCAGGAGATGGGGCAGCGTTCAGAAGAGACCAGACGAGAGAGAGAGGACAGTGTCCCCCCCCAAAAAAACTCCATCCAAGTTCCATTCTTGGCATGGGAAAGAACGGATCAGGAAAAAAATAAAAAGCATTGATTTGTTATAAAAAGAAAAGTGCAAACTTAGCAGAAAGAAAGAAAACAGGGAATCAAAATTCAAAACCGTAAAGTGTCACAGCCTGGAAGGACAAAAGGACAAAGAAGCAGCACAGCTCCAAAAGGGATCGAAAAGTATTTACTCGTAACAGAGATTCCCATTTCAAATCATAAAGATTTGCAAAAATGAAAATATTCTCCATCCATAGGTTCCATCGTTCCTGAAGCTAAAGGTTCTATGTAGTCCTTAAGGAGCCAACCATTTGCATAGGCTGATAGCACTGAAGGAAACACATGCCTCAATATTTGCATAAGAAATAAAACCATGCCATTTTTTTTTAAAAAAGGGGTTGTTTGAGCTCTGCCCTTTAGAGACATTTAGCATACGAAATCTCTTTTCAAGAAGGGCAATTTGCCAAACCCTTGGATACCAGCGATCTAAATTATTAAGGTTAAAGAACTTCCAAGATTTGGCAAGGATGTCTCTGGATTTCTCTGCCTGACTGTGAAACCTTCCGGGGCGTGTAATTGACAAAGCTTTAATTAGACCCAGGCGAATTAGCCCCCATATCTATTTCCAGTTATTGGGGCCCTGCCCTTAAACCTGTGATGAGAGTATCCTTGCCACTAGGCAAGACTGCCGTTTTGAAAATCTCCGCAACCAGCTCCATATGTGGTGCTTGGGAGGGAGGCTACTGCACCAGGACAGAGGTCTGATACACTTGGCTGGGTCTCAGCTGCCCCAAATTCTCTGCTTGACGTCAGTAGGAAATCCAGCCTCGAGTCAAAAACGCAGAGAGCAAACTTGTCTGTCCCTGACCTGAGCTGGGCTTGGAAGCAAATCTTCTTTGCGCTTGGAGGTCACAGTGGGGTGAAGGGAGGGGGAAATTCTGCCTCAGAGATTTCTGTTGGGCTTTTGCTATCCCCCTGTCCCTGATGGTTAGAATTGAATTGAAATGCTTGATTGCCGGGACGCGGGTGGCGCTGTGGGTTAAACCACAGAGCCTAGGACTTGCCGATCAGAAGGTCGGCAGTTTGAATCCCCGCGACGGGGTGAGCTCCCGTTGCTCGGTCCCTGCTCCTGCCAACCTAGCAGTTCGAAAGAACGTCAAAGTGCAAGTAAATAAATAGGCACTGCTCCGGCGGGAAAGTAAACGGCGTTTCCGTGTGCTGCTCTGGTTCACCAGAAGTGGCTTAGTCCTGCTGGCCACATGACCCGGAAGCTGTACGCCGACTCCCTCAGCCAGTAAAGCGAGATGAGTGCCGCAACCCCAGAATCGGTCACGACTAGACCTAATGGTCAGGGGTCCCTTTACCTTTACTTCATTGTCACTTGTACAACTTGTATACAGTGAGATTACACGAGCACCCCCCACCCAGCTCTCTTAGACTTAATTCCCCTCATTTACTGATACACACCCACCAAACCCCAAAGTCAGTTGCCCTGTTGTTATCTTTTCATTCAGCATCCTGACAGCCCACGGATAGAAGCTGTTCTTTACCCTGTTGGGGCGACTAATCATGTTTCTATGTCTTCTGCCCGAGGGCAGGAAATCAAGAAAGTGCCGGCCAGGGTGTGAATCATCCCTGAGAAATTTCCTCTCTCTCCTGAGGCAACGTTCTTCCGCTATTTCATCCAGTGGATTCACCGGACAGCCCATAATATCTTGTGCTGTATTCACCACCCTCTGTAGGCACTTCCTATCCGTTGATGTCAAACCAGGGTACCACACCGTGACGCAGTAGGAAAGGACACTTTCTACTGTGGACCGGTAGAAGGAGATCATCAAATGTTGATTGACATCATTCTTCCGCAATACAGTGGTACCTCTGGATGCGAACGGGATCCGTTCCGGAGCCCCGTTTGCATCCAGAAGTGAACACAACCCACGTCCGCGTGTCTGCGCATGTGCAGGTCATGATTCACTGCTTCTGCGTATGCGCGTGACATCATTTTTACTGTCTGCGCATGCGCGAGCGGCGAAACCCAGAAGTAACGAGCTCCATTACTTCCTGGTCGCCACAGCGCGCAACCTGAAAATACTTATCCCAAAGCTACTTCAACCCGAGGTATGACTGTACTCTGAGGAGATGGAGTCTCTGTTGGGCTTTCTTAACCACTTGGGTTGTATTTATTTTCCAAGTAAGGTCTTCACTAAGATAAACTCCTAGGAATTTAAAGGAAGAGGCTCTCTCCACACAGCCCTCCCCGATGTACAGCAGGGAGCCAGTGTGGTGTAGTGGTTAAGAGCGGTGGACTTGTAATCTGGTGAACCGGGTTCGCTTCCTCGCTCCTCCACATGCAGCTGCTGGGTGACCTTGGGCCAGTCACACTTCTCTGAAGTCTCTCAGCCCCACTCACCTCACAGAGTGTTTGTTGTGGGGGAGGAAGGGAAAGGAGAATGTTAGCCGCTTTGAGACTCCTTAAAGGGAGTGAAAGGTGGGATATCAAATCCAAACTCTTCTTCAGGGCTAGTTCTCCTCTCTTCCTCCGAAAGAGAGCAGTGGACTAAGACTTGGAAGAGGAGGGTTCGAATCCCCACTCAAGCAACAAACCTCGCTGGGTGACCCTGGGCCAGTCACGGCCTCGTTCAGCCTGACCTACCTCAAAGGGTTGTTGTGAGAATAAAACGGAAGGGAGAAAAATTATGTCCCCGACTCTGAGATCCTGGGAGGAAAGGTGGGATATAAATGTAAGAAACGAGGTGCTGAATCGATTTTATTCCGCTTCCCATGAAATACCTTGAAGCAACTTCATGGGAAAACCAAGAACAATAAAGCAATTCAAAGGCATTCCAATTTCATGCATGAAAAATGATTCTGAATCAAACAGATTTGAGAATGGTGTTGGGACAAAAAGACTCTCAAATTTTGGGAAGAGGAAATTTTTTTCATCCTGTCCAGACAAACAATTAAATACAGCTAATTTAAATGTAATAGTTGAGTTGAAACTGCAAAGAGATAGAGGGAAGTCAACAAATTTATAAGGGACTCAAACCAGTATGAAGGTAATTTCTTTTTAGGATTTTGTGTATAGAATATTTAAGTTATGGTTTGTACACTTTAAATAATGTTGTTTTTGATAAATATTTTTCTGTTTTGTTTTGATTTTTTTGTTGAGTTTTTATTTTTCCTTTCCTTTCTTTTCTTTTTTATTAATATTTTTTGTATTATTTTCCTTTTCATTGTTGTCCTGTTTACCTTAGATCAGTGTTTCCCAACCTTTTTTGGGCAAAGGCACACTTGTTTGATGAAAAAAATCTCGAGGCACACCACCATTACAGCCCTGTGACGTCAGCGCTCAGCGTCACCCCGGGAGGGACGCACGAAAGTGTAAGTTTCAAATTTTTTCCCTCCCCCTTGCCGGGGAACCTCCAAGCAGTGGCGTAGCGTGGGTTGTCAGCAGCCGGGGCAAGGCAAGTAATTTGCGCCCCCTAACCCGTAGATTTTAGCACTTGAGTGCGAGCGTGCGCCCCCCAGATGTTGCGCCCGGGTCCCCCTGCACCCCCACGCTACGCCACTGGGGCTGGGGGCGAGCGAAGGAGCCAAGGACCCCCCCCCAAAGGCTCAGCATGAATTTATTAAATTTATTATTTGCGGAGCCCCCGCGGGCCGAAGCAGCCGAAGCCCCCTCCCCTCGGGCGCCTCCCCGCCCCCTCCTCTCCTTGGGCTGTAGGTGGAGCTCCAGATCCGGGCTTGGCGAGCGCCTCTCCTCCTCCCGGCCGGTCCGGGGGCTTCCAGCTGTGCTCCGTCCTCCCCCCACCCCTGTGGCTGAGACTTGCGCTGAGAGCCGGAGCCAGCGGCGCCCCCTTCCGCTGGGAGACCCTCGCACGCCCGCCGGCTTCCTCTCGGAGGGTTTTGGGGAGCGCAGGGCGCGGCGAGGCCCCTCGGAGCTCTCCTCCCTCCCAGTCGGCAGAAGCAGCCACCGCCTGTGGCTGGGCCGAGGGGATGGCGTCGGTGTCGGGGTGCGGAGGCTGCCTGTGCCCGGCCACGCGTCGGTGGCGCTACGCCACTGGATGTATGGAAAGAAATTGGTGTCTACATGTATTCACAATCTCCATGTGTTGTTGTTTTTTAATCACTATATGGTGTTTCTCCCTTGCTCCCCTCTAGTTAGTTATTTATCCTCCCAAGCACTTCAAGTTGGCATGCATGGTTCTCCCACGCACACAGCCTGCCCTTGAAGTAGGTTAGGTTTAGCGACTGAGGCTCTGTGTACCATACATGTAAAGCAACATGGCTTCCTCCCCCAAAGCATCCTGGGGACACAGAGCGACCCCCTCACACATCTGGCGTCAGGCATGCAACTATCTTTTAACATTTTTTTTTAAGCACTCGCACTCGCACCCATGCACTTGCTGTCTCTCACACACAAAATTCCTCTCTCCCTCTTTTCACATCCTCTTTGCCAGTTTCAACACACATGCTCTATGTGTGTCTGTGTGAGAAAGAGAGCGAGAGCATGCATGTGCATTGATTATGCTTTCATTTCACAACATAGAGACACACATATTTGTAGTGTCCCATCTCATTTCTCTCTCTCTCTCTCTCACACACACACACACACTCACACCTGCCCTGCTTCAAGCACACAGCCTGTTTGTCTTGCACTATCAATTTTCCCTAGTGGCTCCCACGCACACACTTGCACTGCCCCAGGCGCTGTTAAAGGTTCACTATTTCCAACACTTCCTCTCTCACACTCACACACTTGTGCTGCCCCCCCCCCGTGGCTCCTTTTCCGCATGCCTCTTTCTCACCCCCCAACCCCATCCCTGCTCCAAGCCCCCAACTTTGCTGACTCAGCCTATGTCAGCCTTGCGCTGCTGCTGCCTCTCCTGCGCGCTCCCTCGCCACCCTGTTTCCACAAGGCACCCCTTGGCATGTAAACAACATGCTTCGCAACGGCGGCGCCTCGCTCACACACACTTCCCGCTGCCTCGCCCGCTGCCCAGCCTCTCGCTCCCCTTTTTCCGCCTGCGCTGCTTTGCAAAAGCAGGAGAAGCCACTCCAGCAGCACAAACCATCCCTGCTTCTGCTTACACACACAGCGTCGGCGCTGCTGCAGCGGCTGCTCCTCCTGCGAGCAGTGAGTGGAGCGCAGCCGCAGCGGCGGGGGGGGGGCAGCTGAGGCGGCGGCGATAGCGGGCGGAGGAGGGGGCGGCGGCGGGGCCGAGGTGGCCGGCGGTGGCGGGGGAGGCGGCGGCGGGTGGAGCAAGAGGGCGGCCGAGGCTGGTGAGTGAGTAGGGTTGCCCGGGGCTTGAGGAGCCGTCGCCGGGAGTTGCTGCTGCTGTTGTTGCTGCTGCTGCCCGGACATGCCGGCCTCCTCCTCGTCCGCTGTCTCGCGCTCCTCCCTTTTGCGCGCGCTGCCCCGCCGCCGCCCCATTGGCCGGGTCCTGTCAGCTGATCCTGTGTTATTTCCTGTGTGTGTGTGTGAGGGGAGAATGGAGAGAGAAACCTCGGCACCACCACCGCGGAGCCGCCCCGGCTCGACGCGGATCCTCGCCGCCGCCGCCCGCCTCTCGCCGCCCGCCTCGCCCGCCTCCCTCCCACGGCACACCAGGCAATCTCTCGCGGCACACTAGTGTGCCGCGGAACACCGGTTGGGAAACACTGCCTTAGATCTTTATACATTTCTATTCTGTATTTTGCACTAATTTTTTTTCCTTATCTCAGAATATGTGATTTAGGATCACTTTATTTTTTTTATTCTTTGTAAATTTCAAAAATGTAATAAAGTTGTTGTTTTTTAAAAGTCACATTTTGGGAAGAGGAATTTGACTTTTTCAAGCGTTCAGGCTGGAAGAGCGGCGAGTTCCCTTTCAGCCCCAGCTGTAGCCAGGGAGGAAAAATGAGATGAACAGGTCACTTAAAGTTTATTGAACATTATGCATCAATATCCCGGAATCCCCTGCAGGGAGTGAGCTGCAAACTGGCAGGCAGCTTGGGCAACTGCAGAGCGTTGCAATTTTTAATTTTAATTTTTTGCTGCTGGAAGACTCAGCAAGGAGAGGCATGGAGCTGCATGAACCAGCCCTTTGTTTGGGCTGTTTCTTTCCATCCATTGTCTGCGAAAGAATGCTCTGTGTGACTCAGCACTGTGGTACCAAGCAGTGCAAGAGCAAAAACATGCCAACAGAGGGAGGAGAGACAGGAAGAGGGCAGAGGGAGGAATGTTGCTTCTGCCCCAGGGAGGAAAGCTGGTACAACTGGATCAGTTAAGCTGAATTGATTAAACTAACATTTTCAAATGGGGTTTTGAAAAAATGTGCAATTAATTCTTTGGGCTCCATGATCACTGCAGATGGTGACAGCAATCACGAAATTAAAAGACTCCTGCTTCTTGGGAGAAAAGCAATGACCAACTTAGATAGTATCTTTAAAAGCAGAGACATTACCTTGCTGACAATGGTCCGTATAGTTAAAGCCCTGGTTTTCCCAGTAGTGATGTATGGAAGTGAGAGCTGGACCATAAAGAAGGCTGATCGCCGAAGAATGGATGCTTTTGAATTCTGGTGCTGGAGGAGACTCTTGAGAGTCCCATGGACTGCAAGAAGATCAAACCTCTCCATTCTGAAGGAAATCAGCCCTGAGTGCTCACTGGAAGGACAGATCGTGAAGCTGAGGCTCCAAGACTTTGGCCACCTCATGAGAAGAGAAGACTCCCTGGAAAAGACCCTGATGTTGGGAAAGATGGAGGGCACAAGGAGAAGGGGGCGACAGAGGACGAGATGGTGGGACAGTGTTCTCGAAGCTACCAGCCTGAGTTTGACCAAACTGTGGGAGGCAGTGGAAGAAAGGAGTGCCTGGCATGCTCTGGTCCATGGGGTCACGAAGAGTCAGACACGACTAAACAACAACAGCAATTCACTGAATCACAGAACTGTACATTTGGAAGGGACCTGGGACAGAAATCTCAGCTGCAGCATCCATGACAGATGGTCACCCAAACTCTGCTTAAAAACCTCCAAGGAAGGAGTATCCACAGATTCGCAAGGTGATGAGGGACGTTGCTTCCTTGGCTATGAAGGGCAACAAGGAATATCATGCAAGAACTGGAATTTTGTTTATCCATTTGAAACAAGAGAACGCAGAACTTCCACCCGCTTTGAATTTCATCATAGCATCGTCTTTCTTAGTGGGTCGTGCAGGCCGCTGTTCTGAATTATGCTTTTTAAACAGGGTAGCGGGCCCTGGGGATGAGTTTGTGGAGCCAAGAGTTTGGGGACCACTGCTGTAGACAACCCTATGTTTCCTGCACCTTTCCATCTCTCCAAGCCTTCCTCTGAACACCACCTGCCCCTAGGCAGGAATGACAAGTCAAAAAATAAACGTAGGAAGGATGCCTGATGCTGACACAGACCTCGGCGGCCGCTGAGACCATATAACACTGGTTTTGAAAGACCTACACTGGCTCCCAGTATGTTTCCGAGCACAATTCAAAGTCTTGGTGCTGACCTTGAAAGCCCTAAACGGCCTCGGCCAATATATAGCATTTCCACCCCCATTGTTCTACCGAGACACTGAGGTCCAGCGCTGAGGGCCTTCTGGTGGTTCCCTCACTGCGAGAAGCCAAGCTACAGGGAACCAGGCAGAGGGCCTTCTCGGTGGTGGTGTCCGCCCTGTGGAACGCCCTCCCACCAGAAGTCAAAGAGAAAAACAACTACCAGACTTTTAGAAGACATCTGATGGCAGGCCTGTTTAGGGAAGTTTTTTAATATTTAATTGCTGTATTGTTTTTAACACTTGATTGGGAGCCGCCCAGAGTGGCTGGGGAAACTCAGCCAGATGGGTGGGGTATAAATAATAAATTATTATTATTATTATTATTATTATTATTATTATTATTATTAACAAGAGGAGGGGTTTATGGGGGAAAGCAGCCAGCAGGGGAAGGGTGAAGCATCCCTCCCAGCCACCGTCTCTCTGCTGCAACACAGCACCATCCCCCGAGGATGTTTTGCCGCAGAGAATGTGCCTCTGAGCCTCTTTTATGTAACCAGAGCTGTTTTGTAAATATCAGGTGGGTCCCCAGAGGCAAAGGGAAGGCAGGCAATTCAACGGAAGGACTCCGAGAAGGGTTTGTAACGTGGTCTCTTGGAACAGATGATGAAAAATATTAAGTATGTTGGCAAACCGGCTTACTATAAACATATGCAATGAGATCCAATATACCTCTGTGATAGTCTGAAGGCCTCTCATCAGATGTCAAGGAGATAAATAAGTCTACAACTTTTAGAAGGCATCTGAAGGAAGCCCAGTATAGGGAAGTTTTTAAAGTCTGGTGTTTTGTTATGCTTCTGTATCTGTCGGAAGCTGCCCAGAGTGGCTGGGGAAACCAAGAAGAAAATAATAAAAATGATAAAATAATAAATCATCATCATCAAGGCTTGGTGCAAGTGGGAAGCAATTCAGTTCAGCCCTATTTTTCAGCCCCTTTGCACAGTCGAAAACCCGGTGTGGTGTAGCAGTTAGAGTGCTGGACTAGGACCAGAGGGAGACCAGGGATCGAATTCTCACTTAGCCACGAAGCTCACCGGCAACCTTGTACCAGTCGCTGCCTCTCAGCCCAAACTCCCTCACAGTGGGGATTCAATGAGGAGGGGGGAGAGACAAGCACACGGCTTTAAGCTCCTTGCTGGGTTAAGGGGAAAGTGGGATATAAACACAAGGAACAAACAGATGCAGTCTTAAGAACTAGCAACTTGTTTAAGGGAAAAATAGACGGCGGCTCCCCAGGCGGTTTCCATCCCGGCGTCAGAAAAACACCAGTGCTCTCTGTTCCTGCGGGATCACGCGCGTCGGCGCGGTTCACAAGTGACGAGCGAACACTCACCGCGGCACTCGCGGCCCGTCCGGACGTCCCGGCAGTTGAACTTGATGTTGATCCGGCCGTCCATATCGCGTCCGGTGTCGTCGTGGTAGTAGACGAGGGTGCCGTCGACCCACAAGACGAACCAGTTCCTTTTCCAGCGTCTCAGGATGGAGCCTGTGGAGGGAGGAAAGAGAGAGAGAAAGAAAGAGAGAGAGAGAGAGGTTCTGAATTGCCCAAAAAAGATGTAAAAGCATTTTTGTATGCCACAACTGTTAAGTTGTGGGTGAACATATAAGACGACATAGCGATTCTTCAAACAGCTCTTGTTTATTCACAGGCCAGGACAGAACTGAACTGAAGGGCTCAGCCAGCCTGCTTATATAGAGCTCCAGTACAACGTTACTGTAACAACTTTCTAAAACTATCCAATCACTGAACGTCACATTGGATCCCTTATTTGCATAACTATCTACAGTATCCTCCTGCTGGCCCAGGGTGAGAACTTCAGTACATAACAACAACTGCAGCAGGGATTTTACTAGCCAAAAAAATGGAAAACACAAGAACAACCAATGGTAGAAGAACGGCAGATGAAGATGGTGGAGTTTATGAAGCTGGCTGATCTCACCAGGAGAATCCGCGACCAGAAAGAAGAGGAACACCAAGAAGATTGGAAGAAATTTAAATACTATTTGAATAAATATTGTAATATTAAAGATATGTAACTACTTGAAAGAACTAATTAGGCATAGGATTAAATTAGGATTAAATAAATAAATAAGAAAATGCACGATAAGAAAAGTTAGGAAATTTGATTATGACTGTAATACGGTTTTATGAAATAACGATATTGGAAACTGCTACATTTAATTACTAAGAAATTCAGATGGAAGAGATTAGAGGAAGTCAAGTAATATGTTTATGAAGATGGATTTCAATCAAGTTTTAGTTTATGTGGTGATATATGGGAAATTTGAAGTATTTTATGTTTCATATTTTTTCTTTTCCTTATTCTTTTTCTTTTATTACTGTTTATTCTCGCTTTTGTTATGCTTTTGTATGAAAAATAATAAATATTATTGTGAAGGGGAAAAAAGAGAAAGAGAGAGAGAGGGGGAAGGGTGGAGAAAGGTGACTACGGAGACGAAAAAAGTGGAGATGATATAGCAGTATGCAAATATAATGCCTCGTTTTTCTGCCAGCCCTTCTTGAAGTGCCGAGGTCAATGCGCCTCTCTATTTACATATCCCTCGCCCAGCTCTGGAGCCAGAAAAAGCGATGAAAAGCTGTCCCCAAGCCAAAGCCAGGGGCACGATCCACAGAGAAAGGCTGCCTTGCTTCCTGTGGGGCTCTGATGCCCTCCGCAGTTTGCTGACTCTGTTTCCCAGCCATATTCCTCTCGTATTCTGCCCCGTCGGCTGGATTTCTGTTCTGCTTTTTTATATATATAAACAAAGAGGCTCCGGGATCAAATGTCTACTAAAAGCATTTGACACGAGAAAAGAAGCTGGTTTCGCTGAGGGGCAGGGAGTGATGGGAAACTTTTGCTTGCCTTTTTGGAAAAAAAAGAGACAGAAATACAGTTTATATTTTGCTTTTGTGGGCAGCTGCAGGTAGGATGACTAAAGCACCAAAGGGATTTGGGAGCAGAGGAAGCCTTGAAGTGGTGAAATTCCCAGGGTGGTTTAACAACCCATCTCTCTTCCAAAATATAACTCTGGGAATGGTAGCTCTGCGAGGCGAACAGGAGACTCCTAACATATATAATAATTTATAATAATAATAATTTATTATTTATACCCCGCCCATCTGGCTGAGTTTCCCCAGCCACTCTGGGCGGCTCCCAATCAAGTGTTAAAAACAGTACAGCATTAAATATTAAAAACTTCCCTGAACAGGGCTGCCTTCAGATGTCTTTTAAAGATAAGATAGCTGCTTATTTCTTTGACATCTGATGGGAGGGAGTTCCACAGGGCAGGTGCCACTACCGAGAAGGCCCTCTGCCTGGTTCCCTGTAACCTCACTTCTTGCAATGAGGCAACTGCCAGAAGGCCCTGTGAGCTGGACCTCAATGTCCGGGCTGAACGATGGGGGTGGAGACGCTCCTTCAGGTATACAGGACCGAGGCCGTTTAGGGCTTTAAAGGTCAGCACCAACACTTTAAATTGTGCTCGGAAATGTACTGGAAGCCAATGCAGATCTCTCAGGACCGGTGTTATGTGGTCTCAGCGGCCACTCCCAATTCCTTTTAGAAGGCATCTGAAGGCAGACCTGTTTAGGGAAGTTTTTAATATTTGATGTTTTATTGTATTTTTAATATTTTGTTAATATTTTGTTGGGAGCCGCCCAGAGTGGCTGGGGAAACCCAGCCAGATGGGCGGGGTATAAATGAATTATTATTATTATTATTATTATTATTATTATTATTATTATTATCTCTGCATCATTAACAAACTACAGCTCCCAGAAGTCTCTGGGAGACGGCACGACACAGTGCTTTAAATATGCAGTATGAACGTGTAAAGTGTACAATTCTTCCGAACAACATGCATGTGATTTTGAGTTGTTCCGTGTCCCTTTTCAAACGATTAATTTTAAGGAAAAAGGAACCCACCATTTTTAGAGCAGCGCACCATATAATCTATTAATAATCTCCTGCCTTGTTCACCTACCCAGGGTTCCTACTCTGGATAACACCCCAACATAATACCTGAATACGGTCGTACCTTGGAAGTCAAACGGAATCCGTTCTGGAAGCCCATTCAACTTCCAAAACGTTAGGAAACCAAAGCGTGGCTTCTGATTGGCTGCATGAAACTCCTGCCGCCAATCAGAAGCCGCAGAAGGCCCAAAATACTTTGCCAACTGGAACAGTCACTTCCGGGCTTGCAGCGTCCGGGAGCCAAAACATTTGAGAACTAAGCTGTTCAAAAACAAAGATACGACTGTATTCAGTGCATCAGCAAGCCTTACAACTGACAAATTATTTCAAGCTTTTCTCCTCCAGGCATGAATCTAGTCCTCATGGTGTTTTGAGAAAGAATGAAAAAGTTGCTCTCGTGAGCAGATGCGAAGGAAGGGGGTAAACTCTCATTCCTGGGAGGTTTTTAAGCAGAGGTTGGATGGCATCGTGTCAGGGATGCTTTAGTTGTGATTCCTGCCTTGCAGTGGGTTGGACTAGATGACCCTTGGGTCCCTTTCCAACAATTCCACGATTCTACGACTGTTAACCACACATGTCTCCACACTGCCTGACCAGGAAGCAGGATGGAGAAGCCAGCCCTTGCTCGACCACAAAGGAGCACGGGATCTTACTCGTTTGGGAGAACAGTTCCTGATCCCAAGAAGATTCCCAGAATAAATGTGTGAATCACAGTAACAAGGGACAGGCAGACATTGCAGATATACAACACTGATGTTACATCAAAATGTCGGCGGGGGTGGGGAGGCTATTGCTTTTATTTTGATTATGTATTTTGTGGTTTTATATTTTGATTTTATTCTGTGAACCGCCCTGAGACCTCTGGGTATAGGACGGTATATAAATTCATAAATAATAATAATATTACAGTGTTACCTCAGGTTACATACGCTTCAGGTTACATATGCTTCAGGTTACAGACTCCGCTAACCCAGAAATAGTGCTTCAGGTTAAGAACTTTGCTTCAGGATGAGAACAGAAATTGTGCTCTGGTGGCGTGGCGGCAGCAGGAGGCCCCATTAGCCAAAGTGGTGCTTCAGGTTAAGAACAGTTTCAGGTTAAGAATGGACCTCCAGAACGAATTAAGTACTTAACCTGAGGTACCACTGTAACAACAACAACAACAATATCATCACACAGAATCAGGCCCTTTTCCACATCTCGCCTCTCTCGGGTTTTAGGAGACCCCACTGAGGGTGTCATACAATGGGGTCGGGTGGGGTGGGGAATTCTCTCAAAGGAGAAAACTTGCTTGATCGAGGGACTGTCTATGTATCTATTGGCCTATTCTGACCTCTTTTTCTCCTGCTCAAGGCCGCCCAGAAAAAGCATTTCGGTCCCAGAAATTAATTCCGAACGTGCAGATAAAATATAACTGATGGAATTCTACAGGACGGGGTATTAGTGTGCGAAAACAGTCGAGATCCAAGGTGTTAAGTTGTGGGTGAACATATCAGACGACACAGCGATTCTTCAAACAACTCTTGTTTATTCACAGGCCAGAAAAGAACTGAAGGGTTCAGCCTGCCTGCTTATATAGAGCTCCACTGCAATGCAACAGTAACCATTTTCTGTAACTATCCTATCACTGAACGTCACTTTCAATCCCTTATTTGCATATGTGGACCTGAACTATCTACCGTATTCCCCCTGCTGGCCCAGGGTGAGAACTTCAGTACATAACACCAGGCTCTCCAGGCCTGCGCTTCCAGATGGGGGAGACGTCAGGCGCTATCCTGTGGCTGACAGGTAAAGGTAAAGGGACCCCTGACTATTAGGTCCAGTCGTGACCGATTCTGGGGTTGCGGCACTCATCTCGCTTTATTGGCCGAGGGAGCCGACGTACAGCTTTCGGGTCATGCGGCCAGCAGGACTAAACTGCTTCTGGCGCAACGGGACACCACAATGGAAACCAGAGTGCACGAAAACGCCGTTTACCTTCCCGCTGGAGCGGTACCTATTTATCTACTTGCGCTGGTGTGCTTTCGAACTGCTAGTTTGGCAGGAGCTGGGACAGAGCAACGGGAGCTCACTCCGTCGCGGGGATTCGAACCGCCGACCTTCTGATCGGCAAGCTCAAGAGGCTCAGTGGTTTAGACCACAGCGCCACCCGCGTCTCTCTGCATTAGAGAAGAGCAGGCGTCGAACAAGGACCCCGAGGAAGGTTCTGGAGGACGAGAGGAGAGGGGACCCCATGTGTTTGCTCTCACTCGTGCATCTCTCTGGAGACAGCGAGCAGGAACAGGTGGTCCAACTTCAAGGGGACGGACGGCAGCGCAGAGAGCGAGGAGAGGTTTCTTCTGCCTGGGTGGCTTCAGCAGTTATTCAGGTGGATGATTGCCTTGAGCAGAGCGGTTTGGAACAAAATGTTGCCTAGGCTACAGTCCTCAGCCCACCTTCTGTCGAAAGCAACGGGCCTTGCTTCCAAGTAAACAGGAGGAGAGGAGGAGGCCAAGCGAGGGAAAGGGGGAGACCTTTGCTTTTGGAACGAGTGTAGCCAAAATGGAATATAACTGACATCTTCCCTGGCTGCTAGCTGGAGCTCATGGGGGTCAGAGTCTTGCAATGTCAAGAGGCTGCATCAAATTCATTATTACTTTGCCTGCTGTAACTTCTTATTGGTTTCCCCCATTATTTTTTTTATTTAATAGTGGCAAACTGCCTGGGCAGAGAAGCAGGACGGAAGCGAGCAAACAAGTAAGGTTCCGATCCTGACCCCCTTTACCTGGGAGGAAGCCCCAGTGAATGTAACAGGTAAAAGTAAAGGGACCCCTGACCATTAGGTCCAGTTGTGTCCGACTCTGGGGTTGCGGCACTCATCTCGCTTTATTGGCTGAGGGAGCCAATAAAACAGAGGGAGCCAAAAGACAGTTTCCGGGTCATGTGGCCAGCATGACTAAGCCGCTTCTGGTGAACCAGAGCAGCGCACGGAAACGCCGTTTACCTTCCCGCCGGAGTGGTACCTATTTATCTACTTGCACTTTGATGTGCTTTCGAACTGCTAGGTTGGCAGGAGCTGGGACAGAGCAACGGGAGCTCACCCCGTCACGGGGATTCGAATCACCGACCTTCTGATCGGCAAGCCCTAGGCTCAGTGGTTTAACCCACAGCGCCACCCACGTCCCAAATGCAACAGGACTTGCTCCTAAGTAGACACGCCGACAAAGGAAAATGCCTCTGATTAAACCTGGTCTCCCTTCTTTTTATACATAAGGGAAGAAGCTCTCCCACCAACCTCACAAAACTGCCTGTGGAGAATCAATATGGACTGTCAGTGTTTTAAGACCATGTAAAACAGGAACTCCCAAACTCGGTCCTCCAGATGTTTTGGGACTACAACTCCCATCATCCCTAGCTAACAGGACCAGTGGTCAGGGATTTTCTGGGCCTGTCCTACCATTGGGCAGTTGGAATATCATTACAGCAAAGCAAAGTGAACATTGTTAAAGGGATTGTTGCATTCCACCACCTTTGGGGGAGTGCTGATGGAGTTTCTGCTTCTGGTACCAAATGCCCTAAGATATAATAATAATAATAATAATAATAATAATAATAATAATAATAATAATAATTTATTTATTTATACCCCACCCAACAGAATATGAAAAACATGATAAGAGTATGAAAAGAGCCTTTCTGGACCGTACCTGGTTCACCTTCCCATTTTTGACAGTAGTCAGCCAGCTGTGTCTGGGAAGCAGACAGCTTTGTCCATCTCTAGCTGGTTTTTCACAATCTTTTGCAAGCTTACCTGGGAGTAAGTCCCTGCTCCCAAGCAGACACAAACGGGCTGTGTACTGATTCGGGGCTCGGGGTTCGAACTGTGCAAGGAATCCCAAGACATAACTGGTCTCTCAAGCACCCCATCATGAACCCAGCAAAGGCAGCAGTCCCAGAAGCTTGCCCGCCTCTCTTCGGAAGAAGAAAGGGGCTATTATATAGTCGTAAATTCCCAGGCTAAGACTTACTCTGTCTCCAGAGCCAACCGCATTTCAGCAGGGCCATTTCTGCAGCGATCTCCAGGCTGATCTATCCCAGGAGGAGAAGAACTTAAGAAGGAGAGGAAAGGCAGGAGTTAGGAATGCAGAACTATCAGGATGTAACATCAGATCACCTTCACTCCTCTCTCTCCTGTCCGAGAAAACAACTTGTTTTTTTCTGCTAGTGGGAATTTTCCAACCGTGGGGTGGAGAGGAGGGAGGAGAGCGGCAATTGGGGTCACTGGACTTCTAAATAAAGGCACAGAGTGTGCGGCTAACCAGATCTTTTTTTAATTCTCCTCTCGAATTATCTCTGTTATGTAAATTACAAAAGGGTGGGGAGGGGAGGCTGCGGCGCCTTTTCCCTCTGCGGGATTTAGAGATTAGCATTTTGCTTCTATCTTTAACTGAAGCTCTCTAGAACATACCTGGAGCGCAGGGCATCGCTTCCAAGCAGCCTCCCCAAACCTGGGGCCCTCCAGCTGTTCTGGACTACAATTCCCATCATTCCACCCCTAGCGGGGCTGGTGGGAATTGTAGTCCAAAACACCTGGGTTGGAGAAGGCTGCTTTAAACTGCTTTCTAAACGTCCCGGCTCCTTTCTGCTGCTGAGCTGTTGCAAAACACCCCTTCACTGTGCAGTCAGGCTCACAATGAAAACCAGGTTGGGGGGAAACAGAGAGTATAAACACCCACCCATTCCGGGTTCTGCCACATAAACAAACCCACACGGCTTGAAAGCATATGATTTCACTAATTTGCGCAGACACACAGAGCGCAGAACTTGGCAGAAGTACAGAAATGGAATCAAGACGGTGGGGAATATAAGCATGGCGCCACAAAGCGGCCAGGCAAGGGGGTTGGGGGAAATGTGGTATAATGGTTAGAGTTGGATTTGGACCTGGGAGAGATAAGGGTTCAAATCCCCCCACTCAGCCACGAACCTTTCGCTGGGTGAGCCTGGACCCAGCCACTGCCATCTCTCACGACAATCCTCCTTCCCCTTCTCTCTCCCCCCTTCTCGCCCCCCCTCAACCCCACATTGCTTACAACAACAAAAAATGCCTCATATTGACTGTAATTGACCTTTATGAAAGACTCTACAATTTGAAAACAGAGACACCGAATGTACTCTTGTTTCTTATGGGAAATCTTTCAAAAAAATAATAATATTTGAAACAGTAATAATAAGGGGGGAGGGGGGAGAGAAGAACCCTGTAGGCCACCTGGAGTTCCTTGTAGCCAATCAGAGGGGATATAAATGCAATCAATCAATCAATCAATCAATCAATCAATGAACGGGGTGGGTGGCCAGGAACCCAGAGCAGAAAGGGGAAGGAAGATTCGGGTCTGCAGAATCATAGGAGCACATGGAAGCACATGGAATCCGAAATTAAACAATTTTTAAGAATAACAAAAAAATCTGTTTTTAGTCTATGAAATAATGAAGATAAAAACGAGCGGTGAAAAGTCCAGGAGTTTCGTTCAAACAGGGCAACAAAAATACTACAAAAAAGTACCATTGAGGCTGTCGCCCAATATACACTTATAAGGGAGCAAGCCTCATCTGGCGCTTCCCCCCAGGTAAACCTGCCTCGGATCTACCTGGCTGGATGAAGCCTGCAAGGCGAGGGATAAATGTGGAGAAGAGAGGAGATATATTTTTTTTCCAGTGGCGGCAGGAGAAACCCAAAGCCGGATGGGAAAGGATCCCCAAAGTTTATCTCTGCGTTCCCGTCTCTGCCCGCACAAATCTGCTCCGCTAATCTGGAGCTTGAAACTGGACCCAAACTCTATTTGCGATTCCACCTCCGGCAGAGGAAAGAGAACTCAAAATGAACCCGGGTCGCCGCGCTCTGACGTTGCCTGGACCAGGGTTCGGTTACACCCGCTTGCTGGACCGCTCAGATCACTCACATTTCTCCTGAACGAAGGGGATGGATGCGCCTTGGGGCTGGGTAAGGTGGATCAGCTCCGCTCCCTCCTTCCCACACCAAGCCTGGGATCGGGGCGGGTGGCTACAGGGCTGCCTTGTCGCCTCTCTCTCTCTCCTCCCTTCCCACCTGGTGGATCCGTTGCAAATAAGAAGCTGCGCCGCCTCTCCCGGGGTTGCAAAGATGCGCACGCGATGGCCAGGTGCGCCCGCGCCTGCCTGCCTTCTTGCGCGCAAAGAAACTCCGCCACGCGCCACCCCTTTGCACCATCCCTCGCCCAGCCCATCAGGTCCAAGTCCTCTCTTCCCCACCCACCCACCTCACCCTGCTTTTTACCTAGAGAGCCCCCGCCGCGCGCTGCCACCTTTCCCGGGACTCGCCGGGCAGCCACATCAAACCTCTGGCAGATGGAAACACAACACCCTCCCTTCAAACGCCAGCTCTCTTTCTCTCTCTCTCTCTTTGCACAGAATTCTGGGAGTCGTAGTTTGCACTGGGCAGCTTAGCCCGGGATGGACTTCAGCTCCCAGGATGCAAGAGGAGGAGGAGATGCTCGCCTCCCCCTCCCCAAGGCCCCCCTCACCTGACTCCCACTGTTTCGTTGTGCATCCGTTGCAAAGGGGAGGAAGGTCATTAATGCTCTCTGGTGCCTACTCAGAAATCAGCCCCATTGCTTTCGCATGGGGCTGACCCCCAGGTATACGGGCATCTAGGGTCCGCAGCCTTGGAGAAAACAGAAAACTGGGGAGCTAGATCTCCTCTCCGTCGTCATCTTGACCCAAGAAAATCAGAGTTTTATAGTTCAAATCGGGGGAAAATAAATACAGTAAATGGACAAAAGTACAGTGGTACCACGTGTTACATACGCTTCAGGTTACATACGCTTCAGGTTACAGACTCCGCTAACCCAAAAATAGTGCTTCAGGTTAAGAACAGTTTCAGGTTAAGTACGGACCTCCGGAACAAATTAAGTACTTAACCCGAGGTACCACTGTACAAAGATTCACAAAATGTTTAGGGGTTTGGTGCTGGAGGAGACTCTTGAGAGTCCCATGGACGGTAAGATCAAACCTATCCAAGGAAATCAGCCCTGAGTGCTCACTAGGAAGGACAGATCCTGAAGCTGAGGCTCCAGTACAGTGGACGCTCTGGTTGCAAACGTGATCCATGTGAGATGCACATTCGCAACCCGCAGCAGTGCATCTGCGCACACACGGGTTGTGATTCGGCGCTTCTGCGCATGCGCAAAGAGCAATTTAGCACCTCTGTGCATGCGTGACCACCAAAACCCGGAAGTAACCCGTTCTGGTACTTCCGAGTTTTGGAGCGTCCGTAACATGAAAAAACACAACCTGAAGCGTCTGTAACCCAAGGCATGACTGTACTTTGGCCGCCTCATGAGAAGAGAAGACTCCCTGGAAAAGACCCTGATGTTGGGAAAGATGGAGGGCACAAGGAGAAGGGGACGACAGAGGACGAGATGGTTGGACAGTGTTCTCGAAGCGACCAGCATGAGTTTGACCAAACTGCGGGAGGCAGTGGAAGACAGGAGTGCCTGGCGTGCTCTGGTCCAGGGGGTCACGAAGAGGCGGACACGACTAAACGACTAAACAACAACAAATGCTTCCCCCTGCGTCCCCCCCCCAGAAAAAAGCACTGGGCATTCCAATCTTCCAGTCCGAGTGGGACTTTGTTCTTTTGTTGGCTGAGTAGCAGGTTTTAGACAGGAAAGACCCACAAGCTGTGTCCACGCCACACATTTAAAGGACACCTCGCACACCCCACCCCCATAGAGAACCCTGGAAACTATAGATTTTTTAAAGGTGCTGGGAATTGTAGTTCTCCTAGGGGGTGAACTACGGTTCCCGGGGTTCTTGATGGGGAGGAGATGCACTTTAAATGCAGGATGCATCCGCAGCCTGGGCAGGTGCAGTTGAAGCAGCTGGAAGTGTGTGCAGCAGCGATGCTCCCATCTGTTCCCCGCAGCATGTTTCTCATTTTGCTCTATTTTTAGTGGCGCTTCAGCACATCGGCTGCTCAAATGATGCTCCGGTGACTTGCGCCCCCCCCTCCACGCCGCCCTCTGGCTTAGAGAAAGGACATGAGGCACTGACCGTGCCAAAAGAGAAGCCCACCAAGACCCACACTCTTCTGTCCCTCCTTACGTAAGGCTTTGGCAAAACAGGAAAACACGATAAAGCAGACGAAGGCATCTTTCCTCTGCCTCGGGGCCACGACAACCAGGCGTGTGCCAGGCATGCGTCTCCTCGGGAGGAGGCGCCCCAAGTTGTTTTCACCACTGCTCACCCCGGCTCGCTAAAAACAGTCGTTTAAAAGTAATTGAACTCTAATGGAATTAAAATAATATAAAAATAATATTTAATAATATTTAAAAAACCCAGCCTATTGAAATATAGGTGATGAAAACAGCACAGTACTATTTAAAGCCCTTTAAAAAAAAGAGGGGGGGGAGCCAGTTCCCAAAGGCCTCTTGGGATAAGAGAGTCTCCACCTGCTGGTGGAAGGACCACAAAGAGGGAGCAGGTCTGGCTTCTCTAGGGAGGGAATTCCAAAGTTGTCTGGGAGCAGCCACCACCGAGAAGGCCCTGTCCTGCGTCCCTGTGAGGATGAAAGAAAGGCCTTCCCTGAAGACCTCAGAGCCTGGGCAAATTCCTGTGAGAAACTATGGTCTTGTGGATAGTCTGGACCTAACTAGCACTTTGAATTGCGCCCAGGAACTGATCAATAACCTGTGGTTACCTGGCCTGTTCCTTGCCCAGCCAAGAGATTGACCTGTTTCTCCCTCCGGGATGTGGGGAAAAAACAGATCCCCCTTCGTTCAAGAGCAAAGATTGAACAGGGAGAATTTACTACAGTGTTGCTCATGCCTTTCCACGGACAGACACTGATGCCATCTGCTTATTTACCATGCGCATGAATGAGACACTGGGGAATCTGCGCTCTCCCCCAGAGCTGCAATCTGCATCCAAACGGTTCTGACGTCGTGAAGAAAACGAGTTTGTTGATATCAAGGCTCATTTTACAAGGAGGAAGAGCACAGGGGCAGCTGGGAAGAGGAATCTTCAAGAGCGCCGTTGCACCAAGCTGTGTGAGAAACCGGGTGTGCAATTGTTTCCATTGGAGTTGTGATGGCCTGGGACTTGGGCTCGGAACCAGAGAAGTCTCAGTCTGCAACGGATCCTTTGCCTCAGGCATCACCTGAACCAAGTCTGGGGCCTGATCCTGAAGAGTCCCAGCCTGCACAGGTTCCCCTGCAACAAACACCAGCTGGGCCGAGTCAGGGGCCTGAGCCTGCCCTGGCTCCAGATGCGGGCATTACCTCGTTGCCTTCAGCTGGGCCACCACTTACAGCTGCTCCACTACCAGTTGGGTCAGGGGAGGCTGAGGCGGCCCCTGGGTCTAGTAACCCACCGACGTCTCCCGAGCTGCCCAGACTGAGGTCTGAGAGAAGGAGAGACCTGAGTACTCGCAGGAGGAGTGCTCGCCGTCGGGCGAAACAGGGAGGTGAGTCGCCGGAGGATCAGGACCGGCTGCTACCCTGACAAAGATAAAAGGCTGTCGGACCCTGCCCCAGGTTGCAGGAGCAACATTGCTGTATGCTAGATCCTGTCTGAGATCCTGTACCTGTCCTTGCCTGGTTTCCTGCCTCATGTCCTGCCTTGACCCTGTCGGACTGACTGCCAGCGGAACCTTCGGATTCTGGACCAGACCTGGACTGCGTTTCGTGGGTTACCCCCGGGGCCAGCACAGGAGTTTTGCTGCTGAAAACAACTGGGGAGAATTACCTCCGAGCACGGATGGTGTTCGTTCACCGTCCTACCAATTAGCTACAGGCATTGCGGACATATTAGGAATTTGGAAGGAAGTCCACGATGACCAGCTGTCGGGGGTGGGGGGTGTCTGCGTCCATCCTGTCCTCTCTTGTGGCTGCTACGCCGCTTGATCAGCAGAAATCAGCAGGCAACATTTTGCACGACTGTTTTATACTTTATGATAATTTAGAATTTAAATGTATTTTCATGTAATGTTTGATACTTCCAGCTGATGAAGGTGAATACATCGAAACAGGGCCCTGTCCTGGTTTCTGATCTATAATTGACTTCTGACTTCTGGTCAGTGATTGAAACTAAGATCTTTACGTCAAAACTGACCATGGACTAACATGAACTTATCTCTACTCACAAACTCTTAGCTTTAATACTGTAACGAATTATTGTATTATACATATTCTTATGAGTTTGGGTTTGTAATCTCTATTTGAGTTTGTAATCCTTGTCAGAATACATGCATTTGAATGGATTAGTTTTTGTTACAATTGACTATTGATTTGCGAGTAGGGACCACTCCCACTATTGAAACTTATATTGGCCAGAGTTCTTGGTGTGCTTTTTTCTTGGTACAGTGGTGCCTCGCAAGACGAAAAGAATCCGTTCTGTGATTCTCTTCGTCTAGCGGTTTTTTCGTCTTGCGAAGCAAGCCCATTGACGGATTAGCGGATTAGCGCTATTAGCGGCTTTTAGCGGCTTATCTGCTGATCGGATCAGCTGATAAGCGGCTTAGCGGCTTAGAAAAAGGGAGGGGGGAGGGGAAAAAACCAGCAGGAACTCGCAAGACATTGTCGTCTTAGGAAGCAAGCCCATAGGAGATTCGTTTTGCGAAGCACCTCCAAAACGGAAAACTCTTTCGTCTAGCGAGTTTTCCGTGTTGCAAGGCATTCGTCTTGCGGGGCACCACTGTATGTTTAATAACAAGAACTCCAACTTATTTAACGACATGGGAGATCAGCAGGATCAGCTGCTGATGCCTGAAGTTCAAGCCGTGGTTGATTGCATTTGTATTTTTTACATCGATATATCACCTTTCCCTTCCAAGGTGTTGCATGTGCTTCTCCCCTTCCCCATTTTACCTTCACAACAACCTGGGGAGGTAGTTTGGGTCAAGAGATAGGGACTGGCCCAAGGTCACCCAGCAAGCTTCATGCCTGATCTCCGGTGGTCAAATTCTGGTCTCCCAAGTCGCAGTCCAGCACTCAAACCGTTATGCCACACTGTCTGTCTGGTAAAGATGCAGCTGCAGGCAAGAGTCAGAAAGTTGGAAATCATCGGAAGAAGGCTTCCATGCAGGAAGGTGGAGTATCAAGACTCAGCTCTGGTCAGAAATTCACCAATAACTTCAACCTTACAAGGGACACGGGTGGCGCTGTGGTCTAAACCACTGCTTGCTGATCAGAAGGTCAGCGGTTCGAATCCCTGCGATGGGGTGAGCTCCCGTTGCTCAGTCCCCGCTCCTGCCCACCTAGCAGTTCGAAAGCACGTCAAAGTGCAAGTAGATAAATAGGTACCACTCCAGCAGGAAGGTAAACGGAGTTTCCGTGCACTGCTCTGGTTCGCCAGAAGCGGCTTAGTCATGCTGGCCACATGACCGGAAGCTGTACGCTGGCTCCCTTGGCCAATAAAGCGAGATGAGCGCCGCAACCCCAGAGTCGGCCATGATTGGACCCAACGGTCATGGGTAACTTTATTCCCTTACAGGGGTTCCTTACAGCAACCCCTGATAGTTCAGTAGGTAGAGCACGAAACTCCTGGTGTCAGGGCCGTGGGTTTGATCCCTGTGTTGGGCAAAAGATTCCTGCATTGCAGGGGGCTGGACTTAGATGCCCCTCGTGGTCCCTTCCAACTGTGATTCTATCTGCAATCATATTTTACAATGAGCTCGCCGTTTACTTTGGCTGCTCAGCGTGGATGCTAATGTCCATCCTGCTCTCTGGTTGTTTCAAAGGCCTGTTTGTCTTGCTAGCGGAACAGCAGAAGAGGCTTCTCCCAGGGCTCAGTTAACAAACAGGCGGCCACTGTTGCTGCAGCTCAAATAATAGAGCTCAGTCCCAACGTCTGTGGCCCTTTTGCTTTAAAAATAAGATTTAACTCAGGGGCAGGGGACTTCTGGCCCTCTGGAGGTTTAATGGACTCCAACTGCCATCAGCCCCAGCAAACAAGGCCCACGGTCAGGGATAGGTAAAGGCAAAGGGACCCCTGACCATTAGGTCCAGTTGTGACCGACTCTGGGGTTGCGGCGCTCATCTCGCTTTATTGGCCGAGGGAGCCGGCATACAGCTTCCGGGTCATGTGGCCAGCATGACTAAGCCGCTTCTGGTGAAACCAGAGCAGCGCACGGAAACGCCGTTTACCTTCCCGCTGCAGTGGTACCTATTTATCTACTTGCACTGGTGTGCTTTCAAACTGCTAGGTTCGCAGGAGCAGGGACTGAGCAACGGGAGCTCACCCCGCCACGGGGATTCGAACCGCCAACCTTCTGATCGGTCAGGGGTAGGCTTGCCATATTTCAAAAAGTAAAATTCCTGACGCCCACAAAGTTGTTGAGCTTCCCAGTGCTTTTCCCACCACGTTGATACGCAGTCGGGTTCCCCCTGACATTCTGCAGATTCGGCAAAATCCCCCCCCCCCACGCCTTTTTTACACCTGAAAATCAGGACGTGTCTGATTTGGACAGGCATCCTGGAGTCTAGCAGGCTTTAAAAAAAACAAATTAAAAAACAAAACAACTTTGAGTAAACATGCATAACACAACCTAGTTACAGACACACATTATATAATGCATTCTACAGAGTCAGGCGAGCTTGCAGCAAATGATTAAATCAGGCATAGGCAAATTCCGGCCCTCCAGATGTTTTCGGACTACAATTCCCATCACTCCTGATTGCTGGTCCTGTTAGCTAGGGATGATGGGAATTGTAGTTCCAAAACATCTGGAGGGCCGGAGTTTGCCTATGGCTGGTTTAAATGATCTTAGAAGAGTCGTTACCAATTTTTTGATTTTTATGCATCTGTGCAGCCCCTCCAAAGTGAGTCACAGGTGTTTGGAGGGCTGATCATTTTTTAGTCCTTTTTTAAAAGGGGAAATAATAATAACAAAACACTTCCTGGAACTGCTCTTTCTTTGTTTCACCTCTGACTAATCCTCTGCATTGTGAAAGATGTTCAGACAAGGCTATATCCCATCACTGAAGAAACATTCCTCTTTAGGGAGCGTTGCACACGACTTCCATTGCTGAGCCGTCTGAGAATCCACCACCAATAAAGCGAGGCAGGTTCTTTGTGTTTAACTGTTGGACTTCAACATCAACTTCGTTGGATTGGTCATGTTGTGCAGATGCCCAGTTATCGTCTTCCAAAGCAACTACTCTATTCCGAACTGAAAAATGGAAAGCGTAATGCTGGTGGTCAACAAAAGAGGTTTAAAGACTCTCTCAAGGCAAATCTAAAAAAATGTAATAGAAACACCAGCAAGTGGGAAACACTCGCTTGTGAGCGCTCCAATTGGAGAACAGCCTTTACCAAAGATGTCATGGGCTTTGAAGACACTCGAACTCAGGACAAAAGGGAGAAATGTGCTAAGAGGAAGGCACGCTTGGCAAATCCACATCGTGAGCAACTCCCGCCCGGAAACCAATGTCCCCGCTGTGGAAGGACGTGTGGATCCAGAATTGGCCTCCACAGTCACTTATGGGCTCATTGTTAAAACTGTGTTTATGGAAGACAATCTTACTTGGCTACGAGTGATCGCCAAAGAAGGAGGAGGAGGAGGAGGAGGAGGAGGAGGAGGTTTATGAGCATCTCTTGGGCAAATTGCCTGACAGATGCAATCTGTAACAAACTCCTTTGACCATTGGCCATGTTGGCTGGGACTGATTGCTATTTCAGACCAATAGCACCTGAAAAGCACCATTTTGGCCACCCTTGTTCTAACACATAGGCTCTAACACAAGCAGCAGTGTTTGCAATCTCTGGTCATGCACAACCAATGCTTTAGAGAGAACATGTACAAGACAGTAGGGCAATACCTATGTTTATTAGATTTATTAGATTTATATACTGCTCAAACGATCTCAGGGCAGTTCACAAGATAAAAACACAAGATAAAAGCACAAATAAATAGTTAATACAGAATTGTCCAGGATTCAGCTTACTTGGGTGTCCAATGAAGGGAGATTTCAGTATTCCCAGACCTTCTCTGATTGTAGAGCCCCTTGCTAGCATAGGGAGAAGAGTAAGAGTGGTAATGATTAAAGTTTAAGCTGGAAAGAAGGAGCTGCGGAGCAAAAGTTGATTTACAAAGCTGACACAATGACTTGAAGCCTAAATGAGGATTCTGGGTAGTTCTTGGAAGAAGAAGAAGAAGAAGAAGAAGAAGAGTAATTATCTCACATTTGATGTTGCAACAAATGTTTAATATTCATGCATTGATGTTCTAGGACATTTTTAATTACATGTGAAAAGGGTCTAGGGCAGTGTTTCTCAACCTGTGGGTCCCCAGATGTTGTTGGACTACAACTCCCATCATTCCTAGCCAGCATGACCAGTGGTCAGGGATGATGGGAGTTGTAGTCCAACAACATCTGGGGACCCACAGGTTGAGAGCCACTGGAGGGGATCTTAGTAGACCACACGGTTCACATGAGTCAACAATGTGATGCAGCAGGAGTTCTTTGTCCAGTTATGGGCACCCCATAATTTAAGAAGGATGTTGACAAGCAGGAACGTGTGCAGAGGACGGCGACCAAGATGACCCAGGGTCTGGAAGCCAAGCCTGATGAGGAACGGTTGAAGGAGCTGGGTATGTTCAGCCTGGAAAAGAGGAGACTGAGAGGAGATATAATCACCATCTTCAAGTATCTCAAGGGCTGTCACATGGGGGATGGAGCAAGCTTGTTTTCTCCTGCTCTGGAGGGCAGGACTCGAACCCATGGCTTCAAGTTACAAGAAAGGAGATTCCGACGAAACACCAGGAAGAACTTTCTGATGGTAAGAGCTGTTTGTGGTGGAGCAAATTCCCATGAGAGGTGGTGGACTCTCCTTCCTTGGAGGTTTCTAAGAAAAGGTTGGGTCTTGAATGCTTTAGTTGAGATTCCTGCATTGCAGGGGGTTGGACTAGATGACCCTGGGATCCCTTCCAGCTCAACAATTCTACACTACAATGACTCCATGTTCTTGACAATATGTCTGTCCCAGCAATGCACTGCAGCTATTTTTAGTTCCCACCTTGTCAGCTCAGTTTATGCTCTGTCATAGCTCACTGTCATGCTCAGGAGACAGCCTGAAAGTTATTCATCCTAATGCTGTAAGCATTAGAATTTCAGGCCAGCAGTGAGATTTCTATACTTTTGGGTCCATCTTGCCCACCAGGACAGGACCAAAGATACCAGCCAACTGCTCAGGCCAGCAAGAGATTGATAAATAACAGCTGGGAGGTATGAGAAGCTCATCCCAGGAACCTGGTGTCAGGGATGAGGCGTCAGATTCCTCTTCAGGAACATTCTTCCTAAGAACATTCTTCTTTGGCGATCCCTCGTAGTTGAGTAAGATTGTCTTCCATGAATGTGATCTTAACAGTGAGTCCGCAAGTGACTGTGGAGGCCAATTCTGGATCCACACGTCCTTCTACAGTGGGGACATAGATTTCCAGGCGGGAGTTGATCACGGTGTGGATTTGCCAAGCGTGCCTTCCTTTTAGCACGTTTCTCCCTTGCATCCTGAGTGTCTTCAAAGTCCATGACACCTTTGGGAAAGGCTGTTCTCCAACTGGAGCGCTCACAGGCCAGTGTTTCCCAGTTAGAATCATAGAGTTGGAAGAGACCACAAGGGCCATCGAGTCCAACCCCCTGCCAAGCAGAAAACACCATCAGAGCACTCCTGACATATGGTTGTCAAGCCTCTGCTTAAAGACCTCCAAAGAAGGAGACTCCACCACCCTCCTTGGCAGCAAATTCCACTGTCAAACAGCTCTTACTGTCAGGAAGTTCTTCCTAATGTTTAGGTGGAATCTTCTTTCTTGTAGTTTGGATCCATTGCTCCGTGTCCGCTTCTCTGGAGCAGCAGAAAACAACCTTTCTCCCTCCTCTATGTGACATCCTTTCATATATTTGAACATGGCTATCATATCACCCCTTAACCTCCTCTTCTCCAGGCTAAACATGCCCAGTTGTCAGTGTTTATACTACATTTTTAAAGATTTGCCTTACAAGAGAGTCTTTAAACATATTTTGTTGACCACCAGCATTACGCTTCCCATTTTTAAGTTCGGAATAGAGTAGTTGCTTTGGAAGACGATCATCAGGCATCCGCACAACATGACCAGTCCAACGAAGTTGATGTTGAAGAACCATTGCTTCAGCACTGGTGATCTTTGCTTCTTCCAGTACACTGGCATTAGTTCGCCTGTCTTCCCAAGTGATGTGTCAATTTTTTTTGGAGACACAGTTGATGGAATCTTTCGAGGAGTTGGAGAAGGCGTTTATAAGTGGTCCATGTTTCACAAGCATACAGTAAACACCCACCCACACACGGGTGCTTATGACTCCAAGCCTTAAAAATGAATCCCCTGGTGGAATTATTTATAGTCAATCAAAGCCTGGCTTGATAATAAAGTTGTTTAATAACCACTTGGCAACTCTTAAATACTTAAGCCCTCTATTCCAGGCAAGCAGTCTCGCTGTCTAAAGCTTCCCCCCACCCATTTTGTGCGCTGACGGGACTTGCCAAGTGAAATCTTCAGAAGGAATTAGGTTAACCCTGCGACATAACCAGTTGATTACAAAGCGGGATGCGTGTGTGTGTGTTATCTTCTGCTGAGGGATGGCGGGCAAGCCTCTAAACATGCCAGCCTTTTGCACGGCTTGGAATTAAGCGAAGTGCTGAGCTCCCCTCCCCACCCTTAAAGCGAATTTATAACAATAATTAAAGTCACTCCCTTAGGCAAGGAGTGCAGAAGTTTTAGCAGGGTTTTTTATCCGCTCCAGGCTATCTGCTGACTATTAGCTCAAAACTCAGCAGGGATGTGGGCTCTGCGGTTGGGTCCAATTATTCTCAACCGTCCTTCCTCTGCCAGAATTGCAGGTTTTGCTTAAGCGCTGCAATAAGTTGTTGCCTTAGCAAAGGGGCCACAAGCTTTACCGGCCATGGGCAGTGTCAGGGAACTGCCATCAGCTCAGAGGAGAGAGGTGGAAGGGCAGTTGTGTTACAGGGAGCCTCGGAAGATCTTGGGAAGCTGTTCCTCCTCTGGCGAGGAGGAAAGCCCCACCTCTAGTGGAGAGGAGGTGCAGCAACCAGGGGGTGCTAGGGAGACCCCCAACACTGAACCTATGCAAACCAGAGAGGAGGGAATGTCAGCATCGCCCTAGAGCCAGTGCACCAACTGGACTCATGCACCTCAACCCCGACTGGGCTAGGCGAGCTGGGTAGCACCGCCAGAGACCTCCTTCTCACAGGAAACGGTCACAGTGCTGTGGACTCACAGCTTAGAGCTGAGAGCACCGGATTCACTGTCTCAGTAATACAGTCGTTGCGCAGCAGAGTTTTGCAGAGTCTTGCAGAGTATAAACCACTCGGAGAGAAGCTCTGTAGAATATCTTCCTTTTATTCTGTAACTACAACTATGATACAAAACTATATACAGAGCTGAATATTCTAAGCATAAATCAATGCTACACTGAGAGTCTGCAGCTGCACTTAGCAGCAATCTTATCTCTAGAATCTCTAACACTCTCACTTTCTCCGATACACTGACTGACTGTCTCTCACTCACACACACACACTGATATGTTGCTGGGCAGAATAAGTAGATAGGCAGGACACGCCTCCTTCTCTCTGGAGAGTCAGCAGAGACCATCAGGAGATGATCAGGAGATTCTTGGGTATGGGAGGGGTGAAATCTCCTCAGGGAAGTCCCCCTTTGCCAGCGCCCACTCTGCGCAGGAGGTCTGGGCGCAGAGAGGGGAGGAGAAGGATGGGGGTCAGACAATTGTTATGCTGGGGGAGGAACAAAGACCGGCCACACCCAGATTCTGCTAGCGACTGAGCAGGCATGGACTTGCGATGCTCTGCACTGTAAATAGTTTGTATTGATAATAACGCCTGGAAAAGACAGGTTGGAGTCTCGCCTGTTTGCTCTCCAGCAACCACAACAGCATCTGACAGGCAGGATCACTCCCACGGAGATTGTGGGCTGGACTGGCGCAGCATGATGCCAGAAATCGCTTCTGTGCATGCCCAGACGCTGAAAATTGCGCCTGTGCAGCAGCAATTTTCGGCGTCTGGACATGCGCAGACGCCATTTCTGGTATCTGTGCATGCGCAGACGCCATTTCCGGCGCCACTATGCGAGTCCCCGCGCTGCGATGCGCTACTTTAGCGCAGCGCACGGAGGACTTGCTGAGCGGGCGGCTTGGTTTGCAGGCAGCTCGTGGGCTGGTAAAACAATCTTGGGGGGCCACATCCGGCCCATGGGCTGCATGTTGCTGACCCCTGCCTTCGCACAGCTTAGCCTTTCTCAGCCTGGTACCCTCCAGATGTTCTGGATGCTAGTTTCCAGCTCTGCTGATGGGAGTTGTAGTCCAAGATTCTTGCATTTCAGGGAGTTGGACTCACGATGCTGGAGAAAGAGAGGGAAGGGGTTAGACGCTGCCTCTGAGGGCCTTCTGGCGGTTTCCTCGCTGCGAGAAGCCAGGTTACAGGGAACCAGGCAGAGGGCCTTCTCGGTGGTGGCACCCGCCCTGTGGAACGCCCTCCCACCAGATGTCAAAGAGAAAAACAACTACCAGACTTTTAGAAGACATCTGAAGGCAGCCCTGTTTAGGGAAGCTTTTAATGTTTAATAGACTGTTGTATTTTAATATTCTGTTGGAAGCCGTGCAGAGTGGCTGGGAAAACCCAGTCAGATGGGCAGGATATAAATAATAAATTATTATTATTATTATTATTATTATTATTATTATTATTATTAAGAGGAGCAGCAGCAGGGAGAGCGCGACTCAGGAGCCCCAGTGGGTGGGGTGTGTTTGTGTCTGTGTGGGGGGCAAAGAGAGGAAGGTGGTGGAGTCTTCCTTGGAACCAGAGAGACCCCCAGGAATAGGGACAAGGCCAATGGCATTGGGCAGCTGGAGAGATGCAAGATGGAGCCAGGGAGAGGTGTAGTGGTTGGAGGGCTGGACTAGGAGGAACTGGGGAGAGCAGGGTTCGAATCCCCACTGAGCCATGAAGCTCCCTGGTGGACCTTGGGCCAGCATAGCCAACTTTGCAGGGCTGCTGGGAAGATAAAAATTGGTGGCAGGGAGAACCGTGAAGGCCACTTTGAGCCCCTGGGCGGAAAGTGGGCTAGGAATGACCGAATAAAAGTGGAGGATGAGAGGGGAGAGAAATGGGGAAGGCAGGGAAAGAGTGTGGAGGAGCTGAGCTCTCTGGAGAAGACGGGCCGGGTCAATTTCCAGAGAGCCAAGACTGTGCAGGGGACCCCAGGACTCACCCCCCCCCCCAGGAGACCAAGAGAAAGGGGAGGAATCCTACTTACAGCCTGCCCATTTTGTCCAGGAAAAAACCCACCCTCCTCTCTAAACTAGCTATCTAAAATGCCCATCTAAGCCTAACTCTGGCCCCAACCCCAGCCCTAAGCCTAAGCCTAACCCCAACCCGACACCTAGCCCTTACTACTCCTCTATGTACAAAATGTATACCAAATATATACAAAATGTGCACAAATGTGCACAACATAAACATGTGAAATAAAAAATATTAAAATAAAGAACAAAAAATTAAAATTTAAGTGTTAAAACAAAAAACTAAAATAATAAATCAAAATGAATCAAATCAATCAAATAAATGAAATCAAAATAAGAAACTGAGAAAATAATCAACTCAACAGCTCTCCTAATCTGCCAACCACCACCAACTCCTCTCTCCTCCACTCGCCTCACTCCTAACCCACAATGGCCACCTGCAAGTCGGTGGCTTTTAAGGGAGAAGCAAGAGAGGTCACAAAGGAGGGCGGGTCCTTGTCACCGTGGCAACCCCCTCCTACCTGGCCCCTCCCGAGAGGTGATGCTCCTCCTTCAGAACTCGGAGGCCCCTGCTGTTCCTCCTGCAGCTGGGCTCCATCTTCCTCTCACATCCTTCCTCCTGCAGACCCATTCCCAAAGGGAGACCATCCCCACATCCTCCCAGGCAGGCCAGGGGTCTCCATAGCGCAGGATTGGACCATGTGCTTTGCATGCAGGTCTTCCGTCCTGGGCGGCATCTCCGGGGGGGCTGGGAATGCCCCCCCCCGTCTGAAACCTTGGAGAGCTGTTGCGGGTCAGTGCAGGCGCAGGTAGATGGGTCACAGGACTGGCTGTGTCCGAGGCAGCTTCCTAGGAATACGGTTTCAAATGTGATCTGTTCGGGAATCACGTTTGCAACCCACAGCGTTTGCAACCTGCAGCGCCATGTCTGCGCATGCACGGGTTGCGATTTGAAGCTTCTGCGCATGTGCCCAAACCTGTTCTGGTAGTTCCGGGTTTGGCGCGGTGCGCAACTTGAATTTGCGCAACCCGAAGCATCTGTAACTGGTACAGCGATACCTTGGTTTACAACCATGATCTGTTCCGGAGGTCCAGTTGTACAGTGGTACCTCGGGTTACATACGCTTCAGGTTACACACTCCGCTAACCCAGAAATAGTGCTTTAGGTTAAGAACTTTGCTTCAGGATAAGAACAGAAATTGGGCTCCAGCGGCACAGCAGCAGCAGGAGGCCCCATTAGCTAGAGAGGTGCTTCAGGTTAAGAACAGTTTCAGGTTAAGAACAGACCTCCAGAACGAATTAAGTACTTAACCCGAGGTACCACTGTAAACCAAAACAGGTTGTAACCCAAGGTGCGCTTTCACCAATGGGGCCTCCCCCCAAAAATTGGTTGTAATCCCAAAAAAATGGGTAGTAATCCCAAAAAAGGGACACACACTTCAGGGTTTGACGAGATTGTAATCCAAAACGGTTGCAAACCAAGGTACCACTGTATTCCTCTTAAGTTACAGAGCTGAGGAGGAGCAAACTAACTTCTGCACAAAACCGACCATCAATTCCTTTCTTCAAGAGACAATATGGAAAAATCTCTTAATGCAAGTGCAAAAGTTCTGAATATAGGAGGAAGCAGAATTCCTCCCTCCCTCTGCAATAAAGCCCTAGGCCAAGGGATGCCCCCCCCCGGCAGACTAGATGACCCCCTTCCAGCTCTACCATTCTCTGACTCTGTGATCACAGCAACCTTCACTGGTGCACAGTTTGGGGGAGCACAGGAGCATGGGCAAGAGCACATAATAATAATAATAATAATAATAATAATAATAATAATAATAATAATAATAGTGTATATCCTGCTTTTCTCCCTGACAGGGACTCAAGGCGGCCTATATTTGGGATAGAAGCAGCTAAACACATTGGAAAAAGTAATAAATACATATGAATATAATTAATAGATAAAAACACAAACTCAGAGTCACCTAACTTCTTTTATGGAAAATCATCAAAAATTCCAAAAATTGCCCGACGGTGAGGATGAAGCTTTGAAAATGATAAGAATACGCATGCATGGGGTGGGTTTCTGGCAACAGGCAGTGGCCGGATTAAGGCCCTAAGCAGTGAAAATATGTTGGTGCCCTCATATATCTATATATTTAAAGAAAATTAGGGGTTTCTAGAATCTTAGAGTTGTAAGGGGTTCAACGGTCATCTAGTCCAACCCCCAGCAATGCTGGAATCTCAGCTAAAGCATCCACAACAGATGGCCATCCGATCTCTGCTTAGAAACCTCCAAGGAAGGAGAGTCCAGCATCTCCAGAGGGAAGCCATTCCACAGTCAAACAGGCTCCAGGAGGAAGTGAATCAGCAACCTGAATGGCCTGCAGGAACAGTCCAATCAGGCTTCAGGAGGGGAGTTGAATCAGCCAATCACACGGGACCTATTGTGTAAAAAATGTATATATAGCCAGCGGTTTTGGGAGAAAGAACTCACTCCCTGTTTACCATGAGCTCAAAGAAAGAGCATGAAATCAACACTCAACTCCGGGTATATTTCACCCTCAGTCCCCACTTCTGTTGGCGAAGGTGAAATGAGGAGAGCCTCAGGAATGCAGGTCCATGAAGCTGTTTGAGATACCCTGATCCCAGGTCATTTCGGGCTTTCCGGGTAAAAATATGATACCCTGAGCCATTTCGTGTTGCAAGCCAATGAAATTGATTTAATATGGTCCGTCCTGTCGGTCGCAGAGCAGGCATCTCGCTGTGGCCTTGCCTCTGCTGAGGTCAGTGCTTGCAGAGTAGGACCGGCCAGAAACCAGACCGTAATCAGGGATCTAAAACAAAATATCAGTTTCGTCCAAGAGAAGGTGGAATTTATGGACCAATGGGCACTTGCCTCAAAAGGGCACGTTTGAAAAAGGGCAATAATGTTTTAAATCAGAGGGTTCAGGAGCCGGTATCACTCTTACTATATCCCTAATGAAATGATCAAGCGTTCCATATTTTATGAAGCCCTCTTTGTGCATAAATCACATTTTTTCTCTCCAAAGGCTGGTGTTTTCACATCAGCAAAGCTGCTAATAGCTTGAAACAAGCGCACTGCCATTTCTGGTGTATCTAAATGGTCGTTTGATGTTAGCATCTAAATAAATTTGCATTCACATTTAGGGATGTTTGTGCAGGCAATCTTTTTTTTTTCCAAGGCCGCTATTAGCATTTATTTATTTATTGGGCTTATTAGAGCACACAGAGAACACAGTCGGAGCAGCTCAGAAAATATATTCCGGAGACAATTAACACAGGAAGGGAAGCCAGAAGAGGAAAACACTTCAGATGACTTTGCAGCCTCTCACTTAATAATAAAAATACTTGACTGGGAGCATATGCATATGACGTGTTCAGAGGCGTTCCAACAAAGCTTTTGTGTGCTTCAAAGGGTTAACCTGAGATCAGTGGATCTACAACATGGGGAGGCAAACTAAGGCCTGGGGGACGGATCCAGCCCAGTCACCTTCTCAATCTGGCCCGCGGACAGTCCAGGAATCAGCGTGTTTTTACATGAGTAGAATGTGCGCTTTTATTTAAAATGCATCTCTGGGTTATTTGTGGGGCATTTTTTCTTCTTCAAAATATAGTCCGGCCCCCCACAAGGTCTGAGGGACAGGGGACCGGCCCCCTGCTGAAAAAGTTTGCTGACCCCTGATCTACAGCAATAAGCCCCGCTCCCAGTCACCAGTCTAGCTGCTGCATTCTGGATTAGTTGTAATTTCCGAGTCACCTTCAAAGGTAGCCCCACGCAGAGCGTGTTGCAGTAGTCCAAGCGGGAGATAACCAGAATGTGCCGAAATGAAACTCATGCTGCTTTGCTGAGGGGAGATGGGCAACCTGGAGCTCACCTATGATGAGTCCATCTCCCTTCACTTTTTGAGCATCTGTTTTTTAACACCTTGCGCGAACAAGTCGCCTAAGAAGCCAACTCTTTCACGCTCTGCGACGCAGGAATCTCAGCTTTAAAATCCCTGACAGAGGGCCATCCAACCTCTGTTTTGAAACCTCCAAGGAAGGAGAGGCTACCACCTGCTGAGGGAGCCCATTCCACCCTCGAACGACTTTTCCCTCAGAAAGTTCTTCCAGGTGTTTAGCTAGAATCTGCTTTCTTGCGTTCTACGTAGGGCTGCCTCCGAAGACGGTTCGGAAACTTCAGCTGGTGCAGATTATAGGTTTTAACCTATAAAGCCTTAAACGGCTCAGGACCGCAATACCTCAAAGACCGCCTCTTTCCAGATGAACCTCCCCAGACCCTGAGATCACCTTCTGAGGTCCTCCTTCGTGTGCCTCCTCCTTGAAAGGTCCAGAGGGTGGCAACACGAGAACGGGGCCTTCTCTGCGGTGGCTCCCCGTCTGTGGAATGCTCTCACCTTCATTACATACCTTTAGGTGCCAAGCAAAAATGTTCTTTTTTAACCAGGCCTTTGGTTGATCTTATTGACATCCTATGCCTTTTTAAAATGCAGTTCTTTTCTGGGCGGGGAGTGTTATTGGGTTATTGTTTGATGTTGTGATCTTTTATGTGAAACGCCCTGGGACCTCCAGGTATAAGGCGGAATAATAATAATATATAATAATGATAATAATAATAAAAATAATAATAATCAAAAAAAATTTACACCCCGCCCATCTGGCTGGGTTTCCCCAGCCACTCTGTGTGGCTTCCAACAGAATATTAAAACAATTCATCAAATATTAAAAGCTTCCCTAAACAGGGTTGCCTTCAAATGCCTTCCAAAAGTCTGATAGTTGTTTATTTCTTCGACATCTGATGGGAGGGCATTCTACAGGGCGGGCGCCACCACTGAGAAGGCCCTCTGCCTGGTTCCCTGTAACCTCACTTCTCACAGGGAGGGAACCGCCAGAAGGCCCTCGGAGCTGGACCTCAGTGTCCGGGCCGAACGATGGGGGTAGAGACGCTCCTTCAGGAAAACTGGGCCAAGGCCATTTAGGGCTTTCAAGGTCAGCACCAACACTTTGAATTATGCTCAGAAACATACTGGGAGCCAATGTAGGTCTTTCAGGACCGGTGTTATGTAGTCTCGGTGGCCACTCCCAGCCACCAGTCTAGCTGCCGCATTCTGGATTAGTTGTAGTTTCTGGGTCACCTTCAAAGGTAGCCCCACGTAGAGCGTGTTGCAGTAGTCCAAGCGGGAATATACAGTGGTACCTCTGGTTGCAAACAGGATCTGTTCTGGAGGCCCATTCGCAACATGAAAAGAGCGCAACCTGCAGCGGCACATCTGTGCATGTTCGGGTTGCGATTTGCCACTTCTGCGCATGACATCATTTTGTGCTTCTGCGCATGTGGCAAACCTGGAAGTAACCCTTTCCTGTACTTCTGGGTCGCCGCAGGACATAACCTGAAAGAAGGTAACATGAACCATCTGCTTTTTGCTGGTTGAGAGAATGGCTGCTTCTTGAAAACACTGAAGTGTTGGACAATGGCAGACGACTATATGGAATTGGCGGAAATGACTGGCAAGATCCGAGACCAGGGAGAAGAGTCAGTGGAAGAAGATTGGAAAAAGTTTAAAGACTATTTATAGAAATATTGTAAAATTAAGGAATGTTAGAAAAATGTTGGAATGAAGTTATATGGCTTTAGTAGAAATGTCATAAGGAATTAAGTATAAATAGATTAATAGAAAATTAAAGGAAAAATAAGGCAAGAATGTGTTAAGATAATTATAGGATAGAAAACAGAGTAAGATGGAAAGGAATTGCTGAAACAATTAACAGAAGTGGAATACAAAAAGGGAGGTGTGAGGAGGTCGCTGGAAATAAGTGAATGAAATATAAGATATTGAAAATGTTTGAGGTGTTTTTAAATTGTTTTTGTTGGTTTTTGTTTTGTTTTGTTAGTCCATGTAGCGTTCTTGTATTGTATTTGTATTGTTTTTTCTCTTTTCTTCTTTGTTTGTAGTGTTGTGTTGAAAATGTTGAAAAAGTAATAAATATCATTTTAAAAAAAGAAAGAAAGAAGGTAACATGAAGTGGACGTAACATGAGGTATGACTGTAAACTCAATAAAAAATAAAATAAAATAAAATAGGAATAATAATTGTCATTTGAATTTGTTGGTTTGGCTATATATAACTGCCCTGGCAACATCATGAGCACGAATCATCACAAATGCACCGTAAAAAGGACTCCTGTCGCACATACGCAATCTGAAGAATAGCTGTGGTGAACTAATCCACAGCAACGCACCGTGGAAAACATCACCAAGGGCGGAAAGCTTGTTGCTCCAACCGTTCTGTCCAGGCGCAACTCCCTCCTTCCCATCGGCAAATCCTCCTGCTCTTCTCTGTTTGAGGAGTGGATGCAAGCAGCAGATGTTTGTGCCCAAAATGAACCGGGCTTGCTCTTGTTTTGTTCAGCAAGTAATGGCTCCCGCAGGGTTTCATTTAAATATTGCATGCCTGTTGCTTTATAAAAAATTCACACAAAGGGGGGGGGAACATTCTTGGAGGCTACGAGCCACAGCGTGGCGCACTTAAATGACTGCTGATCGTCCTCTGTGTCTTTGCCAGGGAAAGCGCCCCTGGAGGCATGGCTCTTCGCTGGTAGCGGGTTTCTTAGCAGTAAATATTTGTATTAGGAGAAGGGGATCTGATCTGCGAGAGTCACGTGTCTCCCTGCCACCACCCTCTCTATTGCACAGGGTGCTGGATAGACAGGGCAAAGAGATCTGAGAATCACAGAATTGCATAGTTGGAAGGAACCTCAAAGGTTCTCTAGTCCAGCCCCCTGTGATGCAGGAATCACAGCTAAAGAATCCCGGACAGAAGGCCTCTGCTTAAAAACAGCAAATGAAGGAGGGTTCACCACCATCAGAATCTGAAGAAGGGCCTTCTAGGTAGTGTGGAACGCCCTCCCATCAGATGTCAAGGAAATAAACAACTACCTGACTTTTAGAAAACATCTGCTTAGGGAAGTTTTTAATGTTTGTTGCTTTATCGTGTTTCTAATATTCTGTTGGGAGCCGCCCAGAGTGGCTGGGGAGACCCGGCCAGATGGGTGGGGTATAAGTATTATTATTATTATTATTATTATTATTATTATTATTATTATTACAGTCATACCTCATGTTACGTTTGCTTTAAGTTACGTTTTTTCAGGTTGCGTCCCGTGGAGACCCGTAAGTACCAGAAAGGGTTACTTCCGGGTTTTGCCACTCACGCATGTGCAGAAGCGATAAATCATGCTTCCCACATGCGCACGAGCACCAAATTGCGCCACGCACCTGTGCAGATACAGCGTTTCAGGTTGCGGGCTTTTCATGTTGCGAACAGGCCTCCAGAATGGATCCCGTTCGCAACCAGAGATGTTGTTGTTTAGTTGTGTCAGACTCTTCGTGACCCCCTGGACCAGAGCACGCCAGGCACTCCTGTCTTCCACTGCCTCCCGCAGTTTGGTCAAACTCATGTTGGTAGCTTCGAGAACACTGTCCCACCATCTCGTCCTCTGTCGTCCCCTTCTCCTTGGGCCCTCCATCTTTCCCAACATCAGGGTCTTTTCCAGGGAGTCTTCTCTTCTCATGAGGTGGCCAAAGTCTTGGAGCCTCAGCTTCAGGATCTGTCCTTCCAGTGAGCCCTCAGGGCTGATTTCCTTCAGAATGGAGAGGTTTGATCTTCTTGCAGTCCATGGGACTCTCCAGAGGTACCACAAAGGTACCTCTATATTATTATCCATAGCAAGCACAGAAACTGTCTCCTTGACCATTGAACCCACTCTAGGTCTCATCCGCTCCATCCACTGGAGCTTGACTTCACATGCAGGGGGAGTCCTTAACTCACAGAAGGTTTGAGATGAATTGGCTACCCTCACCTGGTTTAGCTGTCCAGTCAAAGCCTTTCTCAAAGTGTGGCCACATGTTGGCAGCTTCCAGGAGCCACAGGTGAGAGCTGAGTGGCAAACCCCAGAAGGAGCACAATGTGTCTTCCATCAGAGGTACTACACCTCCCCTAACACCCCATACATATGGACAGCAGTATAATGCAGAAATATTTTCAACAAATTATCAATCATTTGTCCTTAAGGAGCAGGTGGACTGGAACTGGCAGTCAGCCTTGTGAGCTTTGAACCCCCTTCAGCAGGCTGTAGTCCACAAATACCTTGTATACGCTAGTAAGGTTTAAGGTTCCACAATTCCTTGGTCAGGGCCAGATTTAGGTTTGATGAGGCCCTAAGCTACTGAAGGTAATGGGGCCCTTTATATGACTAGCTGTCCTTTGTCAACAACAAATGGTCGCTGTTTTTTGTGTGGAATATATGCTAGATGGTAATTTAATAGGTATCTAACGACATCTGCATATGATGCCATGCAAGCAGTCCATGCAGAATGTAAAAAGGTAAAGGTAAAGTTATCCCTGACCATCAGGTCCAGTCGCAGACGACTCTGGGGTTGCAGTGCTCATCTCGCTTTACTGGCCGAGGGAGCTGGTGTTTGTCCACAGACAGCTTCCAGGTCATATGGCCAGCATGACGCTTCTGGCGAACCAGAGCAGCGCACGGAAACACCGTTTACCTTCCTGCCAGAGCAGTACCTATTTATCTACTTGCACATGACGTGCTTTCAAATTGCTAGGTTGGCAGGATCAGGGACCGAGCAACGGGAGCTCACCCCGTTGCAGGGATTTGAACTGCCGACCTTCTGACTGGCAAGCCCAAGAGGCTCTGTGGTTTAACCCACAGCGCCACCCGGGTCCCATGCAGAATGTAGGCACCCTATATATAGAAATGAGCAAACCAGTGATATTTTAGGGAGCAGGCTAGCAGGTGGGGACCATGACTTACATCATAGGAGCCTACACAACACAAAACACTGTTGCTGCATGTAGGTTTTATTGTACATATTAGTTTTTTATCTTATATTTTGGAAATGTACATCCAGTTTTTTCACCCTTTAATTTTTTGGGGGGCCCCCAAGAGAGTGGGGCCCTAAGCTATAGCTTGTTTAGCTTACACGAAAAACCAGCACTGACCTTGGTGTTTCTGCTGAAAGACTCGAACACGTTCACCAGTCAGGAAACTGATTTTTTGTTTTTGTTTTCATTAGCCATTCACTGCTTGCAGTTCTCCCCCCCCCCCGCCCTGCCAGAATGCATGTATCAGCTGAGAGCAACCCTGAACGCATCTTGCAAAATAAATATATTCTTCCCCATAGAAAAAACTCTTGCAGCAACTAACCCGTTAGGGTTAACAAGACTCTCTTCCCCCCCATCTCCTCCGCGATCTGACATCCTTTGCTCCTTGCTGCCGCCTATATTCTTTGTCCATCAGCCACCCAAGCAGATGAGAGACTACATTACCCAGCATATGAGGAAACCTTAAACTAGGAAAATGGGTGGATTATTCCAACTACATCTCCCATCGGGCTCTGCTCGTGGGAAAGCGCCTGAGACCACATTGGGTCTCTCGCTTGCAGCCTCTGCAGCCGGTCCATTTTATTGCACTTCAGTGCTCATTTTGAGATGCTTACAGCAATGCTCGCAAGTTGCAAGGAGGGCAGCTCGGCTCGGCTCCGCTGCCGGGAAAGAACAATGTCTTATTTATTCCTCCAGAGCCGCGCAGGGGCATCGTTTTGGCAATGTTTGCAGCAGGTCCCAAACGATGGAGCCTCCGCGCAAGTTCATTTCTCTCCCCGCAAGGCGTTTTCAGCTCCTGGAACATTAAAAGGTGAATAGTTTTCCGCCTAACCTTTTCCCAGGTCTCGCCTCCACAGCAATTATTATTTTTTCCAGACGTTGTTTACCGTACCCACTTCGCAAGGCTCGAATAACCCGTCCTTAGCTTCCACGCGACCAGGCAGCCACTTTATTATTAATATTATTGTTATTATTATTTGCATTGCATCCTGCGATTATTAATATTATAGAATGGTTCTCATTGCATGCTTTGAGCCGAACTGTGGAGCCTTCGGTCTGAAAAGCGGCAGGGAGAGAACAAATCAACCGCTCAGATGACACGTTTCGCTTATATAATAATGATGATGATAATAATAATAATAATAATAATAATAATTAATAAGCGATCTGCACAGAAAACAATAAAAGTAACGTCCTTTATCAATTCATATAAATACGAACAATATTTTCCAATAGCACTTCCTAAAAGCCAAATAAGGCTTAATTAATGAGCACCATAGAGATGTAAAAGATGTATAATAATGATAAAAATATGGATAAATGTGCAATGGTGCGGCGTGGAGACTGGCAAGTGCATCTCTCTCTGTGTGCGTCTCTCCGGTCTTTTTAGCGCCGAGTGAATACCCTTTTTTATGATTCAAGTAGCCTTTTAACTGCGTTTTAAATCTCGACTTCAAACCATTTCACGGAGCCTCCGCGCAAAGAAGTTTCTGGCTGCCTTTCCTTGCTCATTTTCTAAACAACAACCACAACGACGTTGTGCTTTTCACATTTTAAGCCGCCCAGGAAAACCTATAATGACGGCGATCGCCATCACCGGCGATGGAGCTCCGTTTTATTAGCTCTCCCAGCAGCTATTAATAATCTGTGCTTAGCCTACTACAACTCCCAGCATGCCCCGCGGGCCCCTTTCCGCCGAAGTCTAAGAGGAGGAGACTCCTCGGCGACTACAACCCCCGAGATGCCCCGCGGCGAGGGCTGATCCCTGTGCGCGCGGGGCATGCCGGGATCTGTAGTCTCGCCGCCCTCCCGGCTCCCGTAACGGTTCTGCCGGCTGGCGCTGCCCCCGCCCCCTCCTCCCTCTCCGGCTCCCTCCTCCCTCCCTCCCTCGCCCGCCTCAGCCAGGATCCTCGGCGCTGCGCTCCCTCACAGCCCCGCTCGCCCGCCGCTCGCCCACAAAGCTCCGCGTCCTTGGCTCCCTCGCAGAGGCCTCCTGCTCCCCCCTCGACGCCGCCGCCGCCGGAGGACGCTGCTGCTGCTGCTGCTACGCGAGGGGAGAGGCTGGAGCCCCGGAGCCCCGCCGACGAGGAGAAGCCGGAGGCGACGAGGACGAGGAGGACCCCAGCTCCCAGACCCGCAGGTGGGAAAGGGGGAGCGAGGGGGGAGGGGGACACCCCCCCGCCAGAAAAGCCCTCAGCAACAACAACAGCCTCCCCCGCACGCGCCGTCGAGTTCCCCTCCCCCCTTCGCTGGGGGGAGCCCCTCGAAACCCCCTCATAGCCCCCCATGGGCCCCTCGGTAACCCCCCTCGATATCCCCCATAGACCCCCTCGATGGACCCCCCCAGAGCCTCCCTCATAGAGCCTCATAGACCCCTTCATAACCCCCCTCGATATCCCCCATAGACCCCCCTCAGCCTCCCTCATAGGCCCCCTCGATGACCCCCCATAGTCCCCCCTCAGAGCCTCCATGATAGATCCCCATAGACCCCCTCCGTAACCCTCCTTGATATACCCCCTCAATAACCCCCCTTGATATCCCTCATGTACCCCCTCAATAACCCCCATAGACCTCCTCGGTAACCCCCCTTGATATACCCCCATATACCCCCTCAATAACACCCCTTGATATACCCCCATATACCCCCTCAATAACCCCCCTTGATATACCTCCATATACCTCCTCAATAACCCCCCCCCTGAGACCTCCTCGGTAACCCCCCCTTGATATTCCCCCATAGATCCCCTCAATAACCCCCCATAGACCTCCTCGGTAACCCCCCCTTGATATTCCCCTATAGACCCCCTTGGTAACCCCCCTTGATATCCCCCCATGGACCCCCTCTGTAACCACCCCCTTGAGACACCCTCATAGCCACCTTTAGTTCCGTCAGGGGAAAAGATGGGAGATAGACAGACAGACAGATTTAATGTGAAAATATATTAAATATGTATAATATATATATATACATAATATTACATCTATATCTATCTATCTGTCGCCCCCTTAGCCTCAGAGAGTGTGGGAGAGAGGGGAAACCCTAGCAGGGTCAAGTGTAAGGGGTCTCCTCCGTTTTCTCTCCCTTTTTTGTGCCCCCCTCCGCCAAGTTCCTGCAGTCGTGGGGGGTGGGGTGTGTGTGTCTGGGAAGTTAATGTGGGGTCGGGCTTGTTAGTGGTTTTATTATTTCTGGCCTGCAGTCTCAGGGTATTGGCATGTTTAGGGGGATGCTGAGGATGCTGGTGGTGTGTATGTGAAATGTGTGGGGGGGTATGCTCAAGAGAGGGCTCAAGGCAGGTTTTTTGGGGGGCGGTCCAGAATCACTGAGGAGGGGCTGCCCCAGAGTGCTTGCTTTGTTAAGGTTAAAGGATTGTTTTTTTAGGTGGGGGGGGGGAGAGCAGAGGCAATTTGTGCATGCGCATGCATGTTATGTATGTATGTGTGTATATATATATATCTGTGTGTGTCTGTGTGTGTTTGAGAGAGAGAGAGAGAGATTGTGTACTCTTATTAATTTGTATACACCCTTTAAAAATATTTTAGCCGGGGGATCTGGGAAACAGATGCCGTGCTTTGTGAGGACAGGGTTTGTGGCTCTGCATTGGGACCCCTGACCTCTAGTGGCATGAAGGGTGGGGGAAATTGTCAGGAGTGTGTCGGGGATCATTTGTGTGTTGATGGATCAGTGCATAGCTGTCAACTTTCAGATTTGAAAATAAGGGATCAGCAGTCTCACCTGTCCCGGGGACAGTCTATGGGATATCTAACAATCCGGGACAGCAGCGGGAAACGGCGCTGGAATAAAGGAATTTCCCGCAAAAAAAGGGAAGGTTGACAGCTATGCCTCAGTGTGGTGTGGAACATGCAGATTAAGTTTGTGAGTCCTTCTGTGTGTTCTGGGGCGGCGGCGGCGGCGCAATGGGAAAATCCAGAATGGTTGACTGAGAACCAGAGAGGCCCCAGGTTCAGACCCCTGATTAGCCACGAAACTCACTGCATGACCTTAGGCCAGCTTCACAGGGTTGAGATGGCAGGGAGAACTGTGCCTTGAGTTCCTTGAGGAGGAGGAGAATCAGGATATGTATAAATTTAAAAAGGATGGAAATGTCAAAAGGACTTTACAGTAAGCATTGGGGGACATAGCATGTTAGGATTGGGTAGGGGCAGGACAGTAAAAGAATACTGATCTCAGTGGGGGTTGGGGGGGTTGATGTAGAGGTGATACAGGGTTTGGCAAGATGTTTGGAATCTGGCACTTCCACAGGCTGGTTGTCTTAGAGAGTGGCAGTATCCCATGGGCAAGATGGCTTTAACAGGTGGCATTGGTGTGCCTGTGATAGGGACAGAGGAAGTCCCTGTTAGAGTTAAGGGTTGGGACGAGGCAAATGATGGCAACCGGCATTGAGGCAATGGGAGATGGTAAAGGGCATTGGCCTGGCATTGACACAAGACACTGATATCTGGTGTAGCAGGGGCAAAGGAGCGTAGCAGGAGTGGGAATGCGGTGTGCTGGTACAGGGGTATCACAAAAGCCCTGTGTTTGGGAAGGGGAAATGTGTTTGTGGGTGAGACAAAAGGGATAATTAAATGGATATGGGATAATTTCTGGGTGCTTGTTGGGCGTTATGGAGGAAAAGCAAGATGGTGATGCATTGTCCATAAAGGCTTTAAAGTAGATGGCTTTAGAACACTGTGGATTAGTACAGGGCCATAGCATGAAATGGGGAATCTTTCAAGGGGCTTAGCAGGATGGACCATGAAACACCGTGGTGGAAATTGTGAAGGGATCGAACAGCATGCTTTGGGGGTGGATGAGGGGAATACACCAAAAGCCAGAGTGAGGATATGAAAGGAGTGCATGGGAATTAGGGCTTGCAAGCCGGCATGCCAGCAAGAAGTTTCGAAAGAATTCCAGCATGGTGCCATGAGTGAACTTGATCATGGCACTAGTATAGGCACGAGGGGTGTGGCATAAAAACATTGGCCCCTGGGAGAGAACTGAATGGGCACATCATGTTTTCTGTCTTAATGAAGCAGTTGTTTAATATGATGGTTTAGGCAAAGGGAGTATGGTGAGGGTAAATTGGGGTATTGCTGATAGTGAGATAGGTAACAGGCAGGTGAGGGTAGCGCGATAACATCTTGATGGGAGGGGTCTGGGATGGGTTATCTAAACTTGTTCATACTCAGCATGGATATCAAAGGTTAATATTTGGGGAAGAGATTGAGAGAAATTGGCGTTCGAAACTCCCATTGTTCTAGGTGCGCCTTGCGACAGGGAATTTCATTAATGCAAGCAGTTTCTGAGCTCTGGGCGCAGTACTGAGCCTAAGATTTCAGACTGAAACTGCCATTTCTGGAAGAAAAGGAGGACCTTTTCCTGCCTCCCCACATCCAGCCACTCTCTGAAGACTGGAGAAGGGACCCTCATTAGGGGGATGGGCAGGGGGAGGACTCGACCATGTGAAAAATGAACATAAGATTTTAGCTGCAGTTCATTCATTTTCAGCTTTGTATTCTTGTTATAAAAAAGCATGCATAGACACTCCATTGCAGTGCCCATATCCTAGGTTTAAGGTGCCATTCAGTTTCTAGCACTGTGAAGAATGCCTTTTGGAGCGAGGTTGGCAGTACCAGTAGGGAGAGGACCAAATTACAGGAATGGCTGTGAAAATAGGGAGCATGTAAAGATGGCATACATCCAGCTGAATAGTGATCAGTGCAGTGTAATTTTGCCCATGCCCGCTCAAAAGTGCCCCTTGAGTTTGGTGGGACTTGCTGTCAGCTAAGCGTGCATAGGATTGCAGCCTAAATATATGCTTCCTCAGCTGAGCTTCTGCAGCAATGTTTCATAAGCATAGCACCTCTTAAGCGTCATGAATGTTCAATGCAGAGTATTGGAATGTGCACACTTAGAGAATGACTCCTACGTGTACTATGCCAGACTGATCTGTGATGAGGTGCTGTGGGAGTTACATGCACATTTTAGACAGAGGAACGCTGCATTTTGCAAGAGCGTGGGGAAGGTAAGACCTGGGATTCTAATTTGCCTCCCCTCCTCTGGGGAGCTGGAAGGAGAATTAAGAGCACACATATACTTGCTTAGCATCACTGCAGTTCCTGAATGGCAAATACTCTGAACCTTTTACCTCCTCTGAGCTTTGCAAAGGGCAACTCTTGGAAGTTACTCTGGGGCTGTGCAGAAGGATTCTTTTAGAGAAACCGGGGAATGTGTGTGTTCTGCAAGGTTCCTTTTTTTGCATGTAAATCACTTTGGACATTGTGTGGATGGTAGTGACCACATAAAATAAAAATCGGCATCAGTATATTTGCCTAAAATGTAACTAGGGCTGCCCTTGTACGTACTGGGAAAAGCAAATGGATGGGTGTTGTGTAACCCTATGTAGTGGGGAATGAGTATAGTTTCTGCCTTGTCTTTAATGATGTGCTGGAACCCAAGCTTTGGATTTGATGTGATTGAAAATGTCATCATGTAACATCCGTGGGCTGAAAGCAGATATATTGCAAGACTGAGAAATGTTCGGCTGCATTAATTTTCTATCATGAATACAGGCTGGAATGGGGATAAAAGGCTTTTTATATTTAAAGAGATTGCTGCAAGAGTTCATTTATTAGGACAGCAATAATAAGGGCAATTAAGTTTATCATTATATTGCTGATTAATAGTGTTGAGGTGAAAGTAGTCCTGTGTTCATCCTTCTTTGTAAACAGTCATGAAATACGGCAAAAAAACCCCCTATTCATTGCTGAAAGGCTTTTCTGCTCTAGCAGTTCCTCCCTCCCCTGCCCTGTTTGGTGATAAGCATTCAGGTTATAGCTTGTATTTCCTGTTGATTGAATTTCATCCAGAAGGAATTCAGTTTGTGCTGAAAACTGTCAAATGTGGAAAAATGAGCAGGTTGAGTTTTTCCTCTCATCTGTCTCCCTGCCTTCCTTCAGACAAAGGCATGTTGTGTTAGCCAACGAGGGGGAAAGGCAATTGGTTCCATTTATGTTTTAATCAAAATATGATTTCAGATGCAGCAGAGTATTTGTTCTCACTGAGAAGTTGCGATGGTGAAAGGAAGGGCATTTCTTCAAGAAATGCAGATGATGAAAGCATCTTAAGGGAAACATTTTGCTGGGCTTGATTGAATCAACAGTGTTATTTGGTGATGAAATGTTAACTGTGAAGTGGCTGCTGATTATAGTCTGGTTAGAGCCAGAGGGGAGTATAATGAGGCAGAATACAGGCTGCAGACCAAAAATCATTCTGCCATCAAATCACATCTTGGCCATTTAAATTTTTTTCCCAATTGCCACCTTTTTTCCAATATCTGCCTGGTTTATTAAATTATACATATTAACTACTTACAGGTGTTGGAACATGTATTTCAGTTACTAATGAATTCATAGAGAAATAACATTTAATGTTTGTAAACAATTTTCCGGAATGCAGATAAGCTTAATAACTCCGTGTTAATCCCTCAATAAATAATATTAATTGTTGATTGGCAATCCACTGCTAATCTACATAATTACTTTTAACTCCTGTTTGAATCAATGGAATTTATTCCTGGTGATAACATGACTTACGATCACAATACTATTGGGAAGGGGGTATGGTTGGGTATTACATCTTGAACCCAGGTTATCTGGTTCAGTAGCCTTTGTGCAGTGCTAAGCAGTTACCCTATAGCAGACTGCTAAATAATTGACTGGGGGTTTTTGTGCTTCATTTTGCACCTGGAAACAATTCACTCCTTCCTGGCTGGTATTAGCTGTTGATAGTATAAATTCTGCCAGCTAGCAGTAGCTGGGACCTCCAGCCTCCTTTACTGCTCCGCTTTCTCTGCTTGCATCCGCGAGGCTCCAGCTCTTTCTGGTCTTTGGTGGTGTAGTCAGCCTTTCATATTTTCTGAATGCCAAGAAACAATCCCAAGCTGTTCCCTATGTGATAGTGAATAGAAGGACCACATTTGAGGACCGTGACCCTCTGTATAGACCATGGGTAGGCAAACTAAGGCCCAGGGGCCGGATCCGGCCCAGTCGCCTTCTAAATCCGGCCCGCAGACGGTCCGGGAATCGGCGTGTTTTTACATGAGTAGATTGTGTCCTTTTATTTAAAATGCATCTCTGGGTTATTTGTGGGGCATAGGAGTTCGTTCATTTTTTCTCTCTTCAAAATATAGTCCGGCCCCCCACAAGGGACAGTGGACCAGCCTCCTGCTGAAAAAGTTTGCTGACCCCTGGTATAGACCTTGGACATTATGATTCACCTGCTTTTGTAGTATGCCTCTTGGCCCTGATCCTGCAAGGCTGTTCATACTCTAGCCTCTAGCAGATTAACTGTCAGGATAGCTAACTGATTTTAGTAGGTTGCACCTGTAGCAGAGGGTACTCTGCTGTGTCCCGTCATTGTGCACTGGGATTTTACCCTTCTTCCCCAATGCCTTCCCCAGATCTGCTCCAGAACAGATTTTGGGTGCATGCTGGGGGTCGGGGGAAACACTCCTTTGTGAAAGCAGAAATCCTTGCACTGTCGAAACTTCAGGCGTAGTTGTTGTTGTTTAGTTGTTTAGTCGTGTCCGACTCTTTGTGACCCCCTGGACCAGAGCACGCCAGGCACTCCTGTCTTCCACTGCCTCCTGCAGTTTGGTCAAACTCAGGTTTGTAGCTTCGAGAACACTGTCCAACCACCTCGTCCTCTGTCGTCCCCTTCTCCTTGTGCCCTCCATCTTTCCCAGCATCAGGGTCTTTTCCAGGGAGACTTCTCTTCTCATGAGGTGGCCAAAGTATTGGAGCCTCAGCTTCACGATCTGTCCTTCCAGTGAGCACTCAAGGGTGATTTCCTTAAGAATGGACAGGTTTGATCTTCTTGCAGTCCATGGGACTCTCAAGAGTCTCCTCCAGCACCATAATAATAATAATAATAATAATAATAATAATAATAATAATAATTTATTATTTGTACCCCGCCCATCTGGCTGGGTTTCCCCAGCCACTCTGGGCGGCTTCCATAGAAACCCAAAAACACTAAAATATCATACATTAAAAACTTCCCTGATTCAAAAGCATAATTCAAAAGCATCAATTCTTTGGCGATCAGCCTTCTTTATGGTCCAGCTCTCACTTCCATACATTGGATTCCACCCAGACTGTGTTCATAGGCTTGAGCTGCAATCATCAAAATAATAGAGGTAGGGTTACCGTATTAATGTATATGTTTGTCACATTTACATACTGCTTTTTCACCAGTTTCCATTTAAAAGAATGGGCACACGAGAAAGGGAGGAAGAAATTAAAGCAAACCCATACCATGGACATTGAGGGGAGAATCCAGATGGCAGTTTATTTTATTTTTACATTGACATTCCACTTTTTCCTCCAAGGAGCTCAAGGTGGTGAACATGCTTCTCCACCTCCCCATTATATCACCACAACAACCCTCTGAGGTAGGATAGCCAAGACAGTGACTGGCCCAGCGTAACCCAGTGAGCTTCATAGCTGAGTAGGGATTTGAACCCTGGACCATGTATTCCCCCCCAAATAATAATACTGGAGTAAGCAGATTCGAAGAGGGAGATTTCGTTCGATGAATAATTTGTTACTAATTTGCTAAGAAATAGCTCTTGGGAATAGCTTAAATGTTAAATCTGAGCAACAGCATAGTTATGATGTGAAATGTCTATTTGATTATTTTTCTCTAGTGAGGCTGAATAATGCACCTGTCAGTTTCTTTATTCAAATGCTGCTGTGTCACTTGTCGGATTGAGCTTTGACTAAAGTACATCTAAAAAGAAAAACTGCCTGTAATGAACTTTTTTGTGTGTGAAATATATAATGGTTGGTATGCCCCCCTCCCCCAAAAGAGAGAACAGCATTGATGGCCCTCTATACTTTTCCGACAATTGAGAAATCCCAGTGAGGAATAATTGCTGTTGTCCGAGAACACAAAACATCTCTTAGGCAACAACCCAGGATGTTATAGAAAATTGTCCCTGTTCTGACTCCCTGCAGTATTTCGGCTCAAGCATAGCAAAATTTCATCCACTCTAATCAGTCTTGGAAATGCAGGTAAGCCCTGAAATGGCCACAATTGCAGAGGCACCCTGCTTAGGCAGCCTGAGTGTATCCTTCAGCCTAACAATTGTTTCTGACTCATTTTAAAAAATGCTACAATCATGGCTGGATTTTTGATCTTCTTTCATAAAATGCTGGGTGGCTGGAGATGATGAGCTTGTTAAAAGGGAAACACTGTTTATGTGCTTTCCCTCCTAAGCGCTCTGTCTGCCCTTCAGTCCAGTTTACAATCTTCATTTGTCTTCACTTAATGCCTTTCAGGCTTGATTATATCTGCTGGAGCTCTTGATTTGAGCTCTTTTCCAGCCCTTTTCTATGCTTCCCAGGTTTTCCATTCGGAGATCTTGCTCAACCGAGATCTTGTCCTATCAGCTATACAAATCATCCCTATATGTGCACACGCACACTCACCCCACTATAACGACAAACATTTTGCTAGTACTTAATTTTATTAACAAGGGACGCGGGTGGCGCTGTTGGTTAAACCACTGAGCCTAGGACTTGCCGATCAGAAGGTCGGCGGTTTGAATCCCTGCGACAGAGTGAGCTCCCGTTGCTCAGTCCCTGCTCCTGCCAACCTAGCAGTACGAAAGCACGTCAAAGTGCAAGTAGATAAATAGGTATCGCTCCGGCGGGAAGGTAAATGGCGTTTCCGTGCGCTGCTCTGGTTCGACAGAAGTGGCTTAGTCATGCTGGCCACATGACCCGGAAGCTGTATGCCGGCTCCCTTGGCCAATAAAGCGAGATGAGTGCTGCAACCCCAGAGTTGGTCATAACTGGACCTAATGGTCAGGGGTCCCTTTCCCTTTAATTTTATTAAGACACATTTATTTCCTTACCTTAAATGACAACTTGGGGAAAATAGCAGGGAACTTGGTCTTCACCCTAAATCAGTATTTGCTCGAATGGGAAAAGCATAGACTCGAATGGTGCAGGTTAGTGCTGTAACATTCGTGTTGGCATTCACGCTTACTGGGAGCGTCGAACATTCCTTTACAGGCGCATTAACAATGTTGTCATTTAGTCATTTAGTCATGTCCGACTCTTCGTCACCCCATGGACCAGAGCATGCCAGGCACTTCTGTCTTCCACTGCCTTCAGTTTGGTCAGACTCATGTTGGTAGCTTCGAGAACACTGTCCAACCATCTCATCCTCTTTCGTCCCCTTCTCCTTGTGCCCTCCATCTTTCCCAACATCAGGGTCTTTTCCAGGGAGTCTTCTCTTCTCATGAGGTGGCCAAAGTATTGGAGCCTCAGCTTCAGGATTTGTCCTTCCAGTGAGCACTCAGGGCTGATTTCCTTCAGAATGGATAGGTTTGATCTTCTTGCAGTCCATGGGACTCTCAAGAATCTCCTCCAGCACCATAATTTAGAAGCATCAATTCTTCGGCAATCAGTCTTCTTTATGGTCCAGCTCTCACTTCCATACATCACTACTAGGAAAACCATAGCTTTAACTATACGGACCATTGTCAGCAAGGTGATGTCTCTGCTTTTTAAGATGCTGTCTAGGTTTGTCATTGCTTTTCCCCCAAGAAGCAGGCATCTTTTAATTTTGTGACTGCTGTCACCATCTGCAGTGATCATGGAACCCAAGAAATTAAATCTCTCACTGCCTCCATTTCTTTCCCTTCTATTTGCCAGGAGGTTATGGGCCCAGTGGCCATGAGCTTCGTTTTTTTTATGTTGCGCTTCAGACCATATTTTGCACTCTCCTCTTTCACCCTCATTAAGAGATTCTTTAATTCCTCCTCACTTTCTGCCACCAAGTTGTGTCATCTGCATATCTGAGGTTGTTGAATAGGAATACAGTATTCATTTGCCCTTGAAGGGTGGTGATTCCTGTCTAGTGTTGTGATGAGCTTAGGTTTTCTCCCCCCCAATATATATATATATATATATATATATATATATATATATATATATATATATTTGTTTTCGTAGATTTTCACGGGTACAGGAATGCAGGTTTTGGTGTCCTCGGGTGTCTTCCCGTGTAAAAGTTGGGGTGTCTCGTCGAAACGTCGCCTAGACACCCCAACTTTTACACGGGAAGACACCCGAGGACACCAAAACCTGCATATATATATATATATATATATATGCAGGTTTTGGTGTCCTCGGGTGTCTTCCCGTGTAAAAGTTGGGGTGTCTAGGCGACGTTTCGACGAGGTCTCACTCGTCATCTTCAGGCTGGTGCTTTCGGCTTCTTGTTACTGGAACAGAGCGGGATCTCAGTGTTTGAGTTCCTATAAATACTGTAGAGGGGTGTGGTGTATTGCCTCAAAAGTTCTGGGCAGAGGGGAAGTTCCCAGGCTAGTGTTCTTTTCTTCTTTTGTTCCTTAATTACTTGAGGGATATCTTGAGTGATTTCTTGAGTGATATTCTGAGTACCACTTAGGTGGGTCATTAGGTGTGGATTAGTTGCTAAAGCCTTCGTGTCTTGACCTCTTGAATTTGTGAAGAGTTTTTCTGGGAAGATGGCTGTACTGCACTTAGTTGTGCTTTGGCTTGGCTTCGTGTATAGGGGCGAGCTGTGGTTTTGTGCCCTGTGCCAGCCAGATCTGTGTAGGGATTGCAGGGGGGTGCAGCATCCGGAGTTGCCACTATGGTTTGGTTACTGGATGGTGTCTGTAATTTATCTGTGGAGAGGGTCTGGGTTTGGGTCTGGTGTGGTTGATTGGTGGTGGCGTTCTGTGTGCCTCTGGATCTGGTGTCGGTTTTTGTGGGGAGGGCTAATTTCCAGATGTCTGGCAGGCGGGACGTGTCGTCACGCTTGTTCATGTTGTGAGGGTGTTTCTCTATCTCGATGGCTTCCATGATTATTCTCTTGTGGTGATGTTCCATGTTAAAGAGCAATTTGGAATCTGCAAAATTAATTTCGTGTCCTGTTTCTTTCATGTGTTGGAAAAGAGAGGAAGATTTTTCTTCTTTTTTGACGGCATTCTTGTGTTCTGCGATACGTGCATTTATTCGTCTGTTTGTTTGTCCAATGTACGTGGCTGGGCAGACTTTGCAGGGTATTTCATAGACCCCTTGGTTTTCCAACTGGATTTTATCTTTGGGGTTTCTGAGGATATTGGCTATTTTTTGGTTGGTGCAAAAGGCTGTTTTGATATTGTGTTTATGGAGGATTTTGCTAATTTTATCTGTAGTGCCCTTGATATAAGGAAGGAGGGCCATGCCATTGTTTTCTTCCGTGTCTTGGTTTTTGGGGGGTGTTTCTTTTTGGATTAGCTTCTTAACCCTGTTTTGCTGGTATCCATTGGCGATTAACACATTTGAGAGATTCTGTAACTCAGTTGTCAAGTGGTCTTTGTCAGCCAGGCGTTTGGTTCTGGAGATGAGGGTCTTGGCTACGGAGTTTATTTGTGCAGGGTGGTGGTGTGATTGAGCATGTAAGTAGCGGTTGGTGTGTGTTTTTTTCCGGTAGATAGTGTGTCCTAGGGAGCCATCAGGTTTTTTGTAGATTAGGACGTCAAGGAAGGGAAGCTGGTTGTTGGCTTCTATTTCCATAGTGAATTGTATTTTGGGGTGTAGGCTGTTGAGATGTGTGAGGAAGCTATCTAGTTTTTCTTTCCCGTGTGGCCAAATTACAAAGGTGTCGTCAACATATCTGAGCCAAAGTTTGGGTTTGTGTTCTGACTTGTCTAAAGCATTGGTTTCAAAGTGTTCCATGTACAGATTTGCGATGACCGGTGAGAGGGGTGATCCCATAGGTGCTCCTTCTATCTGTTTGTATCTTTGTCCATTGTGGATGAAGTACGTGTTGGTTAGGCAGTGGTTGGTCAGGTCCAGGATGTATTCGGGGGGATTGTATTTGTTTTGAATGGCTGTCAAGGCTTCATTAATGGGCACTTGTGTGAAGAGAGATACAACATCGAAGCTCACAAGTAGGTCATCGGGATGTAGGTTTTGCTTCTTTATTGTTTCTATGAACTGGAAGGAGTTTGTAACGTGTGAAGAGATGGATTCTGCATAGGGCTGAAGTTGCTTAGCGAGAAATTTAGCGAGATTTTGTAGAGGTGAGCCTATGGAGCTGACTATTGGTCTGAGTGGTGTTCCTTCTTTGTGTATCTTGGGGAGGCCGTAGAGTTTGGGGCATCTGGATGATTTTTCTCTGGGGATGATTCTTAGCTGGATTTCTTCACTAATAGGAGAGGCTTTTATTTTGGATTTGGTGGTTTTTTCCAGATAGGTGGTGGGATCTGTTTTTATAGGTTGGTAGGTAGGGTCTTGGAGTAGATTTGATAGTTTTGCTTGGTAGTCCGATGTGTTCATCACAACAGTGGCATTACCTTTGTCTGCTGGGAGAATGATTATGTTGTTGTCTTTCCTCAGGTTGGTGAGTGCTTTCTGTTCTTCTTTGTGTAAATTGCTTCTGGGTGGTTTGCTGGAGCAGAGGATGTTGGTGACTTCAAGTCTGATTTTATTGGCTTCATCTGGGTTGATTTTGGTTAGGCTAGCTTCGACTCCGCATATGATGTTTTCCGTGGGGATGCGTCTCGGGGTAACTGCAAAGTTGAAACCTTTGGAGAGTACTTTGGTTTCAGTTGAGGTGAGGATCCTGTCTGATATGTTATGTACTGTTTGTTTCATGGGTTGTTGTGGAGGGTATATTTGCTTTCGTAGATTTTCACGGGTACAGGAATGCAGGTTTTGGTGTCTTCGGGTGTCTTCCCGTGTAAGAGTTGGGGTGTCTAGGCGACGTTTCGACGAGGTCTCACTCGTCATCTTCAGGCTGGTGCTTTCGGCTTCTTGTTACTGGAACAGAGCAGGATCTCAGTGTTTGAGTTCCTATAAATACTGTTGAGGGGGTGTGGTGTATAGCCTCCAACGTTCTGGGCAGAGAGGAAGTTCCCAGGTTAGTGTGTCTTTTCTTCTTTTGTTCATTAATTACTTGAGGGATATCTTGAGTGATTTCTTGAGTGATATTCTGAGTACCACTTAGGAGGGTCATTAGGTGTGGATTAGTTGCTAAAGCTTTCGTGTCTTGACCTCTTGAGCTTGTGAAGAGTTTTTCTGAGAAGATGGCTGTACTGCACTTAGTTGTGCTCTGGCTTGGCTTCGTGTATAGGGGCGAGCTGTGGTTTTGTGCCCTGTGCCAGCCAGATCTGTGTAGGGATTGCAGGGGGGTGCAGCATCCGGAGGTGCTACTATGGTTTGGTTACTGGATGGTGTCTGTAATTTATCTGTGGAGAGGGTCTGGGTTTGGGTCTGGTGTGGTTGATTGGAGATGGCGTTCTGTGTGCCTCTGGTTCTGGTGTCGGTTTTTGTGGGGAGGGCTAATTTCCAGATGTCTGGCAGGCGGGACGTGTCGTCACGCTTGTTCATGTTGTGAGGGTGTTTCTCTATCTCGATGGCTTCCATGATTATTCTCTTGTGGTGATGTTCCATGTTAAAGAGCAATTTGGAATCTGCAAAATTAATTTCGTGTCCTGTTTCTTTCATGTGTTGGAAAAGAGAGGAAGTTTTTTCTTCTTTTTTGACGGCATTCTTGTGTTCTGCGATACGTGCATTTATTCGTCTGTTTGTTTGTCCAATGTACGTGGCTGGGCAGACTTTGCAGGGTATTTCATAGACCCCTTGGTTTTCTAACTGGATTTTATCTTTGGGGTTTCTGAGGATATTGGCTATTTTTTGGTTGGTGCAAAAGGCTGTTTTGATATTGTGTTTATGGAGAAGCAATTTACACAAAGAAGCAATTTACACAAAGAAGAACAGAAAGCACTCACCAACCTGAGGAAAGACAACAACATAATCATTCTCCCAGCAGACAAAGGTAATGCCACTGTTGTGATGAACACATCGGACTACCAAGCAAAACTATCAAATCTACTCCAAGACCCTACCTACCAACCTATAAAAACAGATCCCACCACCTATCTGGAAAAAACCACCAAATCCAAAATAAAAGCCTCTCCTATCAGTGAAGAAATCCAGCTAAGAATCATCCCCAGAGAAAAATCATCCAGATGCCCCAAACTCTACGGTCTCCCCAAGATACACAAAGAAGGAACACCACTCAGACCAATAGTCAGCTCCATAGGCTCACCTCTACAAAATCTCGCTAAATTTCTCGCTAAGCAACTTCAGCCCTATGCAGAATCTATCGCTTCACACGTTACAAACTCCTTCCAGTTCATAGAAACAATAAAGAAGCAAAACCTACATCCCGATGACCTACTTGTGAGCTTCGATGTTGTATCTCTCTTCACACAAGTGCCCATTAATGAAGCCTTGACAGCCATTCAAAACAAATACAATCCCCCCGAATACATCCTGGACCTGACCAACCACTGCCTAACCAACACGTACTTCATCCACAATGGACAAAGATACAAACAGATAGAAGAAGCACCTATGGGATCACCCCTCTCACCGGTCATCGCAAATCTGTACATGGAACACTTTGAAACCAATGCTTTAGACAAGTCAGAACACAAACCCAAACTTTGGCTCAGATATGTTGACGACACCTTTGTAATTTGGCCACACGGGAAGGAAAAACTAGATAGCTTCCTCACACATCTCAACAGCCTACACCCCAAAATACAATTCACTATGGAAATAGAAGCCAACAACCAACTTCCCTTCCTTGACGTCCTAATCTACAAAAAACCTGATGGCTCCCTAGGACACACTATCTACCGGAAAAAAACACACACCAACCGCTACTTACATGCACAATCACACCACCACCCTGCACAAATAAACTCCGTAGCCAAGACTCTCATCTCCAGAACCAAACGCCTGGCTGACAAAGACCACTTGACAACTGAGTTACAGAATCTCTCAAATGTGTTAATCGCCAACGGATACCAGCAAAACAGGGTTACGAAGCTAATCCAAAAAGAAACACCCCCCAAAAACCAAGACACAGAAGAAAACAATGGCATGGCCCTCCTTCCTTATATCAAGGGCACTACAGATAAAATTAGCAAAATCCTCCATAAACACAATATCAAAACAGCCTTTTGCACCAACCAAAAAATAGCCAATATCCTCAGAAACCCCAAAGATAAAATCCAGTTAGAAAACCAAGGGGTCTATGAAATACCCTGCAAAGTCTGCCCAGCCACGTACATTGGACAAACAAACAGACGAATAAATGCACGTATCGCAGAACACAAGAATGCCGTCAAAAAAGAAGAAAAAACTTCCTCTCTTTTCCAACACATGAAAGAAACAGGACACGAAATTAATTTTGCAGATTCCAAATTGCTCTTTAACATGGAACATCACCACAAGAGAATAATCATGGAAGCCATCGAGATAGAGAAACACCCTCACAACATGAACAAGCGTGACGACACGTCCCGCCTGCCAGACATCTGGAAATTAGCCCTCCCCACAAAAACCGACACCAGAACCAGAGGCACACAGAACGCCATCTCCAATCAACCACACCAGACCCAAACCCAGACCCTCTCCACAGATAAATTACAGACACCATCCAGTAACCAAACCATAGTAGCACCTCCGGATGCTGCACCCCCCTGCAATCCCTACACAGATCTGGCTGGCACAGGGCACAAAACCACAGCTCGCCCCTATACACGAAGCCAAGCCAGAGCACAACTAAGTGCAGTACAGCCATCTTCTCAGAAAAACTCTTCACAAGCTCAAGAGGTCAAGACACGAAAGCTTTAGCAACTAATCCACACCTAATGACCCTCCTAAGTGGTACTCAGAATATCACTCAAGAAATCACTCAAGATATCCCTCAAGTAATTAATGAACAAAAGAAGAAAAGACACACTAACCTGGGAACTTCCTCTCTGCCCAGAACGTTGGAGGCTATACACCACACCCCCTCAACAGTATTTATAGGAACTCAAACACTGAGATCCTGCTCTGTTCCAGTAACAAGAAGCCGAAAGCACCAGCCTGAAGATGACGAGTGAGACCTCGTCGAAACGTCGCCTAGACACCCCAACTCTTACACGGGAAGACACCCGAAGACACCAAAACCTGCATATATATATATATATATATATATATATATATATATATATATATATATATATATATTTTATTGGGACTACAAAAACATGCCTTGAGTATGAGACATCATTAATCAGCCCTTGGTAATTAAACCCAAGTGATTCAGATAGCAGAATGCTAATTAACATTTCCCCCCCATAAAGCTTGACAATTTCAGAAAGAATGCAAAGTCTGACTTCCCAAACACATTTGAAATTTGGTTGTGATCTTCGAGGTTCATCCCACTTCTCCACACCCCTGGGGCAGGAACATCTCTCTCAAGGCATAGAATCTGAAAGGGGGCTTGTGGGTCTTAGGGAGCCTGGGGCCAGGTGACTGGTTCCAGGGAAGCAGCTTGTTGTTCCAGATCAGGGGTCAGCAACCTTTTCCAGCAGTGGGTCGGTCCACCGTCCCTCAGACCATGTGGTGGGCCGGACTATATTTTGAAAATAAAAATATGAACAAATTCCTATCCTCCACAAATAACCCAGAGATGCATTTTAAATAATAGAACACATTCTGCTCATGTAAAAACACTGATTCCTAGACCATCCACGGGCCAGATTGAAAAGATGATTTGGCCGCATCCGGCTGTGGGCCTTAGGTTGCCTACCCCTGTTCCAAATGATAGCGTAGTTTCCACAGCTTCCTTTCACTAAAGGGCCGATAAACCCTTGAGGTGATGATTACTTCCACTGTAGTGTCTCTCCACTCTTTGAATCCCTGTGATAACAAAGATGCACTGCAAGTGTTCCCTAGAGAGTCAGGAATAACAGGCTGTTTCATTTAGGAGGTACCAGCCGATCAGAAGCTCGGCGGTTCAAATTCCCATGACGGGTGAGCTCCCGTTGCTCGGTCCCAGCTCCTGCCAACCTAGCAGTTCGAAAGTGCGTCAAAGTACAAGTAGATAAATAGGTACCGCTCCCGCGGGAAGGTAAATGGCATTTCTGTGCGCTGCTCTGGTTTTGCCAGAAGCGGCCTAGTCATGCTGGCCACATGACCTGGAAGCTGTACGCCGGCTCCCTCGGCCAATAAAGCGATATGAGCGCCGCAACCCCAGAGTCGTCTGCGACTGGACCTAATGGTCAGGGGCCCCTTTACCTTTCCCTTTAGCCCTTCAAAGCAAGTTGATTGGATTATGTCAAGGACTGCTAACTGGACTTTTGAGAAGATTGTCCAGTAGCACCTTAGAGACCATCTAAATTTGTTCTGGGTATAAACTTTCATGTATATGCACACTTCTTCATTAATCTTCAGATATCTTCAGGTGCTACTGATCTGAAGAAGCGTGCATGCACACGAAAGCTTATACCCAGAACAAACTTAATTGTTCTCTAAGGTGCTACTGGACAATTTATTTTATTTTATTATTTATTTTGACTGCGTCAGACCAACATGGTTACCTACCTGAATCTGGACTGTTGAGGAATAGGACTTTAAGATAAATGGGACACTGTTTTTGTTAGATTTCTCCTAATGATTAGGCTTTCTTACAAAGGGATACTGGGGGGGGGGGTGCGGCACACTCCCACACAAGAAATCCATATTTTGGTTTTTATAGATCTGGTAATTGAAAGCCATTAGGTGCAGGTTTGAAACTGTTTTGAAAATACACAGAACAATAAATTGCAGTTACGTTCAAGGAAGGATTTTAGGTTAGATTTTTTTTAAAAAAAAGCAAGTTAAATGGGTGTCTTAATTTAGAAATGGGCCTTTCAAAGCAGCTAGTGAAAATAACGACGAAAGGTACCTAAAATACAAAACACTAAAATTAGCATAAAAAATAATGTTGCAAATAACAAAAATGAAGTGGCAGCCACAGTGGCGCAATCACATCTTCCCTCTGCCTTTTTCTGTTAATTGAAATGGAAGTGAAAAATAGCAGAGCTTCAGATGGCAGACTCTTTATTTGTTTTATAACACTTGTATCCTGCCTCTTGGTAAGCTCAAGGCAATTCATGACAGGAAAAAAGCATCCCAATATAATTATTAATAACTCCTTAATTACATAGGAAACCATAAATATAACACACTGTTAATTATAGCACCCAGCTCCAAAAGCAGCAGTAAAGTTTGAAACCTCCCTGCAATCTCCAGACGTTAAGCAGTGTCAACGAGCTTTATAGAGGTTCCTCAGTGAAAATACTGAGGTAAAATTTTGCAGCTCAACTCAGGGGCCACTATTAAGAAGGTCATGCTAATTCCCATCACGGTCCTTTCTTCTCTTAAAGTTAGTACTTGAGCAAGCACTTGCTAAATTATCTTATTCTCCAGCACAGGGGAGGCCTAAGAGGTCTGCAAGCCTCAGGCCATATTTAAATATTGCTTTTGCCCTGTTAAATATGATTATTTTGACCATGTAGAAATCCCTTACTAGCAAGGTTAGTGGTACATAATTTGAGTAGTGTTTTTCCTAGGGATTCCTAAAACTGTGAACACTTGACCAGATCAATATTTCCCCCCAGGCTGATTGACTCTATACCCCATAGGACTTTGCCTGCTTATCTGTATGTCTTAATAAGCTTCCTATTTTTATCTCTCTGGGGTTTTGGTCTGTGTAGTCATGTAAAGCCTCAAGCCAGTTAATTTGTCCATAATCCAGTTAAGAAGACGTTCTTAAATTTAAACAAAGTTAAAAACTAATTGCCTGATCCTGCCATGTTAATAGAAGCACCTCAGGGTAGATTTTCCTGGTGCACGCAGAACATCCACTTTATCAACAGAAAGAGTGGTATGTTTGTCTACCCATTTGTTTTAGCTTATAATGAGTTACAACGTACAGAAATTAGCACCTATATACCATAAGTAATATAACAATATGGGTATCTGAGTTTTCAAAATCCTAGAGTTTATATTGGATTAGAGCAGCCTTTCTCAACCTTGGGTCCCCATATGTTGTTGAACTACAACTCCCATCACCCCTAGCCAGCAAGGCCAGAGCTCAGGGATGATGGGAGTTGTAGTCCAACAACACCTGGGGACCCAAGGTTGAGAAACACTGGATTAGAGTAACATATTTATTTATTACGTATGTGCTTTACCTCCCCTTCACCCTAGAGAAGGCTGGGTACAACAGTTCGAAATGGGTACTCCTGGCAACCTGAAACCACCTGGGCTTCAGGTGACAGTACTGCATCAAGGACCACCCCAAATAATGCCCCTGTGCAACCCCGTCCACACCTGGTAGTATTCCTACTTCCTGTGCTCAATTACCCCAAATACATAGCGTGGCTATCTTGTCTGGATTCAGCTTCAGTTTATTGGCTCACATCCAGCCAATTATTGCCTCCAGGCAATGGCTCAGCAGCTCAACTGCCATTCCTGATTCAGATGGAACAGGTAGATCTAGGTGTCACCAGCATATTGATGTTGTGCCTCATAAAAGTACATTGCCCTGCATAAAGCACATTGCAGTGGTCCACCCCTGAAATTACCAGGACATGGATAGCTGTGACTAGGCTATCTGTACCCAACAGGGGTCAAATGCACACCATGGCATGTGGAATTGTGGATCCCTTTTTACGTATATGCATCTCTCCTGTGTCACCGGTGAATGTACCAGCCATGGAAAGCAACACACAGACTCTTGTCTTAGCCCTACAGAGAGCAGCAAAATTGTACTTTCTCTGAAGGGAGCAAGCACAGCTTCCCAAGAGCCTAAATGGGGAGTTGGTAACCATATCCCAAGAGATCTTGGTTGTCTTCCTGTCTGCCAAATTCCCTCAGCCTGATTCCTCTGATTTGTCCACAAAACAATTGTGATGGAGGGACTGATGAGATCAGAATCAAGGTGTCCTTTTGTATTTACTGAGTTGAATGTGATATAATCTCACTTTGTAATTATTTTATTACTAAACTTTATTATGTAGGCTCTATAGATTTCTTGCGCTTGGTTTTGTACTGCAGAATTGCTATTAATTTTGCAATCTGTATCACACCGTTCGCGTCACATCTGAGTGCATTAACAAATCATAGCAGAATTAAGCCCAAGGAAACAAAATGATAATTGTTTTCAAATGGGGATAAGTGATTCCTCCAGCCCTTCTTATCAAAGTTGATAATGCCCTCCCAGATATCCTCGAAGGCAAATTATGCTGATGTCTTGTATCATAACCCAGAAGACTACCTAATGTAGTCTTAACATTTTATAATGTGGAACTGATAATGAAACAGAAGTATTTCCATTGAAAATGCCTTGGCGCATCAGTGTCTCTGATCAGCCCCAAATGTAGTAAGCTGCCATTTGCAAAACACAGTTCTGCTGGGAGCCGATTTTGAGGTACCTGATAAACAGATGGGGACAGTTACAGATAGGTAGCCGTGTTGGTCTGCCATAGTCAAAATAAAAAAATTCCTTCCAGTAGCACCTTAAAGACCAACTAAGTTAGTTCTTGGTATGAGCTTTCGTGTGCATGCACACTTCTTCAGATACATTGAAACAGAAGTTGCCAGATCCTTCTATATAGTGAGAAGGTGGGGAGGGGTATTACTCAGAAGGGTGGTGGGAGTGGGTGATTGGCAGATAGCTGAGATGAGCCTGTTGACGACTCTGTTGATGGGGAGCCTGTTGATGGGGACAAGACAGCTGAAACTGCTGTACCAAACCCAAGAGTTTGAGCTCCCATTCTCCTCTTCCCAGAGTGATTGTGCATCACCACTTAAATGTTCACTCTGTGTTTATCTAGGAGGAATGACTTTGAGTCATAGAATAAAGTGTAAAATAAAAACATTCAGCTGTTGGCGCCTTGCAAACCCTTGGGAAATAGTCATAAAAAAGCTTTGCCTGGCACTGGAATGATGACAGTGGTGCCAGGCAGGCAGACCTTCCTGGAGAGAGCATAGATGATGATGATGATGATGATAATTTATTATTTGTATGCCAGCCATCTGATGGGGTTGCCCCAACCACTTTGGCTGGCTTCCAATAAGATGCAGAGCTATTATAGAAAAGGACCATAATCTTGCTGCTGTCTCCCAGGCCACCCTTGGGAGGTGATGTGCAGAGAGGGGCCTCGAATGATGATCTTGGGGTCTGGGCAGGTTCCAAGCTGTAGGTCAAACCAGCACTCTGAATAGGGCCCAGAGAACAGAGTGTCAGCCAGTGCAGTTGGGCCAGAACCAGTGCTAAATGTTCATGCCTTCCTGTCCCAGTTAACAGTCTAGCCACCATGTTCTGCACTATAATTTCTGAACTCTCTTCAAATGCAGCTCTACATATAACACATTGCAGCAGTATAACCTAGAGGTTATTTGAGCATAAACAATGGAAGCCAAGATCTCCCTTCTCAGACAGTGTTGCAGCTGGGTTACAAGTCGGCTCTTTTTTCCAGACTTAGAAATTCTATCTTATGAAAACACAGGTATTGATACAGTAAAATAAGCCCTAACCGTTGCAGATGCTGTGTCATAAGAGGCTAGTTTATGTATGTTGCTGTGCAATTTTTCTTCTTCTTTCCCATGAACTATATATCTGCACATCACAAAGGGAGTAATAAGATGGAGGTTTGAACTGCAATTTCTTAGAAATTGCTCCTTCTGGTAAACGATCATTCAGTCTCAAGCCCTCTGCTGCAGTGGATGGAACAATAAATACAATAATGCTCTTTTATCTTACAAATAGTTGCTTAAATGGGTTGTTTGTTTTTAATGATAGTATGATCCACAGGACTCATAAATGCCTGTGATTTTATTCTCATGGAAATAGCTCGCGTATTTTGGCTCAAAAGTCTCCTGTTGTGGTTAATTTCTATAATATGCTAGCTAATCTACTCTTTTTATCCTCTGCAGATCTAGTCTAGTGTTTCCCATATGGTTTGGTAATTAGCCCAACATACAGTCCATTCTCTTTTGCTTTGGGCTGCCAGGTGGTTACTAGGTAACTGGCTAGTCTCCCTGAGTAAGAATTCATGATAGCCCTGTGATTAAAAGGTTGAGTTGCAATTTAGAAATGTGTGTTACTGTTGCTCTTGGGAAGTCACGAAGAAATATTTGCCAGTAGCAAAGGCCACCTTACATATGTCGTGACCTGTTTTGCTGCAGCAACTTTGCATAATTGAAGTGTCCTGCTGGTGCCAAATTACGGTTAGGAGAGACCTACCCTTTAATCCATGGTTTGGGCTCTGTGAAAGGGCCGAGAGGTGGCCAGGAGAATACCTGTGCCGCTATCACAGTTTGCTAGAAAGACTTAAAAAACCTATATGTATCTGAAAAAGCTCTAAAAATGTCTATATTTTAAGAGCCTTTCCAGCTGTTGGGGCAAACCACTGCAGCAGGACAGGTGATGCCTGGCCACTTTACCCGTAATGCCAGCCTCTGGGAAGGATCATCTTGGCCAGGCACCCACCAAACTCGGCCCTCCAGCTGTTTTGGGACTACAGTTCCCATCATTTCTGAGCACTGGTCCTGTTAGCTAGGGATGATGGGAGATGTAGTCCCAAAACAGCTGGAGGGCCGAGTTTTGGGATGGTTGATCTTGGCCCTTTTGCAAAGCCCGGGCAAGGGAGGTGGTGGTGAAGAAACTGCCAGTGCTGCTGCTCAGATAAAGTAGGGAGGACAGAGGTGAGCAGCTGCCGTGGATGTGAGTCTGGCCCAGTGGTGATTGAATGGGTGGCAGGTTGGGCAAGTGCCTTCCATGACTGAATGCCGGTCCTACTCCTGGTCTTGACACCTCGCCATTGTGAATTTCCCCTGAAAGGTGATAATGGGGAGTTGCTCATAAAAGGTTTTCTGGAGAGGATTTGCAGAGAAGTTACTTCCTTTCATGTTTATAGGGCGGATTAAATAAATGTTTATCTCCTGTGCTCTGCATGATGTGTTGGGCTGCAGCTGTTCAGGGTGTGCCTTATGTAGTCCATTATCTAGCCCGCAAGCATCTGACAGCAGTCGAGGCAGCTTACGTCCTGAGTGTTTCAAGAATTATGTCCCCGAGATACTTTCTCCTGCAAGTCTCTTCCATTTCTCAAAGTACTGCATGCTTTGAAAGGATCATGTTCCTTGCTGTCTCTGAGGAAGATGTTGGATGCTGTCTGATCTCTGTGTTATGTAGGAAAAGAAACTAAGACTCTGGCTTTATTTGGTAGGCCATGCATGTATAAATGTGTGTGCGCAAGCTGTTTAGTGTACAGTCATACCTCGGATTGAAGTAGCTTCAGGTTGAGTGTTTTCGGGTTGCGTTCTGCAGCAACCCGGAAGTAACGGAACACGTTACTTCGGGTTTCGCTGTATGCACAGATGCTCAAAATGACGTCACACACATGCGCAGAAGCGGCGACACGCACAGACATGGGTTGCGTTCACTTCAGGATGTAAACAGGGCTCCGGAACAGATCCTGTTCGCATCCAGAGGTACCACTATATTTTAATGAAACACGAGTGTTGCCTGTTTTTGTTTTTTCAGGATAGGGTGAGCAAGAAGTTAGGAAATGTTTGTATAAAGCAATGCTAGGGATTTGCCTCCCAATTTAGGCGCCTAATGTTTGCTTGCCACTTGTCCCTATTCATTTTGATTGAGTTGAACTTTTTCACGTTTTGGGTCTTTCAGAAGCGTTGCCTTGCCTGAGGTATTTACACAGTGGAAGAACAGGATGATGTAGGTTTGCTTCGAAGGATGTGTATGTATCTTACTCCTCGGTATATGCCAGTAACAATTCGATTTTTCCTGCGCTTTGTCTTATTGTGGCAAAAATGGCGTTGCACTTAAATAAGGAAATGGTATCGGAAGTGGCGCCAGGGTTTGCAGAATACAAAGAAATCTGCAGGCAGGGTGGGGGAACCCCAAGGAGGATGAACTGCCTCATAAAACAGCCCCACAATAACTCAAATGGTGTGGGGTTTTGTGTGTCTGGGAGGGAAGAAACTGTCAGTGGGGAGAGGCAGGAACCGGGATAGAATGGAGGCACTAGAATGGAACCAAAAAACATATAGATAAAGAAATCTAACCTGCAGCCCTCCAGATATTGGACTGCGTCATCTTTGGCCACTGCCCATGCTAGCTGGAGCTGATCCAAGTCCATTTGGAGGGCCACATGTTAGCCAGTTTCCAGTATCCTGGAAAAGTGCTTAGCAGTCTGGCCATAACCGTCTGGAGCAAACTACCAGTCAACATATTATTGCAGGTCCCCCTTGCAAACTTGCTTGTAGTCAGGGCCGTCTTACCCATAGGCGCTAGGGGTGTGGGGCGCCGGGCTCTCAGGGGTGGCAGGTCGAGAGTCCGGGGCCCGAGAGTTGAGTCCAGGGCAGAGCCTGCCCGTCGGTTGGTGCGCTGTGGTGGGCTCTTCTGCGGGCAGCTCTGCGCCACGAGTTCGGGTGAGCCAGTGAGATGCTGAGATGGCTGGCCAGCTCCGCCATCCTGCGCTCCTGGGACTGGGCAACCTGGGGGCGGGCGCCAGGCGGATCTTTGCACCCCAGCGCTGCATATGCTTAAGACAGCCCTGCTTGTAGTGGTTGGTTGTATGATCATTAAGATTATTTAAGTGTGCCTGTGTCATTGTTTTACCCGCTGGAGCCTAAGGAAGAAGGGGATGCTGGAGATTTATATAAATACATAAAATCAGATTATCTTTGGGGGCTCTCCATTCCTTAGAATTTCCAGGGCCAAGTAATAATTCCTTCTAGGCAAGTAGCTTACCTGTTCCTTCCTAATCTACTACATGTATCCATGGACCACAATGCTCAGGCATCTAATCAATGAAAGTCTGCGCCATAATAAAATTTGTCTGACTTGAACATGCCACGAGACTCTATTCTGGCTTCAACAGACTAGGACAGCTATCCCTCTGGAGATTATATTGTCTGTATTTCAATGATGTGGCTTATTTCTTTATTGGTCATTGCCATTATTTTGCCTTGAATTCCTCGTGTAGCCTATTTAATGGCTGAACATTGCTGAGAGAAATATAAGCCTCTCAAAAGAATTGCCTTCACAGAGTACTCCTCCTCTGGAGTTAATTGTGTGCCACCTTGAGTGTTTTTAAAGAGGAATAAATTATCTAGTCAGCTGTCTTGGGCTCTGGTTGAGATATTCACATGTGTATAGGCTTGTGGAGGACTTCCTTATTAATTAGGAGTGCCTCTTTGGTGTCATTACTTAATTGGGTGCCACAGGAGCTTGATGCAACAAGTAATGCTCTTAATTAGGGGAGGGGCCATAGCTTAGTGTAGAACATCTGCTCTGCACGGAGAAGGTCCCTGATTCAGCACCCAGCATCTCTTGGGTACCAGGAGTGGGAAGAGTGAGACAGTGGAGGACTGCTGTCAGTTAAGGGAAACAATATTGGCTTAGAAGGACCGAAGGTATAAGGCAGTTCTGTATCTAAGAATCCAAATCCTTTGCAGGGTATACAATAACTGGTGTGTATTGCTCAAGCCTAGTATTTTAGCACCTAACAGCTGTGGTCTTCTGTGAGTAAGATCTGTTATTCTGTTTGCTGAAGTGCTTCTCCTGATAACAGTTGGTTTCTCGGGTCTTTCACCATCTAACATTGTGCAGTTGAATTTAAAGTGTGATTGTCCAGCAGTTGTACCACTTAGCACAGGGGTCAGCAAACTTTTTCAGGGGGCTGGTCCACTGTTCCTTAGACCTTGTGGGGGGCCGGACTATATTTTGAAAAAAATATATGAATGAATTCCTATGCCCCACAAATAACCCAGAGATGCATTTTAAATAAAAGCACACATTCTACTTGTGTAAAAACAAGCTGATTCCCGGACCGTCCGTGGGCCGGATTTAGAAGGTGATTGGGCCGGATCCGGCCCCAAGTTTGCCTACTCATGGTTAGCAGAACTGACTTATCAGAATTTTAGCACACAACGTGCTAAGGTTAGACTTTTCTCTGGTATGTTTGAGAATGTTAGACTCTCTAGAATGTGTGCAACATATGTTACACTAAACCATGGTTTACTGCAGGGGTTGGGAAACCTTAAGGCCACAGGCCAAATGTCATTCTCCAGGTCTTGAGGCTCTACCCAGGCCATGCCTACGTCCAAGGCCACGCCCACTCTTTAGGCCACACCCCTTGCTAGCCCTGCCCTCTGCCTTCCTCAGGGGCTGCAAAGGGTTCTTGAGCTGTGTTAATGCCTCCTACCTGCCTGGATGGAGAGGGTTTGTGTGGGTGCGTGCATATGTGTAGAAAAAACATTTTTGCATGGCTGAAATGTAGCCCACTGTACAAAGACAGCAGCCACATCCATTGCTGTACCCACTTTATCCTCTTGCCCCGCCTACCATTGGTAAGTGGCCCCCGGAAAGCTGCCCACAGTGGAATTCGGCCCTTGAGCTGAAAAGGTTCTCTGGCTCTGTTTAGTGCTATTTGGAGGAGCCTGAGCGTAGTCTTGGCCTCACACATTGTGCCCCCTCCTAAAAATGAGTAATGAAGCCAGCTTGTTAAACCAACCATTGTTTGAAACAAGGCAGAAGCTTTAGCCAAGCTACTGTTTTTCTCCATTTCAACCCCCCCCCCCCGGCCTGCGATATAAGGCTAATACTGACCTACAGTACCAAATTGTCGTGTGGATGTGAAACTTTGAACAATGTAAAGAAGTCTTGAAATCCCACAAGCTCGTAGCAAGCATGTTAGTAGCCTATGTGAAATTCCATTGTATATGCCTTTGTGGAACTCATGGTCACGCACCAGGTAAGTTGTAAAGTTCAAGGCTTTTCTAAAGTGCTGTATATTTTAGCATTGGCTGGAGCTGGAGTTAACCGTTCCACTGAGTATTTCTGTGTTCTTGTTCTCCAGTTCACCTTAAAAAGGACTAAATTCTGTAAAGCTTCATAGATCTAGGGTATAGATCACCCCACTAATGATGGGGTGATGAGCATTAGAGTTTGCAGATGTTGCAATTACATAAGAAGGAAAGGAAATGGCATGAGGTGTTACAATTATCCACAGATATAAAAATGTTAACAAGTGTATTATGGAAATGCTAACATGCCATGTCAGACCATCTGTTTCGCTGATCATGTTAAGAGTTTCAAAAAGAGAGGATGATAGGGAATTTTCGAGCTTAAACCTAGTTTGCTTTAACTGCTGGGAAATATACTTTTAAGTTAAACAAATCAGTGATTCTGATTCTCTTTTTCTTTTACTACCAAGGAGAGATATTTACAAGAGATAATTTCTCCACTGCCGTGATTGATTTGTGCCATGCGAAGTCTTATTATTCCTCTGAGGAACTCTGTTGAAGGCATCAACATTGGACTGACTAGTGCATGTGAATATAAATGAGCATTAGTGTTGACATAAAATCCTGCACGCAAAAATCGCAGCATTGCTACAATGACAGCAGACCATAGGCAGTCCTAGAAGTAATTTTCTCGGGACGCAGAATAGCTTTCAGGTGATAAACCTCTGCGTGGATAACACATGTTGTTGCTTTATGGGGCTTTTGTCAAACTTTGAAAAGAAATAAATATACAGTACTTAGTGGGACATAGACAGGTAGTGTCAAGATGGGCAGGCCTTGAATTTAGGTACAGTGGTACCTTGGGTTAAGTACTTAATTCGTTCCGGAGGTCCGTTCTTAACCTCAAACTGTTCTTAACCTGAGGCACCACTTTAGCTAATGGGGCCTCCTGCTGCCGCTGCGCCGCCGGAGCACGATTTCTGTTCTCCTCCTGAAGCAAAGTCCTTAACCTGAAGCACTATTTCTGGGTTAGCGGAGTCTGTAACCTGAAGCGTATGTAACCTGAGGTACCACTGTATTTGTGTTTCTGCAGCAGTCCTCCTTGCTGTTGAGATCTAGCTGTCTACAAAAGCTGCATATTAAGAGAAACTGTTTTGGGCAGAAGACAAAGAGCTTTCAAACTTTTTCTATCTACTTCTGTTCCAGTTTGGTGTTACCATTTTCAGTACTAAATAACTAGAAGCGTAATGGTTGGTTGTTGCTTGTTCAACAGGAAGATCCTCTGCTCTTTCGTTCCCAAGTGATTTTGTCTCGAGTTCCCAACCTGGTGTCTCCTATTTCCAACTCTGCTTTATGTCTTCCCCCTTCCCCCTTTACTTCCCCACCCTGTGTGCCTGCCCTGCTGTATGCTTGTGACTTCTAGCAAAATGACCCTGTCTTCCCCCCTCTGCACTGTTGCACCGACCTTAGACGCTGCCGCTTAGAGGCTGTAACCTGGCACTTTAGCCTGTTGAACTTGCCAGTGCTGCTCTGATAACCTGGTTTAACATCTGCCTTGGCATCAGAACAGCTCTGTGAATAAGCCTGGACAAGTTATTAGCCTGCACCATTTTTACTACTACTTTTATAGACAGAGCAGAATTGCAAATTGTGTACAACACAGAAGTTAATTGCCACTTTATTCACTTGGACGAAACCCTCCTGGGATGGGATGGGAAAGTGTGTGGCTAGGCACTAAAGGGGAGGGGAAGGAAGGACTAGGGATGGGGAGAACCCGAGTCTTGATTCTTATATTGTTTAGTCGTTTAGTCGTGTCCGACTCTTCGTGACCCCATGGACCAGAGCACGCCAGACACTCTTCTACTGCCTCCCGCAGTTTGGTCAAACTCATGTTCGTAGCTTTGAGAACACCGTCCAGCCATCTCGTCCTCTGTCATCCCCTTCTCCTTTTGCCCTCCATCTTTCCCAACATCAGGGTCTTTTCCAGGGAGTCTTCTCTTCTCATGAGGTGGCCAAAGTATTGGAGCCTCAGCTTCAGGATCTGTCCTTCCAGTGAGCACTCAGGGCTGATTTCCTTCAGAATGGAGAGATTTGATCTTCTTGCAGTCCACGTGACTCTCAAGAGTCTCCTCCAGCACCATAATTCAAAAGCATCCATTCTTCAGCGATCAGCCTTCTTTATGGGTCCAGCTCTCACTTCCATACATCACTACTGGGAAAACCAGAGCTTTAACTATATGGACCTTTGTCGACAAGGTGATGTCTCTGCTTTTTAACATGCTGTCTAGGTTTGTCATTGCTTTTCTCCCAAGAAGCAGGCGTCTTTTAATTTTGTGACTGCTGTCACCATCTGCAGTGATCATGGAGCCCAAGAAAGTAAAATCTCTCACTTCTATTTCCCCTTCTATTTGCCAGGAGGTGATAGGACCAGTGGCCATGATCTTAGTTTTTTTGATGTTGAGCTTCAGACCATATTTTGCACACTCCTCTTTCACCCTCATTAAAAGGTTTTTTAATTCCTCCTCATTTTCTGCCCTCAGGGTTGTGTCATTCTTATAGCCTTCATCAAAGATTCCTCCTTACCTGCATACAATTTATTATGGCTATCATGTGAGTGCTTCAGTGCAGTAACTTGTATGCCATACCTCTAGCTGAGAGTATGCTGTCCTGGACTAGATTCTTTGATGACTACTTGCTTAGCTGCTGCTGTTTAATTTTATTGTGATTGTGTGGTTTTATTTTTAACTATTTTTCCTTATGATGTTGCGAATGTGTTGTTGTAATATATATTGTTGTAAGTCAGCTTGCAAGGAAGTTTCCCCGAAAGGCTGGATGTAAATTTATTAAATTAAGAAATAAATAAATTTCACGTTGCAGCAGAAAGTGGCAGAGCTAGTAAAGAAGTTTACAAACATGGTGTTCTGTTGTACTCATTACAGTGCTAGAGGGAAATTTATATAGAAGGATGGTTTGTTTGGACTGTATTCTAGGTACAAACACAGGCCCCTAAAGGAAAAAGATCTCTATGTTCTGTGTTTTATCAATAACAGATTGAAAATACATTTAGTGCCTTATTGGAGCTTGGTTTTTGTACATGCAGGTGGAGGATGAATTAATAATTACAGAGAAAATTGTGATTTTTTTCCATTGTCACAGTAATTTATAATAATGGCATGGCACACTTTTAAATATTGCTGAGAATGCATAAGGGATAATGATGCCTAAAACCATCAAACAATCAGTTGAGAGAAAGAGCCTGAGGAGATCTGTGTGCAGAAAACAGTTGAGTTCCAAAATGAGGTTCTGATTAAGAGGGGCGACTTAAAGGATTGGCATCTTTTATGGATGACAAGAGTCTTCTCTATGGTGCTGGAGGAGACTCTTGAGAGTCCCATGGACTGCAAGAAGATCAAATGTATCCATTCTTAAGGAAATCAGCCCTGAGGGCTCACTGGAAGGACAGATCCTGAAGCTGAGGCTCCAAGACTTTGGCCACCTCATGAGAAGAGAAGACTCCCTGGAAAAGACCCTGATGTTGGGAAAGATGGAGGGCACAAGGAGAAGGGGACAACAGAGGACGAGATGGTTGGACAGTGTTCTCGAAGCTACCAGCATGAGTTTGACCAAACTGCGGGAGGCAGTGGAAGACAGGAGTGCCTGGCGTGCTCTGGTCCAGGGGGTCATGAAGAGTCGGACACGACTAAACGACTAAACAACAATATGGATGACAAACTTTTCTTTCTACATCATAAACTTAAGCAATTGAAATGGTTGGAAATTTGTTGTGATGAGTAGAGAAAACACCTATAGCTCTGTTAATATTTCAGAATATTAAAAGACAAGGAAGGTTTTATGGTTGTGTTGTACAACTGTTCCATCTTAAGTAAAACACATGTTTTATTTAAACATTGGACTGCCCTCCCTTCCCCTCTTTTGCTTTAATTGTGTGTTCAACACAACAGTGGTTTTCTAAGTCCTGGATGTTCTCACTTGGGAGATGAGATTAATACGTAGTTGTAATTTCTGAAGCTGTCCGTTGGTACTAACTCACGGGTTGCATTTACATGCAATGCTAAACTGTGTTTAGTGTTAAAAAGATGAGGCTGTGTGTGGGTTGCGTAAATTTCAGAGTGGATCCTATGCCGTAGTTTGGGTATGGGAGTTGAGTCCCTGACCTAAACAAACACATAATATAATACTGAAAATGAAGCTGTCTCTGTACATGTCTAATGCCATTATTAAAAGAACAGCAAGTCCTAGAAGAAAAGTGGGTGAGCATGTGTGTGAGAGAGAACGTATTTCTGCTTTGACTGCATTTCTTTCTCTGTCACCGGAATGTGACCACTTTGTGTAAAACTGCAGTCAGTGTATCTTTTCATGAACACATAATATATGCTCTTTTGAAGTGCTGTGTTCTGATGAACAGAATGGCCTTAGCTTTCACCTAAAACTCACCAGGGTGAGTTTTTGTTGAGATTTCTGCTGCCACAACCGTCTCCTGCTGCAGATGGAAAATAAGAGCTGCCGAAGAGCAAATAATTTGGTACAACATTCATTCAGCCATAGTGTGCATTGTCTTGCAGCCCACATCTCAGGGGCTCATTATTTCTGGGAGTATGGGGTAGTGACCACATGAAAGTTAGCAATATTTTTCATTGAGATGGGCAAATTGGAATGGCTTGGAAACAAGTGGTGCCCTTCCCTCAAAAGTCAGAAAAGGCTTGTTTTTCTGAGCCAGTTTTACTCTGGAAATTGCCCCTCCCTCACTCACATTCCTTCTCCCCTTAAACCCCCTCCTCTCATCCCTTTAAATTATGCTTACTGAGTGAATAGGAGAAAGATGGCGTTCAGATGTTCTTATTTCCCTCTCTGGTTACATGCGGTGGATAAGCTTGGAATTCTTCTCTGGTTGGGATTTTATTCCAAGCTGGAGAAGAATTTGGGAGCTTGTGAAGCTCTCCTCTCCTTTGAGGTAGGTTATTAATGGGCCACTGAGCTCAAATCTGTGCCAGAGCTTTGGCAATTTTTTTTGGACATCTCTACTTTTTAAGGACATTGGAAGAGCCTTCTGGATCAGACCCCTGTTCCCATAGCGGCCAGTCAGATGCCCGTAGGAAACCCGCAAACAGGATCCAAGCACAAGAGTAGCCTCCTTCCCATGGTTTCCAGCAACTGGTTTTCAGAAGCACTTGCACATCCAGTTGTGAAGGGAGAGCATAGCCAGCATGGCTAGTACACAGTACATAGTATTCCAGATGTGGTCACGCCATAGATTTATATAACAACATTATGATTTGGTCAGCTTTATTTTTAGTTCCTTTCTGAATGATTCCTAGCATGGAAGTTGATTTTTCAGAGCCGCCACACTCTGAGACTGATGTTAAGTAGACTTCTTATTCATTATAACATTTATATCCCTTTCCTCGTGGGAGCTCAGGATAGTGTATTTGGCCCCCTCCTATTTTAATCCTCCCCATAACCATGTGAAGGAGGTTAGGTTGAGAGATAGTGGCCCAAGGTCACCCAGTAGTCTTCAGAGAATCAGAGAATTGTAGAGTTGGAAGGTACATCAAGCACCATTTGGTCCAACCCCCTGCAATGAAGGAATCTCAGCTTGCGGTGGGGCCCCCATCCAATCTGAAACCATACTGGGCACTGCTTAGCTTTGCAAATGTACTAACAATTTTATTATGAGGAATTCAATGGTTCTATGATTTACACTATGGTTACCAGAAGAAGAAGAAGAAGAAGAGTTTGGATTTGATATCCCGCCTTTCACTCCCCTTCAGGAGTCTCAAAGCGGCTAACATTCTCCTTTCCCTTCCTCCCCCACAACAAACACTCTGTGAGGTGAGTGGGGCTGAGAGACTTCAGAGAAGTGTGACTGGCCCAAGGTCACCCAGCAGCTGCATGTGGAGGAGCGGAGACACGAACCCGGTTCCCCAGATTACGAGTCTATCGCTCTTAACCACTACACCACACTGGCTCCCAGACAGTCCCCGGATTTACAAATCTGTCCCTGGACAAAATCCGTCCCCGGAATGTCCCAGGATTTCATTTAATGTCCCAGCATTTATATTATAAGTGGTGTAGATTTATTAGTAGGGAAAGAATGTTGTGTGGTTGGTTCAACGGCATAAGATACATCATTTGGGGACTTCCGGCAAGGCAAAATGGCGGGTGCCACTGCCAAGGGGGAACTGGGGATGCCCGGCACGTCAACTTGGGGAACCGCTCACACACACACACACACACACACACACACACACCAGTAACCCAAATCGAGCCAGGAGAGAGAGCACCCGGCCGACTGCCCAACGGTGCTCCAGGGCCACGAAAACCCCAGAGCCAACGCAGGGAGAAGGAGGAGAAGAGAAGGAGAAGAAAGAGAGAGAAAGAGGAAGGAGAAAAAAGAGGGGAGTCCCAACCTTGCCCCGCCACCGCTGTGAAGAGGTAGGAGAGCGCCAGGAGTGCAAGGACTTGTGGTGGAGCCCAGGCCCGACCAGAGCCTACTCCACAGCGGCTAGCGCTCCAAGAGAGCAGGCTGGGGCCCAGAGGAAGGCCATGCGACAGAGGAGATCACGGAAGAGAAGATATGACTTCTAAAAAAATTTTCAAATAACTTTTTCTCTCTCTTTTTTTTTTTTAAAAAAGTGTCCCTGGATTCTTTGGAAAAAATCTGGTAACCTTAATTTACACCCAGGTCTCCCCAGTCCTACACCAACACTAACTACTACATCTACATCCAGGACAGGATGGGGTTGTGCAGGGTTGTTAAGGCAGCAGAGAGCATTGTTGGCTGCCCACTCTCCACCTTAGAGCAGATTTATGCCACAAGGTGCCATAGGAAGGCACTAGACATAGTAAAAGATCCATCGCATCCTGGTCACTGTCTCTTCGAGCTCCTGCCGTCGGGACGGAGATACAGGACGATGAAGACAAGAACAAGCCGTCTTAAGAACAGCTTCTTCTCCAGAGCGATCTTGGCCCTGAATGGGAAGCCCGGACTTTGAAAGTCATCTAATCTCCCTTGCTGTATTATACTGTATTGTTTAATTAGTGTTTTTATGGAGCAGTCGAGTAATTTCGTTGTCCCCGAAAGGGGCAACGACAATAAAGATATTATTATTATTATTATTATTATTATTATTATTATTACATCTGGCAACTGTGATTGCCACAAACCATCCCTTGGCTCCAAGTCAGAACTGGCAATCTATTTGAAACCATGGTTTCCATTTCTGGTCCTGAGGCAGGTTGTGTCCTGAGGCAGGAATTTGGTTCACAGCACAGGGACAAGATAATGCACAGCACTTTTCTTTTAAATACCCTTATTTAAATACCTTTTGTAATTTTGGAGAACAAGTATATTATGGTGAATATTTTTAAGCTGTGAACTAGGAGGATGAGAATTATTTTGGATTAAAGAGTATGATAGCTTTTCAGCCTCAGCCAGCAACTCAACCACTCAGCTTCCTTCCCAGTTGCTAAGTTTCTGCACTCAATTTCATGCTTGCATTTTCCCCCAGTGCTGCAGCTTTGCGTGGTTTCCAGGATTCTGAGCAGCATGTGTTAACATGCAAATCACCTGAGGTCACTTTCCATAAAATAAGACTTTTATCCTAGTTAATATGTCCCTGGGTGTGTCACCTCTGTCCTTCCCCTATGGTATTATATATTTTTTGTTCTCATGCGTGCTCTTCTTCCCCACCCCCTAAAGGAGTCCCTTAACAAGTGCCTTTTCATCCTCCTCAACGTGCCAGCCTGTTTCTACTGGCTATAAATCTAGCCAGACAGCATCTGTGGGAAAAGTACACATCCTCAGACTCTTGCCAATAATCGTGTCCACATCCTGCAAGTCGAGAAAGGAATTTCATTAAATTGCAACCCCCCCCCCCCAAAAAAAAGCACAGGTGAAGAAACACAACCAAATCAAATATCCTTCCAGTAAGTAAAGTTTATTACTGCCCCTGTGGAAGGCGGGGCTCAAAGGTTCAGTTGTGTTGAAGTCGAGTCTTAAGTTCTCCTTGTTTAAAAAGAAAGGGGAGGAGCAAACATGGATTGCCTTCCCAATCCAGCCCACGGATGGTCCAGGAATCAGCGTGTTTTTACATGAGTAGAATGTGTCCTTTTATTTAAAATGCATCTCTGGGTTATTTGTGGGGCCTGCCTGGTGTTTTCACATGAACAGAATGTGTGCTTTTATTTAAAATGCACCTCTGGGTTATTTGTGGGGCATAGGAATTCGTTCATTTCCCCTCCCCCCCCCAAAAAAAATATAGTCCGGCCCCCCACAAGGTCTGAGGGATGGTGAACTGGCCCCCTGCTGAAAAAGGTTGCTGATCTCTGCACTTAATATTATTACTACTACTATTATTATTAATAAACAAATGTATACTTCACAGTATAAAGCCTTCAAAATGGTGTGCAGAGTAAAAACAATAAAGCTGTAAAACAATAAAATCAATTCAACAAACTCTAAAACAATAAAACTGTCCATACAAACTCTAAAAATGATGAAACAGTTTTATCAGATATAAAATTGATCTTTCACAAATGGCTGGGTTACACCTCAGGGAATGCCTTTGTAAACAAACATGTATTCAGTAAATACCTAAACACCATCATTCTAGGTACCTGCCTGATTTCAGCCTCAGCTGCAACACTAAAAGTCTGGTTTCTTGTACAAGCTAAACGTACCTCTGAGGCTTATGGTCCTTTGAGTTCCCCATAGCATGGACAAGGCAGTCCCTTGGATATCCTAATCCCAAGTTGTTTAGGACTTTGATTGCTAAAAGCAGAACCTTGATTTGTGCCCAGTAACAGACTAGCAGTCATTGGGACCAGTTCACTAAGAACTGTTGAGCTTACTCAGGAGTATAGTCAGGATTTTGTACAGTGAGCCTGCGTTAATTTGAAAATATGGAAAAATCCATACCTCTTAATCCTTTTTTACAACCTGGTTGTGATGACAAACAGAGTTAAGGAGCAACCTGCCGATTCGGTAAATTGAGTGATGGGTCCTAATTTGTGTGAAGGGATGTGAGATCTTGCTTCCTTAAACAGTCTTGGCTATGAAAGGCAACAAGGAGTATCATGCAGGAGTTGGGATTTCATTTATATATTGAAAGCAAGAGAACCCAGAAGACAAGGCTGGATGATAGGGGTGAAACACTGTGGCCGATGGCCACATAATATCTGTACTTTTCTCCTTTTGTGTCTTCTAAAATCACTAGGCCAGCAGGCATGGGGGAAGAATAGATTGAAAAGGAGTGTGTTTTGTGTGTGTGCGCATGTGAGCGAGCGTGCATGCCAGCTAACAGATTTTAACATCAGCCTCTGCCATGAGTTATGGGATGGGGAGACACTTGCCCATTTCACTTCATCTTATTCTTAGCTCTCATAAAAGCATAGGTTTCCATTCCTGTGTTAGTGATGAACCTTCATTCCGACAAGAAAAAAAAGGAAGCTCTGAAAAAAAGGCATTTTTCTGCCACCCATTAACATATGAAGCATAGCTACTGACAGGCACCACAGGCTATTTTTACGTTCTTATGTAAGCTAGGAAACAAGGTCTGTTTGTGGCACAAGAAAATCCCTCCTCTGAAAAGGAGACTCTTCCTCTGGTGACACAAGAGTTGGGTGATGGATCGAGATGTGCAAGGGATAGTTGTAGTGTGCGTGATGGGGCTGAGATTAGAGGCTTAGGTGAGCAGTGCCACTCAGCTCTCTGGAGATGGTCTAGGCTCTCCTTCTCTTTGGCCTGGTTATTTTTGTTTTGTCTTTATGAGTGCCTTCAGATTATGTGTTTATGTGATTAATGTTGAATGCAGCCACCTTTGTGTCCTTTCTGGTGAGCTTTGATGGGGCATTTGGCTGGCTGATGCTAGAAATAGCATGTTGGACTAAATGAACATTGGTCTGAGACTGCAAGGCTATATGGAATCCCCCCCCCAGGCCCCGAGTAATGTTGGAAAATCTCTGGAATTCTCCTAGGTTGCTGAGCACCACCTAGAACCTGAGTGGCCAGAGTTGCAAAATCAACTTGGAGTCACCTGCTGAAGACTTCATAAGGCTAAGAAACAGAAGACATGCAACTTCTATTGCTGCTCTTCTCTCCCTGTGAGCCATCTCACAGTCCTTTCTCCTGGGGGACGCGGGTGGCGCTGTGGTCTAAACCATTGAGCCTCTTGGGCTTGCCGATCAGAAGGTCGGCAGTTTGAATCCCCGCGATGGGGTGAGCTCCTGTCACTCTGTCCCAGCTTCTGTCAACCTAGCAGTCTGAAAGCATGCCAGTGCAAGTAGATAAATAGGTACCACTCTGGCGGGAAGGTAAACAGCATTTCCGTGTGCTCTGGTTTCCGTCACAGTGTCCCGTTGCTCCTGAAGCGGTTTAGTCCTGCTGACTGCATGACCCGGAAAGCTGTCTGTGGACAAACGCCGGCTCCCTTGGCCTGAAAGTGAGATGAGTGCTGCAACCCCATAGTTACCTTTGACTGGACTTAACCGTCCAGGGGTCCTTTACCTTTACCTTTTACCTTTCTCCTGCTGCTGGTACCACCTCTGCTCTCCTAATGAATCCTCCTTCACTTCTTAATCCATTCTTGATGGTGTTATTTGTAGCCCATTCTGTCAGTGTTCCTCCGCAGACCTTTTGTAGCTTGATCAAACACCAACTGATTGATCTCCTTTGGCAACTAGATCCCTGTCCATGTATCCTAATTCATGCCCACCTCTGTGCTTTTGCATGTGTTCTCTCTTTCACTGCAATGGACCCGGCTACATATTCAAATATGTAACCTTAAACTACAGGAAACAGAGCAGGAGTGACAGCTTATGCATTACTTCATGATCTTTCACATAAACTTTCATCTGAGCCACTTAGTACTGGGCTGTTCAGGCAGTTTGTTCCAAGAGTCTTGGATGTGAGCCTGTGTCCCTAGTTGCCTCCGCAAATGTGTGTGCGCGTTTGTGAAACAAACTTAATAAAATGAAGTTGAATAACATTAGAGATGGCTTTCTGAAATTAGGAATGCAACTTGGATGAAGGTGCCTGAAGGGAAATATGCCAAGACATCACAGAGGGTTGATATGATGGTGTTTGCCCAGGCTGCTGCCTGTGTTTATGTTACTCCTTGAAAATGTTGTTTGGCAGTTTGTGTGCATGTGCACAATTTGGATTTTGGGAAGTCTTTGGACTGTCAACAATACAGTACCTGGAGTCTGGGATGCGGGTAGCGCTGTGGTCTAAACACTGAGCCTTTTGGAGTTGCAGATTGGAAGGTCAACGGTTCAAATCCCTGCGACAGAGTGAGCTCCCATTGCTCTGTCCCAGCTCCTGCCAACCTTCCAGTTTGAAAGCACACCAGTGCAAGTAGATAAACAGTTACTGCATCGGCGGGAAGATAAACAGCGTTTCTGTGCACTTTGGTTTCCATCACGGTGTCCCGTTGCTCCAGAAGCAGTTTAGTCCTGCTGGCCACATGACCTGGAAAGCTGTCTGTGGACAAACTCCGGCTCCCTTGGCCTGAAAGCGAGATGAGTGGCGCAACCCCACAGGGGCCTTGGACTGGACCTAACTGTCCAGGGGTCCTTTACCTTTTTTTACCTGGAGTCTGTTAGTGCAGGTGCTGTGATTTATCTTTGTCCCATGTTAAGCTTTTTTTTTTGTTAATAGCTGAGATCTGCCCCATTGCACTCCTATCCGAGAATATCTCTTTTATTTTCCATAACATATTCATTTTACTGGAGTTAGCTTTGGACATAATTTGGTTGGGTGAATAGTGAGGTGCTTTTTTAGTAGCCTTGATTTTGAGGCTGAAGATAAACGTGGGTTTGAAAGCAAGTGATCTTGACCAGGCTGCTTCTTTCATGCCTAATGAACTTTCCACCAAAGTTTATTTCCACCCCCCACCTCCCGGACATTTTTTGTTTTGCAGGATCTTCTATGATACTGCTTTTATGTGGGAATTTGGGAAGCTGCTACTGGGCTGTCACCAACTGGTCAAAGTCTTTTTGAAAATAAGTTTTAAAAAAATACTGGCAAGGTTCTCCTGCTTTTAACAGTTGTATAAGAAATTCCGCAGTTGATGCTTTTCCCAGTGTGGAGATTCAGTTATGAGGAAAGTTTTTTGGCTATATGGGGAAATAAGCTGGTAGGGCTACAACTAAAAGGCATCAAACTGGTCAAGATGGTTCATGTCAGATGCTGCCTGGTTTTGAAGAAAGACTCTGTGTCAGGGAACTGCCATCAGTGCCGGAGGGAGAGAGCAAAATCCAGAGGGATTCCGGGGAGCGTCCCGGGATTGGGAGAGGCAGCCCATCTTCTGGGGAAGAGAATCAGCGTAGCACCAGTGGAGAAGGGGGGCAGGTGGGGCAAGCGGCGAGGCGGTCCCATGACTCCTTGCCGGGGACCAGCGGGGAGAGTAGGGGTCCTCCGCTGCCTACGCCCTCCTTGCGCAGAAGGCTTTCGCGCAGAGAGAGTAGGAGGAGACTAGGCGTCAAAGAGCTTCTTTGCTGGAAGAAGTTTAAGAAACGCCCACTGACGGATTCTGCCAGCGATTGAGACAGCCACGGGTGAGTGGCTGTCCGGACAGAAAAGGTTCACTCAGGTAACCCAGCCAGGTGTTTGCACCGGCTTACGCACGAGCAACCCCTAGAACCACTACACTCTGCTTCATGCTTTTGCTGTTATCTACACTGTTAGGTAAATTTAACCAATCGCTCTTCACAGGGCCACGTCTTGCAGCAAGTTATGGGCGTGTTTTCACCTCTTCCTTTGTTGTTTGCTGTTTTAGAGTTGTGGAATGCTGTGAAGACTTCCCTGGCCCCACAGTCATAGACGAAATACGTTTGGAACTATTTTCAGCTGAAGGATATCTTTCATCTATAAAAGGTACCAAACTTTATCCTTACTGCCTCAACAGACTTCATCTTTGTTCGGAATTTCAACCAGTTTTTCCTTCAGATCCTAAACCACACAATAGAACGTATATCTGCAGAGAAGGGCCTTGTAAAACTCTGGTATTAACTGGACACTTTGCAGAGATTTTGAGATTATAATATGCAATAAGATTAAAACATTTTAAAAACCTAAGAAGAGCTGGACTGATGTCCAAGGCCTGTCTAGTTCAGCTTCCTATTTTCATGGTTCTCAACCAGGTGCCTACAAGGCAAGTCAGACAGGACAGCTCTCTTGCCACTTGTGACTCTCAGCAACTGGTATTCAGATGCATACTGTCTCCAAAAATGGTTATAGAACGTAACCAGCATGGCTAGTAGCCATCAATAGCCCTCTCTTCCATGATTTTTTTCTTAGAAATATAAAGTGATGTAGAAACGAAATGAAAAACAGTAACAATCTTCTTTTAAAGCCATCTAAGTTGGTGGCACTGTGGTCTAAACCACTGACTCTAGGGCTTGCCGATCGGAAGGTCGGCAGTTCGAATCCCCACAGTGGGGTGCGCTCCCGTTGCTCGGTCCCTGCTCCTGCCAACCTAGCAGTTCGAAAGCACACCAGCACAAGTAGATAAGTAGGTACCGCTCTGGCAGGAAGGTAAACGGCATTTCTGTGCACTGCTCTGGTTCGCCAGAAGCGGCTTAATCATGCTGGCCACATGACCCAGAAATACTGTCTGTGGACAAACGCCGGCTCCCTCGGCCAGTAAAGTGAGATGAGCGCCGCAACCCCAGAGTCGTTCGCGACTGGACTTAACTGTCAGGGGTCCTTTACCTTTACCTTTATGTCCGTGGCCAGCAGTGCCCCCAGTAGGAGTGAGTTCCATAGTTTGGACTATGTGCTGCTCAAATAAGTACTTTACTTTATCTTGTCTTGAATATTTCAACATGCAGCTTCCTTGGATGTCCAGGAGTCCTGTTGTTAAGAGAAAAGAAGAAAAACTCTGTCCGTTTATTTCAGGATTTTGAAAAATGAGGGTTATATAAAAACACAAAAATACATAACATAGTGACAAACAAACAAAAATAGCCCACCCCCATTTTAAAAGGCCACAGATTGTTTAATTATCCAAAGGCCTGGCAGAAGAGAAATGTTTTTGCCTGGCACCTAAATATATTTCACTTCTTGGTTCTTTTGTGAAGCTCAGGAGACCATTCTCTGTGAATTTGAGATTTTGAATCTGTGAACTGAATTGAGCGTCGTTATCTTTCTATGGTTGGAGAAGACCTTTTGCCCAGGGACGGGCCTGTTGTAGATCTTTTGCTCAGCAGCTCACAGATGCAACGGAGACAGCCTTCATGTTGAGAAGGAATTGTCTACATTGTGTTTAAAGGTAAAGGGACCCCTGACCGTTAGGTCCAGTTGCGGACGACTCTGGGGTTGCGGCACTCATCTCGCTTTACTGGCCGAGGGAGCCGGCATACAGCTTCCGGGTCATGTGGCCAGCATGACTAAGCCGCTTCTGGCGAACCAGAGCAGCGCACGGAAACGCCACTACATTGTGTTTAGGAAACATAAAAGAGAAGATGGCCTAGGCTGGTGGGTGACTTGGCATGAAATAAATAAATGGGTTAGGTTCACAAAGTGAACCAGGGGAAGCTGGCAGAGGGTCTTCTCGGTAGTGGCGCCCGCCCTGTGGAACACCCTTCCATCATATATCAAAGAGATTAAACAACTACCTGACATTTAGAAGACATCTAAAGGCAGCCCTGTTCAGGGCAGTTTTTAATGTGTGACATTTTAATGTATTTTTAATCTTTGTTGGAAGCAGCCCAGAGTGGCTGGGGAGGCCCAGCCAGATGTGCGGGGTATAAATAATAAATTATTATTATTAGTAGTATTATTTATTTGGAAAAGAACAGGAAGCCAGTGGAGCAGCAGCTAGACCACTGGTCTCTACTGGGGGATTTTGACACTTGCTGCTAGGCAGATGGTTGAACATCGCATCCTAGAACTTCATTTATGGGAGAAGTAGGGGACCAGTGTTCCTCCAGACATTGCTGGACTCCAGTTTCTATGAGCCTCTGCCAACATATCCAGTGATCAGGAATTAACGGGAGCTGTGGTCCAGCCATGTCTGGAGGGCCACAGGTTTCCCACCCCTGACGCATGGCTTTCTGGTGCCCAGGCTTTTCTCTTTAGCTCTGCAGGGAAAATGACTTCAGCTTAGCTCATCTGTTTGCTCTTCAGATCTTGCTCCTGAGCCTCTGTAGATCACGTGATTTGGTAGCTACTGCTCAGCGTGAAACCAAACCCTCTGAAGCAGCACCGTCCTTTCTCTATGTGGCTTTTGAGCAATTTGCTTTGTGATTTTTTTCTTCTCTTTTGAAAACGAAACATTTGAAGCATAAGATTGTCTGATGGGTTTTGGCAGGGATTGGGAGAAGAGCGCGGTCAGTCCAAAACTTGAGTACATAAATATCTTCTCAAATCTAGTGCAGAATGAAGGATGCCGAGAGACCTTATTGAATAGAGCCTGGTGGGTGACCAGCTTAGTGATTTCCTATTTCCTGGAAAAGTGCAGCAGGCTTCTCAGCAGTGGGAAATCTTTAAGTGGCTGGGATGAGATTAGAACGAGAGGTTTGCTCGCTTGTACCTGCTTTTTCATGGTGCTTTCCCACTGAGCATGTCCTACATAGTTCTGCCTTCAAAAGCCTGGCTGGAAGTAGCAGCTCTTTATTTCTGATGTATAATTTACTGTGTTTTTCCTGGCGCGCCAGCCTTGTTTGTATTGGTAAGTGTGTGTTCTCTGCGTACAGCCTGCTGACAATTTTGTAGGCTGAACATGCTGTGCTTGAATATACCTGGGTCTTTGTGAAGTGCTTTTGAATCACAAAGTTGAGTTAATAAGCTGGGTCGTCTTAGCCCATAAACGCTTCCTGTTTCCATTGGCCTTACTTTTGTTAAATAGATACCAAAGTTGCAAGTCTGGTTTCCTTCAGGATAGTCCCATGGACATCGTATGACAGCGCTATCTTGGTTAAAAAAGGGGAAAACCCCCCCACAAATTCTCTAAAATAAAATCCAAAGCCAGCCTCAGAACAAGGTTTTGGGGCTCCTTATAGCTTGTCATTCTTGTTTTGTGGCGTCTTTTAAGGCCAGGCTGTCATGAAATCTGAAAGTTTCTGAGCCACTACAAATTATTGTGATTAAGTGCCTCCTCCAGACATGCCCCATAAATGCTGTGGGTCAAAGAAACAAGCCTTTGTTATTTAGTAAGAGGCAAATTAAGATTTCAGCTTTCTTGGCAAGTCCTAATTTAAATTTTAGACAGCTTACGTGGGAGAGCCACTGAGATGCGTTGCCTGAGAAAGACAAGCAAATGCGGCAGTGCCTGTGAGAGATGAGCGAATGCTGAAGCTTGAGTCAAGGGTGGGGAACCTTGTCCCATCTGAGGGGCACATTCCTTTCCAAGGAAGCTTCTGGGGGCCGTATGCCTGTAGTGGGCAGAGGCAAAAAGTTGGTAGGGGCTGTGATTTGTACAGTAGACTGTATTGCAGCCATGCGTAATTCAGGTTTCTACACCCGCCCACCTCTTTTCATCAGGGCAAGCAAGAACCACTATCACGTTATGAGAATACATTCTTGCCTGGCAAAAGCACCTGAAGATGTGGAAAATGACCTTTGTGGCCTCGGGACACTTCCAAGGCCTGACTAGAGAGGTGTGCATTTGGCTCCTAGGCCTGAGGTTTTCCACTGCTGTATCAGTAAATAAATCTCCTGTCTGGGAGCAAAACAGTAGAGCGGGCAGGAAAGACTTTTGGAATGTTCTTGGCATCTTCTGTGGATTTTTAGATTGCTCTTTAGGGCCACGTTTTGACCTGGGTTCGCATTCCCATCACTAAGTGCTTTGGAGGCAGGTGCAGGTAGGTAAAGGTAAAGGACCCTTGGGTGGTTAGGTCCAGTCAATGGCAACTATGGGGTTGCAGTGCTCGTCTCGCTTTCAGGCTGAGGGAGCCGGTGTTTATCCACAGACAGCTTTCCTGGTCGTGTGGCCTGCAGGACTAAACCACTTCTGGCGCAACGGGACACCGTGACGGAAGCCAGAGCGCACGGAAATGCCATTTACCTTCCTGCTGCAGCAGTACCTATTTATCTACTTGCACTGGCATGCTTTCAAACTCCTAGGTTGGCAGGAGCTGGGACAGAGTGATGGGAGCTCACCCTATCACTGGGATTTGAACCACCAAACCTCTGATTGGCAAGCCCAAGAGGCTCAGTGGTTTAGACCACAGCTCCACCCACGCTGTGCATGCTCACGCAGGCAGACACAGCACCTAACTTACTCCCACGTTGGAGAAGGCAGGATAAACTAAATACTCTCTCATAATGTATTTTTTTTTAATAGGTAAGACACTAAGGGATATAAAACAGGAATCATCTCCAGACTGACCTCTGTGGGGAATTGTGTTCTTCCTGATCCTTTTATCAGGAAATGCTGGGGATTGAACCTACATGCAAAGCTTTGCCATTGACTCATGGTCCAGCCAAAAAGGGTTATGGCCTCTTCACACACACACACACACACACACACACACACACACACACCATGCAACAGCACATCCATCTTTTATTCCACAGGGAAATGAGGCCAATCCCAGCTTTTGGGTTTGAGTACTCCTGTCACATATCTGTGAGCACCCCGCCCCCCATTTTTTAGCTATACGTGTAAAGAATTTTAGGTATCCGCCTTCATGTGTACAGCAACCTTAACGATTTGTGTTAAGATATTTTAGGAGGTGTGTGAAAGAGACAGAGCAGGTAAACTGTTTAAGCTCAGGGTGGATCAGAATACGCTTTGCTCAAAAGTGGACTTTGAGGGGAGGCTTAAGAAGAGAGAAAGGAAGGCTGCTGTAAAGAGACTGGAATTAAAGGCCGAGACAACGGGAGGAATCTGAAGTAAGCAAGAAGGGATGTAAGGGGAAGGAAGGGACACAGAGGTGGAGAGGCTTAAAAGTAAGCTGATGGGGAATGACACGATCATAGCAGGAGCACCAGAGAGGTGAGCTCAGAGGCATTCTGAATGGATTAGAGATGTGGGAAAGGCAGGAGGGAAGACCAGGCAGAGAGGATGTTGCAGTGGCAGAGTCAAGAAGAAGTCTGAGTGTGGAAAAGGATCCAGCAACATGAGCAGATTTCCGAGAAAGTTGGGGCTGGAGGAAACATTTCAGATCTCTGGGTTCCAACCAGAACTTGTAAGATGCTAGCAAGGAAGAAGCCATTTAGGGTTGCTCCGGTAATGGTCCAACCAATGAAGCGGTTCAGGACAGAAGGAAGACAGACAAAGGGAGTATCTGTGGTATGGTAGGAATGGTGCCAATACTAAAGGGATACCATTGCTTTTGGTTGATTACTACAACAAAATGAAGAGATGCCTGTGGGTGAAGAGATGATTTTTCTCTTCTTACCCCTCACCATCCTTTCTAAATTGCCCTTCTTCAGAAAGCGCCCAGGGCAATGCACATCAAACTTATGAACAAAGCATAATAAAACAGCACTGAAATGCATGCATGAATTATTTCTGTAGTAGATCAGTTAAAACAGAAATAAGAAGTGTATTCCTCACCAGCAAACTGCAAAATTGTGGGCAGCTGTTGTCAGTCGGTGCCTGCTACCCAACAGTACCTAGTCATTTCCAACTGATTCCTTTCCAGCTAAATGAGCCCAGTCTTGCCAACCTTCAAACTCAATTGTCCAATGGCTCTGGAAGTCCATCTCTCTCAGGCCCACACCTCTTAACTCAAGTTAGTTGGAGAGACTGAGCTTGGGGTACCATGTACATGCACAGCAAGGATTATTTCCATTCCCCTTTAACCACTGGATGTAAAACAAGAGGTTTAGTGCTAAACCAGAAAAGTATCTAGAAGAGCTGATTTGCATGAGAGTCAGTTCAGTGGAGTTTCTTGGGGCATGTCTTAGTAGATCAGGAACATTCTGAAATAAATTTTCTAACCATTATGCATTCCATATAGTAGATGAGATAGTCTTTGAAATTCCTCTCTATTTTTAAGCCTTAGGGCTTTTCGGTGTAATTTCCACTGTCAGTTCAACATTCTTAATTGTTGTGGCTCCTAGGTAGGAATATTGGGGTTTTTTGTAGACCTTTTCTTCAGTCTCCTAACAAAGTAGCTATTGGAATTTTGCCAGGTTGTTAGCCCCAAGTGTCTTAGCTTTCACGTGTAAGAAGGAATGGCACTGTCAGATTTGTTTAATCCCTATTTTTAGCAGACAAAGAAATTAGTTCTGTCTAGACTCTAGGGCTCTAAAGTTGCAGCTTTTAAGGAGTGCCATAATTTGGGGAATCCCCTCTCCTCATTCTCTCTTTTGTAAAGGGGCTTTGAGCTGCCAAACCTGTTCTGGCTGTATTAAGGTTCTGTATCTTTAATAAGAATAATTTATTCTGCCTTTCCAGGTAGCAAAGCTGCTTTTAAGGCCACTAACAACATACCAGTGTTTCAACATTCAAACGACTAAACAGGTGCTTATATATGCTCACACTCCAGCATGTCAGATAATTAAAACATCAGAGCTGTCGTAAAATACCAGTGTTAATAAAAAACATTGAACAAAGTTATCTTCTTTTAGAAGAAAGGAGCCAAATGCACATGGCGCTGTAGAGAACCTAAGAATGTCTTGTTCCATTCTAAACAACTACGAGGTTTTCAACCTTTCTTTTGCCCATAATGCTAAAGTACATAGGATGATGCCTTATACCAGGGGTCAGCAAACTTTTTCAGCAGGGAGACGGTCCACTGTCCCTTAGACCTTGTGGGGGGCCGGACTGTATTTGAGGGGAAAATGAATGAATTTCTATGCCCCACAAATACCCCAGAGATGCATTTTAAATAAAAGCACACATTCTACTTATGTAAAAATGCACTGATTCCCGGACCTTCCGCAGGCCGGATTTAGAAGGGGATTGGGCTGGATCCGGCCCCCGGCCTTAGTTTGCCTACCCATGCCTTATACTGAGTCAGACCATTGGCCCTCCTAGCTCAGCATTGTTTACACTGAGTGGCAGCGGCTCCCTAAGGTTTCAGAGAGATGCCTTTCCCAGTCTTCCTGGGAGATGTTGGCGATTGGACCTAGGACCCTCAGCTGCACAGCAAGCTGCTGTATAGTGATGGCATTGCAGGCAGCTGCAGTTCGTGTGTCAATGCCACAGCTATGCTATTGGAGCTGCTTTCGTGGTTTCCCCCACTTGAGCTCCATCTTGACAGGAGGGTGGTGAGGACGGGGGAATTTATCATGCAAGTGGTTCTAGCTATGTAGTTCTGGAATTTGTGGAGCTCCGGTGGCGCTGTGGGTTAAACCACAGAGCCTAGGACTTGCCGATCGGAAGGTTGGCTGTTCGAATCCCCGCGACGGGGTGAGCTCCCGTTGCTCGGTCCCTGCTCCTTCCCACCTAGCAGTTCGAAAGCACGTCAAAGTGCAAGTAGATAAATACTTTTTAATACTGCAAGCTGCTCTGGCAGGAAGGTAAATGGCGTTTCCATGCGCTGCTCTGGTTTGCCAGAAGCGGCTTAGTCATGCTGGCCACATGACTCGGAAGCTGTACGCTGGCTCCCTCGGCCAATAAAGCGAGATGAGTGCTGCAACCCCAGAGTTGGTCACGACTGGACCTAACGGTCAGGGGTCCCTTTACCTTTAACTGCATGAGAGCTTAGCCGAGAAAGCTGCTCCTGTTCATCTGGAGGCCAAAAACCCCAGTGACCTCAATCCCAAGGTGAAAGGCAACTCTGGGATCGCCTACAGCAGGGGTCAGCAAGGTTTACTTCGTCTGGGCTGGTTCACTCCAGCGGAGATCGCTCCGTGGGCCGGATCTCATCTGCACAGAAGCGATTTCTGGCATCTGCGCAGATGCGATTTCTGGTGCCGTGGAAGTGAGTCCCCTGCGTCAGTTTAACACAGCAGGGACTTGCCGAGCAGGCGGGTCGGTTCAGGGGCGGCTTGTGGGCCGTTTAAACAACCCCCGTGGGCTGCAGGTTGCCGACCCCTGACCTACACAGTCAGGATACAGACAGGCTCTTCTGCTGAGTTTTTTCTCCGAAAGCTTCTCCCAACACCCATCTTTCCATAGCAAATTATTGCAAACGATGTAAGAGGACCGAGCTTGTTGCTCCCTGTTCTGCTCAGTTGGAGTGGAAGAGCAAGGTTCTGTTTCCGCTCTTTCTGTGCAGCTTTTGCAGACACTAGGGAAGCCTGGCTAGTCTGCCGGCTGAGTGCAATGCATCCCTGAAGTGTTTGACTCCTGTTGCTGTGACTTTTGGTATTAAAGTCAGAAGGGAGAGGGGCAGAGTCTGTGGGTGTCAGTGCCTCAGCACCTACTTGCCAACCTCTATGCTTACCAAAGGGGCAGAGAGGGAGAAAGCACAGCTGGCTGCCGGCCCGAGAGCCCTGCTGTGTTTCCTGATTGGGAAGCTCAGCAGGCTGCATCTAGTGATTGCCAGGGGAGCTGTAGCCGACCCGTGTCGAGCTGTATACCTGGCTACAAATGCTTCAAGAGCACTGCTAGATGTGCTTCAAGGTTCCAGCTTCCTGTGTTCAATGGTGTGTGCTCAGATGGTTATTATTTTATTTATTGCTTGCCCTTCACTGCAAGGCCCCAGGGCTGCTTGCAGTATTAAAAAGAAGTTCAAAACACATCCACAAGCATATTAGCTGTGATTCCTGGAAGACCTGCTTCCCTGCCTTGCTGGCCTTTTCCCACCTGGCCTTGCAGAGTAGGGCCCTGACTGACTCCAGCTACAAAAGCTGAGGCTGCTGGACAGACTCTTCCTGTTCTATTGCATAAGGGTTTTTTTTGTTGGGGAGGGGTTGTTGCTGTTATTGATATAAATTGATATTCATCCATTGATATTTGATTTGATGATTTAATTCGTCAGTTTACTATACCTTTATTTTGTACCTTAGTCATGATTTATGTGGAAACTACTGTGGTACCTCAGGTTACAGACGCTTCAGGTTACAGACTCCGCTAACCCAGAAATAGTACCTCGGGTTAAGAACTTTGCTTCAGGATGAGAACAGAAATCGTGCTCTGGCGGCACGGCGGTAGCAGGCCCCATTAGCTAAAGTGTTGCTTCAGGTTAAGAACAGTTTCAGGTTAAGAACGGACCTCCAGAACGAATTAAGTTCTTAACCCAAGGTACCACTGTGTTCAATTTGGTTGTGTACTTTTTGATGTTTTATTGTTCACGACTAATTGTCGTGTTTGAAATGGGCATATTTTTTCATGTCGTCAGCCTCCCTTAGCTCCCTTAGCGTAGTTTTAACTGTGGAAAGGAGGCATACAGATAAGATTACGTACATGTGTAAAAACAAGATGCATCCTATGAGCCCACAAACAGCTCATAAAGGCAGCAACCACCTCCTTTTTGTCTGGCAGCCACTGGTATCTAATCTCAGGCTCGAGGTAGGATGTCCTGTGGTGGCTTCAGCCTTGCAGGGGAAGCTGACCACCGCATGTGCCATATCTGTGGTGCCGGTGGAAGCCCCTATGGAGCAGTCTGTGTTGGGGTTGGTGATGGTTCCAGAGTGCTAGCCCAGGAGATGGACCAGCCCATTTTACCAATTCCTTGAACTCGTTGCTTTGGGCCTCAAAGCCCAACCGATGCAATGCAAGGAAAGTGTTGGGGGTGTTTCTCCCGTGGCAGCTTATATCCGTTCCGTTGTCCGCTGCCGGGTTGCCCTTGGTTTGAGCATTCGCTTCCTCCCGGGCTTGTGTCTCGTCTCATGTCAGCGCAGCATCCTTGGCGTTCCTTTTCCCTTTCAGCTCCGTGAAGGAACGACCAAGCTGTTCTCCTCAACGTCGCATTTCCTTCCAGAGAACCTCGCTGTAATTCAGTTATGAATCATTGCTTTATTTGTCATGTCAAGCTCCAGGAGGATGCTTTAAGTGCTTCTAGTCGGCAGTAATTTGAGGCACTCTGCCAAGCCGTGTTCAGCTGTTGTCAGGCCTGGCAGTGGCTGCAGCTGATATGGCGATAAAAACACATTCTGACTACAGATGAGTTTGGTTGCTGCCTGCTCTGCTCTGTTCTTTTTTTCTTTTGCTTTTTGCATGTGGCAGGCAATAAGTGCTAATTAACAGGCATATGAATTGGTGTGGCTTATCCTCTGGGATTATGGAAATGCTGGGAGCTGGGAGAATGATAGCCCTGTGCTTTTTATAAAATGGCATAAAAATGATTGTTTCCCCCCAGTGTTATTTCCTTCACGTAACTCTTTTCTTTCAGCCGAAAAAGTTGTCAGCATAATGTACGTCTCTGGAGCATTTAGTTTTCAAAAGTATTCAGAGAGAAAGAGAGCTTTATTTAAAGCATTTTTACCTCGCTCTTCAGCTTACAGAATGGTCTGAAGAGCTGTTATAATAATAATAATAATAATAATAATAATAATAATAATAATAATAATAATAATAATAATAATAATAATAATTTATTTATACCCTGCCCTTCCCGGTTCAAAAACCGGGCTCAGAGCGGCTAACAACAAATTTAAAACACTTAATTGTAAAAGCAGCATAAAATACATATAAAAACATGAATAACAATAAAATTCAAAAATCAAAAATCAATTTAGGGGAAATAAGCATTAGATAATCCCCAGGGCTAGCTGGCTGAATTGGTCCTACTTGGGCCAGCGAGGAGTCCAGGGGAGAATTAGCTGTGGGGTCTCAGAGCGGGTGATCTTCATAAAAGGGGAGGGGGAGGGAAGAGAAGGGAAATAAAAGATCAGGCTGAATTCAAATTAAAGGCCAGGCAGAACAGCTCTGTCTTACAGGCTCAACGGAAGGAGGTTAAATCCTGCAGGGCCCTGGTCTTGTGGGACAGAGCATTCCACCAGGTGGGAGCCATCACTGAAAAGGCCCTGGCCCTGGTGGAGGGTAGTCTGACTCCCTCAGGGCCCGGGACCTCTAAACTATGGGTATTCATGGACCTGAAGGTCCTCTGCGGGGCAGACCAGGAGAGGCGGTCCCCTAGAGACGAGGGCCCTAAGCCACAAAGGGCTTTAAAGGTCAAGACCAGCACCTTGAACCTGACCCGATACTCCACCGGGAGCCAGTGCAGAGTTGCAGTCGAAAGGACCCTACACAAAAGAAGGAAAAGGGATTGTCAGGGAGGAGGAAAACAGAAAACTCTTTCTTAGTTGCAGAGTTAAGAACATGAGAAGGGCCTGCTGGATCAAGCCAATGACCCATCTAGTCCAGCCTTGTGATCTCACAGTCGCCAACCAGATCCCTGCAGGAATCTGCAAGCAGGGCCCGAAAATAAGAGCACTCTCTCCTCCTGGGGCTTCTAGCAACTGGTATTCAGAAGTATTGACAGCCCTGTGGAATGGCTGCTGTAGATGGAGCCTGATAGAGCTGAGCTTCCAGCTGAGTGAATGGAGACGCCCTGCAGTCCCGTATCGCTCGCTTTCCGAGAGCTTGATGGAGCAGCTGCTGTAGATAATTTCTTTCCAAGAAAGCAGCTGAGCACAATTTAAGGGAGATTTCAGGGCGCTTAAACAAAGAAACAAACTCACCTGCAAGTTTGTCTGCGAACCTCCAGATGCTATGCTTAGGTGACAAGCCCCCTCTGAATTTGCTGGCCAGAACGATTGCCTTCAGTTTGGCGTTTAAAGGGCAAGTTGTTCAGAAAAGAACAGCCGTTCTCATGGGGCCTAACATTTTACTTGGAAAGAAATAATCTCATTACTACACCAATATCTGTGTTTGCACAGTGTAAAATTAGATGATTATTCTTTTGTGCTGTGTCCTTGTAATTTGGTTCTGCCATCTTAATTTCAAAATAATAAAATTTTAAACAGGCCAGCTATTTTTATTTATACTTCATATAGGCTAGAGGATGGTAACACTTCTTAAATGCACGCTATAATAAAAGAGTAAGGAAGAGGGCTACAAGGGTTTATGCAGATGGTAGAGGTCTTTTGGCAGCAACTATATGTGATTTGTATAAACTTCACAACCTTAAAGATGTGTTAGCAAACAGCAGGCGTGGCAATTGACTTCTTACTTTAAAGAGCTTGGGAAGCCCACTGCCCCGACAAGTGTCTTGCGCAAAGGTTGTCTCACTGATCTTTGTGGCTAATTATCAATGTACAGTAGGACGCGGGTGGCGCTGTGGGTTAAACCACAGAGCCTAGGACTTGCCAATCAGAAGGTCGGTGGTTCGAATCCCCGTGATGGGGTGCGCTCCCGTTGCTCGGTCCCTGCTCCTGCCAACCTAGCAGTTTGAAAGCACGGCAAAGTGCAAGTAGATAAATAGGTACTGCTCCGGCAGGAAGGTAAACAACGTTTCCATGTGCTGCTCTGGTTCTCCAGAAGCGGCTTAGTCATGCTGGCCACATGACCCGGAAGCTGTACGCCGGCTCCCTCGGCCAGTAAAGCGAGACGAGCGCCGCAACCCCAGAGTCGGTCACGACTGGACCTCATGGTCAGGGGTCCCTTTACCTTTTTATCGACGTACAAATGGCAGACCAACCTGAATCTAGGCCTGGATAGTTTTCAGGTTGGGGGTGGGGCTTGAAGGTCCTATGCTGTTGACTAGAAAATGATATTTGCACCCAGCCTGGCTGATACAGAAGCCATGTGGTGATTCTAGGCCACACACCCTTATCCTCTCCTGTGCCTGAAAAGTTCTCCAGCTGCTTTATACTGTGTAAAAGGCTGGATCCCAGCCTCAGATTCCCAGTTGCAAGCGCCGAGCTCCCTGGCACAGCAAGATGGGCACCCAGCCTAAAAAGGTAAAGGTAAAGGACCCCTGGATGGTTAAGTCCAGTCAAAGGTGATTATGGGGTTGTAGCGCTCATCTCGCTTTCAGGCCGAGCGAGCCGGTGTTTGTCCACAGACAGCTTTCTGGGTCATGTGGCCAGCAGGACTAAACTGCTTCTGGTGCAACGGGACACTGTGACGGAAGCCAGAGTGCACGGAAACGCCATTTACCTTCCCGCCAGAGTGGTACCTATTTATCTACTTGCACTGGTGTGCTTTCGAACTGCTAGGTTGGCGGGAGCAGGGACCGAGCAACGGGAGCTCACTTCGAACTGCCAACCTTCTGATCGGCAAGCCCAAGAGGCTCAGCGGTTTAGACCACAGTGCCACCTGCGTCCCTAACACAGCCTAACTGTCTTGTGTTGTGGGAGGAGGATGTAACCAGATTCACACTGAGGGCCAGGCTGGATGTGATAGAGCAGCCCCGTTTCTTCATGAATGTGCCCGATTCATGCGTAGAACAGGGTGAGGGTGAAGTCTTACTCAAGCCTCAAAAGGGGTTCCCTTGCCTTGCTTTCCTTTGCTCAGGCTCTTTCTTTCAGCCTGGATCCGATACCTGAACGGAAGCTAAGCCTAGAGCAGAAATGATCTGTAGCAGCAAATCATAAGGAATCGAAAGTGGAGTGGAAAGACAGGGCTGTCCTGATGCGACCCTTTTGATGCGGCAGCAAGATTCCCTCATTTCATATGCAAATACGGCAGATACAGGGCTTTTTTTCTGCTGGAACTCACCAGAATTCAGTTTCGGCACCTCTCAGGTGGGCGCCATTGCTGTTATAAGAGAACATGGTGGGTTCTGGCACCATTTTTTCTAAAAAAATCAGCACTGGGCAGATGTATTCATAAGGTGATGCAGTCACAACAACAACAACAACAACAACAACAACAACAACAACAGCAACAACAACAACAACTTATTTATACCCCGCCCATCTGGCTGGGTTTCCCCAGCCACTCTGGGCGGCTTCCAACAAAATATTAAAATACAATAGTCTATTAAACATTAAAAGCTTCCCTAAACAGGGCTGCCTTCTGATATCTTCTAAAAGCCCGTTAGTTGTTTTTCTCTTTGACATCTGGTGGGAGGGCGTTCCACAGGGTGGACGCCACTACCGAGAAGGCCCTCTGCCTGGTTCCCTGTAACTTGACTTCTTGCAGCGAGGGAACCGCCAGTTGCCCCATCATCCCTACTGCATTGTCCCTTAGCCTTCTGTTGCATTGAAACTGCCCACTGGCAATTCTCTGGGGATTTGACACTGCATTTAGCGGGCATTAAGGGCATGTGCAAACAGCATACAGTAGTTACAGAGAGCCAGTGTGGTGTAGTGGTTAAGAGCGGTAGACGTGTAATCTGGGGAACTGGGTTTGCATCTCCACTCCTCCACATGCAGCTGCTGGGTGACCTTGGGCCAGTCACACTTCTCTGGAGTCTCTCAGCTTCACTCACCTCACAGAGTGTTTGTTGTGGGGGAGGAAGGGAAAGGAGAATGTTAGCCGCTTTGAGACTCCTTCGGGTAGTGATAAAGCGGGATATCAAATCCAAATCCAAACGCTTCAGGTTACAGACTCCGCTAACCCAGAAATAGTACCTCGGGTTAAGAACTTTGCTTCCGGATGAGAACAAAAATTGTGCGGTGGCGGCGGGAGGCCCCATTAGCTAAAGTGGTGCTTCAGGTTAAGAACAGTTTCAGGTTAAGAACGGACCTCCAGAACGAATTAAGTTCTTAACCAGTGGTATCACTGTATTTACTTTGAACTACTCATGTAGTTAGAAGCGACGCAGGTGGCGCTGTGGGTTAAACCACAGAGCCTAGGACTTGCCAATCAGAAGGTCGGCAGTTTCAATCCCTGCGACGGAGTGAGCTCCCATTGCTTGGTCCCTGCTCCTGCCAACCTTCCGGCGGGAAGGTAAATGGCATATCCGTGTGCTGCTCTGGTTCGCCAGAAGTGGCTTGGTCATGCTGGCCACATGACCCGGAAGCTGTTCGCCGGCTCCCTCGTCCAATAAAGCGAGATGAGCACCGCAACCCCAGAGTCGGTCACGACTGGACCTAATGATCAGGGGTCCCTTTACCTTTACTCATGTAGTTAACAAATCAGTCATCACCCGTGCACCCAAAATATAATGGATTAGTTCGGACTTGGAGGATACATAATTTATAAACCTGCCTTGTTTCATGAAATATGAGCTATTCTTCTCCTGATTACCTCATCAGATCTCCTTAAGCTTTGGGGTGTGTGTGTGTGTGTGTATGTGATGCGCCATGTCTAAATGACACAGATGCTGCTTATACAACCACTCTGTTTTGCTGTATCTGCTGTTAGTGGAACAAGAACACTGCTGAATGGTTGAGAATTCTGCAGTATCATCACACTATTGCTTGTGCAGTTCTAAAGAGATCTCTTTTCCTTCTCTCCATTTATCTGTTTAACAAAATTTATGTATCACTGGATTGTAAGAGCAACGGTCACATGCAAGTAGAACGTAAGTGTGTCGGGGGGATGCTTGGATTGTAGTTACTGGTAAGTGGTATATGAATTGTTTAAATACATAAAACAATAAATACATTTCATTTAAACAATAAATACATTTTATTTTTTAAAAAATCTTATCTCAAAGTGATTTTTGCGTAGACCCACACACAATCTGCTAGTGCTGTTGTTGTTGAATGCAGGTTCCTTTTTTCCACAGCTGGAATGTTCTTCGAAAAAAGTGATTGCAATTAAGCCTTGCATTAGTTTTGCCCAAAGCGTTAATAGCACTGGCTTTGTGTGTCTGCCTGAGTTGTCAATGACCATGTTTATTTTATTTTGGTCTTTTTTGGGGGGTGAGTGCTCGCTTCCATATTAGGAGAGCTCATATTGTTGCTTTTGCTTGCGTAAAGGATTATCTGGTGTCAATTAATGTTTCTCAGATTACAGCTTTGCACATTTGTTCCTGTCCAGCAGCAACTGATGGGCCTGATAGATAGATACCGTATTTTTCGCTCTATAACACGCACCTGACCATAACACGCACATCGTTTTTAGAGGAGGAAAACAAGGAAAAAAATTCTGAATGAAACAGTGGATGTATCATTTTTGTGCTTCATGCTGTGGCCACAGACATGTGATCTGATGGTGAATTTGGGGTAGCTCAATGCAAAGATCCTGAGGATCCATGTGGATCCATGCTTTTTAACCACATTTTTGCACCATTGCAGCCCCAGGCAACAGTGGGTGTGTGATTTTGGGGGGGCAGGCTGCTATGTGATCTGATGGTGAATTTGGGGTGGCCCAATGCAAAGATCCTGAGGATCCATGTGGATCCATGCTTTTTAACCACATTTTTGCACCATTGCAGCCCCAGGCAACAGTGGGTGTGTGATTTTGGGGGGGCAGGCTGCTATGTGATCTGATGGTGAATTTGGGGTGGCCCAATGCAAAGATCCTGAGGATCCATGTGGATCCATGCTTTTTAACCACGTTTTTGCACCATTGCAGCCCCAGGCAACAGTGGGTGTGTGATTTTGGGGGGGCAGGCTGCTATGTGATCTGATGGTGAATTTGGGGTGGCCCAATGCAAAGATCCTGAGGATCCATGCTTTTTAACCACGTTTTTGCACCATTGCAGCCCCAGGCAACAGTGGGTGTGTGATTTTGGGGGGGGGCAGGCTGCTATGTGATCTGATGGTGAATTTGGGGTGGCCCAATGCAAAGATCCTGAGGATCCATGTGGATCCATGCCTTTTAACCACGTTTTTGCACCATTGCAGCCCCAGGCAACAGTGGGTGTGTGATTTTGGGGGGGCAGGCTGCTATGTGATCTGATGGTGAATTTGGGGTGGCCCAATGCAAAGATCCTGAGGATCCATGTGGATCCATGCTTTGTAACTACATTTTAAGTGGGGAGTGAAGGAAAAACACAGAAGGGACAAGAGAGCGTTGTGCAGAGAAGCAGCTGGCTAAGAAAGCAGGAGAGGGATTTTACGGGAGGGAGGAAAGAAAGGCAAAAGTTTCCACAAACCGAAGCCAGCTTTCTCTCTCCTCCTGCATGCTTTCTGGCTGCCTGCGAGGAGCACAGAGAGGAATTACTAGAAGGAAAGACCTCTGCTTTCCCCTCTGCTTGCCTGGAGGGGAGGGGATTTGCCTGCTCTTTGTTCCGTTTGAGCAAACACAGCAACGAAACAGAGGAGGGTGGGCAGTAAGACCCTGAGGCAGAATGCAGGAAAACTGCCACTTCCTCTTTTCAGGTTTCCCTCTCGGACACAACGCACGATTGATTTTTGCTGATTTTTGTTCCTGCGCTCCCCTAATCGGCTCCAGGGACCCCCCCCCCCACATTCGCTCCATAACACGCACAGACATTTCCCCTTCCTTTTTAGAAGAAAAAATCTGCGTGTAATAGAGAGAAAAATACGGTATATCTCTACTTTCCTGAGTGCTAGTCAGGCAAATGCTCAATTTCACAGAGAGGTGTTTTTTTTAAATGAAGTTTATGCAATGTTGGTTGAAGAGGAGATAATGTCTAAGTAGAATGAAATAAAGAATATATGTGGGGGGGAACTGACATTTCCCCCTCTAGCACCAGAACTCCATCTCTTATTAGCAGCCTGCAACCAGCATGGCTGGTGGTCAAGGAAAATGGGATTGTAGACCAGGTGCATTCACAGGGCACCAAGTGGATTATCTCTAGCTCATCTTGCCTCTAAAGTAAAAGTAAAGGGACCCCTGACTCTGGCCGACTCTGGGGTTGTGGCGCTCATCTCGCTTTACTGGCCGAGGGAGCCGGCGTACAGCTTCCGGGTCATGTGGCCAGTATGACAAAGGCGCTTCTGGCGAACCAGAGCAGCGCACGGAAACGCTGTTTACCTTCCCGCCGGAGTGGTACCTATTTATCTACTTGCACTTTTGACATGCTTTCGAACTGCTAGGTGGGCAGGAGCAGGGACCGAGCAACAGGAGCTCACCCCGTTGTGGGGATTCGAACTGCCAACCTTCTGATCGGCAAGTCCTAGGCTCTGTGGTTTAATCTACAGCGCCACCCGTGTCCTCATCTTGCCTCTAGTGAGAAACAAATTTTAAAATGTAAAACTCTACACGAAAACAGCATCTGATACAGCTAAAATACATATTTTTGAATATTTTTATTTTATTAAGGTGATTTCAGTTAAAAGAAATAAAGTGATACAGAAAAAAAAGAACGAAAACTGAGAGGGAGAAAAACAACAACAAAGATACATATTAAAGCAAAAAAAAAAGCAAAAAGAGAGAGCAATATTCCCATACATTCTTGTATAAATTGGTATAGTGTTATTGTCCTAGTGCTTATGTAAATGTTAATAGCCCTACTACATTTTGTATAAATTCATTCAATTGTTATCATATTTATCCATACAGAGTCTGTAAGCAGTCTGTTCATAAATTGCCAGTGATGTCATACTGTCAGTCCATCGATTGAAGGGTATCATATTTATTTTTCCAATTCCTCAATATCAGTCTCTTGGCGGCCACCATTAGGGCACAGAAAATCCATTTCCATTATCCCGTTGATAATTTCTGATACACTGGAAGGGCAGGCGTGCAGGCGCTGAAGCCGGTCTCTCAGTGTGTGGTTTCGTAGCAGCGGCGTTCTGTCCGGCAGGAACCGCTAGGTATTTCCCATTTTTAATTTGGAGAGGCAGGATGGAAATGACGCACATAGGGAGTATTGCTTGCACCTGTAATGACCCCCTCCATCGCCCCTGAAAACCCTCTTCTCCATTTCACTGCCTGCAAATTGGGTGGCGAAATTGGGACATTTTTCTTCAGCCACATGTGTCTGACATCCTGTGAGCAGCTTGGGAGGGCCAGTTTTTTTTTGCCCTGGATGAAGCCACCAGAGGGGCGCCATTGAGGCTCCTAGCCTGTGTATGTGTGTCTACACAAATGTTCATGGGTGTGTGTGTACCAAACTGGGTCTTGGAAAGAAAGCCTAGTTTCAACCCTGCAATTTGGAGTAGAAAAACCTCAAAAACAAAAATGCGAAATAAATAGCAAAAACGAAAGCACCAAACTTCATCCGTTTGACTTCTGAAATGTTCGAAAACCAAGGCGCAGCTTCTGATTGGTGCAGGCACCCCGGAAACAATAGCTGACAGCCGCGTCGGATGTTCAGCTTCCAAAAATTGTTTGAAAACTGGAACCCTACTTGTGGGTTTTCGGAGTTTGAGAACCAAGGTGTTTCAGAACAAGATACCACGGTATATTGCTTTCCCTCAGACTCTGTAAGTCAACCTTCCCCAACCCAGTGACTTCCAGGTGTTTAGGACTGTAGCTGTATAGCTGACTAGAGCTGATGGGGAGCTGCAGTCCCTTAATTTAATGTAGGAATCATAGAATCATAGAGTTGGAATAGACCACAAGGGCCATCAAGTCCAACCCCCTGCCAAGCAGGAAACACCATCAGAGCACTCCTGACATATGGTTGTCAAGCCTCTGCTTAAAGACCTCCAAAGGAGGAGACTCCACCACACTCCTGGGCAGCAAATTCCACTGTCAAACAGCTCTTACTGTCAGGAAGTTCTTCCTAATGTTTAGGTGGAATCTTCTTTCTTGTAGTTTGGATCCATTGCTCCGTGTCCGCTTCTCTGGAGCAGCAGAAAACAACCTTTCTCCCTCCTCTATGTGACATCCTTTTATATATTTGAACATGGCTATCATATCACCCCTTAACCTCCTCTTCTCCAGGCTAAACATGCCCAGCTCCCTTAGCCGTTCCTCATAAGGCAGCGTTTCCAGGCCTTTGACCATTTTGGTTGCCCTCCTCTGGACACGTTCCAGTTTGTCAGTGTCCTTCTTGAACTGTGGTGCCCAGAACTGGACACAGTACTCCAGGAGGGCACCAGCTTGCAGAAGGCAGGGGTGGTCATGCAAACCCATGTCCCTCTTTCAAATCCTGACCCATGAATTCCACTTGGCTGGCTTTGAGCAATCCAGGAAGCTTCTGCCTCAAGTCTCCTGCCTGCAGTGTGTACATGACAACAATGACAACAATTTTATTATTTATACCCCACCCATCTGGCTGGGTTTCCCCAGCCATGCTGGGCAGCTTCCAGCACATATGAAAACATAACAAAACATAAAAAATGCTGGTGGTGATGGTGCCATTTCAGGGCTATTACGATGCTTGCTAAAATAGCAATTCTACACATAGATAATATTCAGCAATTGTACAGTGTACAGTATACTGTACAGCAACTGATTTTATAATGAAATGATTTTAGAATGTTGTATCATTTTACTGTTGTTAGCCACTCTGAGCCCGGCTTCGGCTGGGGAGGGCAGGATATAAATAACATTTTATTATTATTATTATTATTATTATTATTATTATTATTATTCGTTATTTAGGTTCTTAATAAAAATTATTTTAAGCCCTTTGAACATTGGAATGGGTTATACTAATGCTAAGTAAATGATGGAAGTGTTCTGAATTACTTCTTCCATTCCATTAAGTCATCTCAAGTCTCACAGGTTACAATATTTTTCTCCTGGTTGTTAAAGAAGAGGTTTCGATCCCTGTTGGAGTAGCTGAAACTGCTAGCTCTATAGCAATTCAAAATAATTAGACCAGCCTCTGGCTCTTTAGTTTTGAAGTACAGAAATAACTTAGAAGGTTTTCTTACCTCATTTCTTTGAGTCTGTAGCACACCAAGGTGAAGGGTTTCAAGGTGGTGGTTTTTCCTCCGCAAGCATGAAATCAGCTGTGATTGTTCTCCTTTAGGAAATGTGCCCATTCCAATGAACATTGCCTGTTTGCTGAATATTCCCAATTTTTGACAAATGCTTTTTGTTGAGATCAATCAATATTCAGCTGTGAAATCTTTCCACCTGTTTTAACAAGGCTTTAATGCTTCTTTAATTAAAGGACACAATGATGTGGGAGATGAACATCTCAAGAAATTCGCCCCTTTTTATCTTTTAAAAAGCAGGTGTTTATTGATATTTATTTATGTGTAGAATTGGCAGCCTTCCAAACTTCGCAAGACATATTGATGTTCCTTACCGACAACAACAACAACAACAACAACAACAACAACAACAACAACAATAATAATTTATTATTTGTACCCCGCCCATCTGGCTGGGTTTCCCCAGCCACTCTGGGCGGCTTCCAACAAAGATGAAAAATACACATAAGCAGTTTTTCATAAAAAAAGATAAATTGTGAGACAGTTGCCCTATATGCCCTTGTATATGAGCAAATTCCCCACCTCAAACTGGTGTTCAGGTAAAGCAAAGCATTAATCAGAACATTAATAATAATAATAATAATAGTAAATATAGCAGAATAAAATACAGAAACACAAGAACAGTAAATCTTTTAAACAGACTCTCAAACAATAAAACTGTCCGTACAAGCTCTAAAAACAAGGAAACAATTTCATCAGATGTAAAAGTGAGCTTTCACAAATGACTGGGTCGCAACTCAGGGAAAGCCTTCCTTAAGCAAACATGTCTTGATTCTGAGGGCTGGAGCCACAACGCTAAAAGCCTGGTTTCTAGAATAGGTGGTACTCTGAGCAGTGCTCCATAATAGTGGGCAAGGCCGTCCATTAGATAACCTCGTCCCAAGTTGTTCAGGGATTTGTATGCTAAAAGCAGAACCTTGAACGATGCCCAGAATCGTACTGGCAGCCATTGAAACCAGTTCACATAGACCTGTTGAGATTACACAGGACCTGGGGCTGTCCGTCTGCCTTGCCTGGCGTCCCCATAAACCCCTCTGACTCTGTCCTGAGCCCTGCCTTGATCCCTGATTCTTCCCAATTATCCTCCGGGTCTCGAGAGCAAAGGTGGTAGTGGACCCAACAGGAACCTCAGAGTTGTTGTTGGGTGGACCAATTGGCTGCCAAGCCATTGTGTTGCCAGGTGTGAAGTTGGATAGAAGGGTCTATTCAGGCAGTGACCCAGTTGCAAGCAACGGTGGAGCTGAGGACCAAGTAGAATGGGAGTTTGAGTGACAATGTGTTTGTGCCTCTGTTTCAGTCTTTTCTGAACATTTGCTCAGTTAACAGATACCAGTACCTTTTCAGCTCATTAATTAATGTCCAGTTCGTTTTCTCTTGCACTGCAATTCCCTGGCTCAGCTCCTGCTCTGACTTTGGCCTCCGTGCCTGGTGGTGGTAATGGGCTGAATGGTAATGTTTGTAACAAATTTCTTTACTGGTTGCTTCCTAACATACGAATAAGTCCAGGATACAATCCTTAAGCAAGGTATATAACCTATTTAATTAAATCCAATGCAGATATATTTCTTCCTTTCTCAATGCATTCTTCTTTGAGTTCATATATTACACAGTCCTCGAATGTGGTTAAGGAAAGCTCCCCGGAAGAAATATATCTGGAAATCTGCATTCAATTTCCTGTATCTTTCACTATCTCCCTCGCATTTTGCCTGCCTTCTCTTACAAATAGTAGAAATCATTTTGTTACATGCCTGAAAATGTTGGGACTGAGAGAGGTAGAAATTCAGACAATTCTACAGTGGTGCCCCGCAAGACGAATGCCTCGCAAGACGGAAAACTCGCTAGACGAAAGAGTTTTCCGTTTTGGAGGTGCTTCGCAAAACGAATTTCCTATGGGCTTGCTTCGCAAGACGACAATGTCTTGCGAGTTCCTGCGGTTCCCCCCCCCTTTTTCTAAGCCACTAAGCCGCTTATCAGCTGATCCGATAAGCCGCTAAAAGCCGCTAATAGCGCTAATCCGCTAATCCTTCAATGGGCTTGCTTCACAAGACGAAAAAACCGCTAGACGAAGAGAATCACAGAACGGATTCTTTTTGTCTTGCGAGGCACCACTGTACTGTATGCAGGCAATCTAGATCTTTTAGTACCAGTGTTTCCTTTCCAAAGATGTTAAATGCTTAAAGGTACACATCCAGCTACTTGCTTCCCTATGGCAAATGGATTGCCTTAGGGTGAAAGTAAACTGCTGCACTTGGAAGTCTTTAAAATTACCTCCAGATAGCCTCCAGCCGCATTACAAAGAATAATCTTTTGCTTGTTTTTAAGATCTTCTAGAGCTAGTAAAAATTAATGCCTACATGTAACTTTCATCATGGATATCTGAGTATCTAATCTTTAGAGTTAGTACCTTTCCAGACACTTGTTTTTGGGGAGGATAGCATGACTTACATCTTAACACTGCCCCAGTCCTAATGGTGTAGATCAATGTCCATTAAACGGGAGGAAGCAGAGCTGTGTGTGTGTTGTCTGATGTAAAAAGGGCAACAAATTGGGAGGCTATTTTAAAATTGCAAAAAGAGGCTGGGCAAGGACTTGTGGCTTTGGTGACTGTTCCCCCACAGGAAAACATTGCAGAGGTTTCCGATTCTGGGATGAGAATCACCTTTTGCCAGTAACAGCAGTTACCAGTGCTGGGCTCTGGGAAACTTAAGTTACTGACTACGGCTGGGTTCAGGTGTGATGCTGAACTATATTTAAATATAATGCACACAGACTCGGTGCTCATGCATGTCTCTTTCCTTCAGTGCAGCCATGACCAAGAAATCAAATGTTTTCACTTCTGTTTTTCAACTTAGCACGGTTATGTGTAAACCAAGAACTATGGCTAGCCTCATCTATGACTTAGTGTAGACTTTCCCAACCAGCAATTTCAACGGTCAAGGGTGATACATTATGTTATGGTTTATTTATATACTGCTTTTTGGCCTTAAATTCTTCAAAGCAATCCTACAAAAGAAAATAATCAATAAAACAGGTAGTGGGAATTCCTATCATATTTGCAGACAACACACAAAATAATAATAATAATAATAATAATAATAATAATAATAATAATTTATTATTTATACCCCGCCCATCTGGCTGGGCCTCCCCAGCCACTCTGGGCAGCTTCCATAAAAACCAAAAATACAGTAAAATATCACACGTTAAAAACTTCCCTGAACAGGGCTGCCTTAAGATGTCTTCTGAATGTCAAGTAGTTGTTTATTGCTTTGACATCTGCTGGCAGGGCGTTCCACAGGGCGGGCGCCACTACCGAGAAGGCCCTCTGCCTGGTTCCCTGTAGCTTTGCTTCTCGCAATGAGGGAACCACCAGAAGGCCCTCGGCGCTGGACCTCAGCGTCCGGGCAGAATGATGGGGGTGGAGACGCTCCTTCAGGTATACTGGACCGAGGCTGTTTAGGGCTTTAAAGGTCAGCACCAACACTTTGAATTGTGCTTGGAAACGTACTGGGAGCCAATGTAGGTCTTTCAAGACCGGTGTTATATGGCCTCGGCGGCCGCCCCCAGTCACCAGTCTAGCTGCCGCATTCTGGATTAGTTGTAGTTTCCGAGTCACCTTCAAAGGTAGCCCCACATAGAGTGCATTGCAGTAGTCCAAGCGAGAGATAACCAGAGCATGCACCACTCTGGCGAGACAGTCCGCAGGCAGATAGGGTCTCAGCCTACGTACCAGATGGAGCTGGTAAACAGCTGCCCTGGACACAGATTTGACCTGTGACTGGGAAGGATAGTTCACACATCAGAGGAAAAGGATAAAATTCAAAATGACCTGGATGGATTGGAAAATTGGGCTGAAACTAACACATTGAAATTCAACTGAGACTAATGCAAAGTTCATTACTTGTATGGGCAGAGGGAGAGAAATGCTCAGGCATAGGGTGGGGGACGACTGGCTTGGCGCTGTGGTCTAAACCACTGAGCCTCTTGGGCTTGCCGACTGGAAGATTGGCGGTTCAAATCTGCGTGATGGGGAGAGCTCTCATTGCTCTGTCCCAGCTCCTGCCAACCTAGCAGTTCGAAATAGGTACCACTGTGGCAGGAAGGTAAACAATGTTTCTGTGTGCTCCAGCTTTCATCACTGTGTTCTTTTGCACCAGAAGCTGGCCACATGACCCGGAAAGCTGTCTGTGGACAAACACCGGCTCCCTCAGCCTGAAAGCAAGATGAGTGCCGCAACCCCATAGTCGCCTTTGACTGAACTTAACCGTCCAGGGGTCCGTTACCTATATGAAAAGGCTCTCAAAATTCCAGTTAGTCAGAAGCAGAGCACGAGTTAGCATTGATGCAACTGCATAAAAAAAGGTCTAATGAGATTTTAGGCTCCATGAATAGGACCATAGTTTCCAAGTCACTGGAAGTAATAGATCCCCTTTATTCTTCACCGGTCCAATTTTCTCTGGAGTACTGTGTCTAGTTCTGGGTGCTGCACTTTAACAAAGATATAGACAAATTGGAATTGATTCAGAGGAGGGCAACTAAGATGGTCAACGATATGGAAAACCAGCCCTATGAGGAAAGGTTGAAGGATTTAGGATATTTAGCTTGGAGAGAAAATTGAGGACTAGTATAATAACACTTTTCAAATCCCTGAAGGGCTATAATGTAGAAACGGACAAAAGTTTATCCTCTACAGCTTGAAGGTCAAGACTAGATGTAATAGGCTTAAATAACAGAGAGTAGATTTGACCTGAATGTTAGGAGCAACTTAATGATGAGAAAGAGCAGTTTGAAAATGGAATCAATTGGCTAGGGAGGTGTTGGGCTCTCCCTAACTGGAGGTCTCCATACAGAAGATGCTCTCTCTTGTTATGGATTTCCTGTACTGAGGTTACTGGGGTTAGACTAGATCAACCTTCACCAACTTGGTGTCGTTCAGATGATTTGGACTACAACTCCCATCAGCCCCAACCATCACTGTTGTTTCAGAGTTGAGGACAAAGTGATGATGAATACATCATTCATGATGAATACATGAATACAGAATGAATACATGAATACAGAATGATGAATACTTCATTCAGAAGTCATCTGCTTGTATGAACAATATTAGTGTGGGACCCCTAAACTCAGTTTTTTGGGGGTTTTTTTTGCTGCAGTATGCTAGGAATCTTTAGCATACTTCCTGTATTCTGGCACCAGCAGCTGTTTTGTGTGTGTGTGTGTGTGTGTGTGTGTGTGTGTGTGTGTGTGTTCCATGTGAATGTAGACCCATGCCAGTGCAGAGTCTTGCCCATATGATCACATCCACAGGCAAAAATAATATTTCTATATTTAAATCGTTAACCTACCACATCTCATGCTCATTAGATTGTCTCCAAACAAAAGCCTAGCTATAAAAGATGAACTATCATGGATCAGAGGTATAACATGGAGAAATTAGGCAGAGGATAATTAAGTCTTTCTAGACACAATTATTACTTTGGCAGCATGTGTGAAAGACTTGGAGTCACCTATTGATTCTAATTATTAAAAGTAACTGAATCACCGATTTTTTCTAAAATTGGCTTCTGGTAATGGGGATTAATATGAAATTAAGCCATTATATTGAAAAGAAAAGAAATTGACCCCCATCCGTGCATAGCATCAGAATCTTTGATTTTTAAAAAAATCACTGTTGGATTTTTATCACTTGTAGTCACTTGTAGCATTGAGGACTTTGCTGGAAATGATAGTCAGATCTGTGAACTAATGAGATTCAGGTGATTTTTGATGGTGGTAGGATTTGGGGATGATACTTTCACTGTATCGTTTGACTACGAGGCAGATCAGCTCTCTTCAAATTTCAGACAATGCCTTGTTAGGAGTGTTCCAACAGACGTTACGTTTTTATAAGGCTTGTAAATAGCTGTTTGTTTCACCACCTGTGGCAAGAAAATATTCCTCCAATCTCACCTTTCCTTAAAAAAATAATGTTTAAGGTGTGTGTGGGTGTGGGTGTGTTCATTGACTGGGGAAGCTTCTGAACCCTTTAAGATTATTTGATCCACTCTTCTGGCCTCAAGTCATGTGCCTCTCTCTGTGTAGATCTGCATCCTGCCCCTTATATATAAGACCTGCAGTCTCACAAGACTATACAACATGATTCCAGGGGTTCTGAAAAGCATCATTGGAAGTGCGGTGTTTGGGGTGCGAAGCTGATAGACAATCCAGAACTGTTCCAGTGGAATTTGACAAGAGAAGGAATAACATGATTTGAAACTTAACTCTTACATTAAGTACTGAAGCAAACCATCTCCCTGTTTTACTGTGAGAGCATTAGCTTTGTGCTAAGTAGTAAAAATGCAGTGAAACCTGTGTGGATAAAGGTGTCAAGTCTTATTCATGAGTCTTTCAGATCTTGAAGAAGAAACACATTACCATCCTCTTTTTTCTCCCAAAGTACATACACAAGTACAAAATTTTAAATGGAACCAAGAACTCTTAGTTAGAGGATGGATTCTCGTTCTAGTCTCATGTTGGGTCATAGCGGCAGGTGGGGTTGTGGGTGAGGAAGAGGAAGAAGGTAGGCAAGAGTAACCGCGGGGATTGCATAGTGCATCCTTTCTCAACCTGTGGGTCCCCAGATGTTGTTGAACTACAACTCCCATCACCCCTAGCTAGCAAGGCCAGAGCTCAGGGATGATGGGAGTTGTAGTCCAACAACATCTGGGGACCCACAGGTTGAGAACCGCTGGCATAGTAGAAGGTGAAAATGTCACACAGGCAGCTCATGGGGCAGGAAACATTTAATAATCTAGGGAGAAGTACATTATATTTTTTTAAGATGCTTGGAAAGGGCCATCTGTTTTAGAGTTGCAAAATGAATCTGCCAGCCTCCAGACTCTCTAGAAAGGCCAGCTGTGGAAATAAGGGAGTGCTTTACCAGGCTATGCTATGATGTGTGGGTGGCCTGAGTAATGGTGACTTGTCCAAAGCCAACTTAGAGAGCTTTGTGGCTGAATCAGGATTTGAACCCAGATCTTCCAGATCTAATATTCTGCTTAGTGATAGCTACTTCACAGTTCTCTTGTGTGAAGAGGGACAGAGTAGACTATTTTCAGGCTTGAATGTTGTGGGAAAGGGTAGAGAAAGGGGTTTGTTTCTCTGTGCTTTACTTCATTGTCTTCCCATCTTCTGATGCATATTTAGCGACCAAACCTTCAGGAGAGGCATTGTATATTTTATGTTTGTGGAATGTAACGTTACGTCTCCTAAATCCTTGGAATAGGATGCAGGATTGCTGAACTGACCATCCCATAGACACTACTTCCATCCATTGTATCTGTGTGACAAAATAGGCTCCAACTTGGACTAGTGTGTAATTATAAATACCCAATCAGCATGTAATTTGCTTTTAATTATGAAATCTAGAGATGGAAAACTCTCTAATGCAGTTAATAATTCTTCCTATACAGTACTTCTAATTTCTATTAGAAATGGGCCCTGTCAAACAAAAATATATCACTAATAATACTTTATTTATATATAGTCTGAAAAGTACCTGGTATGGTATATAGCATAATCAGGAAATTATATAATATAAATCAATAAAAAGTTCAAATGCGACTAGCAGTCCATTTCTGAAAGCAATAACAGGGAACATAAAATGTGGCTAACACTTAAAAACAAAGCAACAACTCAACAGCGGCAAGGGTAAAAGATGTTACACATTTAAAAAGTGGAAGCAATAAAATGGGATGTTTTAACGTTTTAAATGCCTGCTGAAATAAAGGGTCTTCGAACTGCTTTATCTGCGCATAACTTACCCTAATTGGAATTTTACAAAATTATACTTAGGCTGTTGTGGGGGTTTTTTTTTTGTTACCTCTTTACAACTCGGACGCTTTGTAAAACTAAAGTGTGGAGTGATGGGTGTTTGGCTGCACAGCTGTGATTCCATGCAAAAAATGGGGTCCAGTTTAAGCCGGAGGACCAAGTGGTATGAGATCCAACAGAAGATGGCTGTTGGTCATTCAGAGGCTACAGGACCTTGGATAGCTCCAAGGCTCTCATCTTGCCTGTGTTCTTATATACCGTATTTTTCGCTCCATTGGACGCACCGGACCATAGGAGGGGGAGAACAGGGAAAATTTTTTTTCTCTTGTTCTCCCCCTCTAAAACAAGGTGCGTTCAAGGTACATTCACCAGAGCTTGTGGGGCTGGCGGTGGGGGGGAAGCGCTGCTCCCCCCCCCCAGCCTCAAAGATCCCTGAAGCCTTTGGAGCGCAGCGCCCTGCTGCCCTGCAGAGGTTTGCGCGCAGCCGTCCCCAAGCTGGAGCAGTGAGACGGAGCCCTCCGTCTCGCTGTTCTGGCTTGGGAACAGCCTTGCTAGCTTCTGCAGGACAGCGAGGTGAAGGCACCCCGCTGCCCTGGAGAGGTTTGTGTGCAGCCGTCCCCAAGCTAGAGCAGCGAGACGGAGCCCTCCGCAGTGCTCCGTCTTCCTGTTCTGGCTTTGGGCTTAGTGGCGCAGCCTGCATTTGCTCTATAGGACGCACACACATTTCCCCTTAATTTTAATAGAACGAAAAATACGGTACTTAGCTAAGCCCCACATCATCAGACTGTGGGTTCCCTCTTAGGGCTTGGACCCTGGCACTTCATTTTTTTTGGGGGGGGCCTCCAATGTTCAGGGTTGTTTGTAAGATCGGCCTCTGGTTGATAGCTTGGACATGCAGGAGACACCAGCCAGGGATGCTTGAGGAATTCTGACGTGAACAGGCCTGATCCCCAAATCCCAAAACATAATTATCCTTTGAATTTCACACTTCTCCAGATTTTGTAGTGCAGTGAAGCGACCAACCTCAAATGGTGGATTTGGAGCAGTATTTGATGATCTCCTTCTACCGGTCCACAATAGAAAGTGTCCTTTCTTACTGCAACACAGTGTGGTACCCTGGTTTGACATCAGCTGATAGGAAGTGCCTACAGAGGGTGGGGAATACAGCACAAGATATTATGGGCTGTCCCGTGAATCCGCTGGATGAAATAGTGGAAGAACATTGCCTCAGGAGAGTGAGGAAAATTCTCAGGGATGATTCACACCCTGGACGGCACTTTCTTGATCTCCTGCCCTTGGGTGGAAGATATAGAAACATTAGTCGCACCAACAGGGTAAAGAACAGCTTCTATCCGTGGGCTGTTAGGCTGCTGAGTGAAAAGATAACAACAGGGCAATTGACTTTCGCGTTTGGTGTGTGTGTATCAGTAAACGAGGGGAATTAAGACTAAGAGAGCTGAGTGGGGGTGCTCGTGTAATCTCACTGTATACAAGTTGTACAAGTGACAATAAAGTATTACAATTTCAATTTCAGTATGGTGCACAGCAAAATTGAAGACAGATTTAACCGATGGAGCATGGTTTGGCCTGGAGTCTCCCCACTGAAATGAACCAGAGTTGTGCAAGAGTAGGAAATCGTCCTGGTGGATTGTGAAAGAGAAGGAACAGCATTTATTTTCTTCTTTGCACAACCCTGGTGTAAGGCTGTGAGAATCAGCTATGCCACACTCCCTTGTAACTTTTCCCAAGTGGTCTAAAAGCGGAGAGGCAACTGAACCTCTCTTACCGCCTTACGGATGCTCCCGGATCTCCCGTCTGCAGCTCCTGGTGATTGCTGAGCAAAGCTTCCATTTTATCACGTGCAGCCTTTGAAGCGCACTATTGTTCACTTGAGTTCACTTGTTCTACTCCTCCCTTCACCCAGCCCCCCCGCTTTTCGAGCTCTCAATCTCCCAACTCCAAAAATGCCATCTTATTTTTTTAATCTTCTAAGTCCACCCCAAAATGGCCACACCCACTTTTACATTTTGGCTATGCCCACTTTGACCACACAGCCCCCAGAAGGGTTGATCTTGGAGTCAATGTAGTCCTTAGCCCCAAAAAGGTTAGTCACCCCTACTTTAACCACCTACTGCAAATCACCAAGTGGTCTACAGCAAGGTGATCTTCAAACTTGGGTCCCCAGACGTTGATGGACTACAACTCTCATCATCCCTAGCCAGCTCATGAATGATGGGAGTTGTAGTCCAAGGTTGGAGAGCACTGCACTAGGAGATCCAAATCTATTCCTTGCTCATTCCTGACCCGAGAGCCAGTGTGGTGTAGTGCTTAAGAGCGGTAGATTCGTAATCTGGGGAACCGGGTTCGCATCTCCACTCCTCCACATGCAGCTGCTGGGTGACTGGGTGAAAAGCGGGGGGGCTGGGTGAAGGGAGGAGTAGAACAAGTGAACTCAAGCTCCAATTCTTATGATGACTACCGTATTTTGTGCTCTATAAGACTCACTTTTTCCCTCCTAAAAAGTAAGGGGAAATGTGTGTGCGTCTTATGGAGTGAATACAGGCTGCACAGCTATCCCAGAAGCCAGAACAGCAAGAGGGATTGCTGCTTTCACTATGCAGTGATCCCTCTTGCTGTTCCGGCTTCTGAGATTCAGAATATTTTTTTTCCTTGTTTTCCCCCTCCAAAAACTAGGTGCGTCTTGTGGTCTGGTGCGTCTTATAGAGCGAAAAATACGGTACTTTGAATGGGAACAGTGGAAAGCCACTGTTCTGCAGTCTGGCAGTCCTGCCTCTCAGGTTGCAATGGATTCCAATAGATCAGTTCTGGAACCAAATGGAGATGAGTTTGAATACAGTAGCTGAGGTATGTCTCCAGGTCTTCACGCATCCTGGCCAGCACAGCAAATAAGTGGTCTGATGGCATAGTACTTGTAAATATTACCTGGTGAGGCTTGCAGCAAGAGGACATCCCTGCTGTGTTGCCTGTCATTGTACCTTGATGGTGTGATAAACCCCTCTCCAGCCTCGTAGCCGCTTGCTGGAATTGCTGGGTGTTCATAATTCTCAGACTTGGTTCACTGTCTCTATTATGGCAGTTTTTAAAAAAATACTTTATTTTCAGTGCAAAATTGCAACATAAAATATAAACAAAATAATACATTAATCAAAAAATCAAAGAAAAAAAAGAACAACAACCACACAAACGTAAGCAAACACGCATACACTTTGACTCCCTTCCATTCTTTTGCGACTTCAACTTTTCATTTTATCTTAATTGTTGTGTTATATATATATATGTGTGTGTGTTATTTCTAGCTTTAGACCTTTTATAACCATTTCTTCATTCCCTTGACACCTTGCAAACTTCATTTATTACATACTGATATGTTAATTCCAGAACAATGTTTTTTCATATGCTCTTTAACATAGTCCCATTCTTTTATTAATTGTTTGTCTGATTGTCCTCTTAAGACTGCCGTTAACCTTGCCAAATCTATGTATTATGGTAGATTTTATGAGCCCATGAGCTGAGGCCTGGAGGATCACCATGCAGACCAATGACAATGGCACTTTGTACTTTATGCAAGTTTTAGCTGTCCTGAAATCTCATCAAGAAATTTGGGGGAATTGTAATTGTGGGTGGATAGGAGTTTCTTAACTGTCAATTTTGGGAGGAGGGGGCGTGACTGTTAAATTACTTTAGCATTGCATTTGTAGCATTGAAGTATCCATGATATTGCTCTTTGAAGTTATTCCTTTTTAAATCAAAAGACTCTTATCTCCAGCATTAAAAGATTCTATCTGCGAAGCACTGTGGTGGAGAATTTTAAATTCACACCAGTCAGGAAATTGAGACTTATGGTCCCTGCGGCAAAAGTAACGGCCACAGTGCATACATATATTATGGTGTAAACTTAATGGCTCTATAAATACAGTAGCAAAAAAATACTGCAGACAGGCAAGAGTGCCAAGCTGCAAAGGCTGAGAGGACCATAAACTTGGCATGTGTGACATGTAAATCTTCGGCGGCAACGTTGTGTGGCGGATGAGACTCACAGACAGGGAACACACATTCTTCCAGTTGCGAGGGGAGGCTTTTGCAAATATTCATTGATTTGGACTGTTGGAGTCTCTTTCCTGGCCATCCTCTCCACCCCCAAGTCCTTTGCTTTTTTATAGCCTCCATCTTCTCCCTCTTTTAGAGAGCCGCTAATACAATGCTAACTTAGAAGTGGCAGGAAAGCTAATTAATTAAGCACTAATTGTCAAGCCAATTGTTGCTCGGCTTAACATTTGACTTGTTTACTATCTGGAAATAAAAAGGAAAAGAACTAATGATCTAACAAATTGCTCATCGCTCATAAATGTCCACATTGTTGTATGTATGAATGATTATTTTATGAAGTAGGCATCTTTTTCCCCCCTTTTCCTTTTAAAGGCAATCCAGAAGTGGTGCAAACGTGATGGGTATGATGTTTAAAATTGTCTAGGTAGCTGTGGAGACAAATGGTTTGCCTAATAAAGCTTAATGACTGATTTTTCCCTCCACTAATCAGAGCTAAGAATGTGCTTCATTAAGATAATTAACTGAGTAGTTGCTTAACTGTCAGTCCTAGACACAAATTCCCAGGTTCCTTGCTTTTCTCTAAATAAAAGCCAGAGAGAAAAAAAGATCCTGGCTCCTTTTAATCATCTTTATTAGTAAGATGATGGGCAAAAGGGTTATTAATTTTTGTTAAAGGCAGTTCTCTGCCTGCAGCTGCGACATTTCGGATAGTACGGAACATACTGTTGGTGTGCCAGCCAGAAATAATATTTTAGTTCATATGTTGGTCTGGCAACAGAGAGATAAATTTGAAGCTAGTTTTTTGTTATGAAGAGCTGAGCTGCATCCAGCCAGACATTTAACACAAGTAGGCCATCAGACCTTGGCGCTTCCTCAGTGCTGCCAAGGCTTGAACTATAGAGCAGAGCCCAAAGCTCCACTCAGGATGCTCCCTGGATAGTTAGTTTAAATGTATATGGAAATCTGCATCTTTATGTGATTTGATTATTTGTTCTACTTGTACCTTCTCTCTCTGCCCCTCCCCAAGCTCAGGGTGGCATAGATACCTGTTCTGACCTTTTAATCATAGTTCTAGTTACAGGTAGGTAGCCGTGTTGGTCTGCCGTAGTCGAAACGAAATAAAAAATAATAATAATATAAATATCTGAAGAAGTGTGCATGCACACAAAAGCTCATACCAATAACAAACTTAATTGGTCTCTAAGGGGCTTCTGGAAGGAATTTTTAAATTTTGTTTCTTTTAACCATAGTTAGCCAATATACCTGAAGGAGCGTCTCCACTCCCATCCTGCCCGGACACTGAGGTCCAGTGCCGAGGGCCTTCTGGCGGTTCCCTCGCTGCGAGAAGCCAAGTTACAGGGAACCAGGCAGAGGGCCTTCTTGGTGGTGGCACCCGCCCTGTGGAATGCCCTCCCACCAGATGTCAAAGAGAAAAACAACTACCAAACTTTTAGAAGACATTTGAAGGCAGCCCTATTTAGGGAAGCTTTTAATGTTTAATAGGTTATTGTATTTTAGTGTTCTATTAGAAGCCACCCAGAGTGGCTGGGGAAACCCAGCCAGAAGGGCGGGGTATAAATAATAAATTATTATTATAATTTGGGGATCATTCCGTTTGCTCGAAAGCTTATGTCCCTTCCGTGGTGTGTTGCGTCTACGTTGCAGCCATGTTTATCACTTGCCAGATTCTTTCCAAACAATCTTCAGAGGCAGTCCCACGTATAGTAGTTGCGTATCACAGCTGAGCAGAACCTCAAGCCCAGCCCTCCAGCTGCCACACAACAATAATAGTGTAATGAATGTTGCTTTATGATATGGGTATGATTTATTTCTTGAGAAATGAATCTTACACTCAGTGTCCAACATGCACCTGTGGCCCAAACATTGTGGGGTTTGATCTGTCCTTTGGCTTGGACTCCCCCTGGTGGAAGAGGGGAATTGATATTTCCGATTTCACCCAAGTACCATTTCATCACAGTACTGAAAAACTCATTTCTTGCAATTCTTTTGGTGTAATTAGGAGGACAGGTAAATCACCCGTGAGAATAATTTAAGAGAATTAAGTGAAGGCTCCAAAACTTGAATATCTGAGTAAGCTGTTGTCTTTTCGTAAATACTTATCTTTGCAGCTCTATGTCATGAATCATAAACATAGTCCTTACCATCCTAATGTGAGGGTGGGAAATATTTTTCATTATTCACTTTCCCCCTTTCTCTTTCAGAGTTTTCACGTCTTCCACAATGAATCCAGTTTACAGCCCCGTTCAACCTGGGGCTCCTTATGGAAACCCTAAGAACATGGCCTATACAGGTAAGGTTGTTTATATTCCCATGCTCAGAGGCCTAGTTCCAGATGCAGGTCATGTGCCCTTTTATGGGATGTACCATTTCAGATGGAAGGTGGGGCTAATCAAACAATGCTCTTTAATACCCCCACCTCCACTCTCTGCATGTAGAAAGCTAGATCCGGGATGGCAAGTCTTAGCTGGGTTTTAGCCTTGTGAAGTTCTGTCTGTCTGTGTTTTGCTTTGTACATTTGTTCCTGAGAGCAGCACCTATCGGCAGCTTGAAGTGGTGTAGTTCAGATACAGGTTTTGTGTGTACCAGGCAGCTGGTTAATTCAGATAAGTTGAACCCTTCCAAGAAGTGCGTTGCTGCAACCAAGTTTTGTTGTTCTTCTGGGATCTTGTTGTTACCCCTGGAGTTTCCTTCAGCGCACCAACTTTTGTTTGATAAGACTTCTCTCCTCAGGCATGTTCTGATGTGATACTTCAATTTGTGCTTAACATTTGGTATGTCTGCCCTATGGGATCTCATCACTTATCTTCAGTCTGCACGCCTAAAAAAAGCCAGTGGTTTCTCTCTCGGCTGATGGCTGCTTCCTTCTGCATAAATAACTCTCTGAAGGTTACAGTGATGAACTTTGCCGTGAATTACCACTGATGTAACCTGTGAATATTGCACAACAAAACTCAATCATATGTTAGCAATTACATCTGCTGAAAATACAAAATGAAAAAAAAAAGAGGCCCCGATCCAGTTATTTATTGCTGATGGTTTCTTGTTTTAGTTGCATGCCCATGCCTCTCAACTTTATAAAGATTTCCTCATTAGGGTTCCTTAGTGAAAAACACAGATAAAATTTCCCTGTAATTATTGGAAGTTGTTTATTTTCTGCAACTGTATTGATGAATCAGCAGCTAGATTTGGAATATATGACATTTCCTTTTTCTTTTCCAATTACTGTGCCCTGTCAGCAACAGTAGACTTAGTAGCAGGGCAACACTAGTCACTCTTGGAAGAAACTGTTTTTCCAAATCCCTTTTGGTTCCAATTCAGGCCTGTTTTGGGGAGCAAAACTGTCTTGGTGGTTCTGTGGGGTGACGTTTGCTGAGAGAAAGATAAGGGATATGTGACCCTGACGATTCTGTTAGACCAGGGGTCGCCAACCTCAGGCCGATGGGCCACAAGCGGCCTACAGGGGGTCGTTTAACCACCCCACAAGCCGATCCCGAACCGAACCGAGCCGCCCGCTCGATGAGTCCCCGCCCACTGCGCTAAAGCGGTGCGGCGCGGAAACTCGCTTCTGAGATGCCAGAAATTGCATCTGCGCAGACGCTGGAAATCGTGGGCATGGGCGCTTATGTGCGCCCGCAATCCGGCCCACGGAGGAATCTCTGCTGGAGTGAACTGGCCCAGGCAAGGTAAACCTCTGCTGACCCCTGTGTTAGACCTTTTGATACATTTGGCCGCGGTATCCTTCTGGATAGGCTGTCCAGGTTAGGTGTGGGAGGTGGTTTTTGGCAGTGATTCTCTTCCTACTTGGATGGCTGTTTCCTGAAGGTGGTGCTGGGAGCTTACTGCTCAGCCCCTTGGCTGTCATACAGCCCTTACAGTCTGAAAATTATTCCTGGTGTTTACTCGGAATCTCCTGTTTTGTAACTTGAATCCATTGGTAGTGGTTCTACCCTCCAGAGCAGGAAAAAACAAGCTTGTTCCATCTTCTACGTAGCTTTTTAGTCGTTGTTGTTGTTGTTGTTGTTGTTGTTGTTGTTGTTGTTGTCATCTACTTATCATCTACTTATTTAGTGTAAGCCACCCAGAGAACTTGATGTTATGGAATGGCATACACATACCATAAATAGGTACAGTGGTACCTTGGTTCCCAAATGGCTGAGTTGTCGAATAAATCGGCTCCTGAGCACCGCAAACCTGGAAGTAAGTGTTCCGGTTTGTGAACGTTTTTCGGAAGCCAAATGTCTGACGTGGCTTCCGATAAGTGCAGGAAGCTCCTGCAGCCAATCAGAAGCTGCGCCTTGGTTTTTGAACTGTTTCGGGAGTCAGACGGATTCCCAGAACAGATTAAAGTCGAGAACCCAAGGTACCACTGTAATAGAAAATGGGGCCAGTATCTATATGTCCTAGAGCTTTTTGTCACTTTGCAGACAGGAGTGATGCTCAGCTGTTCTGGTATGCTGTTCTGGGATGCACCAGTTGCCACATTATAACAGACTATTGTAAGTCTTGCCAACAAAGGTCCGTATAGTTAAAGCCATGGTTTTCCCAGTAGTGATGTATGGAAGTGAGAGCTGGACCATAAAGAAGGCTGATCGCCGAAGAATGGATGCTTTCGAATTATGGTGCTGGAGGAGACTCTTGAGAGTCCCATGGACTGCAAGAAGATCCAACCTCTCCATTCTGAAGGAAATGAGCCCTGAGTGCTCACTGGAAGGACAGATCCTGAAGCTGAGGCTCCAATACTTTGGCCACCTCATGAGAAGAGAAGACTCCCTGGAAAAGACCCTGATGTTGGGAAAGATGGAGGGCCCAAGGAGAAGGGGACGACAGAGGACGAGATGGTGGGACAGTGTTCTCGAAGCTACCAGCATGAGTTTGACCAAACTGCGGGAGGCAGTGGAAGACAGGAGTGCCTGGCGTGCTCTGGTCCATGGGGTCACAAAGAGTCGGACACGACTAAACAACAACAACAACATTGTAAGTCTACAACTACTATGTTGTAGATCTTGAAAGAAGCTGCCATGTGTCCTACAGAGTCTAGTTGTTTTGTTTGGAAGTGTCTTCATTGCTGCTGCCGCAGCCGGTAGCAAGAGACTGTCTCTGAAAAACCTTCTCAGTAGGAAATTAGGAAGATGGGCATTTTGACCAATGCCAGTTGGCATGCAGGGACCTAAAATATGAGCTGAGCATCTAGTGCATAGAAAGGTGACGGAATGGGGCAGCTTAAGAGGTGCAGATACCTGGGGAGAGAGAGACCTGAGGAGGAATGATGTCATGGCTGGTGATCCATATGAATTGCATAAGAGGCAAACCTGCGCAAGATCTGGAAACAGAACGATAGATTGGAACAGACAGAGTGTTCCAGCAGAAAATCAGGAAATGGCTATAAGGGAATAAGAGTTCAGGAGAGGCTGAGTATAAGCATTCATGCCATGTCTGAGCTTGATTCTTTGTGTGTCTTTGTAATATGCATGAAGATAAATGTTGTTTAATAGTGTCAAAATATGTTAACCTCCTAAACGTAGAAGACAAGCTTATGGGGCTGTGATAATCTAATGTGTTCTGCAGGCAGCTGTATGAAAGAGATGCATTTAAAACTCATAGGGAAAAATAGGAAAATAGGAGGTTTTCTCTGTGGCCTTGGCTGCTGAAGGAGCAAAGGGCTTTATATGCTAAAATAACAAATAACCCTGTTGCATTTAGACTAACAAAGGTGCCACAAGACACATTTGTAGTTGACAAAGGTAGCACTCAGTCTCCTGGCATTTGCAAATACTTGTTTTCTCTCAAGTGATGCAATATACATTTTGTTCAGAGTTTTCCATGAACTATCTTCTTCTGGCTGAAGTTGTATATTGAATAGCCTTTTAAAAATCTCCTTATTTCGATGTGCTTTCTCCTTCAAATTCAGCATTATTATTCCTGCTGAATCTATATTGTGAGATAGCATGCAGCAAAATGGCTGGAGCGATGCTGAAATGTTGAGTGAGCCTTATGTACTGGAATGGGTGGTTGCCTTCCTTTTGCATGACTGCAGTTTAGCAGAAATGTCAAGCGCCTTGGCTTTATTCTGGCTGCATGTCAATGACAGGTAACTGCTCTGTCTGTCTTAACATCCGATGAATCAAATGAGCTATATGAATTGATTACACCAAAGTGTTTTATTTGAGCTACCTTGTCTTTTGAAAGGGAAGGCTGCAGTTTTAGTAGCTGTTGGTCCAAATAAAAGGCATTTACTCAACTTTCAGGACCAACACTGTTCCAGTGACATAGACCTGCTGAAAACCCTAGTGCTCTATCTAATTTGAATGGATTTAAAATAGATAAGCCCCCCCACCCCCCCCAAAAAAGGGATAGAGAAGCTGGTATCCTCAGCCATAGGCAAACTCCAGCCCTCCAGATGTTTGGGACTACAATTCCCATCATCCCTAGCTAACAGGACCGGTGGTCAGTTTCACTTTGCAGACAATGTCAGTGTCGTTTGTGCAGGTTCTCTTTGCTATTTGCTTGTGTTCTTTTGGTGATGAGAGAAATTGGGGTTGGCCTAGGGTGCGGTTGCTTGTTGTGATTGGCTGTGGCGACCTTTGTTTTAATGTGTGAGTGGTGTGTGTGTGTTTTTTTTTGAATCAGGTTCGCCATATTGATTCATATGCTGTTGGTGGATTCCTGTCGTTGTCTTGTTGGGCTGTGTATGTACCCTTGGGGTCTTACGATGCCGTCAAATGTCACAATTATGTACCTTTGGCTAACACTATGGGTTCCTTGCTCAATCTTTCCAAGATTATGGAATATAAAGGTGGATTAATTTAGAAGCCATAGCAAAATGTTTTTAGTTATGTTAGTATTTGGTTCCATTTTGTATTTTTCTATATCCTGCTTCTATTATTATTATTATTATTATTATTATTATTATTATGGAGTGAAAAAATCAGTGAAAAATTGGGGGATATGCTTTGATAAAGTATTGTGGGCAGTTACAGAAAATAAAACCTGATGCAAGCAAGCAAACAAACAAACACACACACACACACACACACACACGTACAAACATACACACTTATGAGAGTTTATGTGAATATGCCATGTTTGCTGATCCAGGTATTTGAAACAAACACCATTTAAAAGTTTAGGTATGTGCAGAGAGCTCTTTGCTTTCTTGCTGGACTCCGATTTGGATGAGCCCAAAGCTCCAGTTTACTGTCTTCTTCTTCCCATTCAGCAAATATTCTGTGGAGTATCAGCCATTCTGTTACCTAATTCTATTGCCATGGATTTGTGGCAGGCCAAAGGACTAACCTCATCATAATGAACTCAGAGGTGCTCCCCAGGGCATCCCATAATATAATTTAGCTCTTCTAGTAAGAGCCGCAATTTGATCTATTTCTCTTTGCCATTGAGTGGCGATAGTAATTAAATAGTGATGTTTTGAAAAATCAGCAGAGGTAACTTAGCTGGATAAAGCGTTCACCAATAAATGCACTCATAATTTTTTCCCTGTTGATGAAGTGTCTCCTTGATTCAACAGGAAAAGTATATTGACAGGGCTAGAAAAATAATTCTAGTGTCTAGGCAGTGCCAGCATCAATCTTTCATGCGGCCGACTTGCAGAAGCTTGAATAAATATTTCAAAGTAGTAAGACTCAGCAGTAAACTTCTACGAGTTCACGCACCTGGGATTTTTCCGGCCTTGCATATTGAGCAATTATGAAGTTCTTTTCTCTTTACATTGCATTAATGAATGTGTGTGGCATTTAAAGAAATATCCCAGCCTGATACTTGATCATATGTACGTACTGATGATTTCACTTGCTTTAGGTCAGGGGTCAGCAAACTTTTTAAGCAGGGGGCCGGTCCACTGTCCCTCAGACCTTGTGGGGTGCTGGACTATAGTTTGGGGAGAAAAATGAACGAATTCCTATGCCCCTCAAATAACCCAGAGATGCATTTTAAATAAAAGCACACATTCTACTCTTCTGAAGGAAATTAGCCCTCACTGGAAGGACAGTGCTCACTGGAAGGACAGATCCTGAAGCTGAGGCTCCAATACTGTGGCCACCTCATGAGAAGAGAAGACTCCCTGGAAAAGACCCTGATGTTGGGAAAGATGGAGGACACAAGGAGAAGGGGACGACAGAGGATGAGATGGTTGGACAGTGTTCTCAAAGCTACCAACATGCGTTTGACCAAACTGCGGGAGGCAGTGGAAGACAGGAGTGCCTGGCGTGCTCTGGTCCATGGGGTCACAAAGAGTTTGACACGACTAAATGACTAAACAACAACAACACACATTCTACTCATGTAAAAACACGCTAATTCCCAGACCGTCCGCGGGCCGGACTGAGAAGGCGATTGGGCTGGATCTAGCCCCTGGGCCTACCCATGCTTTAGGTAGTGAAATGGTAGTTGTAATAGTGGTGGTAGTAGTAGTAGTAGTAGTAGTGAGTATGTGGTTTTTATTATTAGCATTATATATATGCCACCTATCTGGGCAGCTACCAGCCAAACTTGAACTTGAACTTACTATTTGAGCCTCTTTTGAGCCAGTCATGATCTCTCAGCCTAATCTATGTTGTGAGATACCTGTGAATAATCAGAGCCCTGTTGGATCAGACCAAAAGCCTACCTAGTTCAGCCTTCTTTGCACACAGTGGCCAACCAAAGGCCTGTTGGAAACCACAAGCCGTCTTTGTGCAACCCATTATCTTTCTAGAAAGCGTGGGCCAAATTTCCACAGCGGGTGGTTTTGTTTGTCTCTGACCAGTGTCACACTCTGGCTCCTTGGCACCAGAATCGGAGACAATGCAGGATTTAAGAGAGAGAAGATAACAAAGGATTATTCAGGAGAGGTATGTTGAAGGCTCCTCTTCAAATGTCTGCTAATTTCAGCTATTTGTAGGTTTATTATTTCCTCCCCTCTCCAGTGGCTGCAATCCACCTGAAGCATCTTTTGTTTTCACTAGCAGAATTGAGAGAGGTAAGAGGGTTGAGGTTTGATAGGTGGGAGAGTCAGCCTGCTAAGATGTCTAGGAATGAGGCTGCTGGCTCTGCTGAGTGCTTTTGAGCAAAATTGTATGGAATTGAGGCACCAAGTGAATGTGCATTCCAGCTAATCAGGTACTCAAATGACCTTTATTTGCCCTGCTGGAGGTCCCAGGGAGAGATGGAATCGCTTGAAAAGGAAATGGAAGGCAAATTCAAACACGGAAATGCTTAACAAGGTCCCCAGGAATGCAAGTGAATGCACAAAAGGCAGGGAAACTTAGATGTTGCCAGTGTGAGAACCCATACACAGAGCACTGATGAATCAATTGAACCACTAGAGTCCTTAGATGTTTGCCTTGGCTGCCCAGGAGGCAAAGAGTTGTCATAAGAGTGGCTTTTATTTTAAAAACCATGAAACAGAAAACTTCAGGATGGAGAAGAAAAGCCCAGGCACAAAATATATCAAAAGCTCTTCATGTCCTACCATTTTTCTTGCATGGGGTGAGCTAAATCTGAATTACAAAAGAGAACAGAACTATATTTTTTTTGTTGTTGCCTAAAGATTGCTCAACGTTTTAATGAAAAAGACTCCCATTTATTCATACGAGAAATATCTGTGCTGTCCGTGCTGGGACAAGGCAACAGTCCACAAAAATCAGCCGCATCAAGGATTTTCATAACTCTAGGCCGGGTGACAGTTCCTGTCCATTAGCAAGTCCCCAGAATTCTCAAAAACCAGCGTTTTGGAATGACAAAATCCAAATTAGCGAGGGGCAGGAGAGGAGCACAACAGCACCAATGGCAGCAAGAGCAGGCAGAGGACTGGGAAGGAGGTCTTGGAAAAGCAGTATGTGCTACCACCAAACAGATCCACATGCCATGCCCATAGCAGCAGCTCCCACCTACCCACCCCAGTCAGGCTTGGGGCCTGGTTTCATTATAGGCTGCAGCCAATGGTCATGTGGGCCCGGAGGCAGAAGGCATAGTCATGCTCAGACAGTGGATTTGGCAAACAAGATTAAAGATGCAGTCAAAAGGACACTTGTGGTCTAGCACCAGGTTGGATGAGCAAACACCTAAGTTCTAGACCAGGGGTCAGCAACCTTTTTCAGCCGTGGGCCGGTCTGCCATCCCTCAGACCATGTGGTGGTCCGGACTATATTTTGGAAAGAAAAAATACAGTGGTACCTTGGGTTAAGTATTTAATTCGTTCGGGAGGTCTGTTCTTAACCTGAAACTGTTCTTAACCTGAAGCACCACTTTAGCTAATGGAGCCTCCCCTGCTGCCGCACCGCCGGAGCACGATTTCTGTTCTCATCCTGAAGCAAAGTTCTTAACCCGAGGTACTATTTCTGGGTTAGCGGAGTCTGTAACCTGAAGCGTATGTAACCTGAAGCGTCTGTAACCCGAGGTACCACTGTAATGAACGAATTCCTATGCCCCACAAAAAACCCAGAGATGCATTTTAAATAAAAGCACACATTCTACTCATGGAAAAACACGCTGATTCCCAGACCATCCGTGGGCGAGATTGAGAAGGCAATTGGGCCGCATCCGGCCCATGGGCCTTAGGTTGCCTACCCCTGTTCTAGACCAGGCTTCCTCAACCTCAGCCCTCCAGATGTTTTTGGCCTACAACTCCCATGATCCCTAGCTAGCAGGACCAGTCGTCAGGGATGCTGGGAATTGTAGTCTCTAAACATCTGGAGGGCTGAGGTTGAGGAAGCCTGTTCTAGACTATGGTCTGAAGGCCCATGAAGCTAAGCAGGCCTGGATGGGTGACTGCCTGGGAGCCACATGTGCTATAAACATACAAATAACATGGAACAGCAAAGTATTAATACATTATCATAGTCTTCTTCTAAATGCATATGAAACAAAATTACCAAAGTGCTTTTTTGTTGAAACATATACAGAAATGTGAAATATATGAAATATATACATGTGTGTGTGTCTCAAGAAAACATATTGAACAATACCAAATTAAAAACAGGACGCTTAAAGATGATACGACCCCCCCAAAATTGAGAACAATAAAAACCTGATTAATAAAACTCAAAATGTCGTCTTTAAAACCCTCTCTTTAATATGCAGAGATAGCTAAATCACCACCATGAAAATAAACTGACAATTTTTAGTGACGCATTGGACCTATTATATAAACTGGAATCAGCTGTCTGTGCAGTCAGGTACTACTAATGAAACCAGTTTTCTGAAGATGAGAGGTTGTAGCAGGTGCATTGTTTAAGCTAAATGGAACGGAATGAAGAGGTGATTTTAACCACTTACTGGTATAAAGTACCTAGAACTGAATAATAGGTGGTGTGTTAGAAAACCTGGAAACAAGAAACAGAGGAGAAACAACGAAGGAGAAAATCCTACATATGCGTTCACAGCAAAGGGAGGAACTTCATCAGGGAGTTAAACCGTAGGGTAAGGACCCTGCCCAGCTCCCTCTTCATCAGCAATTTGACAGCCAGCTTATGTACATTTTTAATGGTCTCAAGGACGCGTGGTGATTGGTGTGGTGACGCTCTCCAAATGCACCAGCAGAAAAGCGCCAGATCTACAAGTGCAGATGTTGCCAGTGTTTTCAAAGCTCTGACCAATGTAAATATTTTCACATGAGCGTTTGATGGCATGAACCAATGAGGACAGCCAAAAGTAGTGAAGTTTTTGTACTTTTTAATAGTCAACTGGACTACTGAATGAATGCATCCTGTTGGTGGTGTATTCTAGATTCATAGAATCATAGAGTTGGAATAGACCACAAGGGCCATCGAGTCCAACCCCCTGCCAAGCAGGAAACACCATCAGAGCACTCCTGACATATGGTTGTCAAGCCTCTGTCTTGGGCCCGGTCTTATTCAACATCTTTATCAACGACTTGGATGATGGACTCAAGGGCACCCTGATCAAATTTGCAGATGACACCAAACTGGGAGGGGTGGCTAACACGCCAGAGGACAGGATCACACTTCAAAACGACCTTGACAGATTAGAGAACTGGGCCAAAACAAACAAGATGAACTTTAACGGGGAGAAATGTAAAGTATTGCACTTGGGCAAAAAAAATGAGAGGCACAAATACAAGATGGGGGACACCTGGCTTGAGAGCAGTACATGTGAAAAGGATCTAGGAGTCTTGGTGGACCACAAACTTGACATGAGCCAACAGTGTCACACGGCAGCTAAAAAAGCCAATGCAATTCTGGGCTGCATCAATAGGAGTATAGCATCTAGATCAATGGAAGTAATAGTGCCACTGTATTCTGCTCTGGTCAGACCTCACCTGGAGTACTGTGTCCAGTTCTGGGCACCACAGTACAAGAAGGACACTGACACACTGGAACGTGTCCAGAGGAGGGCAACCAAAATGGTCAAAGGCCTGGAAACGATGCCTTATGAGGAACGGCTAAGGGAGCTGGGCATGTTTAGCCTGGAGAAGAGGAGGTTAAGGGGTGATATGATAGCCATGTTCAAAGATATAAAAGGATGTCACATAGAGGAGGGAGAAAGGTTGTTTTCTGCTGCTCCAGAGAAGCGGACACGGAGCAATGGATCCAAACTACAAGAAAGAAGATTCCACCTAAACATTAGGAAGAACTTCCTGACAGTAAGAGCTGTTTGACAGTGGAATTTGCTGCCAAGGAGTGTGGTGTGGAGTCTCCTACTTTGGAGGTCTTTAAGCAGAGGCTTGACAACCATATGTCAGGAGTGCTCTGATGGTGTTTCCTGCTTGGCAGGGGGTTGAACTCGATGGCCCTTGTGGTCTCTTCCAACTCTATGATTCTATGATAGTTCTCTATTTACTTCTCTTTTTTTGGCTAGAGCTTGGTGCTAGTCGATAGGCTAAATCCCTGCCTTGGTCAGGTTCAGATCTCCAGTTCAGGATCTTCTGCAGACTAGAAGGCTAGAAACATGCTTTTCTTACCACAAGAGAAAGGCGAGGTGCTTAGGATTCAGGGACAGATTGTGCAAGTTCCAGCGTGGTGACATTTGTGGAGAATTTCAGCCTCATTGACCTTGATTCTCTTTAGCACACGGGAGTGCATTTTTGCATCTGTTGTTCACAGCGTTACAAACCTGTGCCTTAATTCTGGTTTGCAGTGTAACTTTCCAAATGATTTCCCAGGGGAAGGTGCTGCGCTGCTGGCCCCAATTAAAACAAGAGGGCGAGAGAGAAAACTGGTGGCTCTTATGCCTTCTGGTGTTCAAGCAGTCTAATCCTCTGCTTTTAATAAACAAAACAAAAAAAGATTCTTTGAGGATCTTACAAGGGCAAGCACATTGTGTTCCGTTGCTCCTTTTTAATGATAACTATGAATGACTCACAGCTCTGAGGTTTCACAGGTAAAAGCCAGAGTAGGGTGTGTGTGTGTGTGTGTGTGTGTGCGCGCGCGTGTGTGCGTGTGTGTGCGTGTGTCTGTGTGTGTGTGTGTTCGTTCCTTGTCTTGAGGATGGCTTTGAGCAGGGTCAGGCAATTGTTTAGTATCCCCAGCCAACAAGTCCAGTCACTCTGTACTTGTTCCTTGACCTCAGGCCAGTTTTTTGCTGATATGATTAGCTACTATATTGACCCTTGTGGTGCCTTCCAGCTCGACAGTTCTGTGATTCTGTGAATTGATCACTGTAATGTATTAGAGCAGGGATCAGCAAACTTTTTCAGCAGGGGGCCAGTCCACTGTCCCTCAGACCTCATGGTGGGTCGGACTATATTTTGGGGAGAAAAATGAAGTAATTCCTATGCTCCACAAATAATCCAGAGATGCATTTTAAATAAAAGGAGACATTCTACTTATGTAAAAACATGCTGATTCCTGGACCGTCTGTGGGCCAGATTGAGAAGGCGATTGGGCCGGATCCGGCCCCGGGCCTTAGTTTGCCTACCCATGTATTAGAGGCAGAGGGCTGCCTTAGAGGATGACTTGGGAAATGCAGTTAGATCACAATACCATTACAGTGGTACTTCGGGTTACATACACTTCAGGTTACAGACTCCGCTAACCCAGAAATGGTACCTCGGGTTAAGAACTTTGCTTCAGGATGAGAACAGAAATTGTGCTCCGGCAGCGCAGTGGCAGCAGGAGGCCCCATTAGCTAAAGTGGTGCTTCAGGTTAAGAACAGTTTCAGGTTAAGAATGGACCTCCGGAACGAATTAAGTACCGTATTTTTTGCACCATAACACTCACTTTTTTCCTCCTAGAAAGTAAGGGGAAATGTCTGTGCGTGTTATGGAGCGAATGCCTGCGGGTGGCGGGGGGGATCTGCTGCATTCATGAGCAGAGGATCCATGGTTCCCCTTCCTTCCTTCCTTCCTCCGTGGTTACAAAGCATGGATCCACATGGATCCTCAGGATTTTTGCATTGGGCTACTCCAAACTCACTGTCAGATCACATGTCTGTGGCCACAGCATGAACCACAAAAATCATATATCCACTATTTCATTTAGAATATTTTTTTTCTTGTTTTCCTCCTCTAAAAACTACGTGCGTGTTATGGTCGGGTGCGTGTTATAGAGCGAAAAATACGGTACTTAACCTGAGGTACCACTGGATATTCAATGGGAATATATATCTCCTTGGTGCTGAAATAGCTTCACTGACTCCCAGATACTTTCCAGGCACAGTGCTTTTTGACTAACCTTCAGTACCTGCAGGAATGCCTTCTCCACAACAACCTGCCTGTGTATTATGGCAATCTTTGGACAGTTTCCTTCAGGGACTCTTGCTATCTGAGGCAAGGTGGCAGTTACCAGAGAGACCCATTTCTGTGATGTGAAATTTCCTTCCTACGGAAATTTGCCTGGCAGCATCATTCTTATTTTTTGCACTAGGCAAGGACATATTTATTCTCCCAGTCTCTTAAAAGTATTTGTTTACCTGCTGCAAGTGACTCTATGCTACTTTCAATTGGGTTTTTGTTTTTCGTTTTGCATTGCGGTGTTTATATTGTGTGTTATGTAGATCTTCGTGGAAGCATGTCCGAAGAGCAGTATATACCGTATTTTTTGCTCTATAAGACTCACTTTTTCCCTCCTAAAAAGTAAGGGGAAATGTGTGTGTGTCTTATGGAGCGAATGCAGGCTGAGCAGCTATCCCAGAAGCCAGAACAGCAAGAGGGATTGCTGCTTTCACTGCACAGCGATCCCTCTTGCTGTTCTGGCTTCTGAGATTCAGAATATTTTTTTTTCTTGTTTTCCTCCTCCAAAACCTAGGTGCGTCTTGTGGTCTGGTGCGTCTTATAGAGCGAAAAATACGGTAAATCTTTAAGTAAATGAAACAATTAAACTTTGGGCAATGACACTTCAGACCATAGGTGGGGGGCACATTGCTACTGCTGTTCAAAACAAACCCCCTGTCAAAGAAAACCAACATGTGAATAGGAAAGGATTTTAGCGTAGCCTTTTTGCTGAAATCCTAATATTCTATGTTTTGTAGGTAGTGGTTTGGTATGGTAAAAAAAAAAAAGTAAAGGACCCATGGGCAGTTAAGTCCAGTCAAAGGCGATTATGAGGTTGCGGCTCTCATCTCGCTTTCAGGCCGAAGGAGCTGGCGTTTGTCCACAGACAGTTTTCTGGGTCATGGGCCAGCATGACTAAACTGCTACGGGCGCATGGAGGACCGTGACGAGCGCCAGAGCGCAGGAAACGCCGGTTACCTTCCCACCGCAGTGGTACCTATTTATCTACTTGCACTGGCATGTTTTCTAACTGCTAGGTTGGCAGGAGGTGGCACCAAGCAACAGGAGCTCAGCCCGTTGCGGGGATTCGAACCGCGGACCTTTCGATCGGCACGCCCAAGAGGCTCAGTGGTTTAGACCACAGCGCCAGGTTTGGTATGGAAGAGCAGTCCATCACACAAGCCCCACCTGCAGTCCAAAGTTCAGTTCAGTTTGGATGTAGGCTTACTAGTCAGTGAAAGCCAGGCCTCAAAAGTCCCTTATCTGGGTATATCATGTGGACATATAGCAGGCCTTTTACCTTTACCTTTTCAGCAGGTGAGCTGAGAGTGCCAGTGGCCACTAGGAGCAGCACTGGCAATGTCAATGGGAGCCTCAGGCTTCTTATAGAGGAACAGCAGATCAGATATTTGCTAGAGGCATACAGTAATTGGATTCATTCTTGGAAAAGGGAGCATTCCTGCCTCTGGTAATCTTCTTTTTCAAAAGAAATATTTTTATTGAGATGACAGATTATGAGTGGAGCAACGCTTGAAAATGCACACTTTCTCATATACAGTGTTAGAAACAGATATGAAAGCTAGGAGCTAAATGGCACCTTAAACCGAGGTTATGGGCGCAACAGCGGAATGCCTAGGCACATTTTTTAATAACAAGAATACAAAGCTGAAAATGAATGAATGCTGCTAAAATGTTATGTTCATTTTTCACATATATATTCACAGCTCTGAACATATAACATTGGTGCATATATAACTATATGCACCAGCTTGCATTTGGTTTCTGAGCTGAATTTGGAGTGCTGGTTTTCAACTTACAAAGCCTTATATGGCTCAGAACCCCATTAACTTGTAGAGCACTGTTTCCTTTATGAGACTTTTGGGACGCTTACTTCATCTTCTGAGGCCCTTCTCCAAGTACCAGACCCAAGAGAGGTGTGGAGGGTGGCTGTATGAGAGAAGGCCTTTTCTGTAGTGTCTCCCCATCTTTGGAACATTTTCCCCAGGGAGGTGAAGTTTTCCCCAAGTCTAAGATCCTTCCCCCGCACCCCATGATTTTTTTTAAATATACACTGAGTGGATGGTTTAGCTGCTTGCTGTTTTATGGTGATTGCTTGTGATAATTTTATGGCAGAGGAATGTGTACCTGGGGGATGTTTAGTGTGATCACTTTTAAGTGTTGTTGTGTATTTTAAATATTTATTTATTTACTATGTAAGTCACCGTGGCACCTTCAGGCAAAGGGAGACATGCAGTAGGTATTTTTCTGGGCTGCTGTTATCTTCTGAATACCAGTGGCAGGAAGCCACAGGAGGGGAGGATCCTCTTGTGGTTGGATCCTGCTTAAGGTTTACCAAGAGGTGCTCGCTTGGTCACTGAGAACAGGATGCAGTCTAGATCAGTGTTTTTCAACCCTTTTTGGGCAAAGGCACACTTGTTTCATGAAAAAAATCACGAGGCACACCACCACTGTGTGCGGAGAGGGAGATGTCAGAGCCCCGCTGCTCTCTATGGGGAATCGGATGAGAGCGGACCGCCTGTCTGCTCTCATCCGATCCCATCTGATCTGATCCCCACCCAGGATGGATGGGAAATAGGGTGGACACAGTCCAGCGCCCGCTTAGTGGGCGAAAATTTGACTTTTTTTTTAATCTTTCGAATTTTTCAATTTTTCCCACGGCACACCAGGCAACATCGGAACAGTGGTTGAAAAACACTGGTCTAGATTATGGTTACCAGATTTTTTTCAATGAATCTGGGGACACTTAAAAAATAAATAAATACAGTGGTACCTCTGGATGTGAACGGGATCCTTCCCGGAGCCCTGTTCGAATCCTGAAGCGAACGTAATCCACGCATGCGCGGGTCGCGATTCGCCGCTTCTGCACATGCGTGTGATGTCATTTTGACCGTCTGCACATGCGCGAGCGGTGAAACCCAGAAGTAACACACTCCGTTACTTCCGGGTCACTGCGGAGCGCAACCTGAAAATACTTATCCTGAAGCTACTTCAACCCGAGGTATGACTGTAAAAAATTGCATGCTTTATAATCCCTAATTACATCTATACATCAGCTGTTTTGCTATCTTGAGAAGTCCAGAAGAGGAGAGAAACCTGGGGGGTGCAGCTGGAAACAGAGTTTGAGAATATGACTGTGGGAAGATCACAGATTTGGAAAAGGCCTTTGAGGGGCATCTAGGCCAACCCCCTGCAATGGAGGTATCTCAACTCAAGCAGCCTCAACTTAAAAGAACATAAGGCTTCCCTGCTCCAATTTGACTTCTGCAGTTCCTGGCCGTCGGGGACACACTCTCGTTCACGCTTTCTCTCACGCTCAGCTGCCCGGCTCCACGCCCGCTCCAGTTGGCCGAGGGGATCGAAGTCATTTCACCCCTCCACACCTTGCCCAGCAGAGAAACCGCGCCCCTTGTGCCCCTCACGGACAACGGTGCACCGACTGCCTGATCTCCTGCCCCCTTCCTTTTGACGGATTGGGGAAGGCTTGGGAATCTTGGGCGGGCGGCCCTTTCCTGGAAGGGGCGTGGTTTCTCTGCTGGGCAAGGTGCAAAGCTCTTCTTTTGCACCCTGTGAAACTCTCAGAATGAAGGGGGAAGGGGGCAAGAGATTGGGGGAGGCTTGGGAGTCATGGATGTGCAGCGTGCCTTTGCCCAGGAGCAAGGTGCAAAGCCCTTCTTTCGCACTCTTCGATCCCACCTCTGCCTCTGCCTGCGCAAAAACTATCTTCCCAACCCTCCAGCTGCATATTACTCCAGGAGAGCAGGGTGTCAAATTTCCCAGGAACATTTAATGAATTCCAGGGACAGAATTTTTCCGGGGGCAGATTTGCAAATCCGGGGGACTGTCCCCGGGAAATGGGGACGTCTGGTAACCCTAGACTAGAGGGGCCCTTGGCTTGTTCCAGCAGACTCTTATTTTGTTCTTAAGGCAGGGGCAAAACTAGGCTTTATTTCACCCGTGTCAGAAACCCAGTTTAGCACACTCCCATGCACATTTGTGTACACACACACACACACACACAGTGGCACCCCTCTGGGGGCTTCAGTCAGGGCAAAAAACCTGCTTAGTCCCCCGTCCTGTAGCTATGGCTCTGCTTAAAGCTCTTGCCAGACTTCTTGTGTTTGTCCATCCAAAGCTGTGTGAGCCAGTGTGGTGTAGTGGTTAAGAGCGGTAGTCACGTAATCTGGGGAACCGGGTTCGCGTCTCCGCTCCTCCACATGCAGCTGCTAGGTGACCTTGGGCCAGTCACACTTCTCTCAAGTCTCTCAGCCCCACTCACCTCACAGAGTGTTTGTTGTGGGGGAGGAAGGGAAAGGAGAATGTTAGCCGCTTTGAGACTCCTGAAGGGGAGTGAAAGGCGGGATATCAAATCCAAACTCCTCCTCCTCTTCTTCTTCTTCTTCTTCTTCTTCTTCTTCTTCTTCTTCTTCTTCTTTCAGAGCAGTAAACCTCTGAAATCTGCACCTCTACAATCTTTAGACTTACGTGAGTCATGCACAACAACTTTCTTCCCTGCAAAATGTAGCTTTAATAATAAATTGGCTTTCATCTGTCCTGATTTGCATATTCTTTTTCACAGGCAAGGGACTGTTTTCTACCTGAAGAGATAGGAACATACAGTGGAAGTTAGGTCCCGGATGAGACTTGATTCTTGACAAATATATATTTGCAAGACCAGTTTTGGAATCTTATAAAGTGTCTCTTTGACCATCCTTCATAGAGAGGCTGTCCTTTACTGGGCTTTCACAGTTTGTAGATTCCACGAAGGAACAAATGAAAATTGGATCCTGCTAGCAGTCTGCTGGAATTACTTTTAATCTTGCATTCAGGCAGGCTTAGCAATGAGCAATTTGGGTAATGTTTGCATTGTCTGTTTCTATGAGCAGTGAATTAGGATTTTGTATTTGGAAGGGTGTATATTAAATATTGAAATTTTCTCCACCCCAGGTAGACATTTATTTTTATTTTTTACATTCTAGGCAGGCATTACAATTTTGTTGAAAGGTCAGCTTTTATGGATGGAAATCTGATCCAGCGCTGGCTGGTAAAGCCTCTGTTACAAGTTGTCGAAGTAATTCTTTTGACTAAGTTGCCACATGCCAGCCCCTGAAGCTGTGTGCTGCCCTCATTCCTATAGCTGGCCAGCCAGATGTTTGCATGGGGCACACAGGACAGGAACTGCTCCCCTTCTTAAACCCTCTACCTTTGTTGTCACAAGGAAGAAGGAGCCAAATGAAGGCTTCCTTTCCTTTCCTTAGTAAAGGTAAAAGACCCCTGACCATTAGGTTCAGTCGTGGCTGACTCAGGGGTTGTGGTGCTCATCTTGCTTTACTGGCCGAGGGAGCCGGCGTACAGCTTAGTAGTGGTAAAGCAGGATATCAAATCCAAACCTAAACTCTAAACAAATAAATAGAGGTAGAGAGTGGAGGCTGAGTTATGAGAAGGTTATGTAAAGGAGCAACAACAACAAAACTGAGAACAAGCAGGGTAAAGCCCTGGTGGATGGGAGGGAGAGGGTGGCAGGAGAAAACATTGTTTGGAAAAGAGAATATGAGGGGTGGTGATGCTGGTGGCACACAGATGTTATTTAACACATCTGGAAGGTAGGGAAACCTGCGTCTACCCCCTATTCAGCAGTCCAGTTGCCAGACCCAGTTATTAAGTTGCCAGGGCACCCTGGAAATTCCCATCCCTGGAAATTGCACCCACATGCATGCCTACCCATACCACTAAAATAATTATTTAGCAGAGTGCTGCTGCCAGATTTGAGAGTTTTCTTGTTTAGCTTGCTCTCTACCACACGACAAGCATTTCTTGTCCCTTTAGCATAACCCAAGTGCGCCTGTGTTTCTCTCAAAATCTGGAGGACGTGCAAGGCTTCATTTTGCTCTGAAACATTCTCCCCGTGTCCTTTTCTCCCCCTGTGCTCTTGCTGGCTTTCGTCCTCATTTCATCTAACCCAGTACCGGCCTGGAATGTTAATGCATCTGCAGCCAGAGATGATTTATCAGTTCCCAGAGCTCTGGCTAGGACAACAGGAAGAAAATATTGTCTCAATGAGCTTGCTTGGCACTGTTCAAATACACGAGTCCGGAAAGACTTTCCAGTGCTTTGGCCTCCACCAGTTTTGCATTGTGCCTGTTTGAAAGGGAGCTTTTTCAACAGGGTGTTTGTCTCTCGATTCAGCACTAACCTGCCACCGTTTTTTTTAATGCAAGAGGTAAATGGCAGGCTCTGTTCCCAGACCCATAACCCTCATCTCGGCCGCACTTGGTGACCTCTCCAACTCAACACAAGCACCTGCTACTGGTTTTGTGCTGAAAAGGTTCCTGGAAACAAACCCTGGTATTTCACATTGCCCATGTGTTCAGGAAGGGCAATAAAACTGAAGCATTTGTTTTTATGTTGTGCTGCTTAATGATGAGCACCCCTCTTCCCCACCCAGCTTTGCTCAATTTGGAATAGGGTTAGGTAGAAGGATTTTTGGAAATACATACATCCCTAGCAATAAAATGGTTTATTCTTTATTTCTGAGCCTATTTTGAAGTGTTGTATCCAGCTAAGTTCTACTTAGAATGGACCCGTTGAAATAAATGAACTGAGTTCTACTTAGAATTGACCCATTGAAATGATGATGATGATAATAATAATAATAATAATAATAATAATAATAATTTTTTATTTATACCCTGCCCTTCCTGGTTCAAAAACCGGGCTCAGGGCAGCTAACAACAAATTTAAAACACTTAATTATAAAAGCAGCATAAAATACAGTACAAAAACATGAATAACAATAAAAATCAAAAATCAATTAGATAATCCCCAGGGCTAGTTGGCTGAATTGGTCCTACTTGGGTCAGTGGGGAGGCATGGGGAGAATTAGCTGTGGGGTCTCAGAACTGGTGCTCTTCATAAAATAAATGAACTAAGTTCTACTTAGAATGGACCTGCTGAAATAAATGAATCTAAGCTGGTCACTTAGTGACTTCAACATCAAAATGGTGGCAGGCAGGGAAGCTGTTATGTACTGAAGTTCTCCCCCTGGGCCAGCAGGGGGATACTGTAGATAGTTATGCAAATGAAGGATCGAAAGTGACGTTCAGTGATTGGATAGTTTGTATGCAAATGAAGGATCGAAAGTGATGTTCAGTGACTGGATAGTTTGTATGCAAATGAAGGATCGAAAATGATGTTCAGTGATTGGATAGTTTATATGCAAATGAAGGATCGAAAGTGACGTTCAGTGATTGGATAGTTTTAGAAAGTGTTACAGTAACAAGGTACTGGAGCTCTATATAAGCAGGCTGACTGAACCCTTCAGCTCAGTTCAGTTCTGGCCTCAGAATAAAGAAGAGCTGTTTGAAGAATCGCTGTGTCGTCTGATATGTTCACCCACAACCTAACAGAAGCCATACAGCTGGGCCTTTGTTAGGCCCTCAGCCTTTTTGCAGCAGCATCGTGGGCTCAAGGATCCATAAGAAATGTGGTTCCTGCTAGGAGATTTCCGTCATGGATACTTGTGCCCAGATGCTGCAGCAGCAGTAGTAGTGCTGAGAGCCTAACTGAGCAGCTCTGGTTGTCCTTGGAAGGGAGGGGGAAGTAGTCACGGCAGTGGAGAGAGTTAGATGGCACCAAGTGAGCCCGGAATGAACTGGGTTTGGACTCAGTATGTAACAATTCAGGGAAGCAAAACCAGCAGTTTTACTATTCTCACTCCCTTGTATATCATGCATATCTAGCAGGTTGATTGCGATCTACTGGTTGATCGCAGAGTGCCCCTGGTCGTTTGTGGGTTCCTGATTGTTTGGCCATAATAATAATAATAATTAATTCTTTGGCGATCACTTGTAGCCAAGTAAGATTAAGAACTTAGAGGAGGAGAATATTCCAAGTGCAACACTGAATTCCACCCAATAATTATCAATAAAAGACAGCTAAAAACAGGTATTTCAAAATCATTCCAAGCTAATTAAAATAAACATTAAGCTATAAGCAAATTAAGACACATGTGACTGCCTAACCCAAAATGTTTTTAGCAGGTGCTGGAAAGAATCTTCTTCTTCTTAGGCGATCACTCATAGCCGAGTAAGATTGTCTTCCATGAACACGATCTTAACAGTGAGTCCGTAAGTGACTGTGGAGGTCAGTTCTGGATCCACACGTCCTTCCACAGTGAGGACATAGGTTTCCAGGTGGGAGTTGATTATGGTGAGGGTTTGCCAAGCGTGCCTTCCTCTTAGCACGTTTCTCCCTTGCATCCTGAGTTCGAGTGTCTTCAAAGCCCATGACACCTTTGGAAAAGGCTGTTCTCCAACTGGAGTGCTCGCAGGCAAGTGTTTCCCAGTTGTCGGTGTTTATGCTACATTTTTAAAGATTTGCCTTGAGAGAGCCTTTAAACCTCTTTTGTTGACCACCAGCATTATACTTTCCATTTTTTAATAATGATGATAATAATAATAATAATAATAATAATAATAATAATAATAATAATAACAACAACAACAACAATAACAATAAAGCTCAACAACTCTGGGTCACCCTCCCCCCCCAAAAGCTCAACAACTCCAGTTTTTTTATAGTGGGAGTAGATCGCAGTCTCTTCGAAGTTGGACGTGCCTGTTGTATATGAATATCGCCCTGGAGCGGTATGAGGAGCAGACTGTGATGTCAGCTTCACTCAGTGCTATATCGCTTGTGAAACTGCTGCCACTCCTGAGTCTCTCTTGCTAGCCGCGTCTGCTGGGGGGAGTCAAGAGTTCCTTCCCGATCCCCAGCTGAGCGGTGCAAACCAGCTGCATTGTCTCAGACCTCGAGTGCCTGGGTGAAGCCACCTCAGCTCTCGAGGTAAGTGCTGGGGCAGTTTCACCCGGTGCCCTGCACGCAGAGGCCAATGCATCTTGTTTTTCCAGCACCGTGGTATATCGCCAAACCGCGATGTTTGGCTGGCGATACACCGCGATGTCGAAAAGCTGATATCGCCCAGCCCTACTCAGCACAATTGCGAGTGCTGCTTATAAATTTCAATCTGAACTGATTCAGACTGGAATTGTTGCAAGACAAAATACAGTGTCGCCTCGCAAGACGAAAAGAATCCGTTCTGTGATTCTCTTTGTCTAGCGGTTTTTTTCGTCTTGCGAAGCAAGCCCATTGAAGGATTAGCGGATTAGCGCTATTAGAGGCTTTTAGAGGCTTTTAGCGGCTTATCTGCTGATCGGATCAGCTGATAAGCGGCTTAGCGGCTTAGAAAGGGGGGGGGGGAGGAAAAAAACCCAGCAGGAACTTGCAAGACATTGTCGTCTTGCGAAGTAAGCCCATAGGAGATTCGTTTTGTGAAGCACCTCCAAAACGGAAAACTCTTTCGTCTAGCGAGTTTTCCGTCTTGCGAGGCATTCGTCTTGCGTGGCACCACTGTATATTCATCTTAAATTGCAGTGGAACTGAGCTATTGCAAAGTTCTCTGGTTTGATCTCGCATTTCATTTCTTACATAGAGCCCTGCTTCTCTGCCTCCCCCCACGTGTGTGTAATGAGATTGCTTAGGAAATTTCACTAAAAAAACCTCCAAACACCCAGTGATACTTGAGCCGAATTTTCATTGTAATGATTTAGTCCATAAAGCTAACTGAGCCCCATAGAAACGAGAGTTCCTTAACCTGCCTTATCCTCTATGAAGCAGTTATTGTAGCTGGGCAGTTATAGCTTTGCGTTTGACATTATTGCCTTGCGTGTCCTCTTGAGGATTATGTTTCTGCCTCTCATTTATTAAATGCCTTACATGTTGTAGGAATGAGCGTTCTCCTCCTCTAGGGAGAGGGATTTAGCTGCCTCTTTTATTGGGGTCCCCAGGAGGTAAAGTGCATGGTAATAACCATCAGTGGGAGGTGATAGCAGGAAGACTCATGTTAGCTTAAGGGGGTGAAAGAACCACATGGGTGGCAATCATATGATGCTCTCTGTCTGCCTTTGATCATTTGACTCAGAGCTGCTTTTGCTTCCGCCCCTTGCTATCTTTCCTCAGGTAAGGACCATTTCCTTCTTTCCCCCCTGCTTTTTTATTTTGGAAGTGTGATCTATGGGGCGCAGGCAAGGAATCTGCTCAAAAGCCACTGAAATTTTACAGGCTGGTTTTATTGTTGTTCTAGATTCAGGTAGGTAGCCGTGTTGGCCTGGCACTGTCAAAATATATATAAAAAATGCCCAGTAGCACCTTAGAGACCAACTAAGTTTGTCCTTGGTATAAGCTTTCATGTGCATGCGCACTTCTGCACACGAAAGCTTATACCAAGAACAAACTTAGTTGGTCTCTAAGGTGCTACGGGGACGCGGGTGGCGCTGTGGGTAAAAGCCTCAGCGCCTAGGGCTTGCCGATCGAAAGGTCGGCGGTTCGAATCCCCGCGGCGGGGTGCGCTCCCGCTGCTCGGTCCCAGCCCCTGCCAACCTAGCAGTTCGAAAGCATCCCCGGGTGCAAGTAGATAAATAGGGACCGCTTACTGGCGGGAAGGTAAACGGCGTTTCCGTGTGCTGCGCTGGCTCGCCAGATGCAGCTTCATCACGCTGGCCACGTGACCCGGAAGTGTCTCCGGACAGCGCTGGGCCCCGGCCTCTAGAGTGAGATGGGCGCACAACCCTAGAGTCTGTCAAGACTGGCCTGTACAGGCAGGGGTACCTTTACCTTTACCTTAAGGTGCTACTGGACAATTTTATTATTATTATATTCTTCTTCTTCTTCTTCTTCTTCTTCTTTTGAAAGCAGAATAGCATTACAGTGGTTTAAGAACAGCCCTTTTTATGAACGATTCAGTTTACGAACTCCACAAAACCAGAAGTAGTGTCCCAGTTTGCGAAGTTTACCTTGGTCTAAGAACGGAAGCCGAATGGTGGAAGGGCACTGGCGGCAGGAGGCCTCATTAGAGAAAGCATGCCTCGGTTTAAGAACAGTTTCGGTTTAAGAATGGACTTTTGGAACGGATTACGTTCGTAAACCGAGGTACCTTCTGGCGGTTCCCTCATTGCGAGAAGTGAGGTTACAGGGAACCAGACAGATGGCTTTCTCGGTGGTGGCGCCCACCTTGTGGAACACCCTCCCTTCAGATGTGAAGGAAATAAGCAACCATCTTATTTTTAAAAGACATCTGAAGGCAGCCCTGTTTAGGGAAGTTTTTAATATTTAATGCTGTATTGTTTTTAACACTTGATTGGAAGCCACCCAGAGTGGCTGGGGAAACTCAGCCAGATGGGCGGGGTATAAATAATAAATTATTATTATTATTATAAATTATTATACCACTGTACCCAGTTTAGCAGGTTGTTTAACTTGCATGCATTGCTTACTACTTCAGATGAACAAAAAGTATGAATCAAGAGAATTTGTGACTGGTGAACCATGTAAGCCCCAGAGCACAGCAGTCTAGGACTGGATGCTGAGCTTGCCACAGTCTAGAAAAGTTGCTAGAGTATGGAGATTAAAGAGTAAAATTAGGGAGACCTGAATTCGGGTCTCACCAACATTTATACTTCTGTGTCAGGTTCTCTCTCCTTCATACTGGAAAGTGAAGGCATGGAGTTTTTCTATTGTGGTATCAGCATCCTGTTTTGCTTGCTTCCCACCTGCTCATCCCAGTTCTTCCTAACAGACTGGCACGGGTATAGAAACTCTTACCCTTACCACCATGTTAGTAATGGTACTTAAGCAGTTATCAGGGGGGCAGGAAGAGGAGAGAATCCAGGGCAGGGCTGCCATTTGTAGTTGAGTGTAGCATATGGGCTCAAACTGGGAGGGGGGGCTAACACCCCAGAGGACAGGATCACACTTCAAAACGACCTTGACAGATTAGAGAACTGGGCCAAAACAAACAAGATGAATTTTAACAGGGAGAAATGTAAAGTATTGCACCTAGGCAAAAAAAATGAGAGGCACAAATACAAGATGGGGGACACCTGGCTTGAGAGCAGTACATGTGAAAAGGATCTAGGAGTCTTGGTTGACCACAAACTTGACATGAGCCAACAGTGTGACGTGGCAGCTAAAAAAGCCAATGCAATTCTGGGCTGCATCAATAGGAGTATAGCATCTAGATCAAGGGAAGTAATAGTGCCACTGTATTCTGCTCTGGTCAGACCTCACCTGGAGTACTGTGTCCAGTTCTGGGCACCACAGTTCAAGAAGGACACTGACAAACTGGAACGTGTCCAGAGGAGGGCAACCAAAATGGTCAAAGGCCTGGAAACGATGCCTTATGAGGAACGGCTAAGGGAGCTGGGCATGTTTAGCCTGGAGAAGAGGAGGTTAAGGGGTGATATGATAGCCATGTTCAAATATATAAAAGGATGTCACATAGAGGAGGGAGAAAGGTTGTTTTCTGCTGCTCCAGAGAAACGGACACGGAGCAATGGATCCAAACTACAAGAAAGAAGATTCCACCTAAACATTAGGAAGAACTTCCTGACAGTAAGAGCTGTTTGACAGTGGAATTTGCTGCCAAGGAGTGTGGTGGAGTCTCCTACTTTGGAGGTCTTTAAGCAGAGGCTTGACAACCATATGTCAGGAGTGCTCTGATGGTGTTTCCTGCTTGGCAGGGGGTTGGACTTGATGGCCCTTGTGGTCTCTTCCAACTCTATGATTCTATGATTCATCCCCATTACATGGCTTTGGCCATGTCTCTCTCTCTCAGCCTTAGTTTCCTATATGTAAAATGGGCTCTTGCAAAGGCAAAGGCAATAAAGTCTTGTGAACAAGAAATGCTACACAAATAATATGAACAGTAGGTGTAGGCACTTAAAGCAGAAGAATTTCTAAAAAGTTTCTATTAGGAACAAAGGCCAGTGGCTTTGTTTTGCTTTCTCAACACTGTGTAAATCCATCCCACCAAGTGTGTCAGACTAAAATCTGAAAGCGTAAACATGAAGTAGGGACCAATTGCTTTCCCGTTAATCTTCAAACTTTGGTTAGCATGACAACAGGTCACAACTCTTCTATTGCCATGACAATTTGCTGTGAGATTGTTGAAATGTCATGCCATCAAGGTATTTTTAGTTTATTTGCTCTTCCCATGGAGACCAGCTTCAACTGAAGTCGTGAAACAACTTCATTTTAAGCACCGTGAAATATATTGGCAGCAAAGATCTCCCTGTCATTGGTGTTCCTCTCTTCCAAGTGATGGGCAATACTTTAGCGCTCATTTTCTCAATTATTGGTGATGTCATGGCTTTGGGTCACTGGCCTGAAAGGTGAGAGAAGATTCTGTAGTGTTAAATGTGTGGCTTGTACCTAAGAGAAAGGGAGATGAGTCAAAAGCAGGAACCTTCAGAAAGAGGCCGCTCTGAAATACTTTGTATGGCTTTCTATGGTTTCATTTACTTTCCCCCCATTGATGCGTGCACGTTTTGCATACACATACTCTTTACATATGCCTTTTGTGTGCTGCTGTTATGGTGGGGACCAGTGTATCAAAAAGTGGGTACAGATGTAAAAGAATTAAGTTATATATAGATAAGTAGATACACTCACCTCACTTTGAAATATCTTCGGTTAGAAAGCCAATTCAAAAATGTACTAAAAGTTGTTACAGGGGTACCTCTGGTTACAGACACTTCAGGTTACAGATGATTCAGGTTACAAACTCCACTGACCCAGAAATAGTACCTCGGGTTAAGAACTTTGCTTGAGAATGAGAACAGAAATCATGCAGCGGCAGCAGGAGGCCCCATTAGCTAAAGTGGTACCTCAGGTTAAGAACGGACCTCCAGAACGAATTAGGTTTGTAACAGAGGTACTACTGTATTTGTTCAAAATAAAATACATACAATGTGCCCCCACAGTCTGATTGGTGGCAACCATTATGATAATGTTGTCTACTTTCGTCCAGTTTTGCAAAAGCTTCCCTAAATGCTCACATTTCAGATATTCAACTTTCTAGATCAGTGCCTTCAAGCGAAAGCATTTGTTCAGTTTCACATGCAAATGTTTAGCATTTTTTAGAAGAAAAGTGGGACCTGAAACGAATTGTCTCTGTGTGGGGTGCTCCTGTTCAAAATGACAGCCACCCCTGACTTTGCACCAGGATATTCCATTCATTCCATTTCACCATCAAGCCCAATCAGTATTCCCTGCTCGGTGAGCATGCTCAGTTTTCGTTGACCTGTTTCGCCTCTCTCCCTGGTGGTTCTTAAGATTTTTTGTGCTTCTGTAAACCTTAGAATTCCTCCAAGCTTGCTGATACATCCTGCCCCTGTCTGTGTGTGTGGTTTCATTTTGGCTGCTCCAGTTTTCAGCTTCTGATACTGTCGGATCAAAGACAAGAAAAATCCTGAAGCAAAGGGAAAGAACTGTGCCTGCAAGATACAAACAACACATTGCCGCGTGTATTCTGTCGCTCTCCAGTAACCAGTGAAAATAAAATGGGATGTTTTACAGACATCTGAGACACTCAGGGGGATAATTCCGTCCAGCATTTAATTGAGGAATTTCATGCCGCTACAATGGAATTTAATTTAGATTTACAGCCTTGTTAAACGCGCAGCCTTTCTGTTGCTGATTTTATAGTGCCTTGTCAAAAAGGGTTTGTTCCATGACCAAGTGGGATTTCGGTTGGTTACTGTAAAAATGCAGTAGCCATAAAATCAGGAGTGCATTTAACCACTAAGGTACAGGAAGCTCGCTCTTTTCCCATTTTGTAACCTGCCTGCCACCCTTGGATGTGTCTATGGGCTGCAGTGGCTGCCAGCTCTCAGTCTAGGTCACCATGTTTCCTTATGATGAACAATTCATCAAAGTATTGGTGCTGACCTTTTAAGCCCTAAACAGCCTCAGCCCAGCATACCCGAAAGAGCATCTCTACCCCCATCGTTCAGCCCAGACACTGAGGTCCAGCGCTGAGGGCCTTCCGGCGGCTCCCTCACTGCGAGAAGTGAAGTTACAGGGAACCAGGCAGAGGGCCTTCTAGGTGGTGGCGCCCACTCTGTGGAACGCATTCCCATCAGATGTCAAGGAAATAAACAACTATCTGATGTTTAGAAGACATCTGAAGGCAGCCCTGTTTAGGGAAGTTTTTAATGACTGATATTTTAATGTACAGTGGTACCTCAGGTTACATACGCTTCGGGTTACATACGCTTCAGGTTATAGACTCCGCTAACCCAGAAATAGTGCTTCAGGTTAAGAACTTTGCTTCAGGATGAGAACAGAAATGGTGGCGCAGCAGCAGCAGGAGGCCCCATTAGCTAAAGTGGTGCTTCAGGTTAAGAACATTTTCAGGTTAAGTACGGACCTCCGGAACGAATTAAGTACTTAACCCGAGGTACCACTGTATTTTTATTCTTTTGTTGGAAGCCGCCCAGAGTAGCTGGAGAAACCCAGCCAGATGGGCGGAGTATAAATAATAATAATAATAATAATAATAATAATAATAATAATAATAATAATAATGGAAAAATGCCAGCCTCTAAGCTTCATTCCTTGTAGGGAGCTGCAGCTACTTGGATGGTGAGAGATATAGGCAGATGCTGGAGAATTATTAGGAGTAGACTTGCATGCCAATACAGCCCCCCTCCACTCTTCCAAATTAACTGTTAAATAAAGCTTGTTCATTCCAAGAGCTGCTTTTGTGACATCAGTCTCTTCAAACGAACACTCAGTTAATTAATATTGAAGTGCATTTGAAAAACCAGGGGGGAAACTGTTCAGGTAAATGGGTGTTTTGGTCAGCTGCGTGCTTGATAGCTCTGCAGAAGACACAGGCATCCACAGATCTGGCTGCCAATTTAATACTGATTTATTTATTTTTTAAGCATTCCTTCTTTGCTACTGAAATTTCAAGACGAGCTTCTTGCAGCTGTAAACGTTTCCACGTGACAGCCGGTTAGAGCTGAGATATTTCTCCCGTAGGCCAGCGTGTACATCTGTGCTGGCAAATGACATTAGCTGACCCCCTCTGGTGTTAGTTAGCATGGTGTGTAGCTTCGGCAGGGCAGCATTCACACTATAATGCTGCAAGGATTCTGGAAAGCACGTGACTTGACATCTTCATCAGCTTCTTTGCCAGTGGGCATGCTTTTTGTGAGACGTCTTTCTCGACACTGTCCGGGTGTGTGACACTGACATGCCAGTTTTAAAATCATTATCCTGATTTTAGTTTGCTAGGCATCAGGGTGGATTTGATTTGATTTAAATCACTTGCCAGTAAGGCTTGATTTAAATCACTTTTTTTACAGACTCATTCTTGCTGGTATAATCTTAATATTTACAACTGGGAAGAAGAGCCTGGAACCAGTGATCTCTTATGAGTTGACTGGCAAGCACTTCAAGGTCTCGCCAAGGACTTACAGATCCCAGTTACTATTCCCACCACACACACATACACCCTTTGGATTTGCTTCTACATTCAGGTTCCTATTCTGTGCAGTTAAGTGTTAGTGCAGTTGTTGGAAACCAGTGGGATTGGGAAGAGGTTGCCAGCCCTGAAGTGCCTTCAGCCCTTGCCTCAAGTCTGAGTTACACAGACATGCAACTGACTTGCACAATCATTACACAAAGATTATGGAGTATTCTGCTCACAAGGTTGCACTTTCATTTTTTAAAATATATATATATAATTTTTACTAGTTTTTTAACATATCATTTTCAACAGTAATTAAGCATATTTTACTTCTTACTCAAATTTTTGACTTCCATCAATCCTGTCTGGAAATTTTCCAATCTAATCTCTCAGTATGCATTTCTTATTTTCCCTATTACATTTCAAACTCATAATCGATATCTCTATCTTTTTCTACTTTGTAACACTTCGTATATTTATCCTTACAAAAATTCTTGTAGTCCTACTAGCATAATTTGTTGATTACAGTTGCTCTTCAAATAATTCATATACTTCCAATCTTCTGTAAATCTCTGGTCCTGCAGGTTTCGAATCCTTCCTGTCATTTTGTCCAATTCTGCATAGTCCATTAATTGGTTGCACTTTCATTTTTACTGCTTCACACTTAGCTACTTGTGCAGATCTATTCCACCCCAAACAATCTATTCATTGAACCTCTTGGAACTTAGTGTTTAAGAGGTAGAGGGTTGATTCGGTGTATATAAATTTGCAAGGGAACAATGGGATTATGGTTTTCCCTTCAACTCTATGTTCATTTTGTAACATTTTTCCTGTGAAGAAAAGGCATGTTATCTCTGCAGACACAAATTCACACTTTTGAGAACTGCAAAAACAAGCATCTGTGGTAATATCTTATCGTTAGAAAAACTGCCCCAAATAACCTTACAGAAACCTCTGGAAGAGCATGACATTGTGAATGGATTAATGGAATTCATTTACCAAAACATTTAAACATTGCATATAAAGCATCATGCTACATAATTAAAAACAAATCTCTCCCCCCCCCATGAATAGCCTTTGGACTATAATGTAACTTAAATAGAGAACTATCTTTAGAAAGATTTTTCCTCCGAAAGCATTTTATTTTAAGAAATCCAATTAAAATTTAAAAAATCCAATTTAAATTTTAAAAAACTGATTTTTTAAAATAAAAAACCATTTATTTTTATCCACCCTGCTAGGGATGGAGCAGTATTATCCTGGAGCGGGGAAAACATTTTTTCACAGTCCAATTGATATCATGGTGGTGGAGCCATTCCCTGATAGGCATCTCTTTGTCTCTTCAGCTTATTTTGTTTGGCCCTTTCACCAGCTGCTTCCAATGACTCCTTGGTCTCTGCAACTGGGAAGTCATCCTGTCAGGTTAAGGGGATGGGGCAGCTCCTTACAAAATTGCGTGTGGTTTCTTCTCTCACACAAAACTGGAGGGCAATCAAGATTCTAAAGGACCTGGAAACTAAGCCTGATGAGGTAGCAGGATGTATTTAACATTTAACACGGAGAAGCGAAGACTAAGAGGTGATATGGTAGTCATCTTCAAATATCTGAATTGCTGTCACATGTAAGATGGGTGGTAGGAGCATCCTACTCTCGTGTAGGACCCTGGTAGAGACACATGCCCGACTGGCATCTTCTCTCCCTCCTGGTCAGTCATTCGGGAGCTTCAGAAGCTTTCTCCAACCCGAACATCACAGCGACTAATGCCAAAAGGCATTAGCGCACTTAGGGATCCATAGAGTATTGGCAGTTTGCGTAACAGAACTCAGTATTTTGGCTAATCTACTTTATTCACATATAATATGTTAGGATATTTCCGTTCCACCTTAAAAGGGAGCAGGCTTTGAGAGTCACAGAGTCTGCGTATTTCCTGTGCACAGGATGTTTATGTTTTCTGTTGCTTTCGTTTCTCTCTCTCGGTGCCTCAACACTGATGCAGGCAGTCATGTTATTCTCTGTTCTGACTAACGCAGAATAAACTTATAAACAATGCTCTCCTGCGTGCATCTTTCGCTGTGCATTATCTGCTGATAAGAGCGTGCATCAGCCCTGGAATGTGGCAAGCTATTTTCTGGAGCTCGTGTCGCTAATTGCTGATACTGCGTGTATACAGGAGATCGATGGACGTCCGGAGGCGACGTGGGGCCATGGTGGACTTTGTCTCCCTGGCAGTATCCCTACCTAATACACTCGGAGCATTCTGCCTTAGCTCCTGCCTCTTTCTCATCAGACAGCAAAGAGAGAAAACAAAGGACAATAGTTCCACTTCACGGAACACAGTAACACAAACATCCTGTCTCCGTCACTTCCCACACTGTGGAATGAAAACATACACCGTCATAGACAACAGTCCCATGACTTCAGACACGGGGAATGAATCTCCAGCCTTTGGAGCTGGAGGATGCTCTTTCATTGGAGGTATTTAAACAGAAGTTGGGTGGCCACCTGTTAGGATTCTTTGGTTGTGATTCCAATTTGGCCCTTCCAACTCTACAGAAGGTTGGAGAAGGCTGCGTGAATAGCTCTTGTAATGCTGAAGAATGAGGCTTTCACTGATGGAGCCAGGATTTTTAAGGAATCAGTTCTGCCCTTTTCTTGCCACTGGGCTAACATGAACAACCCAGCAACAACTGCTCACCACACCAAGTTTACTGGGCCTCAGAGATAACAGATTATCCAGAGTCACCTGAAACACCATCTGCGAACTGGGATTTAAACACAGACCCACTCAAATCACAATCCAGAAAATTAAATTAGGCTGCATTTATACCATGCATTTAAAGCACATTTGAAGCAAAATCTCCCCTTCCCAGTAGTCTGGGAACTGTACTTTACTCGCAGAGCTGCAATTCCCAGCACCCATAATAAATTACAGTTCCCAGGATTCTTTGGGGATGGATGGGGAATGTGCTTTGTATGGTGTGAGCACGGCTTTAGGTGTGCAAATTTCTTTGGTTTCCTTTTTACAACCTGCCTGTTGAGAAAGGGTTTGCCATTGTAAGAATCAGGATTGGGGCGATCAAAGGAATTTCTTCAGGTGAACTGGTGCCGGTGGTGCGAAATCGTGTCCTCTTGACGATGCAACCAGATATTTTAATGAAAAGGGGACATGCATGCAGAGATCAGTGACTTGAGGTCCTCTTAGATAATAAGACAGGCTGAATTAATGGGTGGCAGGAGGGCTGATGTTCTAAAGATGAGGTTTCTAAAGATGAGGTGCCTTCCTTTTGCTTTCAAAGATTGTGCTTTATCTCTCCACAACAGTCAAGAGCAGATTGCATGAGGGTTTTTTTAAATGTCTTGCTTATAATCTCTCAACGTACATCAAAATGGCTTTTCGCCCTCTTGAGTGTTCAGCTTTTGCATTCATATATTAAAGGCTAGAAACACAATATGCTTTCTCCCTCCGCCTCCCCAGCCCGGCTTTGATCTGTAACCTTGAAAATGTAGATTGCTTCCATTGATTTTTCTTTGTTTTGTTTTGTATTTTGTTGTGTGTTATCTGTCGGTGGAGTATACAGTGGCTACGATCTAGAATTTGCTTTTGAAGCTTTAACAGCGTTATGTGAGCATACAGTGTTTTGAGCAGCGAGCAGTGGAGTCAGAATGAATTAAGGTAATTTTGTGCTAAGGCTGTGTTCTCCGCTATGGAAGAAGCAATACAATCTCTGCCTGAAGGGAGAGTTAATATTTTTTACATTCCGGCAGAGTGATGCAATAATGAGCTGGTGAATGAGCAGAGTGAAAGTCATGGAGTCAAAAGAAGACAGTTACAGGCTCATGCTTCCAATGGCTGGTGTAGAAAGGATATAGGAGATAACCAACACCACTCTTCTGTACGTGTGTATTACGTATAAGATGTGATATCTGACCCAGAAATCACATCTTTGTATGGCCTGTTGATTAAACCATTTGGCATAATATTTTAGCTTCTTGTGAAAATCTAGTTGATTGTGTTATGGCAGAATGGGAAATGGCTGCATAATCTCTTTTGTGTATATAATTCTCTCTTTCCCTCTTCCTCATTAGTGTGTGTACACAAAGAAGCATATATTACGTGAAGAGGAAGTCCTGGAAATGAGGCGAATCCATTACCTCTCCACCATATTGCTATGGTGAGGGAGATTTCCATGCTTAGCAGCATGTGACCTGCAAATGGACAGCCTAACAGGAACTCTGTTTAGCTCAGGCTCGTGTGGCTGACTTGCCATTTGTTGAGTCATTCCATTTAACAATATTCATATGCCGCTTGATTGTAATTCAACCTCAAAGCGGTTTACAGAAAATAAGGCATTAAGGGTTGGATTCAACTATATAGCTACACTAGTGGGAGCCTTCACGGTGAGTCCTGCTAGTGCAGTAGCCCTTTCCATGCTCTCCCCTGCTGATCCCCGCCAAGTGGTTATGGAAGGGTCAAGAGAACTTGGAGGAGGAGAATATTCCAAGTGCGACATTGAATTCCACCCAATAATTATCAATAAAAGACAGCTAAAAACAGGTATTTCAAAACCATTCCAAGCTAATTAAAATAAAAAGTAAGCTATAAACAAATTAAGACACATGTAACTGCCTAACCCAAAATGTTTTAAGCAGGTGCTGGAAAGAGTCTTCTTCTTCTTAGGCAATCACTTGTAGCCAAGTAAGATTGTCTTCCATGAACATGATCTTAACAGTGAGTCCGTAAGTGACTGTGGAGGCCAATTCTGGATCCACACGTCCTTCCACAGTGGGGACATTGGTTTCCAGGCGGGAGTTGACCACGGTGTGGATTTGCCAAGCGTGCCTTCCTCTTAGCACATTTCTCCCTTGCATCCCGAGTTCGAGCGTCTTCAAAGCCCATGACACCTTTGGTAAAGGCTGTTCTCCAGTTGGAGCGCTCGCAGGCAAGTGTTTCCCAGTTGTCGATGTTTATAGTACATTTTTTTAGATTTGCCTTGAGAGAGTCTCTAAACCTCTTTTTGTTGACCACCAGCATTACGCTTTCCATTTTTAAGTTTGGAATAGAGCAGTTGCTTTGGAAGATGATAATCAGGCATCCGAAAAACATGACCAGTCCAACAACATTGATGTTTAAGAATCATTGCTTCAACACAGTGGATCTTTGTTTCTTCCAGTACACCGGCATTAGTTCACCTCTCTTCCCAAGTGATGTGTCAAATTTTTCAGACACCATTGATGGAATCTTTCAAGGAGTTGGAGACAGCATTTATAAGTGGTCCGTGTTTCACAAGCATACAGTGAGATTGGTAGTACAATAGCTTTGTAAACAGGCATTTTGGTTTCCCTGCGAACGTCCCTGTCCTCAAACACTTTGCACTTCAATCAGGAAAAAGCAAAGGTGCCTGCCTGATGTCTTCTATCTGAAATCCTTTTAACTAGATCCAGGGTATGCACATCATATGCAGCTGTTGCGTTCCATGGATGGCATGTATACGCAAAAGTGCATATACTCAAACCACCGCCTTAGAACTGTCCCTATGTGCTCAATCTTGACTTACCAGATAGCTTGTAGGCTCTCTGCCTTGCTTAAAGGTAAAGGGACCCCTGACCATTAGGTCCAGTCGCGGACGATTCTGGGGTTGCAGCGCTCATCTCGCTTTATTGGCCGAGGGAGCCGGTGTACAGCTTCTGGGTCATGTGGCCAGCATGACTAAGCCGCTTCTGGCGAACCAGAGCAGCGCACGGAAACGCCGTTTGCCTTCCCGCTGGAGTGGTACCTATTTATCTACTTGCATTTTGACATGCTTTTGAACTACTAGGTGGGCAGCAGCAAGGACAGAGCAACGGGAACTCACCCCGTCGTGGGGATTCGAACTGCCAACCTTCTGATTGGCAAACCCTAGGTTCAGTGGTTTAGACCACAGCGCTACCCACATCCTTGCTTACTGATATCCAAATTGAATACTTGGAGGGAACTTTCCTCCTGCTATATGTTTGAGGGTAGGGCGAAGCAAAAAGTTAATTTAAAATAGTAAGAATTTTTCATGTTTGTACAGAACATCACTGCCACATACCTCTGTGAAAGGCAGGCAGACATGTTGCAGTTAGCAATCCGAATAACACTATAAAAATGTGAAGTATGTTGCAGAAACGTAAATCACTGGAACCTGCATTCTCCTCTCATCTTTTTGGAACACACTCAGAATAATTTGTAGCTACTGGGAGTATGTGATACTGGCACAGCTCAGCAGAAGGCTTCTGCTAAAATTTTCCCTGGTGTTCCAAACTATCATGAGCAGTAAATTTACTCTTTTGAAAAAATGAATACCCTTTGCTGCCAAGGAATAACACTTCTTAAAGGTTAAGCCTATCTCCAAAGATATTGAATCTGCTTTGATTTATTCTAGGGCTCCAGAACGCCACACCCTTTCCATCTCGCAAAATCTGTACTTCAAAATTTTCCAAACAAGAAAAAGAACAGGATTAAAAAGATTGCAAAATCTTCATAATGAAAATAACTGGGTATAGCATGAGCTGTAAAAATCCTATCCTTCTGAGGGGATGCCCTGGAAGCTATATGGGAGAACAGTCAGCATTTCACTATTAATCTCTTTAACATTGTGCCAAAAATACTCCTCCGTGCTCCTGAGGTACGTGACAGCTATCACCCAGTGACTATTATCTCCTTTATGGGCAACATGCTGGAGAGAGTGATGGCAGTTCAGCTGTAGACACTTCTGAAAGAAATCAATTATCTGAACCCAGTCCCATCTCTCTTTTTGGTGAAAGTTCAGCATCCAGACTGCTGCATCCCGTTGGTTCTTCCCCTCCACCCCTTCCCTCTTTTTGCACAAGGACTGCGGATGTCACAGTACCAAGTTGAGCAAACACTATATATGACTTTTTATTACTTACAGGATGCACTCTTTCCCCCTCCTGCAACCTGCCCCCCCCCGGCGTCTCAACTGTGTTTGAGTGTTAAATACAATCTGTGTTGCTTCACTGAACGCTGTGCAAGATCCTTATAGCATCTACACCTGTCCACTTAACAATAAAACTATCTTCTATTTTTAAAACTCGGCAGCACAACTCCATCTCTTTCATTACTTGAAAGTCCAGTCAAAACTCCAGGCTCGGCTCAGAACTAAAAATAGGTTTATACAGCTAGACCACTGCGAGTCTCCAATCCTTGTTTTGAAGCTCACATGATGGAAAATGCCTGCAGTTGTCATGGCCCCAGGACTGAGATATCGGGCAGCAGTTGAGAAGGGGTTGTCAGACTTGCTCCCCAATCCTGCCCACACAGGACCCTCTGCTTTCGATCCTGTGCCCCATCTGCAAACACCTTAGGAAGTACCACAACACTCAGACTCTGAAGGGTGGAACTTGAACTTTTCCAGAAAGCTAGAATGTAGTTTTTTTCCAACCAGGTCCCCACTAACCACATCCTTCACCCACAAGTAGGAGCCAGTAACTGGAAAAGAAGATGCAGGTCCTTTAAGATGGCTGGTTGTAGCACTAAGGGGGGGTTGAATCTCCAGAAGTACCTTAGGGAAGCTTTTAATGTTTAACAGGCCACTGTACAGTGGTGCCCCGCAAGACGAATGCCTCGCAAGACGGAAAACCCGCTAGACGAAAGGGTTTTCCGTTTTGGAGGTGCTTCGCAAAACGATTTTCCCTATGGGCTTGCTTTGCAAGACGAAAACGTCTTGCGAGTGTTCCGATTTTCCCCCGCTCCCCCCCCCTTTTCTAAGCCGCTAATAGCCTTTAAGCCGCTAATCCGCTAAGCCTTTAATAGCCGCTAAACCGCTAATAGCGCTAATCCGCTAAGCCGCTAATAGGGTTGCTTCGCAAGACGAAAAAACCGCTAGACGAAGAGACTCGCGGAACAGATTAATTTCGTCTTGCGAGGCACCACTGTATTTTAATACTTTGTTGGAAGCCGCCCAGAGTGGCTGGGGAAACCCAGCCAGATGGGCGGGGTATAAATATTAAATCATCATCATCATCATCATCATCATCATTATTATTACTACTATTATTACTATTATAGCTACAGGGTTGCTATAATAGAAGAAACCTGTAGCAGAAGAAACCTGTAGACAGAAGAAACCTGTAGCAGCGAAACCGGGCACCTTCATCTCCCTCACCTTGAATAAAACATGTCTCTCCCATATCAGTCTCTACAGCTGCAGCAGGCGCTGTAACAATTCCAAAGGTTTGACATAACCCCAGAAGGTGCACTCCTCCATTGAGACGGATGCCAGCAATTTGCAGTGCTGTCCAGGGTCCTGAACCTGCCTTACTCCAGATCAGCTCTAGCTATAACCACCTTGCCTTGCATCTTCTGGGAACCACCACCATCCTGGAACAACAGAATCTCTGATGGATCAGGACACCGACCATATACTAAGACATTTCTTTTCCCTGAAGTATCTAGAGATGTAGTTGGTTTGCTTTGGTTTCCCCTGATTGTTTAAAAGATGAATAGTCTTGCCCAGCAGAACTAGAAAGCTTGGTTTTTTTTAAAGTATAGCAGCTGTATTTTGCAGGTGATCTAAAAACAATAAAATGATACAAATAGTGATCTGACTACCCATGGCAGAAAGACAACCACATATATTGGTCGTGTGTTTCACCAAGACTGACTCCACTTAATTTATCCCACTTCTCTTTAAACCCTCATTTTACACATTTTAGCAACGGACAGCACAATCTTAACCATGTCTACTCAGACGCAAGTCCCATTGAATTTAATGCAGCTTACTCTCAGGTAAGAATTGCAGCCTAAGCCCTTCAAACTTTGGTTCTCCACACTAAGAAAGGTTTTGTCCCCCAAAAAATTCAGCCCTCCTTTCACCATCTCAGGCATGGCTTTAGTCTCTGGCTAGCTGGATTAGATACCTTTAAAGAGTTTTTCCAACACTCGGATTCTTGCATATCCCAATGTGAAATTCAACTGCTGCCTGGTACCTATGTCAATATAAACAATCTTTCCAGAGATTTCTCAAGTGTCCATCTACTCCCTCCATCTAGAGATTCAGCAAATATGGTTCATGTTCATAGCCTGATTTATGGGCAGTGCAATCCTCAGGAGTTGATTGGAGCTACTTGCCGCAGTAAATTAGATGTTGAGCCCTTCAGGGCAAGGTCTTGGCCTCTCATGCTTTTGTAGAGTGCCTAGCGCACTTTGCTGATCTGGAAAATGGCTATTAATTAGCATGCATAACACTGCAGCAACAAGGACTGCTGTTAACCATTTCTTTGTGGGTCAAGGACTTACTTCTCTTGGTTGGAAGTAGGTGTGCATGCAAATAATAATCTTCTCCACCTCTTTCACTTCTTCTTAAAGACTTTTTGGGGTAACAGGAGTTGGAGATTTCTACTATTTCAGACTTTAAATTATGACAGCCTGATGGAAAAGTCAAAGTTGGCTTTAGCATGAGGAATTTTTTGGACACCCTCTAAGGACACAAAACCGACATTAGCTCCTTTCCCTGAGGTTTATAGAGGAGAACTTCCCAATGGGTTGCATTCCTTGTTAATTAGTGGAAGAAGATGTGCCATTTGAATGTTCTATCTCTGACCCCATCGTCCTTGTGCTAATCTTACAGATGTGCTTGAATTTACAAGGGCTTGCATAGAACTTGCCAGTGGATTGTACCCATGGGCCAGAGCTGTTAGTCTTCCACTCCGCCCCTCTTTTTTTTTTATAAAAAAAATGATATTTATTACTTTTCGAACAGTTTCAACACAACACTACAAACAAAAAACAAAGAAAAAAGAACAATACAAATACAATACAAAAACACTACATACAAAACAAAACAAAAACAAACAAAAACAATTTTAAAACACCTCAAACATTTTCAATATCTTATCTTTCATTCGCTTATTTCCATCGACCTCACACCTCCCTTTTTGTATTCCACTTCTGTTAATTGTTTCAGCAATTCCTTTCCATCTTCCTCTGTTTTCTATCCTATAATTATCTTAACACATTCTTGCCTTATTTTTTCCTTTAATTTTCTATTAATCTATTTATACTTAATTCCTTATAACATTTCTACTAAAGCCATATAACTTCATTCCAACATTCTTCTAACATTCATTAATTTTACAATATTTCTATAAATAGTCTTTAAACTTTTTCCAGTCTTCTTCCCCCGACTCTTCTCCCTGGTCTTGGATCTTGCCAGTCATTTCCGCCAATTCCATATAGGCCATCAACTTCATCTGCCATTATCCAACACTTCAGTGCTTTCAAGAAGCAGCCATTCTCTCAGCCAGCAAAAAGCAGGTGGTTCACAACAAAGTTTAGGGGTCTGGCAGGGCAAGCCCACCTCCTTCTTTGGCATCCGTCAATATCTTAAATTTTACTCGAGGCTTCCTGCCCTGCCAAACAAATCTAGAGATGTCCCTCTGCCACCTCCTGAAACAATCCATCCCATCCAAAGCTTGCAATGTTTGAAACAAAAGCAACATCCCCGACAACACAGCAACCCTCATCCCCACCACAGCAACTCGGTCCAACAATAACAACTTCAGATTTGTCCATATTTCCAAATCCCCCTTCTCTTCAATCCAACGTCCTTCACAGTTATCCTTGAATAAATTCACATTTCTGGCGGTCATACTAACCCCCAAATACCTCTCTTTCTCAACCGATGTTAGTCCTGTCTCCTCCTGAAACTCTGTCAAGCTTTCATTTTCCTCAGGTAGGGCTCTGTTCTTCAAATTCATCTGTTTCTCTTTAAGTTCAATCATAACAAATGTCAGCTTATGTTTATCAAGTTGTCCTTGTATGGATGGGACTCTCTCTCTCTCTCCAGTTGTATTGCTTTACATTCAGCAGCAAGGGTTTTTTCCTTGACTTCATCTGCAGTTTGCCGTATCAGAGTAGATTCCTGTATCCATTTCTGGATGGTTTCTGTGTTGGTATTCACCTTTTGTCCCAGATTATTAAAACTTTCTACAATTAAGTCTATTTTAATATTTGCAGCATCCACTTTCACATTTATCACGTCTGTTTTCTTGTGAAGCTGTTCCAGTGAATCGTTTATTTTCACTAATACGACCGCTAAGGCCTCTTCTGTCAACATTCCGTCTGTTTTTTTCCTTTCCATTTGCCATAACACTTAAGAGATTCAAGGTCAATCCCAGAGTCTCACAATTTTTTATCTTGCAGCTGGAAATTGCCCTAGCCCAGCTCCTGTAGAGCAACCAATTTCAAAAGCTTCCACTAGGGGAAAACAGTTTCTATTTGTATTAGTCAGCACTGTCCTCTTTTAAACAATGTTCCAAAAATCCAAAGTTAGTTTCAGTTTTCAGTTACTTTTACTCCTTTTTTTAAAACACACACACACAAAAACAGCCGGAGACAGTAAAAACAATGTATTCTCTTGTTTAGCTACCTGTCAATGAACGTTCTAAACGCTGTCAATGAACATTCCAAAAGACATCGGTCCTGCTAGCAGCCCGTTTCCAGGGTCTGAGCGGCGGTATTTTAACTCTCTTGACCCTCTCCTACAGGCATATTCAGTCCACCACTTCCCCCCTCTTCTCCTGTCTCCGGGGGGGGGGGTTAGTTCTTTGCCGATGGAGATTTAGTCTTTTTACAAAAGGCTTTCCAAGACTTCAGCTTGCAGGCTCATTGCTTTAGTTTATTTACAAAAGGGGAGGCGGACTTCCTGTATTGAACCTCCCTGTTTCGATGCCAAATTAAATGTTTAAAAATCCAATTCTCCCACTTCAGCTCTACTCACGGGTAATTACTTTAGAGTCAAATTGTCCACAGGAAAAAGTCAGTGCTCTCCGGCAACAGCTATGCGGCTTCTCTCCGTGAAAGAAGCAGACGATTCAAAGCACCGCGCCGCTCACCCCACGTCACTCTGGATCCCCGAAACCGGGTTTCCCCGCGAGTAGGGGAGGCGCAAAAGGTGCCTGCCAAATCCCACGTTCACAGGCTTCTCCCGCCTGTGATTTTTACGGGTCTCCGCCTTCGCCGTGGTGGTACAGACCCAAATTCCCACGGGGCAAATTCCTCCCGATCAGAGGAATTCCGCCATTGCTGGAGGCACCAACCCGGAAACCCACTCCGCCCCTCTTGACAGCCTCTGAGATTCAGCTCTGGAGGCAGCCACTTAGTTCACCTCATGCTGAGGCTATCTTCCGGTAAAGGGTTAAGTACAGGTTCTGGTTTGTACTTTGGGAGAAATTATATGCTACACCAGGGGTAGGCAACCTAAGGCCCAGGGGCCAGATGTGGCCCAATGGCCTTCTCAATCCGGCCTGCGAATGGTCTGGGAATCAGCGGGTTTTTACATGGGTAGAATGTCTCCTTCTATTTAAAATACATCTCTGGGTTATTTGTGGAATTTGTTCATCTCTCCCCCCCCCCCCCAAAAAAAATAGTCTGGCCCACCACATGGTCTGAGGGACGGTGGACTGGCCCACGGTTGCTGACCCCTGTGCTATACAGTACTCGACCTGCCTTGCACCTGATATTTCATCCGTATTGAAGTTGTGTCATGTTTGCCCAGTGTTTAGATAAGATGCTGGCAAATCAGTTGTGAATCTTGGGCTGCTGTGGCTCATTTGTAGGGGAGCTATTTTTATCATATACAGTGGTACCTTGGGTTACAGATGCTTCCGGTTACAGATGCTTCAGGTTACAGACTCCGCTAACCCAGAAATAGTACCTCAGGTTAAGAACTTTGCTTCAGGATGAGGCCCCATTAGCTAAAGTGGTGCTTCAGGTTAAGAACAGTTTCAGGTTAAGAATGGACCTCCAGAACGAATTAAGTTCTTAACCCGAGGTACCACTATAATGGTAGAGTTGGGACTCCAAGGGTCATTTAGTCAAAATTGCTGCAATGCAGGAATCGCAGCTAAAGAATCCCTGACAGATGGCCATCCAACCTCTGTTTAAAAACTTCCAATGAAGGAGACTCCACCACCTTCCAAGGAAGTCCATTCCACTGTGGAACAGCTCTTAACGTCAGAAAGTTCTTCCTGATGTTCGTTCAGCATCTCCTTTCTTTCCATTTGAATCCTTTGGTTCGGGTCCTGCCCTCTGAAGCAGCAGAAAACCAGCTTGCGCCACCTTCCATTTCGCAGCCCTGGGTATGGTCTTGCTGAAGGTACGCACCACGTACGTGGTGCAGATTGGATATGTGGTTAATTTTTTGTCACTGGAATCAATGGGACAAATGCTTAACTTTGACTGGATCACGTCACGTATATTTTTCTCCAAGACACGACTCGCTCTTCTTGCAATGCTGGGACACGGCTGCAGAATTCACCATCATAAGAAAATCAGTAACAAAGCCTCTCTTGGTTTGTGTGTGTTAGAATGTTATTTAACTATCCTAGCTCCACTTGCACTTGCACTTTTTTCTTCTTTAAGTTCTCTTCCTCCTCCATGCCTCAGTGGTCTTTAAGGAAAGAATATGTCTGTAGTGCTCAAGCTTTCTAACAAAGCAATTTCGCTCTTAAATAGAGATGTTCGGTTTCTCAGACCATCCTAATAGGTTGGATAAGAGGTTTCATACCGCCTTGCTTAGACGGATGAAATAAGGCTTAACCAAATCAGCATTGAGCAAACAATATATGCTTCCTTCATCAACATAATGGATCCTTCAAATGTGTGCACGCCTTAGAAGCAGAGGCCCTTTCCTTCTTAGCAATGTATTTACTTTGCTTCCAAACAGCTTTCAGGATAAGCCCTGGATTTGCTATGTTTCTTTTCCACGCTCGCTTTGAAACGCCATGCCCAAGACAAAGCCACATCTCCGGCCAATGATTTTATCCTGTTTTTAAAAACAAAGATGGCTTTCGTTTTACTGAATGTCACCTCCTGCACAAACTGTAAGTGTTAGGGGGGAAATGATTTGAAAGCTACCACTCCATGTATGCCTCAAGTCCAGGCCACTAAGACGAGAGACCAACCAAGGATGGAGAAAAGTCATGAACCTATAGTAGCAAAATTTCTAATTAATTCTGAGTGGAGAGCTTTGAATCTTCCATGAACAAAGTTTTTCGAACTGCTAGGTTGGCAGGAGAAGGGACTGAGCAACGGGAGCTCATCCCATCGTGGGGATTCGAACCACCGACCTTCTGATCAGCAAGTCCTAGGTTCTGTGGTTTAACCCACAGAGCCACCCGCATCCCGTTCGTTTCTATACTTCATAATTATTACAGTGCTTATCCTGAGATAAGACAATTGGGCTAACAGACCTAGAATTTCCTGGTTCATGTTAGATGACTCTTTGAAAGTGTCTGATAAATTGGTTACCTTTCAATCCTCTAGCAAGGAGCCAGCTTGAGTGACAACACGCTTATTCCACATTACTGCTACTTTTTGTTTGAAACATCAGCTGTGTTTTATTGTTGATATGACACCTTGCAGCATGGGACCTTTTCCGTTTCCTGTTTAAATTTCCATGCAAATGACTCATCAGGCTGGGCCATGTCAATTTGGGCACGTTTTACAGTTCATAGAAAACTTTATGCTCATGTGTTCCTACGTGAAATAGTAGGCTGTGCACCTTTGCAAGTTTGACAACATTAGCATTATTTGGTGCTTATTTTCATTAAATGCCTTTCTATAGAACAGTCCTTTATGGAAGATTACTTGTCTTTTATAGACAGTATTGTACAGGAATTTAAGACTCTTCTGCTTTCATTACTTTTTTACGTTGTGATTAAGTCTCATCATTCAAGGTGGATGTTGTTCATCATATAAAATATATGGAAAGCACAGACAATGACATTATCATTATTTATTAAATTTATATACCACAGATGTCAGGGCGGTTTTATAATCGTAATATGCCATCTCACAGCTCCCTTGGGACACTGTGGGGCAAGTATGATTAACCTGATTCTTACAGCTAAAGATGCTGCAGAAACAGATGACTTGCCAAAATCCACAAGTCATTGTAAAAGCCAGATTCTGGAGATGGCTTGTTCTATCCCAGTCAATGAGTGTCAGGGAACTGCCATCGGAGCATCAGGTGGTGGAGGGACTCAGGGAGGAAGAAAGAGACTCAACAGCTGAAGCAGGGACCAGCAGGGGGAGGAGTGGGTCTCTGAGGGAATGCGAGCAGGAGGGAGGGCTCAGGGAAGCTTCCAGCGAGAACAGTGGGGAGGTATCTGAGTCTCCCATAGGGAGACCCACACCTCGCCGGAAACTGTCACGCCGTGAGTCCAGGAGACGCGTTTCCGTTAAGGAGCTCCTTTGCTGGAAACGCTTCCGCAGACAGCCACTGTCGGACTCTACTAGTGACTAGAGCAGACATGTCTGAGGAGCTCCGTCACACACGGAGGTTTGTGGGGTCGCACAAACTCTGAGGGAGCACGTTTTTACGCACAAGCAGCTAATCAATCCCTAACAGCAGTCCGACAGACTCTGTACGCTGCCTGTGCAAGAGAAAGCATCATGAGCGAACCAACCGGAACCGGAGGAGCGGGGGCTGGAGCTGGTCCAAGCTTGGAAGATAGATACCGAGCGTTGGAGGTCCAACTGGCGCTGCAGACGGCGAGGCTGGAGGAGAGAAGGGCTCAGGATGCAGACAAGAAGGGGAGAGCCACTCAATTCCCCAGAAAGGTACCAGGATTGGTGCAAAAATTTGGGGGGGACCCCAAGGATTACCATGCCTTTAGGACAGAGATGCAATATGCCATTAATGTGCAGTTCGATGAGTTCCCTGATGAGGAATCGCGAGTTGCTTTCGTAATTGGGCATCTTGAGAAAGGGGCGAGAGACTGGGTTCGACCCCTAATGGCAACGCACAATGACATACTAAAGGACACGAGGAAGTTCTTTCGTGCAATGGATATCATGTTTTCCAGCGATATTGAGGAAGGGGCGGTGCGCAGACAGCTAATGGCTTGTAAGCAGGGAAGTCGATCTGTCCGTGAGTACTGGACTGAGTTTACCATGCTGATTCACAGACTGAGTTGGGATTTATCGGCGGCACCCATTCAAATGCTATTTGAAGAAGGTCTTTCTTCGGCGGTGAAAGACGAGCTGTCACGGAGCCCCAGGGCGGAGTCTATGGATCAGCTGACCAAATCTGCGCTGACCATAGGAGCGCGGCAGGAGGCAAGAGCCTTGGAGAGGCGGGAAGGGAGAGGGGAACGTTGGAAGGAGTTCCGCATTCCAGACATTCCTGAGCCAGCTTTCCCGCCAGCAGAGCCGATGGAAATCGGAACAGCGTGCGCGCGCGCATTTTCAAAAACCAGCGAGGGGGCTAAGAAGGAGGGAAAGGGCCCCCGGAAATGCTATCTCTGCCAACAGCCAGGCCACTTTGCCAGAGTCTGCCCCCAGAGGAAGGAATGGCAAGGGATGGTGGGAGCTGTTGAGGGGGGAGAACAGGGGGGAACGGAGCAGGTAAAAGCCAACGCCTGGTTGCCACAATCGGGGCACTGCAGCCAGGCCAAAGAGCAGTGAAAGTGCCCGTGCCAGAAGCTCCTCGACCTGCTCTAGTGATTGAAGTGTCGCTAGAGCTGCAAAATGGGCACCCCCTAAAAATAAAGGCGCTATTGGACTCAGGCAGCTCCTGCAATTTTATGAGCAAGGAGTTTGCTGCTGAACACCAGATACAGACTATCCCTTTAAGCAACCCCCTGCAGGTGACCACGATTGATGGCAGGGAGTTGTTGGGAGGAGGAGTCAGCTTGCAGACTGTCCCAATGATAATGAGGGTGGCAAGGCACACAGAACTGATAGCGTTTAATGTGGCCACCCTGGGAGGCGCTCCCATTATTTTGGGAATGAGCTGGCTAGCTCTACATGATCCGCTGGTTGGCTGGCATCAAAGAGTGGTGTCCTTTGGTTCAGCACATTGCTTAGAACACTGCAAAGGGGAAAAGGGTTCAGCAGGGGCCCAAGCCACCCTAGCAGGGACTGAAGTAATGGAGAAGGTGAAGGTACCACCACAGTATGCAGATCTCAGCGACGTGTTCAGCGAGAAGGAAGCTGACCAACTACCACCTCATAGACCCTTTGATTGCCAGATCAATTTACTCCCTGGAGCACAGCTTCCCGTGGGCAAGTTGTATGCCATGTCAGACAGAGAAATGCAGGAGTTGCGAGGGTTTATTGACAAGAACCTGAAGAGAGGCTTCATCAGAGAGTCCAAAGCAGCAGGGGGTAGCCCAGTGTTTTTTGTGGACAAAAAAAACGCGGACAAGCCGAGACTTGTATGTGATTTTAGGAGGTTAAATGCAGTGACTGAACCGGTGGCTTTCCCTATGCCCAGAATTGATGATATTTTGACAAGGGTGAGGAAGGGAAAGATTTTTACAAAGCTGGATCTAAGGGGGGCGTACAACCTGATACGCATAAGGAAAGGGGATGAATGGAAAACCACCATGTTTACCCCTTTGGGGGCATTTGAATACCTCGTTATGCCATTTGGATTACAAGCAGGCTCAGCGTGTTTTCAATCTTTTATGAACCACGTACTGGGCCCTTTGCTCTACAAGAATTGCGTTGCTTTCCTAGATGATGTGTTGGTGTATTCGGAGAATGAGGAGCAACATGTGAGAGACGTCAGAGAAGTGTTGAGCAGACTGCAAGCCAACAGTCTGTGGGTCAAACTGGAGAAGTGTCGGTTCCATACCAAGGAGGTGGAATTCCTGGGGTACCGCCTGTCAGACAAGGGATTGGCCATGGATCCCGGCAAGGTACAGGCAGTGCTGGAATGGAAAACACCCAAAACCAAGAAGGATGTGCAGAGGTTCCTAGGGTTTGGAAACTTTTATCGTAAGTTCATCCGCAACTTCGCCCATCTGACGGCGCCCATCACTGACTGTCTCAGTAGTAAAAAGAAGTTTGTATGGACGGCGGAGGCGGAGCGAGCGTTTGAGGAGCTGAAAAGGGCCTTCGCCTCTGAAGAACAACTTCTGCATGTGGATTTACGAAAGAAGCTAAGGGTTGAAACAGACGCATCTGACAGAGCCATAGGGGCGGTGCTTCTTCTGCAGCCGGGGAAGGAGGAGTCAGAGTGGCGACCGTGTGCCTTCTTTTCGCGAAAGCTGAACAAATCCGAGAGGAACTACACGGTGTACGACCGAGAACTTCTTGCTATTCATGAGGCGTTCCGGAGATGGAGGCATCTGCTAGTTGGTGCACAACATAAGGTGCAAGTGTGCACGGACCATAAAAATCTAGAGTATTGGAGAACTGCGCGAGTGCTCAACCAAAGGCAGTTGAGATGGGCCCAGGAGTTCTCCAAATTTAACTTTGAGATTTGTTACGTGCCAGGCCCAGAGAATGTTAGGGCGGACGCTCTCTCACGCAAACCTGAATATTTGGAGGGGGAGGGAGCACCCGAAGAAACCCATATCATTCCAGAGGACCGCTGGGTGTGTGGGGCGACTTTGGTGGGGCAAAGGGAATTGGTAGAGGGTACGGTGCAGGATGCATACGCCCAGGACAAACTCAGGGATCTCAGGAGGGAGGAAGACAAATCCGGTGGTTTTGAGGAGAGAAACGGGGCATTGTATTATAAGGGAGCGTTATATATACCTGAAGGGGAATTGAGGGAGAAGGTACTCAAGCAGCTGCACGATAGCCCCACAGCAGGGCATTTTGGGCAACACAAGACCATGTGGCTGGTTACCAGGGAATTTTGGTGGCCCAAGGTCAGGGAAGATGTGCGGGAGTATGTGAGAGGGTGTGAACAATGCCAAAGAGCCAAGGGGGAGAGGCGGGCGCCGGCTGGTTTATTAGAACCACTGCCCACACCTGAAAGACCGTGGGAAGCAGTGGCAATAGATTTCATGACTGATCTGCCAAGGTCTAGAGGGAAAACAGCCATCATGGTTGTAGTAGACCTGTTAACTAAAATGGCCCACTTTATAGCCTGCTCACATGCGGTCACAGCAGAAGAAACAGCCAAATTGTTTGTAGAGAATGTGTTTCGGTTGCATGGCGCCCCCTTGAGGGTGGTTTCAGACCGAGGGAAACAATTTACTTCCAGGTTCTGGAGGAAGCTCATGAGCTTACTGCATGTAGAGGTTAATTTTTCAACGGCCCGTCATCCAGAAACCAACGGGCAGGCGGAAAGAGCAAATGGGGTTCTCCAACAATATTTGAGGTGTTATGTTAATGACAGAGAGAATGATTGGGTGGAGAAGCTGGCGTTGGCAGAATTTGCCTACAACAATGCAGAGAACGTGTCCACGGGGATGAGCCCCTTTTTGGCTAATCACGGGTGCCATCCCAGAGCCTTCCCAGGGGGGGAGGGGGAGAACTGGAGCGTTCCAGCTGCAGAACAGTTCGTTGAAGAAATGGAAGCGATCCATCGCCAGCTCCAACTCAACTTAAACAGGGCTAAGGAGGAATATAAGAGGCAGGCAGACAAAAACCGAAGGGAAGGTGAAAGCATCAGGGTGGGGGACCAGGTGTGGCTGTCAACCCAAGGGTTGCCGTTCAAAGGAGGTTGTAAGAAATTAAGACCCAAAAGGCTGGGTCCGTTTGAAGTCATGCAGCAGGTCAATCCAGTGGCTTTCAGGCTCCGGTTACCGAACCACATGAAGCTGCACCCAGTTTTTCACAGGTCGTTGCTGTCACCGTATAGAGGAGACAGTGAAGGGAGGGTCACTAGGGGACCAGCAATGGAGGAGAAGGAACACAGCTACCATGTAGCGGAGATCCTCGATTCCAGGTGGAAGGGAGATCAAGTAGAGTATTTGGTAATGTGGGAAGGGGAACCGGAGTCGGAAAACACCTGGGTTAGGGCAGAGGATGTCAATGACGAAGTTTTAATAGAGACTTTTCATCAGAGGTTCCCACGTAAACCTCAGCCTGTAGCGAGGTTCCGAAGGGAATACTTTGCCACCACCGACGAGGAAGAGGAGTTGGAGGGGTTCTCAGATTCTGAAGAGGAAGAGGATTCAGCGAGCCAGGACGACGATCGATGGAGGGAATTGTTCGAGACGTCGGAAGATGAGGAAGATTCGTTTCGGGGTTTTAGCCCTTCACCTCCCAGGGGAGAGGAAATGGGAGGGGGTGAGGGGGGCCCTGGAGGGGAGGTGGATGTCAGGGAACTGCCATCGGAGCATCAGGTGGTGGAGGGACTCAGGGAGGAAGAAAGAGACTCAACAGCTGAAGCAGGGACCAGCAGGGGGAGGAGTGGGTCTCTGAGGGAATGCGAGCAGGAGGGAGGGCTCAGGGAAGCTTCCAGCGACAACAGTGGGGAGGTATCTGAGTCTCCCATAGGGAGACCCACACCTCGCCGGAAACTGTCACGCCGTGAGTCCAGGAGACGCGTTTCCGTTAAGGAGCTCCTTTGCTGGAAACGCTTCCGCAGACAGCCACTGTCGGACTCTACTAGTGACTAGAGCAGACATGTCTGAGGAGCTCCGTCACACACGGAGGTTTGTGGGGTCGCACAAACTCTGAGGGAGCACGTTTTTACGCACAAGCAGCTAATCAATCCCTAACAATGAGCAACTGTTTGTTTTCTATTATTCCATTTATATCCTGCCTTTCTTCCATCACGGAACTCAAAGCAGCAAAAACAACTGTCAGATCTAGTTAAACCCCATGTCCCATTTAACTGCAAAATTCGCCTTGAAGGATTTCAGGTTAAAAATCTGAAATAGAGGCCATGATCCAGGAGATTTAAGCTGCACATTCAACCAACGCGTTCCAGTTCTCAGCTGCAGAAAGGGAAAGAGCCCATCAATGTCCCACGTCCTGGTCAACTGCGGTTGGCAATCCATGTGCTCGTGATCAGAAAGACAGGGTCGTGTCCACTCCCCTGCTCATCCCACTGTGAATGTTGAGCTGAATTACTGCTGCGTACAAGAAACTCTGCAGCACGCAAGACATTATACAAATAATAAGCTATTACATTACTGTTTATCTGGAGAAGCATCAGTCAATTTTTTTACACCCAGTGCTCATGAATGCATGGCCAGTAACCCAGAGTCGACATTTGCACAATCTGAAAAGCTTCCATTGCAAGTAGAGCTGGCCGACCCCTTCCTAATTACTCGTGCTAAGTGATGCAACATCAAATATGAACCAGGAGATTATAGTCCCATGACTCTGTCATTTCCTTGAGCTGCAGAAAACCGCTGCAGACACGATCTTCTGCTTACTGTTGCAGCTCAGCTCCCAGCGATTATTAATACTGTTAATTAGAGAAAGAACCCCACATCTGCTCAGTGCTAGGGCTAAATTCAAAACGGAGACAAAGAAAATGATGTCCAGCTCCGCTTTGGTTGGCTCACTAAGCAATGGGGTTATCGTTGGGGGTTCCCCGACACCATGTTTCCTAAGATATCATGACAGCACCTTTCCTCAAATTCTTTTCATCCAAGTCACCACATTGGCCAATATTGACAGGTATTTCTACTGTATTGCATGGAAGGTCAGAAACTGTTTTTGTTTTTGGCCCAAAGATGGAAGCAAGAAGAGATTCCGATGAAAGAAGAGCGGCAGATGAAGTTAGTGGACTATGCCAAGTTGGCAAAATTAACCGGGAAAATTCAGAACCAGCAGGACCAGACCTTTCTGAAAGACTGGAGCAAATTTTTGTTGTATTTGAAAGACAGTTGTAAACAATTAACATCGTTAGTGGGGTTCCAATAAGTTTTATAAGGTTAAATGTATCATTTACTATTAAGTATTATTTTTAATTGATTATCTAAGAATAATAATAATATTAACAAAATGCAATATCAGAGTATAAACAAGAAAACCATTAGTCGAGGAGGAGGGAAGTCTCAGGCCGAGATGGCCAATTGGTTTTTATATATTACCGTATATAGGACGCTCTATAGGACGCTCCGGACCACAAGACACACCTAGTTTTTAGAAGGGGAAATCAAGAAAAAAAGTATTATTCCCCTGCCCAGCCCCAAAAAGCAGTCGGGCTTCTTTAACCCCACGCAGCCTCCATCCCGCTCACTGTCTTGGCTTCTGCCATAGCCGCGCGTAACCCCTCCGGCAGGGGGAGGCTGCCCGTGGGTATGGCTTCTTTAGCGGGATGGATTGCGCTCACTGCCTTGGCTTCTTTAGCCTTGCGCAGCCTCTCCCGGTTGGAGAGGCTGCGCGCGGCTATGGCAATTCCCCCACCTCCCGCAAAAGCCCACAGGAGAATACCTATTTTCTACGAGGAGGGGGAAGGGACTGACTGGCCGTGTCAGTCCCTTCTCCCTCCTGGGGAAAAGCCCGCAAGAGCTGCACGAAGCTTGTGTGCGGCTCTTGGGGGCTTTTCCTGCCTGCCTCCCCCCTGCATTCACTCCATAGGACACACAGACTTTCCCCCTTAGTTTTTAAGAGGGGAAATGTGCGTCCTATGGAGCGAAAAATACGGTATATGCAAGATGGATGCTATGTTAAAAAATATTTGTAAAACTTAATAAAAATTATTATTAAAAAAAGAAAGAAACTGCTTTCATTTTAACCATTCCATCAGTCCTGGGTTCTTCCCAGTGGAAAGATACAGTTAGGAATTGGAGTCACTTTTCTCCATGCACATGAGTATCCACGAGACACTCCTCGCACTATATTGTTAATATATTAATTATAGGTATTTAAACCAAACCCAAAGACCCGTTTCATCCAGCATCTTGTTCTCACAGTGGCTAACATGATGTTATGAGAGAGAGGAAAACAAAATGTTGAACTCTCAGTTGTCATCAACCCCAGACAAGCAGGGCCTATGGTCAGGGTTGATGGAAGCCCAAAACATCTGGAGGGCTTCATGTTAGAGAATGTTGATCTAGAAAATCTGTTCCATGCACAGACACAGAATTCATGAGTAGTGCACCAAGCAGTTTGGTACATATCGGTAGCAGGGCAGAAGAGAAAATATGCATTGGTGTAGACCAGTGGTGGTTTTTGGTCCTGCTGGGACTTCTGCTTATCAGTGCAACAGCTAATTTTATTAACTAATAATAACTTTATTAATATGCATTCTGTTTGCCTCCTTAAGTTTCCAGCCTGTCGTTCTTCCCTTTTCCTTTTGTACTGTAGTTGGAACCAAATGAAATATAGAGTTTTCTACTTCAGTCTCAACTTTTACCCAAAGGGTCATAAGGATTTGGCCATGTGCTCTTGGCTATCTATCAGCATTTAGAAGCCGTTAACCTCCCTTGATTGATAAGGTCACATTCTTTATAAATTCATCAAAGACCAAGCTGTGAGACACTGATGTATTACATGAATGGGAATAATCGCACAGATGGCCGAAGGCTGGAAGTGAGATAAAAAAAAAAAGGCAGTATTATTTTTCCCCTCTCAAATTCTGTCCTTCAGAATTAATTATCCAATCTACTTAAAACTGAGCAACCTAATGAAATTTCACACCCACTAAATTTAATCATGGAATACTCATGTGGGTTTTGATTCAGTTAAAAACTGCCTCCAATATTTGGTGACACTTTCATTAAAAATGCAGATTTTAAAATATATCTTTATTTTCCCCTTACACACGAATACCTATTGGCTTTCACAGACAAGAGCCTGGGGTTGAAGGAGGTATTCGTGGGTATACTGTAAAAGTATAGATGACCTTATTTCCTCCTGTAAATACACCTAGCGCACTGTAAGATTGTGGTTAAGACAATTTTTTTGCTTCCTACTTGATTTTAAGGGCTTGGACTGGAGATGCAAGTTGCCTTTGTTTTAAGTTTTTACTGCAGGTTAAAACGTGGAAGCAACTATATGCAGAGTGTAATGCAAGGAAACTACTCTGAAAGCTCTACTGTATTGAAGAAGAGCAGGATTCCACACAACATCTTACCAGCTTTGACTTATCCTGTAGGTCTTCTGTCCAAACTGTACATCTTCTTTCTTCCATAAAGTGTTTGAATTCAGAAAGAACATTGGGGAACAGCGCCTAGAGCTACGATGTACTAAAACTATGGCTTGCATCTTGGATCCCTCCCCTCTCTTTTCCAAATTTTGCAGCGCCTCTAACACAAGCTTTAAACTACTCATGAATTCTAACCTTAAATCAAGATTACCCTTTGATTTTGCTTTCTTGGAATCTGATTTTCTTGTCTTTGAGGTGAGCAACTCTCTTAATTCTGCCATTACCTTTCTGTGGTGGTTTTCCTTTGATGTGTGTGAATCTTTTTGATAGTGTTTTGTTTTATGAGTACTATATGTCTAAACCACTGAGCCTCTTGGGCTTGCCAATCAGAAGGTCGGCAGTTCAAATCCCCGCAACGGGGTGAGCTCCCATTGCTCGGTCCCTCCTCCTGCCAACCTAGCAGTTTGAAACCATGCTGGTGCAAGTAGATAAATAGGTACCACTCTGGTGGGGAGGTAAACTATGTTTCTGTGCGCTGCTCTGGTTTCGCCAGAAACAGCTTAGTCATGCTGGCCCAGAAAAACAGTCTGCAGACAAACGCTGGCTCTCGGCCTGTAAAGCAAGATGAGTGCCGCAACCCCAGAGTCGTCTGCGACTTGACTTAACTGTCAGGGGTCCTGTACAGTGGTACCTCGGGTTACATATGCTTCAGATTACATACGCTTCAGATTACAGACTCTGCTAACCCAGAAATAGTACCTCGGGTTAAGAACTTTGCTTCAGGATGAGAGCAGAAATCGTGCTTTGGCGGCATGGCAGCAGCAGGAGGCCCCATTAGCTAAAATGGTGCTTCAGGTTAAGAACAGTTTCAGGTTAAGAACGGACCTCCGGAACGAATTAAGTACTTAACCCGAGGTACCAGTGTACTATATGGCTGCTGATGGCCAGTTTGGGACTCTGGTGCAAAAGTACAACAAAAACAGCCATAGCATGATGGTAATGTGAAAGGTAATTTCCAGAGGGGAATTGTAAAATAATAATAATAATAATAATAATAATAATAATAATAATAATTATTATTATTATTATTATTATTATTATTATTATTATTTAATGGCCAAAGGTTATGGGCCCAGCACGCCTCCGCTGGAAAGCGAAAGCAGTTTGTTGCGTAGCTGCAAACAGAGGGAGAAGATGCAGCTTGAATCTGATGGCTATTATGAATTGTAAATATGCTACTTTTGAGCAAATAAAGGGATAGTAGGACAGAAGAAACGTGTGGGACTTGTTTACTGCCCTTTCAACACGGACGCTGTGTAACTCTGCTAATTGCTTTACGATCTACAGAGGCTCCCAGGGGGAGCGTGGCTGGGCGCCGAACAATAAAGCAATAAATCTACCGAACAAATAATAATAATAATTTATTATTTATACCCTGCCCATCTGGCTGAGTTTCCCCAGCCACTCTGTAAAAACAAGAGAGTAAGCAGTGTTATCATACTAAGTGTAATTATAATAAGGTTACTAACTTAACTTTAAATGCATGCAGATGCCAGATCAGCAGTTACGAGTATTCATGCAATTTGCTCTTTGGGTTCCTTTTGCTTGATTGCACTACTGTCTTTACAGCACAGGGTATGTTTGAAACTGCCTTACACACAGTCAAATCATTAGTCCCTGTAGCCCAGTACTGTCTCTCTGGCAAATGCTCTCCAAAGTTTCAGGCAGAGGTTTCTCCCAGCTTTACTATGTGAGTGCCTTTAACCTTGGCACCCATGGGCACCCATGCACCCTCGGGGGGCCTTCCCTGGCACCCACACAGTCCTCCCACCCACCAGTGAAATTGGTCTTGAAATAAACATCCTGCAGCCAGTATAATAAAAGGACGCGGGTGGCGTCGTGGGTTAAACCACAGAGCCTAGGACTTGCTGATCAGAAGGTCGCGGTTCGAATCCCCGTGACAGGGTGAGCTCCTGTTGCTCAGTCCCTGCTCCTGCCAACCTAGCAGTTCAAAAGCATGTCAAAGTGCAAGTAGATAAATAGGTACCGCTCCGGCAGGAAGGTAAACACCGTTTCCGTGCGCTGCTCTGGTTTGCCAGAAGCGGCTTAGTCATGCTGGCCACATGACCTGGAAGCTGTACGCTGGCTCCCTCGGCCAATAAAGCGAGATGAGCGCCGTAACCTCAGAGTCGGCCACGACTGGACCTAATGGTCAGGGGTCCCTTTACCTTTACCTTTTAGCCAGTATAATAGGTGTGTTGTGTGGTTGGTTGCAGGGTGTGTTTGGTGCCAGTAACAGTTTGCAAGGGTGCCCACAGGCCCCCAAAGCTTAGTGACCCTTGCTTTAACTGGAGAGTTTTTGTTAACAGCAGCTCTGAAATTGAGATATGAACTCAGAACTCACATTCCCATTAAAAAGGAATATAATGCTCGTGTGTGTGTGTGTGTGTGTGTGAGAGAGAGAGAGAGAGAGAGAGAGAGAGACCTCTTGTTGAACATTAAGACCTGAACTGCTGCCATGATAGATCCAGCACATTCTCCACCTTCAAAGAGATGTGCAGAGTAGGAATGTTTATTCTTCCCGGGGAAGAAAGAGGTCTCCTTCCAGCAGGATTACTTAGTCTGTTTCAGGGTCCTAATCCGGCCCGCCGGTCAGTTTAATCTGGCTCCTGTGCCAGCTTATTTCCTGGGGTAAAATCCTAAAAAAGCCACAACTTCAACCCTTAAAAAAGCTCAAAAACATTGGGGTAAAATCATAAAAAGCTCAACAATCCTAAAAAAAGGTCAACAACTTGGGTTGGCTCTTTTGGTCTACCATCACGGCCCTTCACTTCATCAAATCTGGCCCTCTTTGAAAAAAGTTTGGACACCACTGACTTAGAGGGAAGGATGGGGAACCTGTGGCCATCCAGATGTTGCTGCACTCCAACTCCCACCAGCCCCATCCCAGCAACATCTGGAGAGAGCTGGAGAGATGGCCTTTCAGCTGATTCCATGGTGGCCCGCTGGAATGTGGAGTTAACCAGGGCTATTGACTGTTTGGCTCCAAAGCGCCCTCTCCGATTGCATGGAGCCCGGACAGCCCCGTGGTTTTCCACGGATCTGAGGCCAATGAAACAATCGTTGAGACGGCTAGAGCGCCGGTGGCGGATAACCCATTCTGAATCTGACCGGTGGTTAGCAATTTAGCGGAACCACCTGCTCCATCAGGGCCCAGAAGGGGCAACATGATCTCCTTCAATGACTTTGCAAAGTTTTTTGCAGATAAAGTCGCTCAGATTCGAGAAGAGGTAGACTCCACCGTGGGAGCAGGGCCGGGGCGGGAGAGTGCTAGAGTCCTGTCTAGTCAAGTTGTGTGGGATCAATTCCAATCTGTTACCCCCGAGGATGTGGACAGGCTGCTTGGACGAGTGAAACCAACCACTTGTCTCCTTGATCCTTGCCCATCCTGGCTTATAAAAGCCTAGCCGGGAAGGACTGGGCAATGGGCTTCGTGGGGTGCTGAATGCTTCCCTCCATGAGGGAGCCTTCCCAGACTCGCTGAAAGAGGCGGTTATTAAACCGCTTCTGAAAAAAGCATCTTTAGATGCGGCCACGATAGCCAACTATCGCCCAGTCTCAAATCTTCCATTCTTGGGCAAGGTGATTGAGCGAGTGGTTGCTGAACAACTCCAGGCACGCCTGGAAGAAGCGGACCATTTGGATCCCTTTCAGTCGGGATTCAGGCCTCATCATGGGACTGAAACTGCCTTGGTCGCACTGGTTGATGATCTCCGGCGGGCTAGGGACAAAGGTGAGAGCTGTTTCCTAGTTCTGCTGGATCTCTCAGCGGCATTTGATACCATCGACCATAACATCATTCTGGAGCGTCTTGAGGGGCTGGGAGCTGGGGGCACTGTTATACAGTGGTTCCGCTCCTTCCTCCTGGGCCGTGTTCAGAAAGTGGTGGGGGGGGATGAGTGTTCAGACCCCTGGGCCCTCACTTGTGGGGTGCCTCAGGGTTCTGTCCTCTCCCCCATGCTTTTCAACATCTACATGAAGCCGCTGGGAGAGATCATCAGGGGATTTGGGCTGGGTGTTCATCAGTATGCGGATGATACCCAGGTCTACCTCTCTTTCAAATCAGAACCAGTGAAGGCAGTGAAGGTTCTGTGTGAGTGCCTGGAGGCGGTTGGAGGTTGGATGGCGGCTAACAGATTGAGGTTGAATCCTGACAAGACAGAAGTACTGTTTTTGGGGGACAGGAGGCGGGCAGGTGTGGAGGATTCCCTGGTCCTGAATGGGGTAACTGTGCCCCTGAAGGACCAGGTGCGCAGCCTGGGAGTCATTTTGGACTCACAGCTGTCCATGGAGGCACAGGTCAAATCTGTATCCAGGGCAGCTGTCTACCAGCTCCATCTGGTACGCAGGCTGAGACCCTATCTGCCTGCGGACTGCCTCGACGGAGTGGTGCATGCTCTGGTTATCTCCCGCTTGGATTACTGCAATGCGCTCTACGTGGGGCTACCTTTGAAGGTGACCCGGAAACTACAACTAATCCAGAACGCGGCAGCTAGACTGGTGACTGGGAGCGGCCGCAGAGACCACATAACACCGGTCTTGAAAGACCTACATTGGCTCCCAGTACGTTTCTGAGCACAATTCAAAGTGTTGGTGCTGACCTTTAAAGCCCTAAATGGCCTTGGTCCAGTATATCTGAAGGAGCGTCTCCACCCCCATCGTTCTACCCGGACACTGAGGTCCAGCACCGAGGGCCTTCTGGCAGTTCCCTCATTGCGAGAAGCCAAGTTACAGGGAACCAGGCAGAGGGCCTTCTCGGTAGTGACGCCTTCCCTGTGGAACACCCTCCCACCAGATGTCAAAGAGAACAACAACTACCAGGCTTTTAGAAGACATCTGAAGGCAGCCCTGTTTCGGGAAGCTTTTAATGTTTGATGTATTATAGTATTTTAATATTCTTTTGAAAGCCGCCCAGAGTGGCTGGGGAAGCCCAGCCAGATGGGCGGGGTATAAATAATAAATTATTATTATTATTATTATTATTATTATTATTATTATTATTAGTTTCCTATCCCTGGCTTAGAGGCTTCATAGCATTTTAAGATCAAAAACTGACCATGTTGAGTAAGTGTGGAAGAAAGTTATTTCCTCTGGAGGGTTTTTTTGAAGCTTATATGCCCAAATATTTAGGCAAAGGATTCTTACATTCTCTCCTGCCTCAAATGGTGGCAAAGGCACCCGATGAAGAAAAGGCATGAACGTTTTCTACTTAATTGTTGTAGAATAATTAAATACTGTTGGTTGAGTTGGTCATGTGGCTTTTATTAAATATGCTACACAATGTCAGAAGATCATTGGTACCTGCTTTGTTGAGGGATGAAGGGGGGGGGCTGTACCTCTAAACTAGTCTGCGGAGGATCCATAGATCGGCTGCAGTACACGCTTTGTGTGTATAAGGATGCCACTTCAGTTCTTGGGTATTTGTAGTTAAAATATTGATTGTGTGTGTAGTGGGGGCAGGGAACAGTCAGGTAGAAGGGCATGTCCCTGGAATTGGGGGAATTGTCTACAAGTAAAGACCAGTGAAAACTAAGTAAAAATAAAGACAAGTAAAAACTAAGATCATGGCCACTGGTCCCATCACCTCCTAGCAAATAGAAGGGGAAGAAATGGAGGCAGTGAGAGATTTTATTTTCTTGGGTTTCATGATCACTGCAGATGGTGACAGCAGTTACAAAATTAAAAGTCGCCTGCTTCTTGGGAGAAAAGCAATGACAAACCTAGACAGCATCTTAAAAAGCAGAGACATCACCTTGCCGACAAAGGTCCGTATAGTTAAAGCCATGGTTTTCCCAGTAGTGATGTATGGAAGTGAGAACTGGACCATAAAGAAGGCTGATCGCCGAAGAATGGATGCTTTTGAATTATGGTGCTGGAGGGAGACTCTTGAGAGTCCCATGGACTGCAAGAAGATCAACCCTATCCATTCTGAAGGAAATCAGCCCTGAGTGCTCACTGGAAGGACAGATCCTGAAGCTGAGGCTCCAAGACTTTGGCCACCTCATGAGAAGAGAAGACTCCCTGGAAAAGACCCTGATGTTGGGAAAGATGGAGGGCACAAGGAGAAGGGGACGACAGAGAACGAGAGGGTTGGATAGTGTTCTTGAAGCTACCAGCATGAGTCTGACCAAACTGCGGGAGGCAGTGGAAGACAGGAGTGCCTGGCATGCTCTGGTCCATGGGGTCACAAAGAGTCAGACACGACTAAACGACTAAACCACAACAACAAAAGACCAGATCTGTAGAAACAATTGTATAGTAAAGGGCAACTAAAGAGCTTATGCTGAAGAGGACTAATGGAGAGTTGTTGATCAGAAGCCCAGAGTTCATAAGCTTCCCTGGGTACCAGTCTATTATGTTGAATAGAGATTCTTCAGGGAAAATGCCCACATTCTGGGCACCAGCCTATGCCAGTTCCTTTTGTTTTGTATTACCTTTCTATCTTGAATAGAATTTCTGAATGTACCTTTCTCAGTTTAGATTGCTTAGTTAGCTTCAAGACTCTTTTTATTACTCTCCCATATATTTATAATCCTCCAAAGACTAGGGGTGGGGGGAGCAGTGCAAGAGCAGAAGAGTCTCAGCATTTCATATGGAAGTTAATTTCTGATTTCCATATTAATAAAACATAGCTTTATCTTTTTATTTCTCCATAATCCTTGCAACAACAGGGAGAGAAGATTATACTGGATATGTTGAGAAAGCAATTAGAAGGCTGCATGCAAGAACTTTAAAAGGGAGGGAAGAGACATGAAATTAAGCGACAGTTCTAAATGTTGGGTTCAACAGGCACTGCCTGTGAGACAGAATGAACAACTCCTTAGAGTGCAGGTGTTTGTCGCCGTGGTCATCAAAATAGGTTTCAAAAGGCCTCAAGCCATTATTCGGCCACTGCATTGGTTTCTGCACTGCTTTGATACATCTTTTTCGATCACTCTTGACCGGGTAAGATTGTCTTCCATAAACACGGTCTTAACAGTGAGTCCGTAAGTGACTGTGGAGGCCAATTCTGGACCCACATGTCCTTCCACAGTGGGGACATTGGTTTCCGGGCGGGAGTTGATCACGGTGTGGATTTGCCAAGCGTGCCTTCCTCTTAGCATGTTTCTCCCTTGCGTTCTGAGTTTGAGTGTCTTCAAAGTCCATGACACCTTTGGTAAAGGCTGTTCTCCAACTGGAGCGCTTGCAGGCCAGTGTTTCCCAGTTGTTGGTGTTTATAGCTTATATATATATATATATATATATATATATGCGCTATTTCAATACCATCATGATCAGGCCTCTGTTGTAGGACAAAGAGCAGCCCATCCTAGCCCCTAATGGAGAAATCCAGAGTATGCTATACTGAGGACAGGGATGCTAATAATAATAATAATAATAATAATAATAATAATAATAATAATAATAATATCTTATTTATAACCTGCCATCTGGCTGGGTCTCTCCAGCCACCCTGAGTGGCTTCCAGCAGTATTAAAATACAGTGGTCTGTTAAACATTAAAAGCTTCCCTAAATAGGGCTGCCTTCGGATGTCTTGTGGCGTCTTGTGTCTTGGCTTGTGTCTTGGCTTCTCGTGGTGAGGGAACCTCTAGAAGGCCCTCGGTGCTGGACCTCAGTGTCCGGGCAGAATGATGTGGGTGGAGACGCTCCTTCAGCTATACTGTGGTCTTCCTCTCCCTGATATTTTGAGATACGTTTTCTAGTTGCTTCCATATGCAACTATTCCCTCCTTTATTAAGACTGTCTTAAGATTGGAGAGTCCTCTTGCTAGTGCGCTTGGAGCATGTCAGGAGATCCACTAGTGCCGTCGAGGTTTACAGCTCAAATCACTGCCCTTCTGAATGATTGCCAGCCTCAAGGGATGAGCAGGGCCTGGACTGTTGACTGGGCTACATTACTATTTTAAGATGCAATATGCCGAAATCCAGCATCAGCTGAGCTCTGCGAGTGCAGCTTTCTCCCGATTGAAGTGCAAGGTGTTTGAAGACCGGGACATTTGCAGGGAAACCAAAATGCTTGTTTACAAAGCTATTGTACTACCAGCCAGTGCTTTTTTTCCTTTAAAAAAAATGTTTAGGGGTACTCTCATTTTTCTACACATGTTGAAATACAGTGGTGCCCCGCAAGACGAATGCCTCGCAAGACGGAAAACTCGCTAGACGAAAGAGTTTTCCGTTTTGGAGGTGCTTCGCAAAACGAATTTCCTATGGGCTTGCTTCGCAAGACGACAATGTCTTGCGAGTTCCTGCTGGTTCCCCCCCCTTTTTTCTAAGCCGCTAAGCCGCTTATCAGCTGATCCGATCAGCATATAAGCCGCTAAAAGCCTCTAATAGCGCTAATCCGCTAATCCTTCAATGGGCTTGCTTCGCAAGATGAAAAAACCGCTAGACGAAGAGAATCACAGAACGGATTCTTTTCGTCTTGCGAGGCACCACTGTACTGCCCCTCAATGAGGCCAAACTTAGATTCACAAAATGTTTAGGGGTATGCATACTCCTGCGTCCCCCCAGGAAAAAAAGCACTGCTACCAGCCATCAGTACAAAATGTACAAAAAATTGAAGTTGACTCCCCCAAAAGTGAATTGGGCACGTATATTATTTCTTGAGAATGTCCTGTGTGGCACATTACAACCAATAAGGTTATCATATTTAATCTAACTTTCCCTGTTTTCACAGCCACTTTAGATGTCAAAACAGGCCAGCATGTGGTGCTTACTCTAATATTATTTCCCTCAGACCTCTTTATTGCAAGTTAAAAAATACATAATTATATGTGCACTAAACATGTTGAGATGCAAATAAAAGAGAGAGAAAGAAAAAGCGAAGCAACACCCGTGTAGAAGGGAAAGTAAAGGGGGGGGGGGAAACCCCCAAAACTGTATACTTTACAAAGTTGTTATTGTACTTCACCAGATCTTAACCTATTACAATATTTGTAAGAATGGAGTCCAAATATCATTGAATTTGTCCATGGCAAGCCTGCGTTTCAATGCAAGTTGTTTATATGTTGCGAGTTTGTGTAAGTCTTCAATCCAATCGTAGAAGGGAGCCGCATTTTTATTTTTCCAATTCATCAGTCTTTTTGTAGTATCAGTATCAGTCTTTTTGCTGTGGTTAGGGCAAATATTCTGATTCTGGAATGGATTCAGGGAATGGTGAAAAACTGAGCTAGTGCTTGGGGGGGGGGAGGAAAACAAGATTTGTGGGTGTGGCCTTAAAAATTCTGGGTGGGGGGGCCCATAATTTGATATGCTTTGTTTCCAAGTGTCATTTTGCTTGTGGAAATAGGCCTGCATATCAAGGGTCCTCTGTTGTGGTTTGTGTGTCTTCAGGTTGCGTTCTGTCTTCTATGTGTTGGAAGACTCAAGCCAAACAGTTGAGTTGTGTGGCCAAAGTTCCCATTTAATTTAATAGGTGGGTTTTGACTTCTGACCGTTGAATCGTTCATGACTCTGTGAATAAATGCAGCTTAAAAGGAAATTCAGAAGCTGAAGAAATGGTTTTTTAAAACCCTCTAATTGCAGAAGTATGATTCACTATAATTTCTACTGTCCTCAGACATGTGCCTTGATGAAGATTTATGTAAAAATGACGCAGCCAGCATGTCGCCATAATTATTCCTTTATACCTCGTGGATTTACTGTTGCCTGTTTCTGAGAGAAACTGTATTATGGATTGCCAAATCATTCTGCTTGTAATTCTTCTTAAAGTGGCGTTTGTGCCCAAGTGGGCTGCTTTAGGCTGGAATCTGGGGCCATGTTAATATGAATTATTGTCTTGTTGTTTTTTGTTTTATAAAATCAATATTACAAAAGGAACAATGAAAAGCAACCTATTTTTTAACCAGTAAATTCTTTTGTGGACTCCTTTTGAAGGAATGGGAATTGAAAAGGTGTTTTGCGTATTTCACAGGGGAGTTTTTGCTGTATTCTTATTTATTTTTTAACATTGCATTTGTGGTACTTGGCAGCTATCAAGGTTTTGATGGTGCCATACAGTTTCATTTACCATACATTGCAAGGTCTGTGCTTCTATGCATGAATATCCTAAGTCAACCAGGTTCTATACCAGTAAGAGATGCTTAACATGTCTTTCCATTTCACAAGAGCTCCTCAAGGCTGCAAACATCCATAATAAAAGCAATGAAATCATTAAAGGGTTTAAAAGCATAAGTGAACTGCAGGCTGGGAAACAAACTAGTCAGTGGGAATCCAGGCAGAATAACTTCAGGTGACAGGTAGGCTGAACTACAGTAAAGAGGAGTCAGAGATATTTCGGGGCAGGATGTGTCATCGTCACAAACTGGTTTCCTTTGCTTTCCCCTCACTTTATTTGTGCTTTTGAAAACCCACCTTCGGAATCCTTCAGGCTAAGACCCTAGTGTTGCCGTCTAGTTAAAAATTGAGCCTTTACCTGGTTAAATTCATATAAAGTTCGAGATTTGAAGGCCGGCTTTTTTATTTCTAACCTAAGCTTCAGTGTTTCCATCCATCCACCCACCCTCCAACTTTTACATGTACAGTGGTGCCCCGCAAGACGAATGCCTGGCAAGACGGAAAACTCGCTAGACGAAAGAGTTTTCCGTTTTGGAGGTGCTTCGCAAAACGAATTTCCTATGGGCTTGCTTCGCAAGACGACAATGTCTTGCGAGTTCCTGCTGGTTTTTTTCCCTCCCCCCCCTTTTTCTAAGCCGCTAAGCCGCTTATCAGCTGATCCGACCAGCAGATAAGCCGCTAAAAGCCGCTAATAGCGCTAATCCTTCAATGGGCTTGCTTCGCAAGATGAAAAAACCGCTAGACAAAGAGAATCACAGAACGGATTCTTTTCGTCTTGCGAGGCACCACTGTAGCGACAAATTTTAACTTTTTGCTCAGCTTAGAGTGATTTAAAATCAGCTGCAGTAGGTCATAATTTCATTGTGTACCAAGGTGTTTGCTAATTCTTAAATGTCTGTTCTCTATTTTGAGTGAGTGGAGTTGAGCAAATCGGCAAATGGTCCCATTTCAACGCGGTTTAAAGCATGGGGAGGAAAACTAAGGCCTGGGGCCTGGATCTGGCCCTATTGCCTTCTAAATCCAGGAATCAGCATATTTTTACATGAGTAGAATGTGTCCTTTTATTTAAAATGCATCTCTGGGTTATGTGTGGGGTATAGGAATTCATTCATCCCCCCCCAAAAATACAGTCCAGCCCCCCACAAGGTCTGCGGGACAGTGGACCGGCCCCTTGCTGAAAAAGTTTGCTGACCCCTGGAAAGGAATAACCTACAAAATGCCTACAGGATTGCTCTCCTGTACTATTTCAGATATGTGGTTTATATACTTATGTATTATATACTTATAGATTTATGGACATATGATTTATGTATATGTGAGACCTTAGAATTCCTGTAACCATTCCTTTGTAGCTAAATTTTTGTTTTAATTAAAACTTTAAAATGAACAAATGCAAAACTAACAGTCATCTACGTACGTTGGTATTTTAATACTTGTGACTTCTGTTATTTTGAACAAGGGCTTCCTACTATTCCAGCCCATGATATTAGACTTTACTTTTACTGGATTCTTCTGCAGACACAGCTGTGTCGCTTTGCCAGTCGAGATACTGTAAATTCCCCAGTTCCCCGAAGCATCATTTTGATTCTGGCCCAGGGACCCAGGAGAGAAGCATTAAGCCTTTTTAACACTCTAAAACTGGTTTTGCTAATATTCCATGCACGCTCCATCTGCTTTTGCCTTTGTCGGAAGCTAATGGATTTGAGAGCAATTTGCTCTGCTGGTATTAGTCCAGAACCATCCAAAATAACATAGGGACCGTCTGAAGTTAATTAGGGTGCAGAAATTAAGCACCTACAGGTGAAAGGTGATGTCTTTTAAACCTTCCTCTATGAGGATATGACCACCCTGCTCTTGATGCACAGAGATGTTGTTTTATAATTGCAGAATTTGTCCACAGTTGTTTTGAGGAATATGCATGCTTCCCCTGCCAGATTGACAACAATTTGCGACTTCAGGGAGTGTGTGCTGGCTTCCCACAGCCTGCCGTATGGCATGCTGCAATGCTAAATAGCAGTTGCCTGACATTTTCAGTGGAACAGGCTGTTATATTGCAATTGAGTTTCTTCTGAAGAAGAGGCATTGCAGACTACCAATGTGTTGTCTATGTTTCATTTGTGGCGAGGATGGGGTCTAAATTCCAGGGCTCTACATTTTGACAGGCCTAACTTCTGTTCTTTCCCTTTCCCGTGCTGGAGAGTTGCTCTGAACCAGGATGGAATTAGACGCGAGAGCAGTCAGAGCAGGGAACCCACTCGCAGTATGAACCCAGCTTTTGCAGAATGTATTAACACATCCCAAGGAGTCAAATGCTGTACCAGCAGGTTACTTCCCCATGCTAAGGAGATGATGATGATGATGATGATGATAATTTATTATTTATACCCTGCCCATCTGGCTGGGTTTCCCCAGCCACTCTGGGCGGCTTCCAACACAATATTAAAATAAAGTAATGCATCAAACATTAAAAACTTCCCTAAACAGGGCTGCCTTCAGATGTCATCTAAAAGTCTGGTAGTTTGACATCTGGTGGGACGGCGTTCCACAGGGCGGGCACCACGACTGAGAAGGCCCTCTGCCTGGTTTCCTGTAACCTCACTTCTCGCAGGGAGGGAACCTCCTGAAGGCCCTCAAAGCTGGACCTCAGTGTCCGGGCTGAACGATGGGGGTGGAGACGCTCCTTCAGATATACTGGACCAAGGCCATTTAGGGCTTTAAAGGTCAGCACCAACACTTTGAATTGTGCTCAGAAACGTACTGGGAGCCAATGTAGGTCTTTCAAGACGGGTGTTATGTGGTCTCAGCAGCCACTCCCAGTTACCAGTCTAGCTGCCGCATTCTGGATTAGTTGTAGTTTCTGGGTCACCTTCAAAGGTAGCCCCACGTAGAGCGCATTGCAGTAGTCCAAGCGGGAGATAACTAGAGCATGCACCACTCTGGCGAGACAGTCCGCGGGCAGGGAGGGTCTCATCCTGTGTACCAGATGGAGCTGGTAGACACCTGCCCTGGACACAGAATTGACCTGTGCCTTCATGGACAGCTGTGAGTCCAAAATGACTCCCAGGCTGCACACCTGGTCCTTCAGGGGCACAGTTACCCCATTCAGGACCGAGGAGTCCCCCACACCCACCTACCCCGTCCCCCAAAAACAGTACTTCTGCTTGTCAGGATTCAACCTCAATCCGTTAGCCGCCGTCCATCCTCCAACTGCCTCCAGACACTCACACAGGACCTTCACCGCCTTCACTGGTTCTGATTTGAAAAAGAAGTAGAGATAGATGTCGGTCCTCAGTCTTGCCCAATCTCTTCTACTTCAGGAGGCCTGTGCTGACATACAATCCTTGATTCCTTCCTAAGGCTAAGCTCGAAGCAGATTTTGCTACTGTATTGACCAGATTATAAGCCACACTTTTTCCCCCAAATTCCAATGGTGAAAAGTTAAAGTGTGGCTTATATTTGTGACCCTATGCCACCAGCAAAGCAGCACGGCTCCCCCCCCCCCCCGAGAGCAGTCCAGGAACGCAGGGCAATGGTGCGCAGCCTCCCTGCCACTCCTAAGCCTCCCCTACGCCGGCTGAGAAGGGGGAAGGCCAACAGCAAAGTGAGGTGGCTCCCCCCCCAAAAAAAAGCAGTGTGGGGCAACAGCACCCGTCCTGTCCGTGGCTCCCAAGCCTCCCCCAAGCCGCCAAGTTTTAAAGGTCCGTGAATAATCATAGTTTAGAGGTCCCGTGCCCTAAGGAAGTCAGACTATCCTCCACCAGGGCCAGGGCCTTTTCAGTGATGGCTCCGACCTGGTGGAATGCTCTGTCCCACGAGACTAGGGTCCTTCAGGATTTAACCTCCTTCCGTCGGGCCTGTAAGACAGAGCTATTCCACCTGGTCTTTAATTTGAATTCAGCCTGATCTTTTATTTCCCTTCTCTTCCCTCCCCCTCCCCTTTTATGAAGATCACCCTCTCTGAGACCCCACAGCTAATTCTCCCCTGGCCTCCTCGCTGGCCCAAGTAGGACCAATTCAGCCAGCTAGCCCTGGGGATTATCTAATGCTTATTTCCCCTAAATTGATTTTTGATTTTTGAATTTTATTGTTATTCATGTTTTTATACTGTATTTTATGCTGCTTTTATAATTAAGTGTTTTTAATTTGTTGTTAGCTGCCCTGAGCCCGGTTTTTGAACCGAGAAGGGCGGGGTATAAATAAAAATGTATTATTATTATTATTATTATTATTATTATTAGGTATTTGTGGTTAGAAGAGAAGGCAGTTAGTGCTAACCAGGTTCATGTTGGTGTGCCGTAGTGAAACTGCTCTGAAGATGGCTTGCTATCCCCACTGCTGGCTTTCAGGGTTGGCAGGGGACCACTGTCACAACTGCACTGGAGTACGGGTAGTAAAGTAGACCCCTGACTGTACAGGCATAGTTTCCACCGACAGAGAAAATGAAACAAAAAAAAGGGTGGGGAATGGTGTGGATCAAACCTGTGCAGGTCATCAATGTACAATCTCAGCAGTGCTGTCTGATGGTCTGTTTCCTTGCAGTCTCTGACTGATGGGAGTTCTTGGGTTGATTAGAATCAAAATGGGTTCAGGGGAGAAAGGGAAAGATTTAATGCGCTCATTATCTGCCTAGGCTTCAGAAACTGCTGCATTCTTTGCCTCTCCCTTTACACTTCCTTCAAAAGGATGGCGTCTTTTGCACACTTCAAATCCTTTCATGTTGAGCGAATCAACACAGATTTAACAGGTAGATGAAAGAGATAAACAAATATTATTTATAGCAGCCTTAAATTCGGGCTTGAAAGAGAGCTCCGTCTTCAAAGGCTGACTCAATTAATGGGCAATCTTTCTGGATTCTGAGGTCTTGCCATTCACAGGGCTGGAGGGGAGCCAGCTGTGTGTGTGTGTGTGTGTGTGCGTGCATACACACAGAGGTTTAAATGTCTATAGAGGATAAAATCATAGAATTGTAAAGTTGGACCCCAGGGGTCATCGAGTCCAACCCCCTGCTATGCAGGAATCTCAGCTAAAGCATCCATGACCGATGGCCACCCAACCTCTGCTTAAAAACCTCCAATCAAGAAGAGTCCACACCTCCTGAGGGAGACCATCCCACTGTTGAATGGCTTATTATTATTATTATTATTATTATTAATTTATACCCCACCCTCCCTGGCCAGAGCCGGGCTCAGGGTGGCTAACACTAGTAAAATTACAATAAAAACATAATGGCATGTTCTCTTTCTAGCTTCACATCATTATGCTGGGAAGTAGATTGTGTTGGACTTGAACAAGAGACCAAGGTTCAGGATTCTGAGCTCACGGAGTTGTCTGCTGCGCTGGGCTGTGGGTCGGTCAGTTTCCTTTCTGACATAGATCTAGAAACAATAACGGCCCCAGAGAACCGAAAAGCAAGACGAATGCAGGGGAAGAAGAATTGATTTCATGTCAGCATGGCTGCCTTTTCGCTTACCTGTTTTTACCAAAGTAATTGCACCCGATTCGCTACGTGCGATAGCATCTCTGGGTACCGTCTCCGCTTTTGTTTTGCTCCACATGTTGCAGTTGCCTGCATGTGACCCTGCCAGTTGTAAAGGGCCTGTCTGTGTATTTCCTGCGTCTTTCATTTGAAGCACGCTAGCGAGTGCTAGCTGGACGCCAGAGATTGGTCAGCAGCAATTCACCCTGCTGTAACATGGTGGAGGGGGTTATTACTGTATTTTTCGCTCTATAGGACGCACTGGACCATAGGAGGGGGGAAACGGGGGGGGGGAATTCTCCCCCTCCCTGCTCGGGGCCCCTTCCATTTCCCTTCCCGCTTCGCTGAAGGGGCGCTGCGCAGAGAGGGAAAACTGTGCAGCGCCTCTCCAGCAAAGCGAAGCCTGGAGCGCAAGAGGGATGGGTGCGCACCAACCCCTCTCGCTCTCTAGGCTTCAGGCGGCTATCCGCAAGCCTTCGGAGCGCAGCAGGAACTCCTGCTGCGCTCCGAAGGCTTGCAGATAGCTGCCTGAAGCCCCCGGAGAGCAGCAGGAGTTCCCACTGCGCTCCGGGGGCTTCAGGCGGCTTCAGCGAAAGCAACACGAAGCCTCCGGAGCACGGGGGGAGCTCTCCCTCTGCACTTCAGAGGCTTCACGTTGCTATCGCTGAAGCCAAGGAACCTGCATTCGCTCCATAGGACGCACACACATTTCCCCTTAATTTTTGGAGGGGGAAAAGTGCATCCTATAGAGCGAAAAATACGGTATTTAACTTATTGCTTGCCTTTTGCCCTAAGATGCAGGGGTGGTTTACAACAATTTAAACCACCCAGTTCAACACAGTTTAAGTCAGAGGTCAACAAATTAAGGCCTGTGGGCCGGATGCGGCCCGCTGGGCTCATTAATCCGGCCCACAAACCTTGCAGACCCTGCCGCCTGCTAGGTCAGTCCCCGTGCTAAACCGGTGTGGAGCCTGACTTCTGTGGCACGGCTTCTGATTGGCTGCTGAAGACAAGGCGGCTTCGGCGTGAGTGGCGGTGGCGGGCGGTCCTTTTGGGAGGGGGTGCTTTGGGGAAAGGGTGGGTCTTTGCTGACCCCCAGTTTAGATCAACTAACAATCACGAAAATAGGATGCGTCCTAAAAAACATTGTATTAGGTATCAAGGCCAGGTAGAGAGTGTTCCTGAAACCTTTCTTTGAAAGGAGTCCTGGCAGCAGACAACAAGCAATAAAGCGATGAAAGCATTAAAAAAGAGAAAACTTTCAAGCATCATTTAAAAAACAATCCCAATACTGATGCAGAATGGGGAAGATCTCTACTATGAGGCTTGCTGAGAGTGAAAGGTCTTCAGCTGGCACTGAAAAGACAGCAGAGATGTCACCTGTCTAATATTCAAGGGGAGGGGAGTTCCAAAGGCTAGGCGCCATGACACTAGGACCCTCGTACCTACAGGACCGCCTCTCCTGGTATGCCCCATGGAGAGCCTCAAGGTCCATAAATAGCAACACCCTAGTGGTCCTGGGCCCTAAGGAAGTCAGATTAGCCTCAACCAGAGCCAGGGCCTTTTCAGCACTGGCTCCGGCCTGGTAGAACGCTCTGCTTCATGAGACCAGGGCCCTGCAGGATCTGATTTCTTTCCGCAGGGCCTGTAAGACAGAGTTGTTCTGCCTGGCCTTTGGCTTGGAGTCAATCTGATTCCCTCCCCCTCTTTCTTCCTTCCTTTCTCTTCCTGTGATGAGGCTGCATTTTAATGTTTTAATGTTGTATTTTAATCTTGTTTTTAAGTTGTATTCATTCAACTTGTTTTTATTCTTGGTTGTTAGCTGCCCTGAGCCCGGCCTTGGCTGGGGAGGGCGGGGTATAAATAACATTTATTATTATTATTATTATTATTATTATTATTATTATTATTATTATTATTAAAGACCCAATTCCCACATTGTTTGAAGCAGACCTCCATTTTTGCTGGAGGCCCTCACTTGCAGAGTACAGTAATCTATGGGTATATAAGAGGTGAGCCGACCTTCCATGGTCCCAAGTAGTCTAGGACTTTGGCCGTTCCAGCCGCAGCTCTCCTGTGGATTCAGCTGGCGGCAGTTTCAGCTGTTCCGCTTCTTCCCGGGCAGTTGCCACCCAGCCATATCGAGGGTGGCAAGCCAGGTCCTAAGGCGCGACTGAGCTTCACTTTCACTGGGACGTTGCGGTGGCGTCAGGGAAGGAGCCCTCGCAGGAAAAGCTCTCGCGCCACTGCGTTAACATCTAAAGGGCACTTTTGTTACGAAACGCTTCGAGGCGAGGAAGATGGATGTGATGTGTAGTAAAAAGACAGCAGCGAATTAGTCATCGCGGCAGTGCAAAAAGAAACAGCCAAAAGAACCGCCCCCCAAATCCACAGCCAAGAGCCTTTGCATGAGAAGCCAAGTGCGCATTTCTTCCTTTGACTTGGCCGTGTCCTCATTAGAATTCTGTGTGCCGTTGCTGCTTCTATAAATAACACTCAAAAGAGACGTTTGATTGCCAGAATCCTGTACACCCCACAGCCTCCTCAGTGCCATGGGCTTTACATACTATTAGCAAATCGCTGCCATCTCCGGCATTAACTGCAACCATTTTTAATTAACCTGATTTAGTAGCAGAATTGCAACGCTGATGAAAATGAGAGGTTGGAACAAATAGTTATTTATTCCAGCACGGTGGTAATGACTGTTGAAATAGATGATTCTAATTAACTTCAAGGAGGAGGCTTCATAAATTTATAAAGGGGAGGCAAAGACCCCAGACACGTCCCATAGCTACTCAGGGTGCCCATGGAGTTGGGTAGAAGAGGGGTGGTCACATCCTGCAAGCACTTCTGTGGGGCGGGTGATTGCTTTCCTAGTCGTCCAGTGGCTGCATTCTAATAGGACTTGGGGTTTGCCTACTCACCTGAAAAGTGCCTTGGTTATTGGGCAAGAAAAACTGCTGGCGGGTTGGGCAGAGGACTTTGAAGAGCATCGTCTGTCCCCCTACAATATGCCCTTTTTGCTTCTTCCACCTTTCAGGAGAGCAGAACCAAGAGCCACACTACTTGGCTCAGTGATGGCTGCGACTTGGTGGAATGCTGTCTCATGAGACCAGGGCCCTGCAGGATTTAACCTCCTTCCGTCGGGCCTGTAAGACAGAGCTATTCCGCCTGGCTTTCAATTTGAACTTAGCCTGATCTTTTTATTCCCCTTCCTCCCCTCCCCTCCCCTTTTTATGAAGATTGCCCGCTCTGGGATCCCACAGCTAATTCTCGCCTGGTCTCCTCACTGGCCCAAACAGGACTAATTTAGCCAGCTAGCCCTGGTGATCATCTAATGTTTATTGGATGGATTTTCCCCCTAAATTGATTTTTGAATTCTGAATTTATTGTTATTCATGTTTTATACTGTATTTTATGCTGTTTTTTGTTGCATTGTTTTAAATTTGTTGTTAGCAGCCCTGAGCCCGGTTTTCTGAACCGGGAAGGGTGGGGTATAAATAAAAGTTTATTTATTTATTTAAATATTTACTTACTTACTTCAGCATTGGGACTGAAAACATCTGGCTCAGCACACTTTTTCAGCAGGGGGCTGGTCCACTGTCCCTCAGAACTTGTGGGGGGCCGGACTATATATATATTTTTTGGGGGGGCGATGAACGAATTCCTATGCCCCACAAATAACCCAGAGATGCATTTTAAATAAAAGCACACAGTCTACTCGTGTAAAAACACCAGGCAGGCCCCACAAATAACCCAGAAATGCGTTTTAAATAAAAGGATACATTCTACCGGACCGTCCGCGGGCTGGATTGAGAAGGCGATTGGGCTGGATCCGGCCTCCGAGCCTTAGTTTGCCTACCTGTGATCTGGCTGCTAAGTGGTGATGGGGGGCTGTTCTGGCAGCAGGAAGAAGAGCTCCTTGTAAATGCTTCTTCTCTCCCCGCCCCCCCCCCCCAGCCTCCATCATCCTTTTCCTCTGAGGGCTTTTGCAAAAGTCATGGTTGGAGTATGTAGTAAACTGGGGAGGGGACCCTGAAGAACACCCCCCAGCATGGTTGAATACTATCAGCGGCACCTGGTTTTCTGGATTCCTTCGGGCCAAAACAAATTATATGTCAAGTGTATTATTGTTGTTTTCCTGTATCTATTGATGTTTTTTAAATCACAGTAGTGAGGGTTTTTTTTGGGGGGGGGATCACAATGAGGACCATGGTGTGTGTCTGTTTGTGGGGGGGGGGGGTAGAGAGGGAAGAAATGGGATAGTTAATACTTCCCCTCTCTGATCAGTCCTAATGAAAATCTCCTTTTCACAGCTGCTATTTCTCCCTAGGAGAAAACTTCACCAAACATTCTGAGTTTGTTATCATGGACCACTCGTGAGAACTGTTAGGGTTGAAAAGATGTATACAGGTGTCATAATTATTTTTTTTTAATCCTCGTTCTTTGCACATGGAATATTTTAGAAACCAGGGGCAATTGTCAAGTAAGGGGCTGTTTGTATGTCTTTATGTTTAACTGCCTTTTGCAGAAAGTAAGGAGGCGCAGAATCTGAGTCCCTGGCTAGTTCTCCTGCTGACCTGCCATCCTTTTATTGCTTTTAATGGCTGCATTCTCTCTCTCTCTTTGCACAGATATTTGCTGTTTGACTTTCCCCCAGCTAAAGTACCTCATCTCTCTTCTCAGGTTATCCTGCTGGATATCCCACGGCTGCCCCCACCTACAACCCAAATATGTACCCGACCACCAGCCCAGGCTATGCCCCAGGTAAACGGAGATTTCTATTTTTCTGTTAGCCACATTTGGCAGTATGTACTTCCTTGTTTGTAAGCCACACGTTGTGGCTCTTGTGTCTGTGTGTTTTTCACCAGATCTTTCATTCTCTCAGCACCATTAACAGACCTGCCATTATCAACATATCTTTTTTTAACAAAATGTCAGGTGCTTTCTCAGTAAGAACTGCATGCACTATGTATACATGGCAATCCTGCCTGGTTTCTTTGATCGCTGGTTGTCTGTACAGTCATACCTCGGGTTACAGACGCTTCAGGTTGTGCATTGCCAGGTTGCGCACCGCGCTGAACCCGGAAGTACCAGAACGGATTACTTCCGGCTTTTGTCGCTCGCGCATGTGCAGAAGCGTTAAATCTCACTTTGCGCATGCGCAGAAGTGCCGAATTGCGGCCTGCGCATGTGCAGACATGGCGCTGCGGGTTGTGAATGTGCCTCCCGCACGGATCACGTTCGCAACCCGAGCATCCCCTGTATTCTGAAAATGGGCAGCAAAAATGTACAAATGCAATTGAGAAGTGTCATAATTTGGTGGTAGTTCAGTGTAGACCGCTAGATGGACCAATGGTTTGGGTCAGTACAAGGTCGCTGCCTTAGTTCCATGATCTAGCTTCCATTGAAGCAGGGTGTGGGAGGGTCCACCCTCCAAAAAAGGAGTTTAAGAAAGGGTAAAGATTGGGAACCACCGATACTAAGCTGTAAATTACAGACGTCCGGAAATACGTTCTTGCCTGCATTATTCTTGCACATTCCATCATTCCTACAAGTGGCAAGACCTTACTGATAAGTCAAATGTACTGAATTACTCAAAATGGATTCTGATTTGAAGCTATATATAGTAACAATATTTTTTAAAAAACACTTCATTTGGCTCATTTGCATATGAGAACTTTCTAAAAGGTGTGAGCGCCTTTCCTCCTACAAATGTGCGTTTTAAAAGGGAGATTTTAACCTATATTTTCCTGTATTTCTGTGCTTGCTGGAAAGAGATGCAAAGCATGTTAAAGCAATTCGTACAATATTGATCAAACAAACTTAATGTGAGCCCGACTGTCAGGAAATCTTGTTCTAACCTTTTAGCCAAGGGGCCCAAAATGTGTGTGTCAGGAACTTTTGCAGACAGAATGAATGTTTGATAAAATTGCCTATATTTTAATAAAAGATGGGTAGAGAATCTTTCCACCTCCAGCAGCTCCCTTAATTAAAACCTAATTCCTCTTTAGGTTTCTTGCTTTCTGTGGAGTTTTTTTTTTTTGAGGGGCGGGTATCTGCTTTGTGATTTCCATATAAGTGTACATTTAATTTCCACAGGGGCCAGCTCCTCCTAGATCCATTTCTATTAATAATACAGCAGATGATAATGCAGGTCATCCATTATATCAGCTCCCACCCAGAAGAGATGTTTGCTAAACTCCAACCACAAAATTGGCTGCGATTGGCTTGAGGTTTCCTTCTCTCTCCATTGCACGAGCTCCCCCCCTATTTGATACTGCATCAATAAAAATAATATTATAAAAGTTTAAAAACCGAGCTCAGGGCGGCTAACAGCAAATATAAAACATTGATTAAAATGCGACTTTAAAACAGTATAAAATACAACATAAAATGCAGCATCATATCAATAAAATTCAAAATTCAGGGGTCATGGGGGGGGAACCCCAGTCAGTAGACATCAAATGATCACCAGGGCTAACTGGCCAAATTGGTCCTACTAGGGCCAGCAAAGGAGACCAGGAAAGAGTTTAAATGTGGGGTCCCAGAAGGGTTTCTTCATAGAAGAGGAAAGGGAATAGAGGATCAGGCTAATTCAGATTGAAGGCCAGGCAGAATAGCTCTGTCTTACAGGGCCTGTGGAAGGAAATCAAGTCCTGCAGGGTCCTATTCTCATGGGACAGAGCATTCCACCAGGTCGGAGCTGTCACTGAAAAGGCCCTGACCCTGGTGGAAGATAGTCTGGCTTCCTTAGGGCCCGGGACCTTTAAGCTGTTATTACTCATGGACCTTCGGGTTCTCTGTGGGACATACCAGGAGAGGCAGTCCCATAAGTATGAGGGTCCTAGGCCCCATAGGGCTTTAAAGGTCAAAACCAGCACCTTGAACCTGACCCTGTACTCCACCGGGAGCCAGCGTAGCTGGTAGAGCACTGGGTGAACATGCGCCCATAGCAGGGACCCTTTGAGGAGCCTCGCTGCTGCATTCTGCACCCTCTGGAGTTTGTGGGTCAGCTTCAAGGGCAGCCCTGCGTAGAGCGAGTTACAGTAGTCAAGCCTGGAGGTGACTGTCACATGGATCACTGTGACCAGGTCGGGGTGGGAAAGGTAAGGGACCAACTGATCCCAACTGATGATGGTTTTGAAGGGACGCGGGTGGTGCTGTGGGTTAAACCACAGAGCCTAGGACTTAGAATCATAGAATTATAGAGTTGGAAGAAACCACAAGGGCCATCGAGTCCAACCCCCTGCCAAGCAGGAAACACCATCAGAGCACTCCTGACATATGGTTGTCAAGCCTCTGCTTAAAGATCTCCAAAGAAGGAGACTCCACCACACTCCTTGGCAGCAAATTCCACTCTCGAACAGCTCTTACTGTCAGGAAGTTCAGAAGGTTGGCGGTTCGAATCCCTGCGACAGGGTGAGCTCCCATTGCTCGGTCCCTGCTCCTGCCAACCTAGCAGTTCGAAAGCACGTCAAAGTGCAAGTCAATAAATAGGTACCGCTCCGGCGGGAAAGTAAACAGCATTTCCGTGCGCAGCTCTGGTTCACCAGAAGTGGCTTAGTCATGCTGGCCACGTGACCTGGAAGCTGTACGCCGGCTCCCTCGGCCAATAAAGCGAGATGAGCGCCGCATCCCCAGAGTCGGTCACGACTGGACCTAATGGTCAGGGGTCCTTTACCTTTTTTTTACTTTCAATGGCCCTGAGACTTTTGGCTTGCTGCTGCCCTTCCTCAGGTAAGAGCAGGACCAGCACAAGTCAAGTAGTCTCCACAGTGCTTACAGGAGCATCTTCCAGGCTTGTTGGCTTCCTGCATTTCTGATACAGTCTTCAGTCTGCAAACCATGCTGGTATTTTATTTCATTTTTCTACCAGCGTTGTAAGATTTTTCTTTTCTTTTGAGACAGGCACTTGGGGCCAGGATTAAGCTTTTAATTGGGGGTGAGGATTTGTGACATGTTATGCTTAGTGTGATGTTTATATATTTGTATTGCACCCGAAGCCCCAAGGAAGGAATATACCCAGAGTTGAAATAAATTGGCTCATTTGAACTTTTGTCAACTCGTTCCTTAGGGCTTGGGGAGGAACATGCTTGTCTAGAGTTAATTCATTAAAAATACCTTTGCTTAGTCTTGGTTTGACTCCCCGGTGAGCAGTTCCATCTGTGATGGATGTGGAGCTTCCACAATTGAGTGCGATTTACCTGAAATCGGTGGTTTACTAGAATCTCGAAGGCCCCTTGATACTTCTTTAGAGGCATTCGTTAACTTTATTTATTAATTGGTTATGTTTATATGCCACCTTTTCTCGAAGGAGCTCGAGGTGGCAGACATGGTCCTGCCCCCTCATTTAATCCCCTCAACAACCCTGTTCGGTAGGATAGGCTGAGAGGCAGCGACTGGCCCGAGGTCATCCAGCTAGCTTCATGGCCGAGTGGCAATTTGAACCCGCGTCTCTCCCAGCTCCAAATCTGACACTCTAACCCAGTGGTTCTCAACCTGCAGGTCCCCAGATGTTGTTGGACTACAACTCCCATCATCCCTAGCTAGCAAGGCCAGAGCTCAGGGATGATGGGAGTTGTAGTCTAACAACATCTGGGGACCCACAGGTTGCGAACCGCTGCTCTAACCACTACACTACACTGACTCTGAATTTTACTGAATTTTCATATATATATAGCTGTCCCATAACACAAGATCTCACAAGACCTGAGCCTCTAGACCAGGGTGGGAAACCTGTGGCTCTCCTGATGATGTTGAAGTGTGGTTCCTTGATGCCATACCATCCTAGCTGGGGCTGATGGGAGTGTGTGATGGTGTTTGCCTGTTCCACCAGTATTTCTTGCTAAAACTGGGCTGCCAGTTGTCTTGTGGCTATTCGTCTCCACCTTTCAAACTAGCCATTAGCTCAACTGCTGTGATGTCCTGGAATGTTGCTTCTTACGGCTAAGAGGAAATTATGAGAAACGAGGGCAGTGGAAGAGCAGTTTGTCTGGAGAAAGCCTTCACCTGGGGTTTAGGGGGATGGGGTTGCAGGTTTTGGACAGACAAAGTAGCTTTGAATATGGGAAAACTATAGTGAGATGGGGGGAAATGAAATTTGAGTGTGGTGGCTGAATTTCATATATTGATTTTTAACTAGCCAGCCAAATCTTTGACTGCAGGTCTCCAGTGGTGTATATCTATATTCCATTCTCCTTGCTGTGTATAAACAAAGGCAGTTGCCTTAACACAGGACTATTTAAAGAAAGCCATGCATGAAATAACTTCTTTCCCAAGTGTTCTACATTTAAGACTTTTTGCTCTATTGAATTTCAGCTAAGTAGTATTTTATCGGTGTCTCAGGCTTGCTAAGTTTTGGCAAGCAAGTCACTTGAAGGTCAGGCAGGACTTCATTTCCTTGAAGGAACCGTTGTGATGTTGAGATGCTCAATGCCTTTGCAAGAGATCTAGCTGCCATTTTGCCAGACTGGCCCCTGTGTTATATCCTGCATTGGGAATACTGGGATTGGAGAACTCACTCCAGAGTCTGTGAGGCTATCAGGGAGAAGTTGGGAATGGATGAGTGGAGGCATCAAAAATGCGTTGGTGGGCTAGGCATAGCAGTGAATCAGGATTTGGGGGGCAGGGATGGAAGCAAAAGAGAAGGACTGTTGAATGGGAGATTTTACGAGGCAATGATGTGTGTGGCTTCAAGTAGTCTTCCCCCCACCCTGACAGCCTCCAATTCCCACCAGCCCCAGCCAACATGGTCAATGCTCAGGGATGATGGGAGTTGTAATCCAAAAGAACCTGGAGCAGGGCTCCCCATTGAAGAAGGCTGACCAAGAGCAGGGATGGGTAACCTACGGCCCACCAGGTGTTTATTTATTTGTTAAATTTATACAAGATCTCAGGGCGGTTCACAGAATACAATACAAAATAAAAATGTTGTTGGACTACAACTCCCATCACCCCTAGCTGGAATCTGACAGCGTCCGGAGGGCCACAGGTCCCATCATCCCTGGCTAAGGGGACAAAGGGGTTGGCCAGAGAGGAGGGATTGCTTAGGAGGGAATAATTTTGCCCCTGTGGTGAGCCCTGCAAAGTGAGGATGAAGATGTTACCTTCTCGCCTGAAGTTACTGTAAAGGCCAGTGAGAGTGAGGGTATTCTTTCTTGTAGGGAGTGTCTTCACACTTAGCTTTGTGGCAAATTTCAGGGGCACCGTGGTGGAGAAAGGCTCTTGCTGGGGAGCCTCACTCTGCCAGGAACCTTCTTCACAGCAAGATCTGTTAATGCGGCCCATTCTATCAAAAGGGCCTATTTTCTCCTGCATGTCTGAATGTGCAGTCATGCTAGCAGTGGACTGATGGAAAGTGCTAGGAATTTAGGCAAGTAAGTAAATGAAACTCGGCCACTTTCTGCTATACTCTGAGGCTGCATTTCCTATACTCTTACTGTTTCCCTTCCCTGCTTGATGCAAACTACTAAAGGTAAAGGGACCCCTGACCATTAGGTCCAGTCGTGGCCGACTCTGGGGTTGCGATGCTCATCTCGCTTTATTGGCCGAGGGAGCCGGCGTACAGCTTCCGGATCATGTGGCCAGCATGACTAAGCCGCTTCTGGCAAACCAGAGCAGCGCACGGAAACGCTGTTTACCTTCCCGCTGGAGCAGTACCTATTTATCTACTTGCACTTTTTGGGGTGCTTTCGAACTGCTAGGTTGGCAGGAGCGGGGACCGAGCAACGGGAGCTCACCCCGTCGCAGGGATTCGAACCGCCGTCCTTCTGATCAGCAAGCCCTAGGCTCTGTGGTTTAACCCACAGCGCCACCCGCGTCCCTTGCAATGAGAACTACTACCTTCCCCTAAAAGAAGCACCTCCTCTGGACCTTCTCCAGGTACCCCGCACCTTCTGAAATCAGGTGGTCAGGGATAGGGCCTTCTCTCTGGTGGCCCCTTCCCATTTGTGAAATACCCTCCGTGGAGGGCCTATGAGACTCACTTTAATGACAGAGTGCCAGGTTGAAACATCTTTTTTTTAAATGTGCTGAGCATTTGATGGATCATTTGTTTTATTACTACTCTTCTCAGTTTCAAGGTAGGATTTAACGGGTGGGGCAGAATTTTATTTTTGATGTTTCATTCATTTTTATTCTTTGCAAGCCATGCAAAGAAACCCCACAAAGCTGGAAGGAAATAGAAAAAGTAGAATGAAATGCAATGACTATTTCTGATGACTGCTGTTCACAAAGGGCAGCTTCACACATGCACGTTTGTTGCCCGATCGCTGCAAAAGCAGGCGATAACTTCCATTTGCGAACGGGCAATCCCAGTAGATACACGTAGGAGACGCATAGGATTTACACGTCGCCTCAGATGCCATCCTTTCCAGCGGGCTCAGCTGAGCAGCCAGTCATGAAATGATGGGCATGCAAACTGCATGATCAAACCACAGTCCTGAAGCAAAAGCTCAAGGTTTTGCCCCTCGCGTTCTTCAGTGTATGGGAGGTCGTTTTGCCGATAATAGCTGGCTGAAAACAAGGCTGGGAGGGCATTGGAGTCTTTGCTTTGTGCATGAAAGGACAGCACAGCCAGTCAGAAAATTGAAAACAAAACACGCACACACCCTAGTGGATGAATACACCAGTGCTTGAATTGCACTCCAAGGAAGCCTACAGCCAAGGAGAAGATTGTATGCAACGGCAACAAAAATGTGGCATTTGCACAAGCAACATCCTGACCACAATCACAATACTGAGGGATGTGCTTTCATCGAGGAGGGTTGCATTTCCCAGATAGGTACAGTGGTGCCTCGCAAGACGAAATTAATTCGTTCCGCAAGTCTCTTCGTCTTGCGGTTTTTTCGTCTTGCGATGCACGGTTTCCCATAGGAATGCATTGAAAATCAATTAATGCGTTCCTAGGGAAACCGCCTTCAGACCAGGTCCGGGGACAGTCTGTCCCCGGACCTCTTCTGAAGGCTGGGGGGACGGACAAGGGCTTTTCTTCCCACCCCCAGCATTTTAAAAAACCCCGGGACAGCGGAGGACTTCTCCGCTGTCCGGGGCGATTTAAAAGCCCCTGGGAAGGCAGGCAGGGGGGACAAAGACTTTTGCCCCCCGCCAGCCTTCAGAAGAGGTCCTGGACCTCTTCTGAAGGCGGGCGGGGGGCGAAAGTCTTTGCTCCCCCCGCCTGCCTTCAAAAGGTGTCCCCGCGGCGGCGGGAGGTGTCCCCTGCCCCCCGCCCGGCTTCGGAGCACCGGGAGAAGCGATCTCCCCGCAGCCCCTTGCTTCAAAAGAGGTCCGAGGGCAGCGGGAAGCGAAGCGCTTCTTCCCCGCTGCCCCCGGACCTCTTTTGAAGCAAGGGGCGGTGGGGAGAAGCGATCTCCCCGCAGCCGCTTGCTTCAAAAGAGAAGACCCGCTGTCCCCGGGGCAAGCTTCGTTTTGCGAAGCAAGCCCATAGGGAAATTCGTCTTGCGAAGCAACTCGAAAACGAAAAAACCTTTCGTTTTGCGAGTTTTTCGTCTCGCGAGGCGTTCGTCTTGCGGGGTACCGCTGTAATCTGGCACACCCTATGCTGGGTAAATGTTATACCCCTTCCATAGGCACATTGCTCAGGAGCAGCATCTGAGCTATGTTCACGTTCACTGCAAAACACTAACGTTTCAGAAAGGCGCTCAGTTATTAGCCTTTTTTCAAGATTCTCAGAAGCCGGAGCCATACCTTTCCCCCACTATATTTCCCCCTCCGTCTGTGTGCAAGCACGGCCTTGAGAAGAGCTCAAAAAGCTTTGCCGACAATAGAGATCAAACCTGTGAAGAGCCAGCTTTCGCTTACGTCTGCCTCAGTGAACGAAGGAGCGCTCCCTTCCACGTCTCGTGAGCCCACCTTCTCAGAGCTGCCTGCCTTGTCCCTGACCTCCTGTTTCTCGCACCCCTGTTGCATCTCCCCACCAGCACAAAACTGCCCATGGTGAAAAGCCCAGACCATTAGCGAATCCACTACTGTTGGGGAACACAGAAGGGTGGGAGGAGGTATGTAGAAATAAGTAGGGCATTTTTCTAGAATCGCACTGTCCATTACGGCTTCAAAGGGGATGGACGCGCCATTGTTCAAGTAGCAGTTTAGAAAGATAGGAGAAGAGAGGGAATGAGAAGGATCGGGGGGCGGGGGCGTTGCTGAACATCGCTTTATGGGTGCTGCTTGGTTGCTTCTGCAAAATGGCTACTGTATTTTTCGCTCTATAAGACGCACTTTCCCCCTCCTAAAAAGTAAGGGAGCGAATGCAGGCGGGAGGTTCTGCTCAGCGCTCCCTTTAAAGAGCCGTGTGGAGCTTGTGTGCGGCTCTTGGGGGCTTTTCCCTGAGGAGGGAGAAGGGTTGGCACATACTCTGCACACTCTTTAAAGGGAGCGCGGCTCTTGGGGGAGCTTTAGCCGCGCGCAGCCTCTCCCATAAGCCAGGACAGCCAGTGGGATCGCTGTGCTGCAATCCCGCTGGCTGTCCTGGCTTCTTGCTTAGCCACGCGCAGCCTCTCCCGGGCAAGGGGAGCCTTCATCCCGCTGCCCAGGAGAGGTTGCGCACAGCTATCCCATAAGCCAGGACAGCCTGGCTTCTGGGATTCAGATTTTTTCCCCCTTGTTTTCCTCTTCCAAAAACTAGGTATGTCTTATGGTCTGGTGCATCTTATAGAGCGAAAAATACGGTGCTTCGCTGTTGCGTTATTCACCCATTTCCTACCATGACATTGATAAATATGCCAAGTATGAAGTTTCCTTTTGCAAAATCATACCATTGGCCCATCTATGCTTCAAGCCAGAAGTGGACCACATTTTTTTTCCTGTTGGGGAGAGGGGGGGACACATAGTAGCTGGGGACCAGGCTGGAGTCAAAAGTGGATGAGGCACCTCTTTTTTTCTGCCCCCTCTGTCTCCTCTTCCTCCTCTCTTTCTGCTTTCTTTCCTCCGTTCCACTATCACCTTCCCCCACATTGCCACCCTCGTGAGATTGGGCCAAGGGCGGCCTGTATATGTTGTAAACAAAAATCTGCCCTTATCCCTTATGGGGTATCCAAGAGCCCATATAGAGTCCTTACATAGGTTCCCTATTGGTAGGAGAAAATAACAGAGGCCAACCAGAGAATATTGAGAAGCAAAGCAGCTAGTAAGCCTGATCTTTATTCAAGGAACTGTTGCAACAGGGTCCCCACTCACCACACGCAGGAGGGAGGAGGAACCCAGAACAATGGTGTGCAAGCCCTTATATAGACTTTTGAAATTGCCCACCCGGAGCCCAAGACCACCCCCAAAAACATCATACATACATCATAGAAGGGTTGTAGCTCAAGACCACCACCCCTAGATACATTATACCTACATCACAGAAAGGGCGGTCTACAGCAGAAATCTGAGTGCTTTGTCTGCCAGGTTACCTTTTTAATGGTCACTTGATTGGATTGCCTGGGGAGCCTGACCAGTCTTGTGTAATGATAAATACTTCGTTCCTGAGTCAGGTCACAGGCTCCCACCCTATTCATATCTTACATGTGCCCTTAAGACAGGATTTGTGAAGGAAAAGACAATGGGGAGTCTTTTCCATTTTCCTTTGACCTTGCAGAGAAAACATTTGGTCAGTTTGGGAATCAAAAATGGCTTCAGGTCGGTCTTCCTTTGCTGATCTATGTACATGGTTGGTTGGTACAATTATATCTAAGACCTCGAAATTCCTATCACGTATATCCCGGGGACCACAGGTTGCTCACCTGTGCTTTCAGCGGAGATGCCAGCATCCAAAACTGGCACCATCACGTCGTAGGCCTTGCTGCTTCTCCTTCTCCGTGTTCCCAGTGGCTGCAGGAGAGGCGATGGATGGGCCCCCTCCATGTCAGGATAGGAATTCTCGTGATGGATAGAAGCGAAGAAAAAGAGAGCGAGAGAAGTGGGGGACTGCAAGTGCAGAGGAGAAGAATAGTGTGAAGGTGGGCGAGGAAGTAACTCACCTGCCCAACCATCTCTTCCTTTTCTCAGTGTCCACTTTTGCAAAATATTCTGTATCTCCCTCCTCCCACCACAGGCAATTAGGCGATTTGAGCCAGCAAAATACCCCCTGCGTCCCAGTTTCAGATCCCCACTTCCTAGACAGCCCCAAATCAGCCACAACTTTTTATCGATGCCCCAGGCAACTGCTTATAACAATCACCTGCTGTGTAAGATAAAATAATTTCGAACCAATCTCTCAGAACAGGTTCGGCTGTCCCTTTATATGCCTTATGTCGCCGCAGCGAAGGGGATGGCTGAACTTCACGAAAAAGTGGTTTTGGGGTTTCGGTTTTTTTTACAATGGATGCTTGCGCCTTCATCATTATGTTTGCCCCCTCGCTGTTTGTCCCATTTGTAACATCTTCTCTTCTGTCTTCACTCAAGCGACACTTCTGATGAAACAGGCCTGGCCTCAGACATCATCCTCTTGTGCCACTGAGGGTACCTTTCACCTCCCAGTGGACACTGGGACCGAGAACAGAACTTACCAAGCTTCATCAGCAGCATTCAGTAAATAGAACTTTATACTTCTGGGGATTTTCTTTCTCTGTGTGTGTGTGTGTATGTCTGTGTTTCTTTCTTGATTTGGGAGGGGGTTTTATTGCCTGCTTTGCATTTATTATTTCTATTATTATTATTATTATTATTATTATTATTATTATTATTATCGTCATTATTATTATTTTTGCAATTAGAGTTGCCAGGTCAAGAGCAGTTTTCAGGTCTCAAGCCTGAGACCTAGCAAGGGCTCCCAGGTCACAGCATGCTACAATCAGAAAACACATTACAGTGGTACCTCGGGTTATGAACTTAATTTGTTCCGGAGGTCCCTTCTTAACCTGAAACTGTTCTTAACCTGAAGCACCACTTTAGCTAATGGGGCCTCCCACTACGCGATTTCTGTTCTCATCCTGGGGCAAAGTTCTTAACCCGAGGTACTATTTCTGGGTTAGCGGAGTCTTTAAACTGAAGTGTTTGTAACCCGGGATACCACTGTACAGTTATCAAGCCACCTCCTCCCATTTTGGAGACAGAAAACCGGTTTGGTTTGGTTTTTTAATAGTTTTTATTAAGGATTTTCAGGTGTGTGTGCTTTTAAATTGTTTTTTAGATTGGAAGTCAGTTGTTGTAAAAACTCCTTGCGCTGTTTTACAGAATACTTTTTGCCTTTGGCAAGTCACAAAGAAGGGTTATGATGAACAGCCTCTGAGGGTCTGTGGGCCCTCACAGTCTCAGCTATGTGCATAAAAACATAAGTTTCATTCACTTTGAGGGGCCATAAGGGGTGAGTGGACATTAAGGCTGAGAGGGGGCAGTCCTCACATTGCTGGACTCCAGCTTCCATCTGTCACAGCCATTGTGGCTGATGGTTAGGGATGAAGGTAGTTGAATAATTTCTGGGAGTCCACAGAGTTCCCACCACTACATGAAGCCTTCATTACCACTGTGCAGAAGAGAGCCCAGGACACAACAACTTTTGCAAGTGCTTCAGGGCTTAGCTAATGTAGCCCAGGCTGTGTAATAAACATAAATCTGCCCTTATTCCCTTATGGGGGACACAAGAGCCCTTATAGAGTCCTTTGCAGGTTCTCCATTGGTAGGAGAAAATAACAGAGGCCAGCCAGAGATTATTGAGAAGCAAAGCAGCTAGGAAGCCTGATCTTTATTGAACTGTTGCAACAGGGTGTCCCCTTCACACTCAGGAGGAGGAGGACCCCGAACCAAGGTGTATCCGCCCTTATATAGACATTTTTAATTGTCTGCCTTGGAGTCCAAGACCACCCCCAGAAACACCATACATACATCACAGAAGGGGTGTAGCCCAAGACCACCACCCCAGATACATCATACCTACATCACAGAAGAGGCGGTCTACAGCAGAAATCTGAGTGTGTTGTTTATCTCCTGTGTGGCAAATTACCTGTTAATGGTTACTTGATTGGATTTACTGGGGAGCCTGGCCAGTCCTTTGTAATGACAAATACTTAGTTCCTGAGCCAGGTCACAGGCTCACCCTATTCATACACAGACATACCCTTAAGACAGGATTTGGGAACAAAAAAACAATGGGGAGGCTCCCCCACCTCCTCCCTCTTGGCAGAGAAAACATTTGGTCAGTTTGGGTGTCAAAATGGTTTCAGGGCGGTCCTCCTGTGCTGCTCCAGACATGTGGTCCACACATCTATGTATCGGCTTGGTTGGTACATTTATGAACTATATATATATATATATGTATATGTATATGTATATGTATATGTATATGTATATGTATATGTATATGTATATGTATATATGATCTTACTGTTTTTAATTCAGCTGCTCAACCCACCCAAAGATTTGCTGTATCATTTTGTACCGGCTGAAGTTCTCTTAAATAGTTTGTCGTCTTTGGGTTGGTAGCTGCATACACATATAGATTTTGGCTTGTTCCCAGAGATTTGTAGGGTAGAAGGCACACAGTGCCTCTGTGGCAAGACTCATCTCGGTAGCTTGTAGTTCTATCTGCTTTTCTCTAAGCCTGTGCAGTGCGCCGTCATTTTGAAAATGGACGTGCTTGCACTCCCTCTGGGTTTTTAAGCTGTGGGTTGACGGTGGTCCAAGCGAGGTGTGCTTCTGTTCCTCTGGGGAGTTGCGTCAGTGTCTGTGCTGGTCATGGTTATTTGGTACAGTGCAGAGGAGGATGTTTCTGGGACTTCTGGTCTGCGAGATTTGTGAGATTCTGGCCTTAAACTGGAAGGCAGCTTCTAGTTGATGTAGAATAATTGGGGTTTGGCTTTTGCTGCCCACCTCCCCAAGGGACTGAGTCCCCTAACTCCGTGATCGGTCAGAGATGAATGGATGGAAGCGGGATCCAGAGAAAAGCAAGGCAGATCTTTATTTTTCTGTTGCAACAGAGTTCCCTCCCCTCCTTGCAAGAGAGACCAAGAACAAAGTGTTCAGGAACCTTTAAAGACTTTGAATTTGCCCAACCCCTTAGCCAGAGACCACCCAAAAAGCACCCAACATACATTGTTGTAAATAAAAATATGCCCTTTTCCCTTATGGGGTATCCAAGAGCCCATATAGAGTCCTTACATAGGTTCCCTATTGGTAGGAGAAAATAACAGAGGCCAACCAGAGAATATTGAGAAGCAAAGCAGCTAGTAAGCGTGATCTTTATTGATCTGTTGCAACAGGGTACTCCCCTCACACGCAGGAGAGGAAGAGGACCCAGAACAATGGCCTGCAAGGCCTTATAAAGACTTTTGAAATTCCCCTTCTCTAGATCAGGACCACCCCCAGAAACATCATGCATACATCACAGAAGGGGTGCAACCTAAGACCACCCCTCAGATACATCCCACCTACATCACAGAAATTTAAATGTTGTTTTTCTCTTCTCCTTGTTTATCTCCTGTCTAGCAGGTTGCTTGATTGGATTTCTGGGGAGCCTGGCCATTCTTTTGTAGTGCTAAAATACTTATTTCCTGGGCCAGGTCACAGGCTCACACCTTATTCATATCTTTGAGACAGGATTTGTGAGGAAACAGACAATGGGGAGGCTTTTCCAGTTTAACCTTGCAGAGAAACATTTGCTCAGTTTAGGAATCAAAATGGTTCCAGGATGGCTTTCCTGTGTTGATCTATGTATGTGCACTTATGAACATTACTATATATTTAAGACCATAAAATTCCTATCACATTATTCCCCCCTTTGGGGCTAGAATTTTTCTTAAAAATTTTTGCCCCACAAATAATAACATCGTATGTTGTAAATGGATGTCTTTGTATAAATATATCATATAAAAATAACACATGTTGCGTTTTGCTACTAAATTACTTGTGGCATTCTAACATTTTGGGAGGGACCATTTACTCAATAGTGTTCTATGCTTTACACCTAGCAGGAAGGTAAGGTCCACTAATGACTGAAAAGTGCAGTTTGCTTCCCCCCCCGCCATTTTTGTGTTCTCAGGTGTCAAGGTAGCTCTTCTGTGGTCTCACACTGACATAGTGCTACAGCAACACATCCTGTCTGTTGAATCCCCTCAGGGCTTTCATTTAACCATGTTGCCTGGCATTCACCATAGCTGGCACAGGTTTGGGCATCTCGTGAGGGAGAGGTCTTCGCCTTGGCCTTTAGCTATGGGATTTTATTATAGGCTGTGGTCTTGCACTCGCACAATGGGAAGTTGCTCACTTGCACTTAAAGGACCAAAAGCTAATTGCAGCCTGGATACACTTGCCCAATTCAAACTGAGTCCAATTTGAATTTATCTTGCCCCATGGTTCTCAACTCTTCAAACCAATCTGTTAAAAGAAAACCATTCTTAACAAGGGCAGTTGTCCAAATAAGTCAATTTAAGTCTATAAGAAATCATTCCTGCTAAACCAAAGCATATCCACCTTCATGTTTCTTAGAAGCTTCTCCTTGGTAAAGCAAGTTTAGGGAAAGTTGGCAGAGTGCCAGGTGGAACAATGAAATGTGGTTATAAATTGAGCTAAACATTGGACTACACAATAGTGTGAAATGTGGTTATAAATTGAGCTAAACATTGGACTACACAATAGTGTGAGCTATTAGAAAGTATAAAATGCATGAGAATTCTCCATTGGTGTGTAAGCAATAAGACATTAAATATAAAAACAGTTACACACAATAAATTTCCCCCCTTTGTGGAAATCACACTGTCAGACACATTTCAACATTCTTACATAATAACACATAATACAAAACAAAATAATTAAATATCTGTTGCATATCTTGACACAATTGTGATCTTTTACGTATGTATCTTTTGAATCCTGGAGCAGAGGCTTGAGGTTCAAGTGAAAAAATGTCCTTGCAATTCAACTCCTCCCCCCTTTGTCAGCCCCACTCCCCCCTCAGTCTATAGCCTTTGAAAGAGATAACTGTGGGCACTTTGAAAACTCTGGTGTTGCAGGTCTTGTGAGTTGAGGGGTTGTTGCTGCTTTTCATCATTGCACATCTGTAGAAGTGATATCCTGTAAGGGGGCAGGGTTTTGGGGAGACTTAAACACAGTTAGACAAGGAAGGGGGAAAAGGCAAAAGGGATGTCCTTGAGTTTTCCGTGGGAAGCTGCAGATAATAAAAAATCTTAGCACATTAAGCATTTTATTTATTTCAATATTATTATCACATTTCCAGATAATTACTGTTACTATCTGCTAAGTTTGTTTGCTTTCCTTCACTTAATTTTTGTTGTTGTTGTTCTTTTCATATTATAAAATAAAAAATTACTCCACATGTATAGAAAGAGAACTGTAAAAAATACAAAGGTTAAAAAATAAAAAGAAAGCAAAAAATTAGATTACCAGTTAGATGAAAATGGACTTGACACAAAGACATCAGATTCAGAAAATAACTATTATTAAATAGTACAAAGATATTATCAAAACCACACAGATTACTACTGGACTGGGGGGAAAAAGGGAAAACAATGGGGAAAACTTAAAATTCACCATGTGCTATCCAATAAAAGAACTTCATGAAACTGACTTTCAACATGTGATGAACATGTCCCCAAAGTAAAACACACACACACAAAATGAGCTATGAGGAACCAAAAATAAATAAATGCTAAGACACACAATTAATAAGAAACCTGAAGTAATCTGTTTTGGCATTCTAACATCCCAAATGAAAATAAAAGTGTTTCTTGATGTGACATCAGCTGTAATGTTAATAGCGGAATACTGGGAAATGAGTTAATACCAATAAAAATGAATGGCAATTTAAAGTTGTGCAGGTACCTTGCACTAGCCAAAATGACAGAATTAATAATTGCTCAGGCAAAAAGGTAAACAATACCATTCCACAAACAATGTTTGGTTGTGCTTCGATTAATTTCATATATATAATGGAAGAACTGATAAAACGAACGAAAACAAATTATTTGTAACCTAAAAAAAAATGTCAAAGCCACAAAGAGATAGATGGAAATCAACTAATATAGCAGGGATTCAGACTTGTTTTGCTGAACAGAAAGAAAGTGACTGTTTGCCTTTAAGGGAAGAAAGAAAAAAAGAAAAACAAATGCAATTACTTTTATAGAGTATTTAAATCACTGTTTGCATCCCCTCATTATCATTTGTGCTGTGGGAGAAAAGAAAGGACACTCTGTTAAAAGGGAAAATTATTTCATGTGAGAGGTCTGTCAGGAAATGCTGTTCCTAAAATGCATAGGCATACACACATACACACACACCAATGGTTCCAAGTTTTACATAAGGAAATTTGGAAAGGTTTCTCCCTGCAGCACACTGCTCTCCAAATCTTCTCTCTCCCCCCTCCAATCTCTCTCTCTCTCTTTTTTTTAAAGCTGATCTAGCCTCTGTGCATGTGCAGAGTTCATGTCTCAGCAAACCTTTTATACTATTGAAAATGTTGCATCCTTTGGCTAAATTAGAATAAGGAAGGGAAAGGTAAGGAGTAGATTTTTAAAAATAGGGTTAGATTTTAAAACAACAAAAAAGAGAAACTCAGCAATTTAAGTATTCACCAAAGCTAGCAATTTCAGCCGAAGCAAAAGGAGTGCTTCCTTTATGTACAGGAAAGGGCTATCATTATTGGTCATTTTATCTGGTCATTCGCGGAACAATCAACCGCTCTCTTATTTATGAGTAAAAATGGCCAGGTAAGGAGTAGATTTTAAAATAGGGTTAGATTTTAAAACAAAAAAGAGAAACTCAGCAATTCAAGTATTCACCATTCAGCCCAAGCAAACGAGACTGCTTCCTTTATGTACAGGAAAGGGCTAATATCCCTCTGGCCATTCGCGGAACAATCAACCGCTCTCTTATTTATGAGTAAAAATGGCCAGAGAGTTAGAATTCATAGGATTTTATTTTTTTTTTTTAACATTCTCAGCCTTACCATTTGCAGACAAAATTTTCTGCCCTTTATTTACAGGATGGATGGTCAAGGCTAATTCTACTTGATTATTCATTTGTATGTGCTTAAACTTTGAGTAGACTTTTAAGTCTGATTTTTGTAAATAATAGACAAGATGATAAACATTGTAATCACTTAAATGCCTGATATCACCAGTTCTGCTTCAAACATCATGGCTTCACCTCACAGCTTTTAAAAAACAAAGAGCAAATCTGGGCTGAATTTCAACTCATCAGCCACAAATTGGGAAAGTTGAAAGGGACCTGGGGTCATCTAGTCCAACCCTAAAATACAGGGTTCATAGCAAGATTTGTACTACCAGAGAGACACACACATACTTATGTACACAGACACAACTGGGGAAGAGACCACAAGCCATGCGCCTATCACAAGCCATGCGCCTATCATGTACTAAGGAAGAGGAAAATAAAAGTACCCAACCCTTTTAGCAGATCTTGAAGCTAGTTTGAGTGAGTGTTTACTTCCTTAGACTAAAGAGTGAAAGTTCCTAGATAAATTATCTTTAAAGACTGAAGTGAACATTTTTTCTAAGATAGGGAGAGGATCTCTTATAAAGCATAGTTAAAACAGCCATAGATTTGATTTAAAAGGAATACAAGAGTGAACAATTTTTCCTGAACTTGCAGAGGAATAGTAAGCCTAATCTATGCCCCCCCCCCTTTGCAGTTTCCTTTAAAGGAAGCTTACTCGGGAGTAAATTTACCTGGCACAGAATAAGAAGGAGAAGGGGAAAAAAACCTGAAAGAGACAGAATGAAACAAGGGGGGGCATATTCTAAGAAAAGAGGCCAGGACGTCTTATAGAGACTGATATCAGGAGCCTTACAATAACTCTTCTGTCCAACCAGATCAAAGTTAAAACTGGACTCATATATTTTTCTTAGAAGGAACACCATACTTTCATAGGCATATACTTAATGAAGTACATACACTGCATTTTAGCTTGAGAGAGCAGTTGGCTCAACTAGGCTTTTGCAGCAGAAACATTAGGTTAACTTAGACTGGAACACAGGTGTACTCACAAACTCAAAACTTACAACACAACATCATTTACAATTAGACTTAAAATCACCCTCCCCACTGAAACTAGAGAAAGGAGGTGGGGTAATCCTCCTTTCAGAACACAAGTAGCACGTATACAGGATTTTACCACTTGGGAGAAAAACTCTCTTTTAGAGCCTTCTCTCAAATAACAAACATTTGCACACTTCATTCTCCATTTTGTCTTGTTTTTAAGACTGATAAGGTTCAACATGACTTCCTTAGATTTAGAATTTGGAGCAAGCTTGCATTTTTATTTTAGATGGCACATTTAAGATAAGCAGCTGCTGGATGTTACCTAAGTACAATTTAAACACAGGAAAAACGTTTCTTAAACACAAATTGAAGGGGACTGTCAGAGTCCAGGCGGGAAGTAAGCACCAACTGGGCTTCTTTCCCATCAGGAGTCTGTGGGTTCATTTCTTTTGATTGAGGTGCACCCATTTTAAGAATTTTTAATAGCGCTAGCTTTTACTTTTATACTGCAGTCGGGGTTTTATCCCCACTTTTCAGGAAACACAATAAATAACCCACAGTACACTCAATTTGGACAACTCCGAGAATTTGTACTGTGACACACCGCCGTTCGTCTGGCCTGACTTACTAGGCTGGTACAGCTGTTGGCCTTTCCTGGCTACTAAGCTAACAGTGCGGCCAGCGATCTCAAACCCCCCCTTTGGTCATTACTCAGCCAGGGAGCCCACAGCAACCTCCTGCCTCTTACAATCTAACCTGAGAGTTCCCTACTGGACGCTTGCGTAGCGCAGTGCCAGATTGGGACTCAGAAATGACAAAGAAGGAAAGGAATCAGGTGCCCTTGCTTTCTCCGCTCACAGGTCATCTCTAACAAAGATCGCCATGGCAGAGGTGCGGCTGCACCTGGGAGTTATAGTTTTGGGAATTATAGTTTTCAGTGCAGAAGAAATTGCACAACCTTTCTGGGCAAAACTCCGAAGGAATAGGTTGGCATACAGAATTAAGTGGAAGAAATCACACACAACCTTTGCCTGGGCATACTCCGAAAGGCTAGGGCTGGTGTTGAGATCGAGGGGACAGAAAGAAGGAGAAGGCAATTTTTAGATGAGGGAAAAAGTAGAAATTTTAGATTTGAAGGGAAAAGGAAGAATTAAAGAATTTTGGTTGCTGTGGTTTAGAGACCCCAACCCACTACCCGTGTTTCCTACTTAATACTCACTTCCGCATGCGCTGTTCCTGGTGATCCCACGATCTCTTGACTGGTTGTTTAAGGCCGGCCTGATCAAGCTTTGCTTCCTCTGGTTAGCCCCGCTGAAACTCCAGTTATTGCCAGACCCTGGGACCGATGGAAGACTGGTTATTCCTCCTGGCAAACTGCCTGGTGCGCGCTGGATAACCAGTCCTTCCTCGCCTCCAGAATCCGGGTAACCAAAAGTCCCTTCGTGGTCGCCATCTGTTGTAAATAAAAATATGCCCTTTTCCCTTATGGGGTATCCAAGAGCCCATATAGAGTCCTTACATAGGTTCCCTATTGGTAGGAGAAAATAACAGAGGCCAACCAGAGAATATTGAGAAGCAAAGCAGCTAGTAAGCGTGATCTTTATTGATCTGTTGCAACAGGGTACTCCCCTCACACGCAGGAGAGGAAGAGGACCCAGAACAATGGCCTGCAAGGCCTTATAAAGACTTTTGAAATTCCCCTTCTCTAGATCAGGACCACCCCCAGAAACATCATGCATACATCACAGAAGGGGTGCAACCTAAGACCACCCCTCAGATACATCCCACCTACATCACAGAAATTTAAATGTTGTTTTTCTCTTCTCCTTGTTTATCTCCTGTCTAGCAGGTTGCTTGATTGGATTTCTGGGGAGCCTGGCCATTCTTTTGTAGTGCTAAAATACTTATTTCCTGGGCCAGGTCACAGGCTCACACCTTATTCATATCTTTGAGACAGGATTTGTGAGGAAACAGACAATGGGGAGGCTTTTCCAGTTTAACCTTGCAGAGAAACATTTGCTCAGTTTAGGAATCAAAATGGTTCCAGGATGGCTTTCCTGTGTTGATCTATGTATGTGCACTTATGAACATTACTATATATTTAAGACCATAAAATTCCTATCACAACATCACAGAAGGAGGTGGTCTCCTTTGAGAGTGTTGCTTCTCTCCTGTCTGTAAAGGCAAAGGGACCCCTGAGCATTAGGTCCAGTCGTGGCCGACTCTGGGGTTGCAGCACTCATCTCGCTTTTCTGGCCGAGGGAGCCGGCGTACAGCTTCCGGGTCATGTGCCCAGCAGGACTAAGCCGCTTCTGGCGAAACCAGAGCAGCGCACGGAAATGCTGTTTACCTTCCTGCCGGAGCAGTACCTATTTATCTACTTATCTACTTGCACTTTGATGTACTTTCGAACTGCTAGGTTGGCAGGAGCAGGGACCGAGCAATGGGAGCTCACCCCGTTGCAGGGATTCAAACTGCCAACCTTCTGATTGGCAAGTCCTAGGCTCAGTGGTTTAGACCCACAGTGCCACCCACGTCCCTCAGTCTGTCAAGGTACCTGATTGTATTAACTGTGCAGCCTGGCCATTCCTTTGAGATGGTAAATACTTTGGTTCCAGAAACCCTTATTTACAAACTTACACCTATTGATAGACTGCTTAGCTTAAGAGAAACTTGCCAGGCTGGATTTGCCCCCTACATTCCAGGCAATTTATTAACTGGATTTGCAAGTGAAAAGACAACTGGAAAGCTTTCCCCATCTCCTTCCTCCTCCTACAGAGGAATATTTGAGGTCATTTTGGGAGAGTCAGAATGGCTTCAGGATTGTTCTGTTTCTGTGTCTGCGGTGTGAGGGCACCCCAAATTTTTACAACACAGTATTGCTGTGATTCAGATCCCAGAATGGTTTGCCTGTGGCGAGATCCATGTGGCGCTCAGTCCTGTGAAGAATGCAACATGGATTCTGTTTTGCAGGCGTTGCATGTTCAGTTTAGGGTTGCCAGACGATAATGGTCTTGGAGCTAGATTCTTCTTCTTCTTCTTCTTCTTCTTCTTCTTCTTCTTCTTCTTCTTCGGTAATCACTCGTAGCTGAGCAAGATTGTCTTCCATAAACATGGTTTTAACAATGAGTCTGGACGTGACTGTGGAGGCCAATTCTGGATCCACACATCCTTCCACAGTGGGGACATTGGTTTCCGGGCAGGAGTTGGATTTGCCAAGCGTGCCTTCCTCTTAGCACGTTTCTCCCTTGCTTCCTGAGTTTGAGTGTCTTCAAAGCCCATGACACTTTTGGAAAAGGCTGTTCTCCAACTGGAGCGCTCGCAGGCCAGTGTTTCCCAATTGTTGGTGTTTATACTACATTTTTTAATTACCAACCTGATAAGCCTAAACTGGCTCCCACCCAGATAGCTTTTTAGCTATGCTTGGCTATTTGGTTGACAAATGCAACCTTAAGCAGTCTTTCTCCCGCACCCACCCCTAAAAACCCATTGTTTGCTAATTATTCTCTGCGAGACAACCTTCCTGCGGTTTTGTGTTGACGTCCCAGATTGCTCTTTTCAGGCAAGGTTGCCGCTTTCTATTTTTCTGCGTGTTTGCAAAGAGCAAGTCCTTGCTCTGTTTTTAATAGGAGCCGAGCAGATGCAATGCTTCTGTCAATAATGCAAATGGGCCTGTAGAGAGAGCAGAGGTGCATACAAAGCTATCAGAGAAATCTCTGCTAGGCTAAGGTGACCTTTGGTGATGTAGGACAGCCTAGTCTCTGCAAGGAGTTCAGAGATCTCCCTTCCCTACTTGCTCAGCTTGCTTTGAACTCTCCCCTGCCACTCTGACCCTGTTCAGCAGGTGTGGCTGCTTAAAGCCGAGTCCTTTGTCTAAAAGGAGCTCCTGCTAATTTCAGATGTGAAGGAGGGAATAAGGCAGGCCTGGTGCTGTGTGTTTGCTTTGCTTACAGGCTAAGGCAGACCAATTAATGACTCTGCTTGCAGCCTCCTCCTGCCAAGTCTGTGCGCCTGGAAACATAAGTGTTGGAAGGGTGCCTGTTTTTAATCACGCAGAGTCTGCCGCCGACAAAACCCGAGTCCTCAAATAATAACATTGGGTGGCATGCATGTTGTACCTGGAAGAAAACATCATGTCAGATGCCTCTGCTAGCTGGCCTGCGCTCACATGCCCCAGGCCATCTGGAGCAGCCCTTGCAATATTTATTTATTTAGAAAACCGACCCTCCCCTCCAGTGCATTTGCTTCCATCAGTGCAGAGTGCAATAATAAAAAACGAACCCAAAAGAAATAAACCAGCGCTGTGAAAATGGAAGCAGTGGAACAATGTGCCTTCTCTCTCCTTGTGGTCTGCATTGCATGGGTTGAAATTATGAATGGGGGTGGTGGTTGGTGAATGTGTGTGGTTTGAATGGCCTCGGTCCAGTAGACCTGTAGGAGCATATCTACCCCCATTGTTCTGCCCGGACACTCAGGTCCAGCGCCGAGGGCCTTCTGGCAGTTCCCTCGCTGCGAGAAACCAATTTACAGGGAACCAGGCAGAGGGCCTTCTCGGTAGTGGCACCTGCCCTGTGGAACGCCCTCCCACCAGATGTCAAAGAGGAAAACAGCTACCAGACTTTTAGAAGACACCTGGAGGCAGCCCTGTTTAGGGAAGCTTTTACTGTTTAATAGACTATTGTATTTTAATATTATGTTGGAAGCCACCAGAGTGGCTGGGAAAACCCAGCCAGATGGGCAGGGTATAAATAATAAATTGCTATTATTATTTTTTTATTATTTGAAATTCAGAATACGGTAGCCTACATCTTGATTTGGTTTCATTGCGGAATAAGTGGAATGAAAGAGAATCGTTAACTTCTAGCAAGTTTGAGGACTCACCTCTCTCCTCATCCTGGGATTCCAGTAGGTTGGCAAATACCTGTCCCAGGAATGTGACTGAAGAGTGGTGTGGAAATACTTACGATAAATAAAATAGCAGGAATGGTAGTTCGGCAATATCTGGGCTAAAGGTTCCCCCCATTTTTGTGGGAATGTTCAGGGATACAGGAGAGGATATATTGTCTGATTATATCCTTTTCCAACTTGTGTTAACAAGTTCGCAATTTAGCAGAGTAACATTCCCCCTTTTAAACTTGCAGCGGATGCGTTTGCTGAGGCTCGCTAAAGCCTCTATAATAACTGTTCTGGTATTTTCCCCTTATTCCCTCATAAAAGATAAGACACGACACAGTCTTCTATAAAAGTATAAAAAGGTTTACTCACATACCATTCTGTTCACAATAGGATCCCAGAAGGCAGACTTAGCTTAGAAAAGTAACATATACCTAGAAACTATCTCATAAGAAGACAGTCCCTTTGTCCTCTCTTGGCTAGAGACAAGAGAGCATCTTTGGCTAAGCAGAGGTTGCTTCTTCGATGCATGTAGTCAAAAGAGAGAGAGATGTCTGCCCTGCCCTGTGCTTTTGTCGTTACCTGCACAGGTGAGGCCACGCCCACTTCTAGTCACATGCAGAGGAAGTCTGTCCCAGCCCAGAAGGAAACAGGAAGTTTACCTGCTGGCTGGACAAACATTCCCCAAGTGTAAACATGTTCACTCTAGGAATGTTGTACTGCTCTTGTGTTTCACATCCCACAATTTTTTGTGGGGGGTGGGGATGAGGGTGGACTCAGGAGAGAAGCTGTGCAGCTCAGGCACAAGCCAGGATCCCAAGAAACACGAAGCACATCCTCTGAGCCTAGAGAGTTGGTTTTTTCATCCCATGCTGCTCACCAAATGCCCTTCAAACTGTGAAGGGAGGAGGAGATTTGAAACTAGTTTGTGATATAGCATGGAGCCTACGGGGCAAGTGGGGAGGATAGGAGGGAGAAGCTAAACATTGCCCCTGGGCTAGCCCAAGCTCCCACTGTTAGCCTAAGCAGTCTTTGGATCCTAGTAAATACGTTGTGGTAGTCATTGTACTAAAAAAACAATGCTGAAAGCTCAATGCCCAAGTGCTCTGCTCGAGTCCTGGCTGCATGTGGAGTTGCACAAAATCCCACTTGCAAGCCTAGTAATCACCGAGGTTCTGATCCTGCCCCTGTTCCTGCCACTCGATATACCATTATTTGGCCTTTGTTGTGTTAACCTCCGTATAAGCCCCATGCCGTGCGGAGAAGTAGCAGTGGCACCCACTCTGGGTTCCTAAGTGGTTTTTGCCTTGTCTTCTAATTATGCCGCTGATGGCACACACTGCAACAGATGCTTTGTTAAATACCTCTGTCTTGGAATAGCCCACTCAGTTCGTTCCAGGATGCTAATAGCACCTCCCTGACAATGTGCAGCTGTGCTCAGGGAAACAGTGCCCGTGTTCGTGGCGGCAGCCTGAGAGGCTTCTCATGCCCGAAATCTCAAAATTGGTTTGTTAACGCTGGGTCTGACTCTGAGGTCAGTGAAAAGGAAGGCAATTATGTGCCTCTTGGAGGAAATTACTGTATTTGCCATCTGTTTCCTGCAGTTCAGTGTTCTTTCGCCTCACTATCAGATTTTGGATGAATTTTTGCATTTGCACAATTGAGCACATGATGGACATGAACTGGACGCCTTCGTCACCCTCCTGGGGGGTGGAAAGCAACACTTAGCTAATTTGGGGCACGTTTTCAAGTCCGCTTAACTTGTTAGCTGCTGTATTGCTATGAAACATCATTTTGTGCTTTGGGCCTCTTTTTTTAAGAACAGTAACAGTCGCATTCTTATGGATTCAGCAGTTGCTTTGGGGCTGTTTGGAATGAGACCTGCCTCTTTCTGAGAAAGCCAGAAACAAGCCAGGTGATTGGTGAAAATTGCTTAACCTCCCCGATTGACGGGCCTTGCTTTTCGTTTCTCAACAGGGTATACCGCTGGAACGCCCTACAAGGTCCCTCCCACCCAGAGCAACAGCGCACCTCCTCCATATTCTCCATCTCCAAATCCTTACCAAACCGCTATGTACCCCATCCGAAGTGCCTATCCGCAGCAGAACCTGTATGCCCAGGTGAGTACAACCGGCAGCCGCGGCGATGTCAAACAGCAAGAACAAAAACAAGAGCCTAAAAGCGACCGCTGTTTAGTAACTCTGCTAATCTAAGTGTAGAAAACGAAATTGAATTTATCTGGAAAAATCTGAACGTTCTATGTCATGCCTAAAACACAGCGATTTGGCAGACCTCCCTTGGGAGGATACAGTGGTACCTTGGGTTAAGTGCTTAATTCATTCTGGAGGTCTGTTCTTAACCTGAAACTGTTCTTAACCTGAAGCACCACTTTAGCTAATGGGGCCTCCTGCTGCTGCCGTGCCACCAGACCACGATTTCTGTTCTCATCCTGAAGCAAAGTTCTTAACCCGAGGTACTATTTCTGGGTTAGCGGAGTCTGTAACCTGAAGCGTATGTAACCTGAAGCGTATGTAACCCGAGCTACCGCTGTATTCTGTAATGATGGTGCCATCATTAAGAGCATACGAAGAGTGCTGTTAGGTCTGAACAGAGACCCAGCTAGTCTAGCATCCATTTATCACAGTGGCCATTCAGATGCCTCTTCTGGGAATCTCTTAAGGAGGAACTAAGGCAAGAGCCCTCTCCCCACCTGTAATTCCAAGCACTCAGTGTTCAGTGCTGGAGGTAGTTCCCAGCCGTCATGGCTAGTAGTCATTGGCAGTTTTATCGTCTATGAATTTGTCCCTTTAAACAGGCCTCTGAATCAGCCAGGGTGGCTGCTGAATTTTTGGATGACATTGGGGGGGGGTCAAAGGTGTGCTAAAAGAGGAAAAGACTGCAGAGAAGCCAAATGAATTATTTGCATCTGTCTCCACAGTGGAAGGTGTAGGGGAGATCCCTGTACTTGAAGCAACTTTCTGAGGAAAGGGAAGCCTCAGCAACTAAGGCTAATAGTTGTGAGATGAGATGAGATTCCTGGCCTCATTGACTAATTGAAAAGGAACAGATCCCTGGGTCTGGATGGTATCCACTGAAGACACAGAATGTGAAATTGCCTTTCTTTTAACAAAAGCTCACAAACTTGTCCCTAACATCAGCCTCTATGGCTGAAGACTGGAACATGGGCACTGTATTGCCAGTTTTTAAAAGGGGTCCAGGGAGGACAGTGCTGGAAATTACAGGCTGGTTAACATATTGTGGGAAAGCTCATGGAATGCATGATTAAGAATAAATGACTAAGCATGCAGATAAGGGATGTGGGGGGCACTGTGGGTTAAACCACAGAGCCTAGGGCTTGCCGATCAGAAGGTCGGCAGTTCGAATCCCCACGATGGGATGAGCTCCCGTTGCTCGGTCCTTGTTCCTGCCAACCTAGCAGTTTGAAAGCATGTCAAAGTGCAAGTAGATAAATAGGTACCGCTCCAGCGGGAAGGTAAATGGCATTTCCATGAGCTCCTCTGGTTCGCCAGAAGCGGCTTAGTCATGCTGGCCACATGACCCGGAAGCTGTATGCTGCTTCCCTTGGCCAGTAAAGCGAGATGAGCGCTGCAACCCCAGCGTCGTCCGTGACTGGACCTAATGGTCAGGGGCCCCTTTACCTTTACCTTTAAGCATGTAGAAGGACGAGCCTTGCAAAGAATAACAAGCCTGGCTTCTGCAAGGCGAAATCCTGTCTTGCTCACTCTTTGAGAGTGTCAATAAGCATACAGATAGAGGTGATCTAGTAGGCGTTTTGTCACCAAAGATTCCTTAGTAAGCTTAGCAATTAAGGGATAAGAGCGTAGACTGTCTTACGGATCAGTAACTGGTTAAAGAATAAGAAGCAGTGATGGAGGGATATAAGAAGTGGAGTTCCTCAAAGATCATTTTTGGTGCTTTTTAATGTTGTTCATGAATGGCCTGAAGTTAGGTCTGAACAGTGAGGTGGCCAAGTTTGCTATTGATGCCAATTTGTTTAGGGTGGTAAGAAAAAAGAAAGGAATTACAAGGAGGTTCTCTCCAAACTGGGTAAACAGGCATTAAAATTTCAAATGGGATTCAGTGTCAGTAGGTGTGAAGTGATGCACACTGAGGCAAAAAATATCCTTACAGCATATTTATACACTTAATGAGGTCTGGAGTGGCGGGGGTAGCTCAGTGAAAATGTCAACCCATTACGCAGCAGCCTTGAAAAAGGCACATTCCATGGTAAGGATCCTTGGGAAAGGAACTGAGAATAAGAATGCCAGTATCAGAATGTTGTGGAACGCTTGTGTACAGTTCCATCGCATAGGATATTGTAGAGCTGGAAAAGTTCCATAAAAGGGCAACCAAAACGTTGAAGAAGTTGGAGCGACTCCCCTGGGAGGAACAGTTAAAATACTCGAGTCTTTTTAGTATATAGAAAAAGGTAATTCAGGACATGATAGAGATTATTTGTAGTGTGGAGAAGATGCAGAGAGGTAGGTTTTCTCCCTTTCTCATAACAACTAGAATTTGTGGATATTCAGCGAAGCTGAATTTTGGAAGATTCAGGCAAAAGGAAGTTTTTCCACACGCCTAAGAGAACAGGCAGACAAACCACTTTCCAGAACACATAGTAGATGAGAGGAATGCCAAACTTGCTTTGTCCTTCCTCTTTCTAAATGAAGGATGTGCTGCTCTGCTATGTCCACTAAGACATGGCATAGTCTGGGGTGTGCAGAGAGATTGCTTACATGCCTTTTGGAATTACCAGTACAAATTGGAGCATAACTGTTTTACCAGACGAAAAGGTCTTTGATGTTCTCCTTGTAGGTGTGATGCACAGTATAGCTAGACAGTGATGCTATAACCTAATGGATGGCCACTGTGAAAAAATTAAAAACAGCAGGCCCTGCCCACAGACATACAATTGAAAGCCAGATTAAATTCAATTGAATGAGCCAAGTGACTTGAGGACTGTGTGGCAGCGTCCGAAGCTCCCGTTATTCCAGGCGCATTTTGCGACAGGGAATTTCATTACTGCACGAGCAATTTCTGAGCTCTGGGCACGGTACTGCACCTAGGATTTCAGATTAAAACTGCAGAGTGGAAGGAAAGGGTGGCCTTTTTCTGCCTCCCCACTTCCAGCCACGCTCTGAAGACTGGAGAAGAGACCCTCTTAAGAAGATTAGGGGATGGCGGGCAGGGGAAGAACTAGACTGTGTGAAAAATGAACATAATATCTTAGCTGCAGTTCATTCATTTTCAGCTCTGTATTCTTGTTATTAAAAAAGCGCGCCTAGACATTCCATCGGGACGTGGGTGGCGCTGTGGGTTAAACCACTTGCCGATCAGAAGGTTGGCAGTTCGAATCCCCACGACTTTGCTCGGTCCCTGCTCCTGCCAACCTAGCAGTTTGAAAGCACCTCAACGTGCAAGTAGATAAATAGGTACCGCTCCAGCGGGAAGGTAAACGGCGTTTCCGTGCGCTGCTCTGGTTCGCCAGAAGCGGCTTAGTCATGCTGGCCACATGACCCGGAAGCTGTACGCCGGCTCCCTCGGCCAGTAAAGCAAGATGAGCGCCGCAACCCCAGAGTCAGCCACGACTGGACCTAATGGTCAGGGGTCCCTTTACCTTTACCTTAGACATTCAATCATTGCACCCGTTACCTCGGTTTAAGGTGCCATTTAGCTTCTAGCTTTCCTACTTCAATTTCTAACACAGCTGTGTTGGGATGGTCTGTCCCACATCGTTGCTGATTTTTAAAAAAGCCAACCTCTGCTGAAATGTGGTTCTCCTCCCCTTCCCCCTTTCTGAACAGGGAGCATATTATACACAGCCAGTGTATGCGGCACAGCCTCATGTCATCCACCACACCACCGTGGTCCAGCCAAACAGCATCCCGTCTGCTATTTATCCAGCTCCCGTGGCTGCCCCAAGGACTAACGGCGTGGCCATGGGGATGGTAGCTGGGACCACCATGGCAATGTCAGCAGGTGAGAACTAAGTGGAAATAAACTGTGTCCTGTTAACCCTTGCGATAGAGCAGCCTTTGCCAACGTGGTGCCTTCCACGTGCTCCCTGTGGGATCAGAGCAGCTTGTATGAAACCAGAACTGTGTTGTCCTGTTTGCAACTCCTAAACTGTATTTGCGGATCTGTCTCTGTCTGCCACAGTACCAAGACATTGCGGGGAATTTGGATTTCTGAGCATCGCGCCTTCCTGCTAAGCGAAACCCTGCCCAAAGTTTCTTTCTTGTGGCTGTGAAAATATTATTGGAAGGCTGGCAGCCACATGAGATCTCTGAATCTGGAGTGGGAGGCAGAATAAGATTTCCAATAGTTGGGTGTTGGACTTAAACTTTCTGGACTCCTCTTGTCTCCCCACGACTACTAAAAAGGATAAAATTGTAAAGGGCTGCTAATTCGATGGAATGGCATCTCTGCCGCCAGCCAGCCCTTAAGCCCATTTCAGCTGTTTCTGCCCCTCTTTCTGGAAGGATGAGCGTGGAACCAGGACAGTTGCCAGAACTGGAAGACTCTGTTATATAACTCACCCCATACAATCCTATTAAAAGCTTGCCACTTTGGGCTCCAAGTTTGGCTGAAAAGTGGGGTGCTGACAAGACAAATTGATCCCATTAAAAAGTCGAATAGATGATACAAAATTTGGAGAATCCGTGCCAGTGCATTTGATTGCTACAAAATTTATTCGACTCACAGGATTTAGCTTTTCCGAGTGCAGAATTCAGATAGGCCCCGCTGACGGGAACCGCTTCCTTCTAAGAGCTTCTTCATGCCTGCTGCTGAGTCTCTCTTGCTTTGTCCCCAGTCCTGCATGGAACTGTAATAAACCAAAGTTCTCCCAATACACCACCAGGTCATCTTTCCTGTTAAGCTCTTTGTTTCAACAAAATGAGGCATTTCGCTCTGCTGGCACTATTTGATTTGCTTGCCGTGCCTTCATAGAGTTTTAAAGTTGGAAGGGACTGTGGAAGTCATCTAGTTGACCCCATCAATCAGTGAAGGATGCTGCAGCTACAGCATCCCTGACAGGTGGCTGGCCAGCCGTTGCATAAATGCCTCCAGTAGTAGTAGTAGTAGTAGTAATTATTATTATTATTATTATTATTATTATTATTATTATTATTATTATTAATTTGTACCCCACCCATCTGGCTGGGTTTCCCCAGCCACCTTGGGTGGCTTCCAACAAAGATTAAAAATACATTAAAATGTCACACATTAAAAACTTCCCTGAACAGGGCTCGCTTCAGATGTCTTCTAAATGTCAGGTAGTTGTTTATCTCTTTGACATGTGATGGGAGGGCATTCCACAGGGCGGGCACCACTACCGAGAAGGCCCTCTGCCTGGTTCCCTGTAACCTCACTTCTCGCAGGGAGGGAATCGCCAGAAGGCCCTCAGAGCTGGACCTCAGTGTCTGGGCAGAATGATGGGGGTGGAGACGCTCCTTCAGGTCTACTGGGCTAAGGCCATTTAGGGCTTTAAAGGTCAGCACCAACACTTTGAATTGTGCTTGGAAATGTACTGGGAGCCAATGTAGGTCTTTCAAGACCAGTGTTACGTGGTCTCGGCGGCCGTTCCCAGTCACCAGTCTAGCTGCCGCATTCTGGATTAGTTGTAGTTTCCAGGTCACCTTCAAAGGTAGCCCCACGTAGAGCGCATTGCAGTAGTCGAAACGGGAGATAACCAGAGCATGCACTACTCTGGTGAGACAGTCTGCGGGCAGGGAGGGTCTCATCCTGCATACCAGATGGTGCTGGTTGACAGCTGCCCTGGACACAGAATTGACCTGTGCCTCCATGGACAGCTGTGAGCCCAGAATGACTCCCAGGCTGCGCACCTGGTCCTTCAGGGGCATAGTCACCCCATTCAGGACCAGGGAGTCCTCCACACCCACCCGCACCCTGTCCCCCAAGAACAGCATTTCTGTCTTGTCAGGATTCAACCTCCAGTGTCCAACTGACCTTGTTTGACCTTGCCTGCCTTGCTACCCTCAGTTTCTGTTCATCGGCTAGAACATGCCGCCTTGCAGGGCAGGAGGTGGGATTGGCCCCACCGCGTCGGTGGTCTTTCCAGGCTGGAATGAGCAGCACAGAGAGCTCATTCGGAGTCCCTCAGCTAGGAGAACAAGCCGAGGTTCACCCAGCACCACAGTTTCCCGGCTGTCAGAAAGAGCAGCATTGTGCAACAGAGAGAAAGCTAGGACCCTCCCTGATGTCCCTGTCCTGATGGAAAGATTGGCTAGGCAGGTTTCTGTTTTGAAAGCTGGGGGGTAAGATGGGCTCTAAAGTAGATGGAAGCCGAGAATTGACAGCCAAGCGACCCTTTCAAAAGCACCCTTCCCATTTGCGGGGAAACGGCAGCTCTTGAAACATCGCCTGCAAACCTAATAATAATAATAATAATAATAATAATAATAATAATAATAATAATAATAATAATAATAATTTTATTTATATCCAGCCCTCCCCAGCTGAAGTCAGGCTCAGAGCGGCTAACAACAATAAAAGGAACACTGCATTCTAAAATCAATTCATTTTAAAATCAATTCAAAATCAAATTAATGGCAACCATTGGGCTAGAGTTCTGTGAGAATTACCAAAGGACTGTGCTTAGGCCAAAGGCCTGGTGGAACAGCTTTGTCTTGCAGGCCCTGCGGAAAGATGTCAAGTCCCACAGGGCCCTAGTCTCTTGTGACAGCGTTCCACCAGATTGGGGCCACAGCCGAAAAAGCCTTGGCTCTGGTTGAGGCCAGCCTAACCTCCCTGTGGCCCGGGATCTCCAAGATGTTTTTATTTGAAGACCGTAAGGTCCTCCGTGGGACGTACCAGGAGAGGCAGTCCCGTAGGTACGAGGGTCCTAGGCAGTTTGGGGGCGGGCAGGACAGCACTCTGCAAAAAAAGAAGAAGTAAAAATTCATTGAAATGTACGCACTTTGTTATGTCTGATTTCCGTCGCTAATTGTACAAAAATGCCTGAGACCAGCAGGACGGTTAAGCTGAAGTAAAATGGCCTCCTTTATCTGCCAGCTCCTGCCCCGCCCCCTCCTCCCCCAGTGAAGGTCTATTTGTTTGGTTACAACTCGGGTGCAACTTGGCACATGGTCGGAGGTAAGGGATCGGATATTCTGCATGGCCTGTGCCCAGGGATTTCATCTGTGCCATGCTGCATCCTCGGGCGTCATTCCCCAAGTCGGACCCCGAAGGGCAAGATCAGCCGCCCGCCAGCCCCACAGGAGGAAAGACCTTTGTGTCCCACAGGCCTGCGGCTGCTTCTGCAGCCTCCCCACCCCACCCTCCACCAGCTCCCAGGAGCTCAGTCCACAGGTGTGCGAACGCTTGCAAGGGATTCGTGCCAGAGAGCCAATCATACAATCGTAGGATTGTCGAGGGGGAAGGGATGCCCAGGGTCATCTATTCTCTCCCCCCAACCCACCCCCACAATGCAGGGATCACAGCCAAGCCGCACGTGCCAGGGAAATCGTGCTCCCACTTCCTCCGGGGCCCTGGGTTCAGAATCCGCTTCTGACACCTGCTTGAGGGGCCAGGATGCAGCACCTTGTGCCCCCCTCCCGCCTGACCCCCTCTCTTTCTGTTGCAGGCACTTTGCTGACCACCCCTCAACACACTGCCATCGGAGCACATCCAGTCTCGGTGCCAACGTACAGGGCTCAAGGGACCCCTGCCTACAGCTACGTACCTCCACATTGGTAATCCCATTGGCCAAGCCACGTAAGTCGTTGCGAACGCTTGCAGGGACACCCCCAATGTCGCGGGAGGTGGGGGCTGCATTTGGAATACTTCTCTACAGGCCAGTCGGCCGTAAGCTAGTGTCTGAGACCGGAGTCCCAAAAGGCAACTTCCCCAAATGAGACTGTAAGTCCAAAACGCAACATTCGCTTTTGTACTTGCATCGCGGGCTAAGGATGAAGTCAGGAGCCAGCTTTGAAGTGGCTTCTCACCAGGGTGGATTTGATTTAAACCAAATCAATTGAAATCACGATTGAAATCACTACAGTGGACGCTTGGGTTGCGAACGTGATCTGTCCATAAGAAATCCAGTTGTAGCAGACTTAACTTAAATTTACAATAACTTATAATAAGACTAAAACTCAACACTAAGCATACTATGTACAAAAACCACACCAGAAGGGAGAAGGAAAGAGAAGGAGGCTCTTGCTGGCATTACTATTATAGTCAGCATGACCTTGACAGAAAAAGATAACAACCAGTTTAACCCCGCTGTACTCAGCTTCTCGGAAGGAATAACCCAAACATCACAAACCTTCTGCTTGTTTCTTTCACACAGAGAGGCTTCCAGAGCCCTCTTGAATTAAGTAGAATAGGAAAGATCTCTGCACACTTCTGTACTAAGAAATGCAAACTGACAAGAAGATCACATTGGCTTTGGAGAGGAGAGGACCTGGACGCCTTTGTGTGGGGTGTGTGCACTCGCTCGCAAACACACGAAACTCTTCCTCCTGAATAGGGTCAATTTTTGCCGAGAGAAAGGAGCGATGGCGGGATTGTTTCTTTCCTTAGAGAATGGAAACGGACAGAAGTGTTACAGGCCAAAGTTCCTCCTCCTGCATCAGTCGGAGAGGTTTCCGACTGCTGCCACAGGGCGCGTCAGTCAGAACAGGACCTTCAGCAGAGTAGGGCAAGGAAGACTTTAACATGAGGCAGCAAATCGCGCAGGAGGAGTTAAATATAAGCTTCCTCTTACCAAGAGATCTTGTGTTCAGGTCACAGGCCAGCTTAGAAGAGGTTCTACTCCTCCACCTGCCCCTTCAGCTTCTGATAGGAGTGCATAGATGAGTCTGATCTGAAATATCAGAAGTTAGGACCATTGAATGGTGGGAGCTGGCAGAGTGCAGCCCGCCCCCTGTGGGTGACCAGCCACCGCAGTCTTCCTCCTAAGTGCCCACTCTCCCTTCCAAAACTGCAGAACGAAGAGGGCAGATCCAGATATCATATACAGGATGGAAATGGATGAACACCTGTAAATTTGCTTCCCAGCAGCACCAGTATTGTTGCTCACCCTACGTTCCCCTCTAGCAAACAGGTTGTGCAGGTTTTTGCCTTTTCTTTCAATAAAACCTGCGCAATCTGTTTGACCGGAGGCGCAACTGTGGGTTGAAACAAATGCTTCCGTGGTGGCAGGATGGGATGTGAAACCTCTTTCAGGCGGCTTTCAAAAGAATGCCACCATTCACAGTTGGGTAATACTTTTCGTAACCCCAAGCCCCTTCCAACCCCCAACCCCCCAAATAAAACTGACTGTTTGGTTGGTCCTTAAAAAAGCCTTGCCCAACGGTGAGTTTGGGAGTTGTTGAAGCTTTGCTGGTCTATAAGGAGTGGGGAAACCAAGTTTGCTTGCCTTCAAAATGGTGGTGTCTCCAGTTGCCACATGGAAACTCATAACCATAGTTTGATCTTGGATGAGAGGCACCTTGGGGTGTGACTTTGCGGCACTGTCCTAAATGCTTCTGTTCTTCTGGCAGACCACATCTGACATGCAAAACTCCTCTGAGGTTGTTACCAACTTAGCTGAGGTGGGGACCCAGTCTCGCAGGCAAAGGTGTCGACTGGGTGGAAGAGTGAAATCTGTCAAATGCTGGGTCCTTGATGGGAGAGATGTGAATCCAGCCTTGCCTGTCTCTCTGCGTTGCTGCTTCTAACTTCCGTCCTATTGTTTTCTTTCTCTCTCTCTCTCTTTCCGGCAGATCTGGAGTCAAACATTGTATGCAACAACTCAAGTCTTACATGGGTGCTGGAGCAACTGTCCCAAGGCACCAAGTCTGTTAGCAAGAACAAAAACAAAAGAAGTGCAAGGGTCACTTTATGCATTCTGTAGGGTTTAATTTTGTAATTCCTTTTTTTTTTCAAGTTGATTTTGTAAAAGCCACTTCCCTGCCATAGCCCCATTCTCTCGCTGCCACCGCCTTTCTCCTCTCGTCTTCCCCCACTCAGAATTGTTTCATGGCACCCACTGATGCTGAGCAATATTCGTGCTTTTGAACCCCCCCCTTCCTCCCCCTTCCACCCCCCAGTCTTCACCTTCCTCTCTTCCCCCAGTTCCACGTCGCAAGTGTCTCCTGGTGTCATGCATTTCACCCAGAGTCTAATTTTGGTTTTTTTAATACTAGCAAAAATGATTGACTGGTGATGTTCAGGGTTTCTGAGTGGAAAAAAAAGCACAGTGCTGGCAGGCTAGCAGGCTTCTCCCCCTCCCCCCCCCTTTCCAGTTCCATTAATATCTACCTATCTATCTGTCTATATCTGTATCTTCAATTGTTCCATCTTCCACAACATGACACGGGAAAATTGGCGTCTTCCAGATAAGGTGTCGGAATTAGATTTACAGTTCATTATATCTGCGTTGAAACGTGGAGCTCATTCCCTCATTTACAGGAGCAGGCAAAAGGATGAATGGCGTTGTCAGGCCACCCCCGCTCCTCGTGTCACAGGAAGCAGGGAAGCTGCTAACTATTCAGAGGGTTTTTTTTAAAAAAAACACCTGGGTTTATTTTTAAATTGTGACGTCCCCCTGTCTTCCCCTGATCCACAGGAAGAGGAAATGGGGGGTGGACTTGCATATAGGCCTAGAACCTTAAGTGAGCAAGAGTCATTCTGTTGGTGTTTATGGCCAGCTGACCGTGTTCTGGATTCAGACAGGAGAATGATTGGGAGCTTGGTGAGGAGATCAAGTGAGAGAGGTTGGCAAATTAACGTTTGGCGTACAGGCAGGGAAGTTGGGAAGAGAGGGGATGTGTGTTTTTTAACCCGTTGGGCTTCAGCAGTTGCTTCCACGGAGCGCAACAAAGGAGAGGCTGAGCTGGTCTCTTGTTTCACAGCCGGTCTGCTCAGTCAAACTAAGCGAAGTGGCGTTTCGATAAAAGGAAACGTTCACTCCACCCCTCCCTTTCGGCTTCTCTAGTTTGGCACGTGCGGAAGTATCCGAGGCGTTGGGTTGCACTGAGCAGCTGCAGCTCCCATTTCCGGCACTCGGTATTTTTTACCACGGATTCACGCATGGCACATTCCCGGCATGCCAGTTCGGTTGTGTGACTTGGCCCAAGGATGCGTGTAGCCGACTGGGTCTGGGGAACGTGTGTGTGTGTGGCTTCTTTTTAGTACGAGCCCGAATGAATGCAGCTAACCACGAATGGGATTGGAGAGGCTGAGCGAGCGTCGCTGTGGGCCTGAAAGTGGAGTGGGGCAGTTCCTTTGAATTTTCATTTCTGAAGCGTGGGGCAACTCGCGGGAAGGTTGGCAGCCCCCTAGTTGGGATGGCTGCCCACAGGGTGAAAAGGGTGGGCAGCAGGTCAGGCAGAAGGGACAGACTGGGCCCATCGCGATAAGGGCAGTCCAGAGCAAGTGAGGTTTAAATATGTGTTAGCCCAAGCAAGGGAGGTTGTCTGGAAGTGCTGGTCACAGGACAGGCTCTTCCGCTGTCACCAGGGGGGTGGGCAGAGCAAGGACAGTCGGGGGAATGTAGCAAATTTCGGAGAGATGCTTATGCAGCTGGACATTGAGACTGCCGCTCCATCATTTGTTTGCTTTCAACAGAGATGAATTGAGCTAGGATTTCCTCTGCTCCACCGTGTCCTCTAGGCTCTTTAGAAGGGCACAGGCTGCAACTGGCGGGTGTGCCACGGCCCAACATCTCTGAAGTTTTAGCCCGGATCCCTTTGTGCCGTGTGTGTGGCGCTGAGGGCTCTCTGGGCACACGAGGCAGCACTTGTAGGGCGTTTGGCTGGGTGGAAAATCTACTCCTCTGGCAGGATGGGGTTCTAGGTTTCCTGGGAACATCCTGGGAGATCTCCGTTCACCTAGGATGCTCCCGGGATCTTCTTTGTCAGATTAATTGCAGCCCTGGCGTCATGTGGCTTCTGATGAAAGGTCTCTGGGGAGAGCATTCATCGGAAGGGAACTCCTTTCCAATGCACAGGGGGAGGGAATGCGGTGCCCTGTGGGCGCCTGACAGCTCCAGCCAGTGTGGCCAATAGAGCACCATCTCAGCTGCCCCTACTCTAGAGAAGCAGCCGGGCTGGAGCAGCATCTGCCAAAGGAGAGAGAAAACGGAATAGTTTAAATAGAAAGCTGGTGTGGTGGAAGGGAAGCAACGTATTCGCATCCGTGGAGGGCGTCATCTCGTGATGTCGGGTAGAGACCTCTTCTGGCTTGTTAGATCTGTGCCCAGGAAGCAGCCGTTGGTTCCTGACAAGTCAGCACTCTGCCTTGGTCTCTGGGTGTTGCTGGAGGCAGATTCCGGGAGTGGTGCAAGCTTCAAGTAGCTGGAGGTTGGCTGGGACGGAGCTTGCAGCCCTGGCAAGGAGCCCAGGCAAACAGCTGAAGCAGAGCATGGTTTGCCAGCTACCACATCTCCCAGGGGCGAAAGGCAGGGGAGGGGGAAAGTGGGATAGGCTTGGGAGTGCAGCGGGCAGCATACGGGACATGGCAGGGGGTCTCAGCACTCCACATGAAGCCAATGGACAGCCCTAGATGGGAAACCTGCTCACCTGCGCCATGGAACACCTGTAGCCGGAAGGAGTTAGAGACACCAAAAGTGCAAATGTTTCAGGCTGAATAAACTGGAAGGGACGAGGGTGCGTTTGGTCTCCATGTGGCTGCGCCGCTGGGCTCCAAGCAGCGTCTCTGTCTGGCCTCACCCTGAAACCTTTTGTGCAAGGCCTTGTGCTTTCTCAGCCACCCTGGCCAGCCGCTGCTGAAGCCGGAGCCATTGCCCTGTGGAATTTTTTTAGGCAGGAAGGGGCCCGTAGAGCTGCGATAGCAAAGAGCACCCTGGAGACCCAAATGTCCAGTTCAAAGCGTCCCGTCTTCTGAGCCAAAATACCAGGCGGGCAAGGCTAAGGGGAGCCTGTAAGGGGGCACAGTTCCATGGCGCTCTGCCCTGTTCATCTGACACTTGTGGCTTGTGTCGGGTCTAAAGCACAAGAGCTTCATTGCTGATGGGGACCTCTGCGAAGGCTGTGAGAGTTTACCGGGGCCTCTTGGGTCCTTAATGCATCTCTTGCAGTGTGCAGAACCAAGGCAATCATTTTTGAAAACACTGGTCCCCCCCCCCCCCCCGCTATTCATTGTGGTTGTTTCATTTAACGCACAGAGCTGTGAAGAAATTGCCCCATCCCAATTTTGGGAATCCTTTCTACAAACACCTTTGGGTCCATCATTCTGAAGGCCAACTAACTTGCCTGGGTGGTCCAGGGTGTGTGGGGGACCTTTCTGTGCTGGAGAAGGAGCTGTGCCAAAGGGGGCTAGCCGCAAGCCAGGCTCCCTAATCCTGCCACCCCTTTACCTGGGTGCCGCCCCACCCAAAGGCAAGAGAAATACCAGTGGCATTGCGGAAAGCACCCTTCCACTCTGGGCACAGGGTAATGCCCTGCAGGCAGCCCTCTTGGCACCTTGGCTGTTTCTGCAGTGCTTGGTCCATATAAACTTGGCTTCTGCCGTTATCTGCCCAGCAACCACCCTTCGCATCAGGAAACATTTATGTTTTACGGCCAAGCAGGGAAATGAACCCATCTTCCCCTACACCGAAAGGCAGGAAGCGATTATGGATCCTGCCCTTTAGATGGATCCTAGGCTCGGAGGGTCTACGCAGGGCTGAGAAGTCACTGGAGAGCCAAATTCCACCACCTGGAGCCACATGGCCTGCTAAGTCCTGTGCAGGTTGTTGTGGGTGGCGGCGGTGGGGGTTTATATTTTTAACCAATGGCCCCCATTTTCACCCTCTCTTTACTTTCTGCTCCTCCTCCTCCTCCTAGCAGTACCCACTGTGAGGCCGGTGGATCTGCTTGGCAGCGGCTGAGACTTCCTGAAAACCTGGCCTTACGAAGGCAGCTCGAAGTAATTGGGATCCAATGTTTAGATAATGCAAGTAATCTTTGGCGTTTCTGTTTGTATATAGCTGTATAAAGTTAGAGCCTTTGAATCTTGGCTGGAAAGCATTTGGGGAGAGCAGCGCTAGGTTGGGGAAGGCAAGAGGGTCAGCGGAGGGCCAGGGAATGATGTCTGCAATGAAATTGTGTGTGTGTGTGTGTTTGAGTCGTAGCCAGATGCCATGCTAGGGCAGTCCCTTTTGCTGCTTCTGTTGGCTCTATATTGCAACACCACCTTTGTTTTTTTGCATTTCAAGAATCCATTGCACCCTCTCCCTTTCCCCGTGAATAACGAAACCAAGAAAATGTTGTGACGATCTCCGCCAATGCTAGTTCCTGCTGTTAAACTGACCCCGCAGAATAACCTTCACTTTAAAATCATGTGCTTGGAAATCGACCGACCCACGAAAGAATGCATATTAATCATTGTACTGGCCCAAGCCCACCTCAAAGCAGCCTCCCAACCGCGACTCCAGGAAAACGGAACAGTGTGTGCGAGTATTTGCTCCTGTATTTTATGAACCATAATAACTTAGTCCATTTTAATTTTTTTTTTTTAAAAAAAAATTATTTGCAGTTCAGATATGTAATTTAAAAGGCGCTTTTTACCATAAGTGTTATTTAAGTTTTTGTTTTTGTTTTTAATGATTGATGTTTATTATTCTTCACTAGAGGAACTTTATGGTTGAACTGGTTGGAAGCTTCTTCAAGCTACAGGGAGCACTTCAGAACACAAGTCTGTGGGCTTTTGCTGATCAACAGGAGTGTGTTGGGTGGCTCCCCCTAAAAAAAGAGGAAAGAGAAAGCAAAAACGTACTAATGATTTTTTGAACACACACACACACACACACACACACACACACACACACAGAGTCTCAGCCGTTAATTCTGAGATGTGAATTCAGAAGACCATCATTAAGTGGCAATTGCAATGAACACATGTTGGCATTGGGCACTGTGGTTGAGGGGTGCCCTGTGTACAGAAGGATCCATGGGAATATTGGCACCACAATGCCATCTAAACCTAGTCAGTCTCCTAACAGCCCCCCTCCCCTGCAAAAAAACTGGGCCTTTCCACACCCCAAAATACCTATGTATTATTTTCAGCAATCCACTATTCCTCTGCGCCGTCCCTTGGCACTGCAGCAGTATCCTTTCCCTCATTTAATTCCCGGGGGTCCAAACCACATAAGGACCACTGCAAAACAAGGAGGAGCTTGGTGCTGGGGCCATGTCCATTTTCACCTTGCAAAAAAAAAGCTTGCATTTTGGGTGCTGACAAAGTGTGGTTTCCCTGGAAGGAAAGTGCCCAAATTTCTTGCGGCAGCAAACGGTTGTGCATCGATTGCATGCCCACAGACAAGACAGTCTGGGAAAGGGCGTCCTTTGTTAAATCAGTAACGTTCCTGAGCCCAGTCCCCAGACGTGCGCACACAGGGCTCCTATTGTGGGCTGTGACAGATGGGTCTCCATGGATGTGTGCGGAGATATTGCAGTGCGACCACCGACATTCCCATGGGAACAGCAGAGCTGACTTTCCCAGCAAACCTCCATCTCCTTGGCAATTGTTTAAAAAGACACACACACACCCCTCCCATTTGCTTTAGTGCCCTAGACAATTTTGTTGAGGTGAAGTCAAATCTCTGCACTTTTTATACATCTTTTTTAAACATACGCAAAAACCCTTGAGCTAGAAATTACCTTTCAAACAAATCCACCAGCTTAAAATAGCAATAAGGACCATGAAATATCACGCAGTTACCTTTTTAAAAGCTTTCAGGCAATTCCTTCGATAGAGAGAATTTGGGGGTGAGCCACTTACATTACACCCAGTTTGCATTTCCCATCTTGGCACCAGCCAAAGCTTTGTGGGACCATTCTGGTGTGACCTCTATTTGTCATGCCAAATTTGGTGTTGACATTCCTTTTAAACAAACAAACGAAACCACCATAGGTTATGGATTGTGACTGTCCTCAGTATTTTTAGGGCTTCGCATCGACCAGCCAAGGTGACCTGTGAGGATCTAGTCAGTTGGGCAGAGTTGTTCATTAAGTGTGTCAGGATGCCTTTTCTCTGCCATGGGCTACGACAGCCTTCCAGAAGTTTGGGGCTCGAGTTCCTGCCAGCGCCAGCCAGTGCTATGCGAGTTGTAGGCCTCCGAGCGGGGAAGGCTGTGCTTTGCGGAGTCATTCTCAGCATCCTTCAGCGCGATATCTCTCTTTGGCAAAGTACCGTATTTTTCGCTCCATAAGATGCACCTAGTTTTTAGAGAAGAAAAGGGGGAAAAGCCCCGGTTTTTTTGGGATCAGCTCACAGTTGTGCAGCTTCTTTTGCAAAGGGGAAAAGCCCTGTTTTTTTCAGGATCAGCTCAAAGTTGTTGAGCTTACTTTGCAAAGGGAAAAAACCCTGTTTTTATGGAGTTCAACTCACAGTTCTGCAGCTTCTTTGGGAAAGGGAGCCATTTCTACAGTTTCCAGACAGATAATCTAATCAGCCAGTCGCATGTCTCTGGGGAAACAAACGGCCTCCGTACGCAGAACATTCAACAATGGAGGCTTGGGCAAGGGGCCGGGGCCGAAAAGGGAGCCAGCGATCAACCACACATTTGCTCCATAAGCTGCACAGACATTTCCCCTTACTTTTTAGGAGGAAAAAAGTGTGTCTTATGGAGCAACAAATATGGCAATTTTCACTTGTGTTTCCCTCTAAGGAGCTCAGGCCCTGTTCCACTTTAATCTCATAGCAACCCTACGAGTTTTGGAATTAAGGATTTGTAGGTGAGAAGGCTGCACCCAACAAACGAGGGGGACGTACACTTGCTGCTTAAAAACCGTGCAGAAATGCCTGGCGCCTGCTTTTGAGGTTTCCAAAGAGGGGCCACGTCTGGGTTTCCCTCCCCTTTTGCAGGGAGAGGGGCAGCCCCTTTGAACCATGAACATTTCCATCCCATTAGCAAACCTAGCAGGCGCTAAGGGCCCATCGACACTTCCGTTTATCCCATGATTTGTACTCTGGGGCCGAGAGAGTGGTGGTTTTTTCCTGAGCTTTCCCCGAGAAAACCCACAGGTAACTGCTGACTCGGAAGAAACGCCAATTGTGTTTTTCTGCGGGTTGGCGCTGCGGGTTTTCTCCAGGGAACCAAAAAGAGAGAGACTATTGGGCCCCTTCTAGAAATCTTGGGGCAAATGGAAGTCTGTATGTTCCCTAGGGCTGGGTGAATTCCTTCTAGCTGGCAGCACCAGGACTTGGCATTTCTTGGCCTTAAACCTCTGCTGGCTATCTGCCCCTCCAAGCTGTCTCTCCTCTCCCACTGCCCTCACCCACTTTGGCCTGGCACCTTCCTAAAATTTGATAACTGGTTCCATCTTTTGCTTATGCAAAGGGACAGCTTTCGGGGAGGGGAGTTCTTATCATGTCACTTTTGAGCAAATGTAAAGGCAAAGGTCCAGTCGTGGACGACTCTGGGGTTGTGGCGCTCATCTTGCTTTATTGGCCGAGGGAGCTGGCATACAGCTTCCGGGTCATGTGGCCAGCATGACTAAGCTGCTTCTGGCGAACCAGAGTAGCGCACGGAAACGCCCTTTACCTTCCCGCTGGAGCGGTACCTATTTATCTACTTGCACTTCGACGTGCTTTCAAACTGCTAGGTTGGCAGGAGCAGGGACCGAACGGGAGCTCACCCCGTCACGGGGATTCAAACCGCCGACCTTCTGATCGGCAAGTCCTAGGCTCTGTGGTTTAACCCACAGTGCCACCCGCGTCCCTTTGAGCAAATGTAGCCGCCAATAAAACCCCAAACATCTCTTCCCCTCACCCCCCAGCCTTCGTTTGGTTTCCATAGCCCATGGCAGAGAACTTTGGCTCCTAGGATGTCAACTTTTGGGGAGGGCAGGTGGAGACAAGCGGCAGCTCTGGGATTTTATTTGCTTCTTTGTTTTAAAATAATAATAATAATTATGGACTCTGCAGGTTGGACAACCTGGTTTTTAAATTTTCATTGGAAACAAAAACAAAATAGAAATTAATAGTCTTCCAAGTTTTAAATCCAAGGACTTAAACAATGGGCACAGAGAGAGGAGCCTTTGAGATTTAAGTCGGAAAGCCCCACAGCCTCAACTTGTGAATATGAAGTGTAAATCTGTATTATTATTATTATTATTATTATTATTATTATTATTATTATTATTATTATTATTATTTTGTTCTGAGGATCAGCTAGTGATCTCCCTGAGACAAATTTAAGCCAAGAGTTTGTAACTGTATGATATTTACTGTAAGATGTAGAACATTCGATAACTATTAAAATGTTTCCAAAAAAAAAAAGGCCTTGAGTATCTTTCAAAAATATTTTTTTTCAACGTGTTTTTATTTTATTTTATTTCACTTTAAATTACCCGGGATATTTCTCCAAAGAAACTCAAAGCAGCTTACAAGCACGAAACATGCGCCATCCCTTCAGAAACCAATAGACCTTCAAATTAGTAAGTTAAAACTTCCCATCTTCTCTGTTCTATGACCATCTCGCCCATTGGACTGCTGGGTAGACTTCCAGAATCTGCCATGTTTATTCTTTACCTTATAAAATCAGAAATTCCCCAATAGCAGATTCGCTGCTTCAAGCGGAGATTTGGGTCTGTGGCTTCACTTGGCACATCGGCCTCTAAATAAATCCCCAAAGGTTTGTTGTGAATCTATGGGAATTTGGACAGTGGATACGAAGCTGTTGGCGATACATCAGATGTTCAACTTGGAAGGGGAGGGGAGAGAATTTAAAACTAGAGAAATAATGCGCTCAACGTGGTTGTAGAAGCTGAACGTGCAGAAAAAAATGCCATATCCAAACTCTGTGCCAACCTCATTTGCACGTTGGATAGAGCTGTACTCGACATTTTCCTGTACCTGTTGGACTATGTTAACTAAGAGACGGCTGGCTGGTGGCTCCTTGTCAGCTAGCTGCCACTCTATTCTGCCTTGGTCAGACCACACCTGGAGTCCTGTGTCCAGTTCTGGACACCCCAATTTAAGAAGGGTGTTGACAAGCTGGATGGTGAGTGGAGGAGGGCAACCAAGTTGCCCCAGGGTCTGGAAACCAAGCCTTAAGGGCAGGCACCCCCAAACTTGCCCTTCCAGATGTTTTGGGACTACAATTCCCATCATCCTTGACCACTGGTCCTGTTAGGGATGATGGGAGTTGTAGTCCCACAACATTTGGAGGGCCGAATTTGGGGGTGCCTGCTTAAGAGGAACAATTGGGGCCTGTGCTCTACTCCCATGGCCATTCTTACTTCCTGGTAAGCCCAGTTGAACATAGAGGGGGTTGTTTTAATTGTGATGGAGATGGTGGTTTAAAGGTGGCAATGGAGATACACACCTGGGACACTTGTCAGGTCGGCCGGTGCCCCAATGATGGAATTATTAGAAGTCACCCCAGAACTGGCCCTACTAAACATCTTCCAAGACAGTAATGCCCACTCATACCACAAAGAACTCATAACTCACCTACTCTCAGCAGCCAGAAACACCATAACCAGACACTGGAGAGACCTATCAGGAGTAAGCCTGGACCAATGGTACTAAATAGTATGGGAAATAGCCTTATTAGAAAAACTAACCAATAAACTGAGACTGATACGGTGGCAAATGGAAGAAGATGCCTTCACCCTGGTATGGCTCCCCTTTATCACACACAGAGCCCAACAAGCCAACGACAAGAATCCACCAACAGCAGATGAATCAATATGGCGAACCTGATAGAAAAACACCCAGTCACACATGAAAACAAAGACCACCACAGCCAATCACAAACAAACAACCGCACCCTAGGCCAACCCCAACCTCACCACCAAAGGAACACAAGTGAATAGTAGAGAGAACCTGCACAAGCGACGCTGACACAAAACCCCACACATACACTAAGTAGAATAGAAGCATCGCCACCCGACCCCACTCACCATGGCCCCCTCCACCTCTTTCCCCCTTTTCTTCCGAATGTAACTTGGAAAAAAGAGAGATTGCACATACTTTTGCAAACCAAGAAATCTTTAATAATAATAAAAAATTGGGTATGCTTAGCCTGGAGAAAAGGGATGTGGGTGGCGCTGTGATCTAAACCACTGAGCTTGCTGATCAGAAGGTCGGCAGTTCGAATCCCCGTGACAGGGTGAGCTCCCGTTGCTCGGTCCCTGCTCCTGCCAACCTAGCAGTATGAAAGCACCTCAAAGTGCAAGTAGATAAATAGGTACCACTCCGGCAGGAAGGTAAACGGCGTTTCTGTGCGCTGTTCTGGTTCGCCAGAAGCGGCTTAGTCATGCTGGCCACATGAACTGGAAGCTGGCTGTGGACAAACACCGGCTCCATCGGCCTATAGAGCGAGATGAGTGCACAACCCCAGAGTCGTCTGCGACTGGACCTAACGGTCAGGGGTCCCTTTTCTTTTACCTTTAGCCTGGAGAAGAGAAGAGAAGATGAAGAGATCATACAATAGCCATGTTTTAATAATCATTTATTGTTTTTTATACAAACACAAGAACCATTAAACACTTATCCAGCAATGAACATCTCATGATGTTTGCTCTATCCGTTGATTTTAGACATCAACTTACACATTCCGTGTTCAAATTCAAACATGTTACTTAAGGCAACCTCCCCACTGAGAGTTGGTTTCTCGTTAACATAGTTAAAGAATGAAGTCCACGTTACTTGGGAGGTGTCTCTCTCTTCGTTATGCCTTTAATTGCCCTCCTGTGTCTGGTGAGATGCTCAGACATTGCTGTATCCAGGATACTATTTTCCCATATGTTCAGAGGTATTTCAGACGGATTCTTCCATTGTTGAGCTTTTGCTAATTGTGCACGTGGTAGCCATTTTCAAATATCCGAAGATTTCTCCCGTGGGAGATGAACACACTAGACTGATCCAGTGAATTCAAACTACAAGAAATGAGCATTAGTTTAGATCAGGCTTCCTCAACCTTGGCCCTCCAGATGTTTTTGGCCTACAACCCCCATGATCCCTAGCTAGCAGGACCAGTGGTCAGGGATGATGAGAATTGTAGTCTCAAAACATCTGGAGGGCTGAGGTTGAGGAAGCCTGGAGTAGAATGAGCCTCAGTATCCGTTTCCAACTTTAAAATTTTGTGATTCCAAGCACTCCATTTAAAGAGCTGCTGCTGGTCATTCATTGGGAAATTGTTGTAAATAAAAATTGCCCTTCTTCCCTTATGGGGTATCCAAGAGCCCATATAGAGTCCTTACATAGGTTCCCTGTTGGTAGGAGAAAATAACAGAGGCCAACCAGAGAATATTGAGAAGCAAAGCAGCTAGTAAGCTTGATCTTTATTGATCTGTTGCAACAGGGTGCTCCCCTCACCCGCAGGAGAGAGGAGGGACCAAGAAAAATGGCGCGCAAGGCCTTATAAAGACTTTTGAAATTGCCACCCTGTAGATCAAGACCACCCCCAGAAACATCATACATACATCACAGAAGGGGTGTAACTTAAGACCACCCCCCAGATACATCATACCTACATCACAAAAAAGGCAGTCTAAAACAAAATTTGAATGTTGTTTTTCTTTGTTTATCTCCTGTCTGGCAGGTTACTTGATTGGATTGCCTGGGGAGCCTGGCCAGTCCTTTGTAATGATAAATACTTAGTTCCTGGGCCAGGTCACAGGCTCACACCCTATTCAAACACAGACATACCCTTAAGACAGGATTTGTGAAGGAAAAGACAATGGGAGGTTTCCCACTTTGACCTTGCAGAGAAAACATTTGCTCAGTTTAGAAATCAAAATGGTTCCAGGTTGGTCTTCCTGTGCTGATCTATGTATGTGCTTGGTTGGTACACTTATGAACATTACCATATATCTAAGACCATAAAATTCCTATCACAAAATGATTTGGGGAAATGATTTATACCGAAATTTAAAGAATGTTTAAGATAACCTTTGTTAAAAGACCAGAAGCCTTTTTGCTAGGCATTACAGGACAAGACTTGCCGAAGGAGAAGAACAAATTATTTATGTACGCTACAACAGCAGCTAGGATATTACTAGCCCCAAAATGGGAAGATGACAAAATACCAACCAAAGAAGAATGGCAAGAAAAATTGATGGACTAGGCGGAGATGGCGAAGCTTACCGGAAAACTCAGAGATAAGGACATTAGAGATTTCAAAAAAGTTTGGGAACTATTTATGTCGTACTTAGAGAGATATTGTAAAGAAGTGGACTCACTAGCAGGATTTGAGTAACCACTTACAATTAACAAATCATTGATATAGAGATTAAGACGTAATAATCGGATAAAATTAAAGTGCAAGAGGTAAGCTGAAAACAATTAGGGTATAAAAATGATAAGAACAGAACAATATTCAGCTTAAAGAATGTGATGTTGTTGTTTAGTCGTGTCCGACTCTTCGTGACCCCCTGGACCAGAGCACGCCAGGCATTCCTGTCTTCCACTGCCTCCCCCAGTTTGGTCAAACTCATGCTGGTAGCTTCGAGAACACTGTCCAACCATCTCGTCCTCTGTCGTCCCCTTCTCCTTGTGCCCTCCATCTTTCCCAACATCAGGGTCTTTTCCAGGGAGTCTTCTCGTCTCATGAGGTGGCCAAAATATTGGAGCCTCAGCTTCAGGATCTGTCCTTCCAGTGAGCACTCAGGGCTGATTTCCTTCAGAATGGAGAGGTTTGATCTTCTTGCAGTCCATGGGACTCTCAAGAGTCTCCTCCAGCACCATAATTCAAAAGCATCAATTCTTTGGCGATCAGCCTTCTTTATGGTCCAGCTCTCACTTTCATACATCACTACTGGGAAAACCAGAGCTTTTACTATATGGACTTTTGTTGGCAAGGTGATGTCTCTGCTTTTTAAGATGCTGTCAAGGTTTGTCATCACTTTTCTCCCAAGAAGCAGGCGTCTTTTAATTCCGTGACTGCTGTTAGGGAGGCTGTAATGCCTGGCGTACCCAGCAGAGGGCGCCCACCTCCCATCCATTGAGAGCACCTGGGTTGAGAATTCCATTATCAGTTTTCCTTTTTTGGGAAGGACAGGCTAACCTATGACCAGGAGGGATGTGTCATCCCCAATGATCACAGCATGTCACAAAACATCCAGGCGACTCTCCAAGAGACTGATGGCTTGGGCCGCTGTTAGCACATGAGAGAAGACTCCCGGAGCTAAATCAGGAAACCTAGGCAAAAACACAGCCTCTCTCTCCCGATAAGAAATCCAGGATTTGCCCTGTCAGCATATTGAGTCTGTTGGCTTTGAAAGGCCCACCTGACTCCCCGTCAGAATATGAAACACCGATGTCTTTTTTACATAGGGTTTCCCTGAGTCGCGAGATCAGACCTTGTTTTTGTTTATTTGCATTCCCTGAATTCCTGTTTATATTTGTTTTTATGCCCTATGCTTCTATAACTACGGTGGTACCTCTGGTTATGTACTTAATTCGTTCCTGAGGTCCGTTTTTAACCTGAAGCACTACTTTAGCTAATGGGGCCTCCTGCTGCCGCCGGAGCACAACTTCCGTTCTCATCCTGAAGCAAAGTTCTTAACCTGAGGTACTATTTCTGGGTTAGCGGAGTCTGTAACCTGAAGCGTCTGTAAGCCGAGGTACCACTGTACTGCTTTCATGTTGCATTTTTAATTTGAAATAGATTATGTACTCATTAGGGACGTGGGTGGCGCTGTGGGTTAAACCACAGAGCCTAGGGCTTGCCAATCAGAAGGTCAGCGGTTTGAATGCCCGCGACGGGGTGAGCTCCCGTTGCTCTCTCCCAGCTCCTGCCAACCTAGCAGTTTGAAAGCACGTCAAAGTGCAAGTGGATAAATAGGTACCGCTCCGGCGGGAAGGTAAACGGCGTTTCCGTGCGCTGCTCTGGTTTCGCCAGAAGCGGCTTAGTTGTGCTGGCCACATGACCCGGAAAAACTGTCTGCAGACAAATGTTGGCTCCCTCGGCCAATAAAGCGAGATGAGCACCGCAACCCCAGAGTTGTCTGCGACTGGACCTAATGGTCAGGGGTCCCTTTACCTATGTACTCATTGCAACCACACACACACACACACACACACACACACACACACACACTATAAAAGCAGTTTATAAATGCTTTTTAAACTGGACCTTTAAACTGCAAAACTCTGCCCCTGAGCCCTTGAGCTTAAAACTGGGCTGCTGATTTTGGAAGGCGGTTTGCTCAAGAGTCTCCCAACTGTCCCTGCTGAAAAATTTTGCTTTGGCAAGAATAAATTTATCTCTATAAAAAAATAATAATAAACAAATAACAAAGAGCCCTCTCAGTCTATTCCCTTTGGGACTGACCCAGATTTCTATTTTAAAATCCAGAACAGCATAGAAAACTGGACACAACAACACGTAACTCATTACCTGGGTATGTTAACGGACAGACAGACAGACAACAGACAGAGGGACCCTCCACACACAAAAAATCTAGTGTATGATATAACAGGGGCATTATACAGATTGACACTGTATTTAAGTGTTAACTGGATTTCAGTTAACGAGTTTGGCAGATCTGTAATACTGTTTACATTTATTTATCTTTCTTCAGCTGTAATGTATCGTAAAGGAAAAACAACCCTAAAATAGAAAATATGCATTAAGCTTATCAGTAAGGGGTCAAAAGTTTTAGGTCAAGTAAAAAAAACCTCAAAAAATTAATATGATCAGCAGTTTATATATATACCGTATTTTTTGCTCTATAAGACTCACTGTTTCCCTCCTAAAAAGTAAGGGGAAATGTGTGTGCATCTTATGGAGCGAATGCAGGCTGCGCAGCTATCCCAGAAGCCAGAACAGCAAGAGGGATTGCTGATTTCACTGCGCAGCGATCCCTCTTACTGTTCTGGCTTCTGAGATTCAGAATATTTTTTTTTCTTGTTTTCCTCCTCCTGAAACTAGGTGCGTCTTGTGGTCTGGTGCGTCTTATAGAGCAGTGTTTCCCAACCTTTTTTGGGCAAAGGCACACTTGTTTCATGAAAAAAATCTTGAGGCACACCACCATTACAGCCCCGTGACGTCAGCGCGCAGCATCACGCCGGGAGGGACGCACGAAAGTGTAAGTTTCAATTTTTTTCCCTCCCCCTTGCCGGGGAACCTCCAAGCTTTGGGGGGGGGTGGAGGCAGCAAAGCGAGGCAGGAAGGAGAGCGCGGCTTGGCTGGGTGAGCTTTGGCAGGGGCAGGGAATGAGAGCCGCGAGGCGGGCGCTGCGGACGGAGGCGCTGCCCGCCAAGCTCGCAGGCAGCCAGGCAGGCAGACGGCGAGAGCCCCGCGCTGGGCGGCCTCTCCTCGCCGCCGCCGCCCCGCCTCTCGCCGCCCAACTCGCCCGCCTCCCTCCGGGGACGGCGCCCCAATCGAAAATTTGACTTTTTTTAAAAAAAAATCTTTCGAATTTTTTAATTTTTCCCACGGCACACCAGGCAACATCTAGTGTGCCGCGGAACAGTGGTTGAAAAACACTGTTATAGAGCAAAAAATACGGTATATTTCAGAAACACACCTTAAATATTGTGAGTCCTGCACTGCAGGGGGTTAACCCTTTGTCTCCCAACCAAAATGCAAAACTGCACATGCTCAGCATCTTTGAAGAAGCAGCTGAACTCAATGGAAGAGCCGCTCCTTTGCATGCAGAAGGTCTCAGGTTTCATCTGTGGTGCGATATTGATCACCTTTATGTAGCATTTTAGCACTTGCCGCAAATGCTGCAGAACTTTGCAGGTGTTCTTCAAACCCATCTTTAAGGCCCAACTATGCAGTAAGAGATTCCTGCTTCACATAAAAGTCAAATGATGGGGAATGGCTGTTCAAACTGAAGCAGGCAGGAAGGCCCCTCAAGGACTCTGGAATACCGGCTCTGGAATACTCCGTAAGGGAAAGGGAGCAGTTTTTTCATATAACATTATTACAGTGGTACCTCAGGTTACATACGCTTCAGGTTACAGACTCCGCTAACCCAGAAATACGACCCCAGGTTAAGAACTTTGCTTCAGGATGAGAACACAAATTGTGCTCCGGCAGCGCGGTGGCAGCAGGAGACCCCATTAGCTAAAGTGCTTCAGGTTAAGAACAGTTTCAGGTTAAGAACAGACCTCCGGAATGAATTAAGTACTTAACCTGAGGTACCACTGTATTAAGGAATGTCCCTATTTTCCTTGAAGAAATGTTGGAGGGTATGAGAGGGCAGTTTCTGCCCGGCAGAAAGAGTATGCGGCAGCTAGACTGACGACTGGGAGGGCCGACGAGACCACATAACACTGGTCCTGAAAGACCTACATTGGCTCCCAGTACGTTTCCAAGCACAATTCAAAGTGCTGACCTTCAAAGCCCTCAACGGCCTCGGTCCAGAATACCTGAAGGAGCGTCTCCACCCCCATCGTTCTGCCCGGACACTGGGGTCCAGCTCCGAGGGCCTTCTGGTGGTTCCCTTGCTGCGAGAAGTGAGGTTGCAGGGAACCAGGCAGAGGGCCTTCTCGGTGGTGGCGCCCGCCCTGTGGAACGCCCTCCCACTAGATATATAAGAGAAAAACAACTACCAGGCTTTTAGAAGACATCTGAAGGCAGCCCTGTTTAGGGAAGTTTTTAATGACTGATGTTTTAATGTAATTTTTGTTTGGAAGCTGCCCAGAGTTTTATAATTGTTTTCAGTATCAGGAGTATAAATGATGTTAGCTACATTAATTTTGTTGTTTCTTATATTGCGGTTGTTTGTTTGACTTTTCTATTATTTGTTTGATTGATTCTATGCTTGTTTATTTGTTTGTTGTCTGTTTTCCCATAATTGTATTTATTTTAAATCAATAAAGATATGCTAAAAAACAAAACAAAGAGCCTAGGCCCCTTGGCTCCCAGCTCCCCGTTCCTTCTGCAGTTGCTGCAACCCACATTGCAGGAGTCGCCCCTCCCCAGGGGAGCCCAGCCTGCAGCAAGAGCCAGGAGCAAATAAAACAAAACAAAACCTTCTGGGTATCCTCTCCCCTTTCTAAAAAAAGAACAATCTCCTCAGCTGACTCGGCTCCTTTCTGAGCAGAGCTGGAGGTTTTGAAGGGGACCTTGCCCTGGCGCAGGTTGTCTCTATATTTAGCTGCACCGCATGAACGTCAAGCGACCGGCCGCAGCTGCGTGCCGCTCCGGGCCTGGCCTGAGCCTGGCTTTTCCGCTTCTGCCTGCCTGAGGCCTCACAATGGGAATTGCTGGGTAGCGGCTGCTGCGTCACCTGCCCTCCAAGTGACCTCAGGCCAGGCTGGACCGGGACATTCGCAGGGAAACCAAAATGCTTGTTTACAAACCCCTCTCCAGCGCCACAAATCCAACTCAATGGTGTAACATTGGAAAATGTCGATCACTTCTCCTACCTGGGCAATTATCTTTCCACAAGGGCCAACGTTGATGCCAAAATTCAGCACCGCCTGAGCTCTGTAAATGCGGCTTTCTCCCAATTGAAGTGCAGAGTGTTTGAGAACAGGGACATTCGTAGGGAAACCAAAATGCTTGTTTACAAAGCTATTGTACTACCAACCTCACTGCATGCGTGTGAAACATGGACCACTTACAAACACCATCTCCAGCTCCTCGAAAAATTCCATCAATGGTGTCTCCAAAATTTTTTACACATCACCTGGGAAGACAGGTGAACTAATGCCAGTGTACTGGAAGAAGCAAAGATCCCCAGGGTCAAAGCAATGATTCTTCAACTTTGTTGGACTGGTCATGTTGTGCGGATGCCTGATGATTGTCTTCCAAAACAACTACTCTATTCCCAACTTAAAAATGGAAAGCGTAATGCCTGTGGTCAACAAAAGAGGTTTAAAGACTCTCTCAAGGCAAATCTTTAAAAATGTGGTATAAACTCCAGCAAATGGGAAACACTGGACTGCGAGCGCTCTAATTGGAGAACAGCCTTTCCCAAAGGTGTCAAGGGCTTTGAAGACACTCGAACTCAGAACGCAAGGGAGAAACGTGCTAAGAGGAAGGGACGCTTGGCAAATCCACACCGTGATCAACTCCCGCCCAGAAACCAATGTCCCCACTATGGAAGGACATGTGGATCCAGAATTGGCCTCCACAGTCACTTATGGACTCATTGTTAAAACCGTGTGTCAGAGCTGCTTGAAGATCCTAGCTCACAGAGGATCACGCTAGCCAGCGATCATTAAGTAAAAGTCTTTATTGAATTACAGTTTCCATTCTCACGCTGCTGCGCGCAACTCTACGTCTAGTAGCTAGGTCGGCGAAGCTCCGTCTGAGTCTCCGCCCCGTGTGCACCAACTTAATATCCTAGCCTTGCTCCACCTTTTCCGCCTGACTGTCCTCCTCTGGGTCCCTCTACCCCCCGGGGCTTCTTCCTTCCGGGATTCTTCTGACGCTGACCCGGACCCTCCTGCCTCCTTGCGCCGGGCTTTAGGACCTGGTTCCCTTTCGGGGCTGCTTACTGCGCCGCCTTCCTCTGCATTTGAACTTGGTGCGCGCGCCCAACCTTCCACTTTCCTCTTAACCGTTTCTTCGCTCTCCGATGGAGGTGTGGCCACTCCTGACTCATGCCCTCCCTCCTGTGGTGAGCTGCCAGCGCTTCCCCCCTGGCTCCCTTCCTCTTCCCTGCTTCCTGGCGGTGACGCTGGTCCCGATTTCCAGCTGCTCCCCCCTGAGTCCCCTCTGGCTCTATCTTCCTGGGGTGCCCCCCTAGACTCCCCCCTTGCCCTGGCCACTGGTGCTCCTTTCTGTGAATCCTCTGATTCACTGGAAAGACTAGGAGATCTCGGGTCGTCGTCATCACTCATCTTTTCTTCTGCCTCCTCCCCTTCGCTCTCTGTTTCCTCCCTTGCCCGTGCCTCTGCTCCTAAACCCCTGACACCGTGTTTATGGAAGACAATCTTACTCGGCTACGAGTGATCGCCAAAGTAGAAGAAAGTAAGTTAAAAATCATCTTTGCCCACTCCACACCTGTCTTGAATCGTTAACATGATTATTATAAGCCCCTCCTTCCATGAAACTGCAGGGCAGGTCACAGCGATGCAAAATGCGACATTTGAAACACGTTAAAACAAATTTGATATGGCATGTCGGGTCTAGGGCAGCTGTGTGTGACCCAAACAAATCTGGGGCAAATTTGGCCCAAAGCCTGGAGACTCCTAAGCCCTGTACTAAGGGCCAGGTAAGAGTCTCAGCGGTGTTTGGCCTTGGATTTTAGGAGATATGCCCGTTGTTCCTGGTCTGGCAACCTTTTTTTTCTCTCCCTGGCAACTTCCCCCAAATCATAATTGCACCGGCAGCGTATCTCTTCTTTCTCGTATCTAAAAATGCTAGAAGGGCTTTTACACTCGCCAGAAGCTCGGCTCTGCCCTTGCCGGTCCTGGAAGGAGCCTTTTAAAAAGTCCCATATGCTCAGAGACTTTGCGCCTGTCCATTGGGGGAGATAGGAAGCCCAGAGCACTTGTTCTTTAGATGTCCCTTTTATGAAGAGGCACGTAGTGAGACCATGGATCCCCTGCTGGTGAGGCTCGCTGACCTCCCAGAAAAGCAAAAATTCAAACTTTTCCTGTTAGGCAAAGATCAGAAGACGACCCGGATGGTCGCCAGATTCTGTGTACAGATCTGTAGGCGCAGACCATCCCCAGACCCAAAATAGTTTAAGAAAATTCCCAAACTCAGTTCTATGGTTCCAGTTACAGATAGGTAGCCGTGTTGGTCTGCCATAGTCATGCCATAAAAAAATTCCTTCCAGTAGCACCTTAAAGACCAACTAAGTTAGTTCTTGGTATGAGCTTTCGTGTGCATGCACACTTCTTCAGATACACTGAAACAGAAGTTGCCAGATCCTTCTATATAGTGAGAAGGTGGGGAGGGGTATTACTCAGAAGGGCGGTGGGAATGGGAGATTGGCAGATAGCTGAGATGAGCCTGTTGACGACTCTTAACGACTGCAATAGGTCTTACAGGAAAAGGTTAACCAAACTTAAAACCATGGAGAGACCTGGTTTGAACAAAGACATTGGATTCTTATCCCATTATACATGATTAAGCCATTTCTCACCTTCTCACCCCTTGCCTTTTCCTCACTATATAGAAGGATCTGGCAACTTCTGTTTCAGTGTATCTGAAGAAGTGTGCATGCACACGAAAGCTCATACCAAGAACTAATTTAGTTGGTCTTTAAAGTGCTACTGGAAGGAATTTTTTTATTTCAGTTCTATGGGTGACTCTGAGTCAGCTCCCTGCGGTAGTTTATTGTTGTACATTGTTTTCAAATTTATTGTTGTACAATGTTTTAATTGTTTGTTTTCCTTCTGTGAATGTACCCCCAAGTGTGTTTTATAAGCTGGTCTCCGACCGTAATAAATTATCTATCTAGCCCCCCAAATCAGTGAGGGGTAGGTTGCCCATAAGCAGCAGAAAGAAGGTGGGTGGGAAGGGGGAAAAAAACCCCACAGCAATTTCGCTTTCAAGATTGCTTTTATTTATCAATGTACAGAAACGAAACCCACAGGCTTGAAAGCCACCGATAACACCCTTAACATAAAAGACCCCTCCCCCAACCTTCTCTCCCCGACAAAATACCACAAACCATTAATAAAATAAATAAGACAAGGGGCAGAGTCTGAGCTGGGGGGGAGAGGGGTGGCTGCTTTGAGGAGGTCAGAAGTTCCCCCTCCTCCCCCTGCTTTGCCCACATAAATAACATTTTGATGTAGAAAAAAATTAATAATAATAAGAATGACAGATAACAGAAAAAAGCTGCGTTGGCTGATGAGCTGGGTTAAGAGAAGTAGACTGTTTGTAAACAGCTGGACGGAAAACAGCTGGAATCTGCCAGCCTCAAGGTTTAGCAAATGCTGTTTCCACAACCAAGGGCCCGAAACATTTGATTCCTAAAAGGTGCCAGGGCTCAGTCTGGCTGCCGGGTGCCCACTGCAACCTGCAAGTTCAAACTGCAACCACCCCTGCCCCCTTTCAGTTCCTCTGTGGGACTTAGAATGGTAGCGTTGGAAGGGACCCCAGGAGTCATCTAGTCCACCCCCAGATTAGCAGTAGAAAATCAAGACGCAGCCTGTTTTCTAGCCTGCTGTTTCTAAGGCGCTACCTGCCCCGCACACTGAGGTCTAGCAACATGGCTAAGCCCATTAGGGCACCTTTAGCTTGTACACATTGCCCAAGGGTAAATTTGAATGTGTAGACTACATTTTGGTTGTTGATCTCGCTGGCTCTTGCTTATAGTGTCTGTTTTAAATCGGAAGCTCATATTTAATGCTCGTTCTGCTCTTTATTTTAATCCAAAAGCGGGATCTTCTAAATCAGGAGAAAAAGAAAGAACGTGGAATTCAGTTTCTGGAGATGTTGCTTTGCTTCTCCATTCAGAATGACAGAACCCTTTTCTTTCTTTTTCAAGAGCAAGTGTCTAGTCCTCCTCGCTGTCAAAGTGTGGGAATGCCTAAGAAGCCAGAGGGGATTCTTAAACGAGGCTTTCAGCACCCTCTCAAGCCCCGCTTCCCTTGCACCTGGCCCAAGCAGTAGAAATTAATCCGAGGAAGAGGGAATCATGCAAATTGGAATGAGCTACGTTTTTATCCCGGTCACCATTTTCTCCATGCAGAACCTTTAAATACTGAGCATTGCTAAACCCGCGCGCATATGCGTGCACACTCCCTGGTAATGCAGTGGTGGGGAACCCAGGGCTCTCCAGAAGTTGTTGGAGACCCCCAGCTCCCAACTGCCCCCGCCAAAATGATCCAGGGACACTGGACGATGGAATCCAGGCGTGGCCGAAGTCGTCTCTCCCTGACGGAGAGGGGTTGCTCTTTTTGGAACAGAGAGAGATTCATCGGTTGCTGGTTTCTACCTCCAGAAGCTGGGAGACTAAGAGGAGGAGAAGGGGGCTTTCTCCTGCTTGTGAGCTTTCTAGAGGCGTCCGGGTTGCAAGGGGGGGTCAGACAAAATGACCCCTATGGATCCTTTCCAACTCTACCATTGCAATGATTCTGCGCCTGGAGACAGGAGGCTGAACTAGACGGAACTATTCCAGAAACGTCTGCACAATCTTGGGACTTCCCAGGACCAAGGCGGCGAACCGAGGTGCGTTAACAGGTGATGCGAGATGAAAGGACCAGGTGGGGCGAAAGCAAGACCTTACCTGCATACCTGTTTCCCAGGAGGAAAGAAAGGAGTCTGTTTTCCCACCTCCTCGTGTTCCCAAACACGGGAACAGCGTTTGCTCACAAAGAGGCCCTTTGGTTCCCTTCGACTCTACCATCCTACGATTCGATGGGCACGATCCACGAGAAAGGCTCTCCAGCCCCACCGACGTGGCTGGGGACCAGACAAGCGCTCGAGCCTGCAACCCTATGTACGCGCTTACTTGGGTGTAAGCCCCATTGAATTCAGCTGGGCTTTCTGCTGAGCAGACAGGCCCTGGGTAGCAGGGTCAATGGCGTTTGCATGGAGGGGCTTCCCAGCGGATCAGGCCCCAAGGGCGTTTCCAGACACACACAAAAACAAGCGCTCTCTTTTGGTCAGTACCAGGAGAGCAATAGAGTGCTCTCTAAATAAAGCCCCCCCCATTAAAATGAGGGCGACATGAGGGAGCCAGGAGCCAGGCCACAACACTGATGCTTGCGTCTTGTGGGAGTGCGCATGACATTGGAGGAAACCCGTTTCATAACTGCACTAAGCTACCATAATAGCTACTTAGGGGGCAGGTGGGGAATGGTAGGGATGAACGCCCCTCCTCCCCCAGTGGCAGAAAGGTGTGCTGTAGTGTCAAATCTAGGACCTAGGAGACCACAGAGTTCGAATCCCCACCCAGTCCACTGGGCGACCTTGGGCAGACCTCCCTCTCAGCGTGGTTGTGAGTCTAAAATGGGTGGAGACGAATGTTTGCCGCCTTAACTTCCTGGGAGGAAAGGCACGATACAACTCAAAAGAAACAAAAGCAAATATTGCTGGCTTGGTGCTGAGAAAACCCTATGCCCTCACGACCGGATCCTGTACAGTGGCTTGGGAAAGCGAAAAACTTCTAAAGCATCTATTTCCTCTGCAGCAGAATTTGGCCCTGTGTTAGATCTATGGAGGATTTTCGCCCCCGGGGGAAAAAAAACAACCCCCCAAAAACTATTATTTCACTGTTCAGAAGCCTACCCAGCCTGGCTGGCGCTAGAGAGCTGATTCCATGCCATGTAAACAAAAGCGCACATGTAGTGGTATTCCAAGTTTGGCGGCCGAAAGGAGCCCCTCCCCTCCAGCCCCCACCACGTTGCTTCCCTTAGGTCCTTGCACAGGGGGGCGGGGGGGAAGGGCAGGGGAGAGTCTTTGCAATGCCAAGGGTGTCCTCCAGAGTTCGACTCTCCAGGTGGCACGGACGGCGTTACACCCATGGAGGGCCTGCCCCATGGCTCTGTTCCAGGACGCTGGCGGCTTCCCAAGAGCAAGGTGGGGGGGAAACGAGGGCAGTCCTTCCCCTTCTTCAGCGCCCAGCGCTCACAAGCCTCGGATGATGGCTGTTTGGCCACAGGCCTCCCCTTGATCCAATGTCCCATCTGCGTCGCGGCGGCTTGGAGTCAGATGATCACCTGCAAAGGCGGGAGAGAGGACGGTGAGGTCGGCGGGAGGCAAATGGCAGAATTTGGCCCTCCTTGAAATGGTACCTTGCAGTGTCTTAACCTCGGAAGTCGAACAGAATCTGTTCCGGAAGTCCGTTCAACTTCCGAAACGTTTGGAAACCAAAGCGCGGCTTCCGATTGGCTGCAGGAAGCTCCTGGAGCCAATCGGAAGCCCTGTCAAACTTTCGGCTTTCAAAAGAACGATAGAAAACTAGAACACTCACTTCCGGTTTTCGATCATTCAGGAGCCGGAACGTTCGACTCCCAAGGCGTTCGGGAGCCAAGGTACAACTGTACAGTGGTACCTCTGGATACGAACAGGATCCATTCTGGAGCGCCGTTCGCATCCTGAAGTAAATGTGTGACGCCACTACGCGTCTGCGGGTTGCGTTTTGCCGCTTCCACACATGCGTGTGACATCATTTTGAGCATCTGTGCATGCGCAAGCGGCGAAACCAGGAAGTAATGCGCTCCATTACTTCTGGGTTGCCGCAGAGCGCAATCTGAAAATCCTTAACTTGAAGCTACTTCAACCCGAGGTATGACTGTATATGCTAGAAATCTCTAAAGCAGAGTTTCCCAAATTTGGGTCCCCAGCTGTTTTTGAACTACAATTCCCATCATCCCTGACCCTGCTAGCTAGGGATGATGGGAGTTGTAGTCCAAAAACAGGTGGAGACCCAAGTTTGGGATACACTGACCCAAAGGGCAGACCTCGAATGACCATTCCCTGCCCCCTATATATGGCATCACTGTGTGTCATTTTAGGGGGTGAAACTTAGCACTTGCAAATTTCTTCAATGAGGGGGTCTTCAAATATGTTTCTGGGTGTGAGGGATTCAAATCTGCTATTATTTTTGTGCCTGGACAGCATGTAGCTTGGCAAGTCTACGTTTGATGAAGAAGCACACTGCTTCGGAAAACCAAAGAACTTTTATTTTGCCTTCTGAAAATGTTAGGCAATGCTGAATAATAATAACTAAAAATAATATTAGTATATGATAAACCTGCAAGCACTTGGCAATTGTTTTCAGTGACTCCTATGCAACTTTACCTACAGAGCAAACCTAAATTATATTAATTTAACCAAAATACCTTTTGAATCACGTTACAACTTTTTAGCAGCCTTCATTTTTGGAATTTCAAAGTTAAAAAATTCAACATGCCCTAACAAGGCATGATTTTATTTCTCATACAACTACTCTGGCATACGGTTTTTCAGTGCCACCAATATAAACAGATGTCTGGCTCATAGAACCTTTGTTCTCAATAATAATGGAACTCACAAGTGGAGAATACTATTATTTTTATAAATCGTTATTATTTGTAGAGAGAATTTTTGTATGAGTTAATTAATACTTTATTTATTATCTGTATAGCCCTTTCGATCTGCGCTATAACATGGTATTTTTGTCCCTCCAGGCTGTGGTGCTTTTATGGCTTAAATGCCTGACTCGACGTTTCTTTCCTTTATGTTCTGCTTGCAACTTTTTTGGCACATAAATTAACGTTTTAAAAAAGGATGCTAATGCTAGAAATCCACAGAGGAAAGGAAAGGCAGAGGATAGGGAAGAGCTGAACAGATTTGCCTCGCAGGTCACCCAGGGCAACTTGAACGTCTGAATATTCGACAAGCATTTGCCATAAGAGGATTTCGCAGCACCCGCCAGTCTTTGGCAGCTGACATGCAAAAGCATGTTTTCCTGCTAATTCCACCCCTTCCTTTAACCCCTTTAACAGGAGACTTCAACCAAGGCAGCCCAATCTACTTGCCTTCCACCCTGAGACTTTTACTGTCTGTGTCCAATAAAAGGTAAAGGGACCCCTGACCATTAGGTCCAGTCGTGGCTTTATTGGCCGAGGGAGCCAGCGTACAGCTTCCGGGTCATGGGGCCAGCATGACTAAGCTGCTTCTGGCGAACCAGAGCAGCGCACGGAAACGGCGTTTACCTTCCCGCTGGAGCGGTACCTATTGATCTACTTGCACTTTGACGTGCTTTCAAACTGCTAGGTTGGCAGGAGCAGGGACCGAGCAACGGGAGCTCACCCCGTCGCAGGGATTCGAACCGCCGACCTTCTGATCAGCAAGTCCTAGACTCTGTGGTTTAACCCACTGCGCCACCCGCGTCCCACAGATAGTCGCAACCAATGCTTAAGCAACCACTCACATTGCTTGTATTTTAATAAAGTTGTGGCCAAAAATTATGCCAAAAACCTGAAACAAAATTATGCGTCAATTGTGTTTTTATTGGTGGGTGTCTTGGGGACCTCGACACGCAAGTAAACCCCACCAGAAAGCTGCTTCTCAGCCACTTTCTATTTGCCTAGAATGGCGCCCCCAGGTAACCCGCAAAAGGAGAAAACAAAGCGCAGCACAGCCCTTCTCTCCGAAGCACCAGAACTGAAGAAGATGACCAGAAGCAAAAGCTACATGGGACTTGGCAGCCGACCCATCACCCCTGAGAAGCTGGTGGCAGGGAGCTAGAAGCTGGCGGATTACCTTCAGATAACCAGGTTGCTCTCCCCAAGCCTAACAATGAACGGGCTGTCCTGGAAAACGAACGAACGAGGCTACAGTCAGAGCTGGTATCTGTGTGCTCTCCACTCCGTCCCCCCAAACAGGTGAGGATCCGGGGCTGGGATTTACGTATAAGCTAAACAAGCTCTAGCTTAGCTCCCCACTCTCTTAGGGGCCCCCAAAAAATTAAAGGAAAAAAAAACTGGATGTACATTTCCAAAATATAAGATAAAAAACAAATAAAATAAAACCTACATGCAGCAACAGTGTTTATAAGATAAGATAGATAATATCTTTATTGTCATTACCCCCTTTGGGGACAACGAAATTACTTGACTGCTCCTTAAAAACACTAATTGAACAATGCAGTATAATACAGCAAGGGAGATTAGATGACTTTCAAAGGCCGGGCTTCCCATTCAGGGCCGAGATCGCTTTGGAGAAGAAGCTGTTCTTAAGACGACTCGTTCTTGTCTTCATCGACCTGTATCTCCGTCCCGACGGCAAGAGCTCGAAGAGACAGTGACCAGGATGCGATGGATCTTTTACTATGTCCAGTGCCTTCCTATGGCACCTTGTGGCATCAATCTGCTCTAAGGTGGAGAGTGGGCAGCCAACAATGCTCTCTGCTGCCTTAACAACCCTGCACAACCCCATCCTGTCCTGGGTAGTACAGCTTCCGTACCACACACATAAGCCATAAGTGAGCACGCTCTCAAGGGCACAGTGATAGAAGGCATGTGATGTGAGCATATGATGCTCAGGGTCCCTTCTAACTCTGCAATTCTACGATTCCTAAATTATGGTGCCCAAAATCGGACACAGTATTCCAGGTGTGGTCTGACCAAGGTAGAACAGAGTGGGACTAGGACTTCCTTTGACCTGGACACTAGACTTCGGTGGATGTAGCCAAGAATAACATTCTTTTCTCTCTCTCCGTCCTGCATCCGAGAGAGCAAAAGGCAGAGCTCAAGGGTGCACTTCCAGCCAGACGCACTCTCAAGGAAGGCGTGAATCTGGGTCAGGGAGGGGCGTGGCCTGGGAGAGGGGGTGTGGCCTGGTCAGGCAGTGTGGCACGAGGACAGTCCTGAGGGCCAGGCAGGGAGACCCGGAGGGCCGCATTTGGGTTCCCAAACCCCTCGTTTGTGATTTAATGGTTACTTTTCTTTAAAAGGGTGTCCGAGCCAATCTGGGTCAACCGGCCTCCTATGGCTTAAGAGTCTGTACGAAAGACACTCTGCAGGTGAGCAGAGGACTGAGCCATCATCTGCTTAGCAAGGGAAAAAATAATTCTAGCTACGGCTATCACCAGAAGGGAGCTGATTTTTCTGAGGCTGAAAAGGGCTATATAAGGCCCTCGGTGTACCCATCACCTCCACCCAGGTGGGCAGGGGAGACTGGCGCTTGGAATTCAGCTGTGGACCCTTCAAGGGCAAAAAGCTCATCATGAAGAGATTTGGGAACCTTGCAGAAAGCAGCCGTTCCAGAGAGTGAGGGAGGCGTACGTAAGAATATCTCCGTCTCCTTTTGAGCCGCTCTCCACGCAGCTTCCTCGGACTCGCACCCCCAGCCTGAAGCTAAGCGCCTCTCTCCTGGCTCCTCTTTGCTGCTCCGGAAATTGCACGACATTTAATTTGTGCGATAACACTCCAAACGGTGTCACGGGCGATTCAGCCTGGCTGGCAGCAAAGCTCCTCTCCCTCTCTCTCCCCAAGCGTCAGCCTTAGTCATCTCTTGTTTTGCAAACTAGGCTGTCTGTTGCAAACGTCAACAGAATTACAGGTCACCTACTTCTGCCCGCCAAAGTGGAGGTTCTGGGCAGCTCATGAGATTCTGGGCGTGGGAGGAGAGCTGGACCTCCCCGGACCACAGACAGGCATAGGCAAACACGGCCCTCCAGATGTTTTGGGACTACAACTCCCATCATCCCTGACCACTGGGGTCCTGTAAGCTAGGGATGATGGGAGTTGTAGTCCCAAAACATCTGGAACACCAAGTTTCCCTATGCCTGAGCACGGCCCTCCCCTCTTTCTCCTTGTTGTGCTTCTCTGAGGTTTTACTGCATCAGCTGCCCAAAGGATGGGAACCTCAGGCTCAGGGGCAAAAAGTGGCCCTTGCAGGCCTCTCCACCTGGCCCCTGGGACTCTCCTCAGGCCTGAGGAGGTCTGCTTCGCACTCAATGCACATATTTTTGTTGAGTTTGAAGAACAGTGGTGGCTTAGAATGGGGTTTCTGTGCATGCAAAAAATCAAACCCACCCAACAGCTCAGTCGGTCAGGCATAAGACTCTAAATCTCAGGGTTGTGGGTTCGAGGCCCGAGTTGGGTGAAAGATTCCTGCATTGCAAGGGGTCAGACTAGATGACCCCTGTGGTCCCAACTCCACAATTCTATGGTTCTTTGATTCCCGCTGTGCAAAGGTAAGATTTCCATCCATTTTGCCTCTGGGCCTAGCATGTGGCCCCCAGAACCTTGTCCAGAAGGCAATGTGGCCCCCAGCTTGACAAAGCTTCCTTGCCTCTGATCTACGCTACCAATGGGGAACCCAGGGCCCTCCAGATGTTGCCATTGGTCACGCTGACTGGGGTTAATGGAAGTTGGGAGTCCAACAACGTTCAAGGGGGTCAGACTAGATGACCCCCAGGTCCCTTCCACCTCCACAATTCTATGGTTCCTTGACACTTTGAGGGCCACGGTTTTCCCACCCCTGGAGATCAACACTGTGGGTAAATCTGGGCTCCCATCTTATCTAGAAATAGAGATGAGTATAATAGGCCTCTTCTGGTTCAGGAAATCTCATCTCTGTTAGCCACAGTTTACCTGTTCTTAAAAAGCAGAGACATCACCTTGCCAACAAAGGTCCATATAGTTAAAGCTCTGGTTTTCCCAGTAGTGATGTATGGAAGTGAGAGCTGGACCCTAAAGAAGGCTGATTGCCAAAGAATGGATGCTTTTGAATTCTGGTGCTGGAGGAGACTCTTGAGAGTCCCATGGACTGCAAGAAGATCCAACCTCTCCATTCAGAAGGAAATCAGCCCTGAGTGCTCACTGGAAGGACAGATCCTGAAGCTGAGGCTCCAAGACTTTGGCCACCTCATGAGAAGAGAAGACTCCCTGGAAAAGACCCTGATGTTGGGAAAGATGGAGGGCACAAGGAGAAGGGGAGGCAGTGGAAGACAGGAGTGCCTGGCGTGCTCTGGTCCAGGGGGTCACAAAGAGTCAGACACGACTAAATGACTAAACAACAACAACAACAAACTGTTCCCTCCCCAGGAGCGCCCTTCCAGCCGATGTCAAGGCAATAAACAACTATTTTACTTTTAAAAGACAACTGAAGGCAGCCCTGTTTTTAATGTCTGATGCTGTATTATTTTTAATATTCGGTTGGAAGCTGCCCAGAGTGGCTGGGGAAACCCAGCCACATGGGCGGGGTATTATTAATAATAATAATAATAATAATAATAATAATAATAATAATAATAATTTGCAAGGGGGGAAGAAACCTCAAGTTGGCTTCTTTCAAGATAGATATGTCTTTAAAGAACGCATCAATCAATCAATCAATCAATCAATCAATCAATCAATCAGTGACACACAAATAGACATGAAATTTCACCAGGATTCTAAATTCATATTAGTTTCCCCTCCTGCTCCCTCACGGCCCTTTTTAAACGACCTGGTCATTCTACGCTCCTCTCCTACTGCTGTTCGAGCCATTTTAAAGTATTTCTTGGCTTCCTGCGTTCCAGCCTTTTAATCTAGAAGCTGCCTCAAGGGACTTTTCCTCCACATTGCCAAAAGGGAGGGCAGAAATTTCCTTAAATCAGACCAGCAGGCTCTAAGGATCTCGGTCCAGAGAGCGTGTGTTCAGTGTTCGAGATTTCCCAGCCTCTCCCACTCACCTCTTGTCGGCCATCTGCCGTCGTAAGCCATTTCGGCTTCACTCCGTTGCTGACCAGTGGCTTTTCCTCCGGGACGAGGCAGGCATAGGGGGGCTCGGTGGGCTCGGCCCCCACGCTCTCCGAAACGGTTTTCACTTCCGAGGGGCTGGGCTTCTGCTCAGGGATACGAGCCACGCGGAACCTGGGCCACAAAACAAAACACCGTATATAAATGGTGTATCTTATCTTGCTATATACATAGAAAGGTAAGGTGGTTGTCACACTCTGCAGTTTTCCAGGGAAGGCAGGGCTGGGGAGCGCAGCAAGCAGAGTAAGCGGCCCCTTGTCTGTGTGAACCGGGGGTTGAAAATAGGCTTTATTTCACCTGGGTCAAAGACCCAGTTTGGCCCAGTTTGATCAAAGACCCACCCATGCATATTTGTGTAAATACACACAGGCTGGGAGCCTCAATGGTGTCCCTTTGGTGTGTATAGTAAAGATAAAGGGACCCCTGACCATTAGGTCCAGTCGTGGCCGACTCTGGGGTTGCAGCGCTCATCTCGCTTTATTGGCCAAGGGAGCTTCCGGGTCATGTGGCCAGCAGGACTAAGCCGCTTCTGGCGAACCAGAGCAGCACACAGAAACGCCGTTTACCTTCCCGCCGGAGCGGTACCTATTAATCTACTTGCACGTTGAACTGCTTTTGAACTGCTAGGTTGGCAGGAGCAGGGACCGAGCAACGGGAGCTTGCCCCATTGCGGGGATTCGAACCACCGACCTTCTGATCGGCAAGCCCTAGGCTCTGTGGTTTAACACACAGCACCACCCGTGTCCCGCTTGGTGTGTATATATAATAATAAATAATTTTATATATACCCCATCCTCCCCAGCCAAAACCGGGCTCAGGCCGGCTAACGCCCAATACAAAAACAAATTGATTGACATACAACTTAAAAACAAGATTAAAATACAACATTAAAACATTAAAACACAGCCTCATTTCAATGGAAACTCAAATCAAAAACTTTTGGGGGGATGAAAACGTCAAGTCTTCACCAAGGCTAACTTTCCAGACTGGTCCTACATGGGCCAGAAAAAAGCCAGGGAAGTCCGCAAATAGGCGTTCCATCACAGGAGGAGAAAGGAAAGATATATAGATGTATTTTTTTATACTGAGTTCTGGGGAGATCATTCCAGAGACAGGGAGCCACCACCGAAAAGGCCCATTCCCGTGTTGTTTTCCCGAGGGTGGCCCTGATCCGAGCATTAGGGAATTCAGAGCTGCCATTGGGAGGAAACGCAGCAGGGCCTTGTAGCTTCGAGGGCAGCCTTTGCAATCTTAAGGACTAGAAACTTGACTCAAACAAAATGGTAGTTTCCGGGACACCAAGTGCCTGAGCTTTGCAAGTACAATCGCAGAGCGTGGAGCGGCCTGTTCCGTGACTCACCTGCCCACGGAGAGGATGGTGATCTCTCCCGGCCTGCCAGCCTTGCCTCCGGGCTTCGCAAGCTTCGCGGTGGCGCTGCCAGGAGCGATGGAGGTGGCAGGCGTGGCTTCTGCCGATGGCAGCACCTCCGGCCACTTCTTCTGGCTGCACCGGGTGCAGGTGGGGCCCGGGCGGGTGGCCAAGCCTTGGACTGTGTGCAGGTGGTGCTGGTGCCTGCAAATGTGGGGCAACTGAGGCAGGAGATGAAGCCTAAGTGGGGGTCGGGGTGAGAGGGGGAAAGGACCACCGTTAGAGGAGAGAACAGAGATCCCCTCAAAGGCCACCCCACAGGTTCACCACCCAACTTGATCATGTTACACCAGGAATCACTCCATCAACTCCTTCACGCCAGGCGGGTTGGACTGGATGACCTTTGGGTTTCCCTTCAGTTTCTACAATTATAAGGTTTTACTCTTAATAATAATAATAATTTTTTATTTATACCCCGCCCTTCCCGGTTCAAAAAATGGGCACAGGGCGGCTAACAACAAATTTAAAACACTTAATTGTAAAAGCAGCATAAGATACAGTACAAAAACATGAATAACAATAAAATTCAAAGTTCAGAAATCAATTTGGGGGAAATCCATCTAATCGAGCATTAGATAATCCCCAGGGCTAGCTGGCTGAATTGGTCCTACTTGGGCCAGCGAGGAGGCCAGGGGAGAATTAGCTGTGGGGTCTCAGAGCGGGTAATCTTCATAAAAGGGGAGGGAAGAGAAGGGAAATAAAAGATCAGGCTGAATTCAAATTAAAGGCCAGGCGGAATAGCTCTGTCTTACAGGCCCGACAGAAGGAGGTTAAATCCTGAAGGGCCCTGGTCTTGTGGAACAGAGCATTCCACCAGGGTGGAGCCATCACTGAGAAGGCCCTGGCCCTGGTGGAGGATAATTGTTTTCCTTAGGGCCCGGGACCTCTAAACTATGGTTATTTGTGGACCTTAAGGTCCTCTGCGGGGCAGACCAGGAGAGGCGGTCCCGTAGAGGTTCAACAAAAGGTTCAGCTTAATATTACATCCTTTTTCAGTGTCTGTGCCATTCTATTCCTCAATTTGCTGCATCGTGGGCAAAAAATGTAATGGGTGAATCTGGTTGTTGAGAACCAGGAATATTATTATTATTATTATTATTATTATTATTATTATTATTATTATTATTATTATTATTATTTGTATACCGCCCTTCATCCGTAGATCTCTGGGCAGCTCACACCATAAAAATACAGGATGATGAAGCAGTCAGAGAGGGGAACTTAGTCTAGTCCCCAGTCATGAGGCTTCCTGGGTAATAATAATAATAATAATAATAATAATAATAATAATAATATCATCCAGGGAGCCTCTCACAAGACACATACAAACCAACACACAAGCATGCAAACAATACACAGAGGATATTAAGTTGGAAAAAATAAATTATTGAGATGCAGTTACATTTAGCAAAGTTTAAGATGAGCCATAATAATAATAACAACAACAACAACAACAACAACAACAACAACAACAACAACAATAATATTTATACCCCGCCCAGCTGGCTGGGTCTCCCCAGCCACTCTGGGTGGCTCCCAACAGAATATTAAAAACTCGATAAAAAGTCAAACACTAAAACTTCCCTGTTTATAGCTCAGCCACAAAGAGGAGGGAGCCGTGGCTTATGTGATTCTCTCTTTTTAGATAGGGGGCCATCTCTTTGTAGTCCAAACTGTTCACATAAGTGGCCCCGTTTCTCTAACGAGGTGCGATGATAGGGGGCAGCAGGAGAGGGAAAAGGTCCAGATACCTTGCTTTTATATAATCAACTCTTTATTTTGTTCTATGTATATCGCAATGTTCTTTTGTTGCTGTGGGCGATGGCTGACGCAAATAAAGTTTCAATCATTCGTTCATTCTTGCGTTTACAATTTTGTATTTTAGCTAATTTTTAAAACTACTGGTCTATGGCCGTAATAAAACGATCAACTGAGCAAAGAAAAAGCCATCCTTCTTACTTGTTGACGGGCTTATAGATGGGCTGCAAGACCTGCTTGCTGTGATAATCTTTCAGCATCTCCTCCAAGACTGCGGCGTTCTCTGTCGGCGGCAAATGAGAGGGACAGGGAGGGGAAATAAAGCAGAGCCGTTGAACAGGAGGTGAAAAAGGAGGAGGAAGAGAGTCATCGTTGCAACACGAAGCCTAGCAAGCCCACTAGTCCTCATTAAGGTGTCTTCATTTATGGGGTAAACCTGTTTGCATACGCTTCTAACTTTAAGCCTAAAGGGATCTCACTGCGCTCTGCCTGATCCCAAGTAAACTTTCTTTTTGTTGCTTACGAGTAAGACTGTGGTGTCTTTATTCTTTCAGGAGGGATTCAAGGGGTCTTACCAGGAAAATATTATAACGCATTTCAACCTGGACAAGCCAGACTGAATTGCGTATTGTCTTAAGAAACTCACACGAGTTTGCAACAAGTTTTCTCCCCCCCCCCCTTTTTAAATATATATATTTTTTAACATATCATTTTCAACAGTAATTAAACATATTTTTACATCTTATTCAAATTTTTGACTTCCATCGATCCTGTCTGAAAATTTTCCAATCTAATCTCTCAGTATGCATTTCTTATTTTCCTTATTACATTTCAAACTCATAACCAATATCTCAATCTTTTTCTACTTTGTAACACTTCGTCTATTTCTCCTTCTTGTAGTCCTGCTAGCGTAATTTGTTGATTACAGTTGCTCTTCAAATAATTCATATACTTCTTCCAATCTTCTGTAAAGACTTGCAACAAGCTTTCTGCTGTGTAAAGGGGAATGTAAGCTCTGCTAAGTAAAGGAACTTGCTGGCGCAAGTTGGGAAGGATATTAATAAGCAATATATCCTCTCCTAGGGACGGAGGTGGTGCTGTGGGTTAAACCACAGAGCCTAGGACTTGCCGATCAGAAGGTTGGCGGTTCGAATCCCCGCAACGTGGTGAGCTCCCGTTGCTCAGTCCCTGCTCCTGCCAACCTAGCAGTTCGAAAGCACGTCAAAGTGCAAGTAGATCATTAGGTACCACTCCAGCGGGAAGGTAAACAGCATTTCTGTGCGCTGCTCTGGCTCGCCAGAAGCAGCTTAGTCATGCTGGCCACATGACCCGGAAGCTGTACGCCGGCTCCCTCGGTCAATAAAGCGAGATGAGCGCCGCAACCCCTGAGTTGGTCACTACTGGACCTAATGGTCAGGGGTCCCTTTACCTTATACTCTCCTGCCACCCTGAACATTCCCACACATGCAGGCAGAGGCTCTGGCACTGAGCTTGCCAATGAACGTGACTCAAGGAGGAGGGACTTTGACCACCCATAACGAACGGATAAAGCAAAGGTCCCCGGCCCCCCTCTTTCCTGTGCAAGGCTCACCTTTCTTCTCTGTGATCAGACGCACCAGGACTCCAATGGTGTCTTCGTTGGCATCTTCTATTCTGTAGCCAGGATTATTCCCTAAGGAGAAAAGGACAGCAGGATGAAAAACACTCTCCCTGGCTCTGCTGACCTGCTCTGAAGCCAGCTGAGTCAAAAAGGGGTCAGTAGGTCAAGGGAGTCAGTCCCTGGAACTACAGGAAGGCTCATTCGTACTTTGTGCAGCGATAATATTCTTATTTACAGAATATCTTTTTACATAGAGGTTTGGCCCACAAGCTGACTTGGCAAATACAGTGGCACTGGCTTCAGTTGTTTTTACAGTGGTACCTCGGATTACATACGCTTCAGGTTACAGACTCCGCTAACCCGGAAATGGTGCTTCAGGTTAAGAACTTTGCTTCAGGATGAGAACAGAAATCGTGCGGCAGCAGCAGGAGGCTCCATTAGCTTAAGTGGTGCTTCAGGTTAAGAACAGTTTCAGGTTAAGAACAGACCTCCGGAACGAATTATGTACTTAACCCGAGGAACCACTGTATTGATGTTTTACCTGTTTGGCTATTTATGTAGTGGTTCATTATTCGTATTATTGCTATTATTATTACAGTGGTACCTCGGGTTAAGTACTTAATTCATTCTGGAGGTCCGTTCTTAACCTGAAGCACCACTTTAGCTAATGGGGCCTCCTACTGCCGCTGCGCCGCCAGAGCATGATTTCTGTTCTCATCCTGAAGCAAAGTTCTTAACCCAAGGTACTATTTATGGGTTAGTGGAGTCTGTAACCTGAAGCGTATGTAACCTGAAGCGTATGTAACCCGAGGTACCACTGTATTGGGAAAAAATATAATCTGTTTAGGAGACCATTGTAAGCAGATGAGAACATTAGCAAGTTTTAATCTCACTTGTAAAGTAACAAAGACTATGGGCATTTTAGACGGATAACAAATGTGGATAACAGACTGATATGGAGATGTAACTACAGTCATACCTCGGGTTACAGACGCTTCAGGTTGCGTTTTTTTGGGTTACAGACCGCCGAAACCCGGAAGTACCAGAACGGGTTGCTTCCGGGTTTCGGCCGTTGCGCATGGGCAGAAGCACCGAATCACAACCCGCGCAACCCACTTAAGGACTCTATATGGGCTCTGGAATACCCCATATTGCCAAACCAGTTTCACCTCCTCCCTTACAACCACCCTGTGATGTAAATTAAGCCAAGACAGAGAGAGAGAAAAACTGGATGAACCCCTTTTCTGTGGTGGCGCTTCTGCTCTGGAATGCCCCAGACTGACGTGAACCAGACTCCTTTTTGCGTCTCCTACACCAGAAACCAAAGGCATTTTTATGTTCACAGAGTGCCTAACACCCCTGGTTTTATTGCTGGCAGTTTCAAAGTGTAACATCCCTTGTCCTTTCTGCTAGGAGGCATATCTTCTTAAAAAACAAACGGTGACTGCATATTATTATGCATTCTCGGTTAGAGACTGCAGAAACTGCTTTCTTAATTGCACTTACACTGTTCTCGATTATATGACACGGCTTTATTATTAGATGCTACGCCGCTTTAGGTACTTTTAATAGAAGGGACGGATGCAAATAAATGATCAAGATGGTTTATTAAAATGACTCACAGGCAGGATTTAAATCTCAGGAGCGTGACCTGAGAGAGATACAAGTCAAATTCACAATAGACGCACTCCTGTTGTTTTGTTGCGCTGGGTTACACGTTTTCAGGTTACTTCCGGCGCCCGCACATGTGCAGAAGTGCTAAATTGCTCTTTGCGCATGCGCAGAAGTGCCGAATCACGTCATGTGCGTGCGCAGAGGCGGCACTGTGGGTTGCGAACGTGCCCCCTGCACGGATCACGTTCACAACCCGTGGTTCCACTGTATTTTAAATGAACATCGCCAAAATCTACACTGCAAACATGGGCTGCCATGTGTCCGGCAACCATACAATATCTGCCCTCTCAATTGCTTCTGTCAGAGCAATTGGCACCAATACAGGTGCCACATACCTGCCCCACATTTGTTAGAACTTTGTCTTTTAGTGTGGCAGCACCTACACCTCTGGAACTCCTTGCCTATTGATCTCAGGCGCCTTGGCTGTACTATTTTTGACAGCTGCTGAAAACATTCTTGCTTAGAAAAGTCTACCCAGATGTTTAGAAAGTTTATACCTGAAGGAGCGTCTCCACCTCCATCGTTCTACCCGGACACTGAGGTCCAGCACCGAGGGCCTTCTGGCGGTTCCCTCACTGCGAGAAGCCAAGTTACAGGGAACCAGGCAGAGGGCCTTCTCGGTGGTGGCACCGCCCTGTGGAATGCCCTCCTAACAGATGTCAAAGAGAACAACCACCACCAGACTTTTAGAAGACATCTGAAGGCAGCCCTGTTTAGGGAAGTTTTTAATGTTTGATGTATCACAGTATTTTAATATTCTTTTGGAAGCCGCCCAGAGTGGCTGGGGAAGTCCAGCCAGATGGGCGGGGTATAAATAATAAATTATTATTATTATTATTATTATTATTATTATTATTATTATTATTATTATTATTATTTTAATCTGCTATTTAAACTTTTCGAAATTACTGTCGTTTTCTTCTTCTTCTTGTTAACTTTATTGTTTTGTCTTTCTTCTTCTGTAAACTGCCTTGAGGTTAGTTGTTTCTTTTTACCATAAATAGAAATAATAAAAGCCTAGCTCCAATGTGTATTTGCTATGAAACAAAGAAACACCCTCATTGCAGCTATGTTTCACCCTGAGTAACGCTACCTGGCTTAGCAAAAGCTTTGCCCCAAAATTGTGAGCAAAGGTTTCGTGATTTGAATTTAATAGCCTGCTTGTTGCTGGTGATACAAGAGGGAGGGGGCAATTTCTGGAGATGCTGGGGTGGAGTTCAGGATCCCAGCAACTCCTTAGGACCTTCCTGAGTCAACAATGACCTCATAGTGGGGGGTGGACTTATGCGCAGGGTTCCCGGTCTCACAGCTGCAGGCTTGCCAGTGAAATCTTGGCTTCCCCCTTGGCCAAATCCTCTTCCTCTGACACTCTCTTCCTCCCCTGAGGCAGCAATGCTGGCCAATATATCACCTGGCCAGTGCCAGATTTACGTATAAGGTAAACAAGCTATAGCTTAGGGCCCCACTCTCTTGGGGCCCCCCAAAAAAATTAAAGGAAAAAAACCTGGATGTACATTTCCAAAACAGAAGATAAAAAACAAATAAAACCTACATACAGCACCAGTGTTTTGTGTTGTATAGGCTCCTGTGATGTAAGTCATGGGCCCCGCCTGCTAGCCTGCTCCCTAAAATATCACTGGTTTGCTCATTTCTATATACAGTGGTACCTCGGTTTACAAACAGTACTGTTTACGAACTGTTCGGTTTACGAACTCCACAAAACCGGTTTGCGAACTTTACCTCAGTCTATGAATGGAAGATGCTGACAGCAGTCACGAAATTAAAAGGCGCCTGCTTCTTGGGAGAAAAGCAATGACAAACCTAGACAGCATCCTAAAAAGCAGAGACATCACCTTGCCGACAAAGGTCCGTATAGTTAAAGCTCTGGTTTTCCCAGTAGTGATGTATGGAAGTGAGAGCTGGACCATAAAGAATTCTGATCGCCGAAGAATTGATGCTTTTGAATTCTGGTGCTGGAGGAGACTCTGGAGAGTCCCATGGACTGCAAGAAGATCAAACCTCTCCATTCTGAAGGAAATCAGCCCTGAGTGCTCACTGGAAGGACAGATCCTGATGCTGAGGCTCCAATACTTTGGCCACCTCATGAGAAGAGAAGACTCCCTGGAAAAGACCCTGATGTTGGGAAAGATGGAGGGCACAAGGAGAAGGGGACGACAGAGGACGAGATGGTTGGACAGTGTTCTTGAAGCTACCAGCATGAGTTTGACCAAACTGCGGGAGGCAGTGGAAGACAGGAGTGCTTGGCGTGCTCTGGTCCAGGGGGTCACAAAGAGTCGGACACGACTAAACGACTAAACAACAACAAACGGAAGCCGAACAGTGGAAGGGCACTGGTGGCGGGAGGCCTAGTTAGGGAAAAAACGGATTTGGTTTAAGAACGGATTTCAGGAACGGATTAAGTTTGTAAACCGATGTACCACTGTATAGGGTGCCTCCATTCTGCATGGACTGGCTGCACGGCAACATGTGCAAATGGCTTGAGATACGTGTTAGGTCCATAAATTGCCATTGAGCATATATTCAACACACAAAAAACCAGCGACCATTTGTTGTTGACAAAGGACAACTGGACATGTAAAGGGCCCCATTAACTTCAGTAGCTTAGGGCCTCATCAAACCTAAATCCGGCCCTATCTTGGCAGCCTTTCTTCGGCTGAGTCTTTTCTACCCTGCCCATAGGCAGAGTGGAACAAGCACAGCAGGACCGACCAACACACAACAAAGAGCAGAAAGGAGATTATGACTGTTTGTACAGATGACAGCTTTAAAGAAGCAAATGGACACTCCCCGATACAACCACCGCCTTCAGAACAGGCACGTGCCTTGGATAGATGATGCACCACAAAAGCTCTGCTGCTGGCAGACTTCGCAGCCCAGGGCGGAGCTGCTTTTAAGCATTGTCTAGGAAGAAGGGTGGGGGACGCGGGTGGCGCTGTGGGTTAAACCACAGAGCCTAGGACTTGCTGATCAGAAGGTCAGCGGTTCGAATCCCCACGACGGGGTGAGCTCCCATCGCTCGGTCCCTGCTCCTGCAAACCTAGCAGTTTGAAAGCACAAAGTGCAAGTAGATAAATAGGTACCACTCTGGCAGGAAGGGAAACGGTGTTTCCATGCGCTGCTCTGGTTCGCCAGAAGCGGTTTAGTCATGCTGGCCACATGACCCGGAAGCTGTATGCCAGCTCCCTCGGCCAATAAAGCAAGATGAGCGCCGCAACCCCAGAGTCGGCTACGACTGGACCTAATGGTCAGGGGCCCCTTTACCTTTACCTAGGAAGAAGGGTGCAGGATCTGCACCCAAGATGAGCATGCAGCCTGTCCTTCTTGCTACACCAGAAGGAAACGGATGCAGCCTCTTGCATCAAGCCAGCTCATCTAGCCAAAAGTGTACAATCTGCTCCAGCAATGACCCTCCGAGGTCTCAGCGAAAGAGTTGACCTGCGCTCCACTTTCTTGTTTTACTACACAGGAAGTTGTGCTCTGTTGTGGGTCTAATCTGCAACAGTTCACTGATGCAATAATAGGTAAAGGTAAAGGACCCCTGGGGGACGCGGGTGGCGCTGTGGTCTAAAGCACTGAGCCCAGGGGTTGCCGATTGGAAGGTCGGCAGTTCGAATCCCCGCGACAGGGTGAGCTCCCATTGTTCGGTCCCTGCTCCTGCCCACCTAGCAGTTCGAAAGCACATCAAAGTGCAAGTAGATAAATAGGTACCGCTCCAGCGGGAAGGGAAACGGCGTTTCCGTGCGCTGCTCTGGTTTGCCAGAAGTGGTTAGTCATGCTGTCCACATGACCTGGAAGCTGTCTGCGGACAAATGCCGGCTCCCTCGGCCTATAGAGTGAGATGAGCGCGCAACCCCAGAGTTGTCCGCGACTGGACCTAGCAGTAAGGGGTATCTTTACCTTTTTAAAGGACCCCTGGAAAGTTAAGTCCAGTCAAAGGCGACTATGCGGTTGTGGCGCTCATCCTGCTTTCAGGCCGAGGGAGCTGGTGTTTGTCCACAGACAGCTTTCTGGGTCATGTGACCAGCAAGACTAAACAGCTTCTGGTGCAACAGGACACCGTGACAGAAAGCAGAGCGCATGGAAACGCCATTGACCTTCCTGCCGCAGTGGTACCTATTTATCTACTTGTATTGGTGTGCTTTTGAACTGCTGGGTTGTCAGGAGCTGGCACAGAGCAATGGGAGCTCACCCCATTGCGGGGAATCGAACCACCAACCTTCCGATCAGCAAGAGGCTCAGGGGTTTAGACCACAGCGCCACCTGCGTGCGTTAATAACTGCATTGGTGGTGGGATTATACTGGAACATCCACACATAATTTGGCATTATTTGTTGTTCTGCAATGCTTCCTGGATGACTACGAGGTAATATGATAGCAATGCCTCAAGGCATGATGGGGAAGATAGACATTATATTTGGCAAGGACCAAAAGGAACAATATGGTTAAAATAAACACCACACACAGGAAGAAGAAACAGGAAGGAGAACTTCACTTGCAGATCGTAAGTTCTTAAATGTGTCAACACAAATTGAAGTTAGAACACTGCAGCTGTTGTATAAGGGAGTATTATTAAGATTGGATTGTAACTGGACTGAATAACAGTTTGGAAGCAGAATTAAAGGGAATTATTATACCTTGAATAATAACCAGGCAGAGGGCCTTCTTGGTGGTGGCACTGGCCCTGTGGAACGCCCTACCATCAGATGTCAAGGAAATAAACAACTATCTGACTTTTAGAAAATATCTGAAGGCAGCCCTGTTTAGGGAAGTTTTTAATGTTTGATGTTTTATTGTGTTTTTTATATTGTGTTGGGAGCCGCCCAGAGTGGCTGGGGAAACCTGGCCAGATGGGCGGGGTACAAATAATAAACAAACAAACAAACAAACAAACAAACAAACAAACAAAAATTACTCTATTGCCTTAATAGCTCTTTGAAAAGTGCACTCCGCACCACTTGCAAAATGCGATGATTTGAAATACAGGGAGCGCCAATGGAGATCATAATCTGGAAGAGCTCACATCCCGACCTGGCCCTGCCCTGGCTTACCGTTCCTCTCGGATTTGGCCCCCTCCTCGTCCGTGTCCTTGTGGGCGGTGCAGTGATAGCCTTTCTTCATCAACAGGTTGCAGAAGAGGATCCCTAGCAGGCCCATCACGCAGAAGACCGGGACAATGGCCAAGACGGCGTACTGGGTGGCGCTCTCCTCCGGCTTCCCCTCTCGGGTTCCGTTGGCAGCCATCTTGTTGTCCCGCCTCTGCAGAGCTTCGGCGTTGCGTGTCAGGCGGGTCAGCCACTTCCTGGATCCTGAGAGGGTAAGGAATTGGGAGAAGTTGGTGGCATCACGAGATCAACCAGAAGGTACCACCAGTCGTGGGGTGACCCCCTCCCTGTCCTTGGCTCCAGCTCCAACAACTGATGGGCTCCCTGCCTTCTGCCATCCCAGTCCCAATGGAAACGAGGCATTTGGACTTTACCATTCCGGCTCCCTACAACAATTCCCAGAGAAGACTGGCAGATTAAGTTGATGGATTATGCTGAAATGACCAAAATAACCGGAAGAATTAGAAATCAGGAAGACCAAAGTTTTAATAAGGAATGGGGGAAATTCATAATTCATCTTACAAACCATTGAAAATGGTTAACATCGTTCATAGGGTTGGAATAACACTTGTAGTTCAATGGTGAATTTTGGATATAATGGAGAAGTAAAAGGTCTGGATAATCACAAAAGATTCAAGAACCACAGGACCCACAAAGGGGAGGAGGGAAGTCCAGGAGATTCTTCAGAATTGTATTTTTATGTTGTATGTTGGATATGTGTTCTAAAAGCTTTCATTTAATTTTATGGGGAAAGAAACCAGCAATTCCCAGATCCTCCCTTTTCCTTGATGCTCACTTACAGTAGGCTTTGAAAGCACAGCTGACCTTCATGGGTCCCCTCTCTTTAAGCAGAGACGCTCAAAGGCTTTATTATTATTTACTTTATTTTATTATTTATCAAACTTATATGCTGCCCTTCATCTGAAGGTCACAGAGCGGTTGGCAACATAAAAACAACCAAGCCCATTCCATTGTGTCAAATGCCTTTTCGCCACCTGGAAGTAAAGCAGTGGTGTTAACGGCGCAGGGTGTGCAATCAAATTAAAACACTCTTTGACATCACATCCTGGTTGTTCCTACTTAAAACAAAATCCACATTTCACCTGGAGATCATTTCTGGGTGTTCATTAGAATGCATGCTTGTGGCAGAATTTTACAACCTGCCTTTGCCACACAGGCATGCCCGACGGATGAATCAACCACGAGTTTTTCAACATTTGGGTATCAACAATTTTTGCCACAATCTGCCCTGCAGAAATTCCTGTTGCAACCTATGTCTGACTAGCTGTGATGCTTTCACACCTCGTGTTGTAAGGAACCGCAATGCACCCCTCGGACCTGTTCTGGTATTTGACAGCCAGACTACACAGAGATGGAAGCGGGAATCGCAGGGCTTGGAATTTCCTGCCTTTCTACACCACCTTGTTCAGAGTAGTAGTAGTAGTAGTAATAGTAATAAAGGCAAAGGTACCCCTGCCCGTACGGGCCAGTCTTGCCAGACTCTAGGGTTGTGCGCTCATCTCACTCTATAGGCCGGGAGCCAGCGCTGTCCGCATACACTTCTGGGTCACATGGCCAGCGTGACAAGCTGCATCTGGCGAGCCAGCGCAGCACACGGAACGCCGTTTACCTTCCCGCTGGTAAGCGGTCCCTATTTATCTACTTGCACCCAGGGGTGCTTTCGAACTGCTAGGTTGGCAGGCGCTGGGACTGAACGACGGGAGCGCACCCCGCTGCGGGGATTCGAACCGCCGACCATGTGATCGGCAAGTCCTAGGCACTGAGGTTTTACCCACAGCGCCCCCCGCGTCCCTTAGTAGTAGTAGTCATAATAATAGTAATAATAGTAATAGTAATAATAATAATAATAATAATAATAATAATAATAATAATAATAATTTATTATTTATACCCCACCCATCTGGCTGGGTTTCCCCAGCCACTCTGGGCGGCTTCCAACAAAACACTAAAATACAATAACCTATTAAACATTCAAAGCTTCCCTAAACAGCGCTGCCTTCAGATGTCTTCTAAAAGTTTGGTAGTTATTTTTCTCTTTGACATCTGGTGGGAGGGCGTTCCACAGGGCAGGCGCCACCACCAAGAAGGCCCTCTGCCTGGTTCCCTGTAACTTGGCTTCTCACAGCGAGGGAACCGCCAGAAGGCCCTCGGCACTGGACCTCAGTGTCCGGGCTGAACAATGGAGGTGGAGACGCTCCTTCAGGTATACTGGGCCGAGGCCGTTTAGGGCTTTCAAGGTGAGCACCAACACTTTGAATTGTGCTCGGAAACGTACTGGGAGCCAGTGTAGGTCTTTCAAGACCGGTATTATATCGTCTCGACGGTCACTCCCAGTCACCAGTCTAGCTACTGCATTATGGATTAGTTGTAGTTTCCGGGTCACCTTGAAAGGTAGCCCCACATAGAGTGCATTGCAGTAGTCCAAGTGGGAGATAACCAGAGCATGCACCACTCTGGCGAGGCAGTCCGCAGGCAGGGAGGGTCTCATCCTGCATACCAGATGGAGCTTATGGCACCTCCATGGACAGCTGTGAGTCCAAAATGACTCCCAGGCTGCGCACCTGGTCCTTCAGGGGCACAGTTACCCCATTCAGGATCAGGGAGTCCTCCACACCTGCCCGCCTCCTGTCCCCCCAAAAACAGTACTTCTCTCTTGTCAGGATTCAACCTCAATCTGTTAACCGCCATCCATCCTCCAACCGCCTCCAGGCACTCACACAGGACCTTCACCGCCTTCACTGGTTCCGATTTGAAAGAGATACAGGTTTCAAAAAATCTCTCAGACCCACCCAGGAAATCCCAAGGTTTGCACATGCACTGAGACACACTGAGGTGTACCAAAGGGCACACCTGACAAGAAGCCAAAGAGAATTAGCATGATTCACTATAATCAACTTTTCTTCATGTGACACAAGAGAGAATATCAGGTTGTAATTAATCCTTCAAGTTCCACTCAGCGCTGTGTTATATACACGCCGTTGTCTGTTTTTAGGACCCGCCCTGTTTTCGTGATTCTAATTTGCTTTAAGCGGTTTTCGATGATGTACTTTGAACTGTGGTACCCCACCCTGGGATCTGAGGGTGAAGGGCAGGAAATGATAATATAGAAAAATAATAATCAGAGAGAAATAGACAAAAACCAGAAATTTAGCAACTCTTGGGTTTTTATTTTTAAATAAATGTACTTGCCCCGGTAACATTAACATGTCACTTTAAAGCAAGTCATGACATGGTATAACTGCCTGGAATATTCCCCCACTGCCACTCACATGGGGAAGGGAGCATTTGGGGCAATGACATCACGCCCCACATTTCAACGCAACACAACTTTCCCAGGAAGAGAATAAGAAAGGAGCACAGTAGTCAACTCGCATTTCTTGCCTCTCCCTATGAAGTTCCAGACTCTGAGGCTCCTTCAACAGCTGTAATATTTATTAGTACACTTGTACTCTGCCCTTTAGGGGACGCGGGTGGCGCTGTGGGTTAAACCACAGAGCCTAGGACTTGCCAATCAGAAGGTCGGCGGTTCAAATCCCCGCAACGGGGTGAGCTCCCGTTGCTCGGTCCCTGCTCCTGCCAACCTAGCAGTTCGAAAGCACCTCAAAGTGCAAGGAGATAAATAGGTACCACTCCGGCAGGAAGGTAAACGGCGTTTCAATGCTCTGGTTCGTCAGAAGCGGCTTAGTCATGCTGGCCACATGACCCGGAAGCTGTTTGCGGACAAAGGCCGGCTCCCTTGGCCTATAGAGCGAGATGAGCGCACAACCCCAGAGTCGGTCATGACTGGACCTAATGGTCAGGGGTCCCTTTACCTTTACTTTGCCCTTTAAATTTCATTTATTGCATTGGAGATTTTGTAAGCAGAGCTGCCACCGTGGTATACAAGATAAAATGCAAAAGATAACAAATTCAATGAATGAAAAGCGGCGGAACTATTTCTACAATTTTATCCCACTGCATAAAATCATAGAATCGTCAAGTTGGAAAATACCCCAAGGGTCATCTAGATGTCAAAGAGAAAAACAACTACCAGACTTTTAGAAGACATCTGAAGGCAGCCCTGTTTAGGGAAGCTTTTAATGTTTGATGCATTACTGTATTATTTTAATAATCTATTGGAAGCCGCCCAGAGTGGCTGGGGAAGCCCAGCCAGATGGTGGGGTATAAAATTATTATTATTATTATTATTATTATTATTATTATTATTATTATTATTTCCAACCCCCTGCAATGCAGGAATCTCAACTTGCAATCCCCCATCCAACAACTGGCTCACACTTTTTAAACGAAAACATCTTCCGGAGGTAGCTAAATATCACAATGTGAGGCGCTTGTCTTATTCCAGCTGGCAAATGATTCCAGAGGGCTGGAGCTGCAACACTAAAAGCCTCTTTTCTAGGACAAGCTAAGCGCACCTCTGGGGAACCTGGTACTCTCAGCAGTGCCACACCTGAGGAGCACAGTTGCTGAGGAGAGCATCTTTTATGTCACTTGGTTCCAAGTCGTCCATCAAAGAACTGAAGGTAACCCAGGTGATCTCCCACCCAGGCCCTGAGCTGCTTCACTTCGGCAAGACAACCTAGCCTGCAGACCACGCCCAGCCAGCTCCTTCCCTCTCCAGCTTGATTGGAAATAAAACCTTCCCTTTTTGCACCTCCGCCATCTTTTGCTCTCACCTGAGCATCCTGGGAGGCCTTTGGGGGAAGACAAACAAGGCAAGCAGGTGGCGTTTGGGTCTGTCTCACCTTCAGGGCTATAATATCTGTGGGTGGGAAGAAGAGAGATGATCAGGTTAAAGGCTGGTATCTCAGAGATGTCCCAGAGACACTGGCGTATCCCACCAGGACAAATATCCCCAACAGGTCCCCTCCAGACTTTGAAATTTCACAGCTGGATGTACATTTCCAAAATATAAGATAAAAAACAAATAAAATAAAACCTACATACAGCAACAGTGTTTTGTGTTGTGTAGGCTCCTGAGATGTAAGTAATAGGCCCCGCCTGCTAGCCTGCTCCCTCAAATATCACTGGTTTGCTCATTTCTTATGTGCAAATGGCTTTAGATACCTATTAGGTCCATAAGGCAGGCCTGTTTAGGGAAGCTTTTAATGTTTAATAGGTTATTGTATTTTAATATTCTGTTGGAAGCCATCCAGAGTGGCTGGGGAAACCCAGCCAGATGGGCAGGGTATAAATAAATAAATAAATAATAATAATAATAATAAACTATACAACATATGTTTAACATAAACCAGCAACAATTTGTTGTTGACAAAGGACAGCTGGACATATAAAGGGCCCTTTACCTTCAGTAGCTTAGGGCCTCATCAAACCTAAATTCAGCCCTGGTTGCCATTATCCTCACTTAGTCTTCTGCTGCTGCACTTATAAGTCACAGCAACACAAAAGTGTCCCATAAGTCCCATCCGATAACTGCTAAAAGAGGTGCAAAGTCTTCGCAGGACTCCCGTGTGGCTAAAAGAGGTGCAAAATGGGGGACAGAGGGAAAAATCCCACCGAAAATGCTAGAGGATAAGGGAAAAGGCAAGGGTGGTGGGAATCTCCTTTTCCACACTCTCCAAAATCGACGTGGGGAATTTGGATTAATCAGCAGCCCGGAGTGAGCAAAAAACGTGACTAAGGGGTCATCTAGTTTCTCCCTCCTCCCTCTAGCCTTAAGCAAAGCAGGCTGAGTTCAGCCGAGAGCTGGCGATGAATCACTGATTCCTGCCCCATCACTTCCTCCTCACTGGTTTCCCGTCAAGATGTTGGGATTCCGGCTCTTCCTGGTACGCGGTTGTCAAGTTTTGCAGACTGCGGCATTTCGGAACTGTTGCTTTGCTGCCTCTCCACAAGGACTCCCTTCGTGGGCGATCATAAACTTTCAGGTATCCCCAACCCTGATAGCATTTCCGGCTAGGGATGGGAACACCTCAATATTGGTCTCTCCTTTTCTCCGTTCTACTCATTCAGCTTGCTTTCTCCCCCTGATCCTGTTCTCATTATTGCAAAATTGGCCCAGAATACACATTTTTGCAAGCACTTCTCATTCTCTCTCTCTCTGTGGTTTTTTTGGACGCCATTTTCACTAAGAGACGCAGTCCACGCACACTGCACCCTAGAACACGCATTTTCATTCACATTACTTGGCTGGAAAAACGTACTGGAAAATTAGGAGAAAGTGCAAATTTCAAGGGACGGCGGTGTTTCGATGCAGGCAAAGTCTGAAGAGATGTGAATTTAGCAAGTACAGTGGTACCTCGGGTTACAGACCCTTCAGGTTACAGGTTACAGGTTACAGACTCCGCTAACCCAGAAATAGTACCTCGGGTTAAGAACTTTACCTCAGGATGAGAACAGAAATCGCGTGGCAGCAGCGGGAGGCCCCATTAGCTAAAGTGGTACCTCAGGTTAAGAACAGTTTCAGGTTAAGAACGGACCTCCGGAACGAATTAAGTTCTTAACCTGAGGTACCACTGTATGCCTTTTAAAAGTGAAGCGGATTTCTGTCCCGTCCCGACTTCCAGCCCAGGCACACCAGAGCCACAAAATTATGCACACCTGTGCTTGCTACCTTTCTCTGACACTGAACACATCAAGTACTATCCAAGAGGGGATGGAGTCCCTCTTCCAAAACCAGTAAGAATAATTGCTCTTAAAATGGGGCTATACAGTGGGGGGAGGGGGCAGAAGCCCAGTTTGCAACCCTTCTAAAAATATTATTCCCTCTCTGATTCTTGCTTGAAATGCCCCAAGCCATCCCAGGGACTGATGAGTCCCTGCCTATTTGAACTTCAGCATTGCTGTGGTATCAATGGCATTGAGACCTCCTTTTGCACTCACACCCCTCTCTGCCTGCATTCCTGAGATCCTTATCGGCATCAGCTGACCTCCCCCAGGAATGTTGCGCATTGAGGCTGGACTGAATAGCAGGCCACTAAGCCCTGGGGTATCGGAGGGCCCTCTACCCACCAGCCCGGCCTGCTGTACAATCTGGATCGCTGATTCTTCGACCTGGGCTCTTTGGGAACCTATTACAGGTTTAAGAATATAAGAACATGAGACAAGCTGGGAACGGTTGGCTCCTGGGTGAATTAGGAAGTTTAAGATCCTCATAGCTTTTGGAGCATATGTACTCCATATGGAGCATATGGAGTTTCCACTGAAATGAGGCTGTTTTAATGTTGTATTTTAATCTTGTTTTTTAAGCTGTATTTCAATCAATTGTTTTTATATTTATATATTTAGCTGCCCTGAGCCCGGTCTTGGCTGGGGAGGGCAGGGTATAAATAAAATTTATTATTATTATTATTATTATTATTATTATTATTATTATTATTATTATTGCTACTACTACTCAGGCACTGCACAAAATAATAATAATAATAATAATAATAATAATAATAATAATAATAATAATAATAATAATAATAAAAATAAAAATAAAAATAAAAAATACCCTGCCCATCTAGCTGGGTTTCCCCAGCCACTCTAGGTGGCTTCCAACAGAATATTAAAAACACAAAACATCAAACATTAAAAACTTCCCTAAACAGGGCTGCCTTCAGATGTCTTCTAAAAGTCAGATAGTTGTTTATTTCCTTGACATCTGACGGGAGGGTGTTCCATAGGGCAGGTGCCACCACCGAGAAGGCCCTCTGCTTGCTGAATTGTGCTCGGAAATGACAGTGGACATTTGCACAGAATGAATATGAATATGAATGAATGTGGCCGTTTGCGCAGAAAACACAGGCAAGAGTTAAGTCATGATAGAAGTACGGTGGTACCTCTGGTTGCGAACAGGATCCGTTCCAGAGCCCCGTTTGCAACATGAGCAGAACGCAACCCACGTCTGCGCATGCCGCGATTCGCCGCTTCTGCGCATGATGTCATTTTGAGCATCTGCGCATGCGTGAGCGACGAAACCCGGAAGTAACCCATTCCGTTACTTCCGGGTCGCTGCGGGACCTATCCTGAAAGAACCTAACTTGAACCGAATGTAACAAGAGGTAAGACTGTACGAGGGTTGCAAACAGGTTTAGCAGGACCATCAAGGGCAAAATAAAAACAGATCAAGGGGCTGCGTCAATCAGCTGTTGCTAAAAACGTAAGAAGAGATTGCTGGATCCGGCCAATAGCCCATCTAGCCCCGCAATCCTGTTCTAACGGTGGGCAAACAGAGACCTGTGGAAGCAGGTCCTGAGCGCCAGAGCAACTGTCCTTTCCTGTGGCTTCCAGCAATTCAAGCATTGCTGTGCCTCCAGCTGTGAAGGCAAACAGCATCGGCTTCCTGGCTGGTAGCCATCGAGAGCAGTCTCCTCTGTGAGTTTGTCTAATCCTCTTTTTAACGCCATCTAGGCTGGCAGCCACCCCTGCCTCGCACGAGAGCAGGTTTCACAGTTTAACAAAACGCTTAAACAAGCTGTGTGGTCGTCACGGCCTCTTGTGGTTTCTCGACAAGGCGAATGACGGTCATAATTTTCAGGGAAGATTGCTTCAACGCCCGGTTGCCAGCTTTCCTCCACAACACAGAGCCACATGGAAAAACGCAGGCATGCTCAACGCATGGGGGAGGGCAATTGCCCTGCAATGCTCTCCCCTCCTCTTGCCCCGAATCCTTAGCAATCCTTGCAGGATACGTGTGTGTTTGGGGTGACCCAATGTAAAAATCCTGAGGATCCATCGGCTTTTACTTCCCCCCTCCCAGGCAGCCTCCTTTATCTCTAGCGTCCCTTATCTCTCTCCCGATCCCCCCGATCAGCTGCTTCCTTTCAACACTCCCTTCCCTCTTGTTTGCCTTAGTGTCTTTTCCTTAGCTGGAGCAGTTTTCTGCTCCTCCTTTTCTTCTAATTTCTCTCCTCATTGCTTTAGTCTACCTGTCTCCTCTCCTTGCAAGTTCGCTGTCTTTACCTCCCCGCTCCCAGGCAGCCTCCTTTATCGCTAGCCTCCCTTATCTCCCTCCCGATCGCTTGCCGATCAGCGGCTTCCTTTCAACACCCCTTTCCCTCTTTCAAAAAACAAACAAACCATGATCTGCTTTTCGCCCCTGGGCAATTCGGCTCCAGGGACCACACATTCGCTCCGTAAGACGCGCAGACATTTCCCCTTACTTTTCAGGAAGAAAAAAGTGCGTCTTATGGAGCGAAAAATGCAGTAAGTTCAAATCCAAATCCTGCCACAATTTCACATTTGTGCAAAACTTTATATTCCGACATGCCGGTATGTTGCCAATTGATTCTCGTACAAGGCTCCGTGTTTGCCAGAGAGCTGCAACGCTGCCCGCAGCGCGGGAGGGTTTGGCGCAGGTGTGTCTGCCCTGCAAGAGAACAGACAGTAAAAGCAATAAGCGGCATTACCCGGGCATGCAGTCCCCGCACAAGGTGTCCGCCGCGGCTGTTCCAGGGCTGGCATGAACCCTCCTCTTGGCTTCGCAGTGGGTGTGCAGTAAACAGAATTCCAGCCCGTAGCTAGGAGAGAAGGTTCCTGCAGAGCAAGCCTTGCAAACCATCCCCAGTCCTTTCCCATAGCCACATGTCTAGGGTGGGAAATCAAACAAAAAGCAGAGTTAAGATGCCACAAGCTCAACCAGGCAGGGGGTGCAGTTCCTTATGCCTCACTTCCCTTCCAGCTGTTGGACTGACGTCCGCTGCTGGGATGTGGCGGAATCTTCACGGAAATCCCAACACTTGTGAGGCAGGTGAGAGGGTTCCCTATTAAAAGGCTGGATTCTGGGCTTGAACGTTGCAAATATAATAATAATAATAATAATAATAATAATTATTATTATTATTATTATTATTATTATTATTATTATTATTAAGTTGTGCTCCCTTTACAAATTTGGTCTGGCTGAAAAGTAAGGTGAGATACATACTAGATTTGGGGAGGGGGCTAGATAGCTTGGCTGGTTTCTGATCCATTCTGATATAATAAAATAATAATAATAATAATAATAATAATAATAATAATAATAATAAAAATAAATTTTATTTATACCCCGCCCTCCCCGGCCAGAGCCAACACCAATAAAATCACAGTAAAAACATGGGGGGGGGGACAGTTTAAAATACAGGTTAAAATACAATTTAAAATGCAGCCTCATTTTAATAGTAGCCCATAGATCAAAACCATAAGGGGAGGGAAACATAAGTTTATTATTCCAAAAACGAAACCTTCTTCTGGTTGTAAATATTAAGATTATATCAGCAAGAATGAGTCTTTCTGTAAAAAAAATTTAAAAAATTAAATCCAGTCTTACTGACTAGTGATTTAAATCAATTTGATTTAAATCAAATCCACCCTGCTTAAAAGGGACTGCAACCATCGGGAAGAAAAATAAGCAGCAGTTAATATAGTAGGCCCTGTTTATAGAAAGGCACATTGCTCAATGGCTGTCTTGTTTACAGAACACAGCTGCCTGGAGTTAGGAGAAAACAGTGCTAACGCGACGGCAATTTGGAAGCGAACGCTTAAAAAGAACAGCCACAAAAATGTGGCCCAGCATGCTTCGCCTTTTCAGCTTTGAGGAGCTCCCGTTCTGAGAACAAAATGCATGCTGCAACATAAAAAAGAAAACTAAAAAGTGCGAGTGTAAAACCTTCAGGCTGTAGCTTTGTCAGACACATCTAATTGCCCATGGTTAGGTGAAAGCATAAACAGACAAGAATGCTAGAATACTACAGTTTCTCATTCTGCATCCAAAAACAAAAGAGGAACATTTTCTAAATCAAGCCATTTCCCCCTCTATGAACCTGACACTGCTTTTATTATTATTATTATTATTATTATTATTATTATTATTATTATTATTAATGTGAATGCATGTTGAGGCAGCGGCATATTTTGTGAATGGAAGCCTTCTCTTACCATTAATAAATGTGGTTGCTGATTCGGAGCTGAACTGTGCTGCCTGCAGAAATGACGCAAATAACTGCATAATTTAGGGGAAATATAATTCAGCAACCCCTTTCATTTTGGAAACGCCAGTAGGCTTTGCCACGAGGTTCCCCCATCCCGCAAGAGCAGCACCAAGTATCTCCAAGAGTAGATTCAGGTCCATAGGGACTAGAAACTTTGATTTTAAATGGATGGATGAAAATGAAAGCATCCATTTAGCACCGATGCAGCTGGGCTGCAGAGGCCAGGCATTCGGAAACATCTCAGGTAGGCTTGCTTACCCTGTCTGGCTCCTCTCCCGGAGGACACCCTTCGCAAGGGACACAGTAGCCTTTGGAACTCCAGTACTCTTGACTGCCGCATGCTTCTGCCTGATGGCAGAAGAAGGCCTGAGAAAAGCAAAAGGGAGAGAATTTGGCACTCTGACGTCGCTGTTCAGATATATACGATATATGTACGTTTCCAAGCACAATTCAAAGTGTTGGTGCTGACCTTTAAAGCCCTAAACGGCCTCGGTCCAGTATACCTGAAGGAGCGTCTCCACCCCCATCGTTCTGCCCGGACACCGAGGTCTAGCTCTGAGGGCCTTCTGGCAGTTCCCTCATTGCGAGAAGCAAAGCTACAGGGAACCAGGCAGAGGGCCTTCTCGGTAGTGGCGCCCGCCCTGTGGAACGCCCTTCCAGCAGATGTCAAAGCGATAAACAACTACCTGACATTCAGAAGACATCTTAAGGCAGCCCTGTTCAGGGAAGTTTTTAACGTGTGATATTTTACTGTATTTTTGGTTTTTATGGAAGCTGCCCAGAGTGGCTGGGGAGGCCCAGCCAGATGGGCGGGGTATAAATAATAAATTATTATTATTAATATATATATATATATATATACACACACACACACACACACACACACACACACATTTTCAACTTAATGGAATCATAGAATTGTAGCATTGGAAAGGACTCCGACTCCCTACCCCAGGGGTCTGCAACCTGCGGCTCCGGAGCCGCATGTGGCTCTTTTACACCTTTGCTGTGGCTCCGGAGCGAATACTAGCGAGGGGAGGAGGCGCATTGTGCGCCCCGACACTCCCCACTGTGGCGGGCGCTGTACTGGCTGTGACGTCGCATGGGGGCAGTGCGTGCGTTAGTCATGCACCGTCCCGACGTCACCTTGCTGCCCGCCCGCTTGCTACATTGTAAGGGGCATGTACACTGGTCACTGTTTTGAAGGGGAGTGAAGAACACACACACACACAAAAGGTAACTTGTTAATTTAACATTTATTTCTATGAGGAGGAGTAATTCTGAGGGGTCAAACGAAGAAATAATAAAAAAGTGACAAAAAAGTTATTTTTATAATGACGAGTTTTGCGGCTCCCAGTTTTTTTTTCTTTGGAAACGGGTCCAAGTGGCTCTTTTTGTCTTAAAGGTTGCAGACCCCTGCCCTACCCTGACAGGTAGCCATCCAATCTCTGTTTAAAAATCTACAATGAAGGAGAATTGACTGCCTCCCTATGCTACTACTGCTGACTGTGTTTTGTTAGCCACAAAATGAAAAATGAGTGAGGTCCCAACCAGAGAAGAACGGCAACTTAAGCTGATGGAATATGTGCAGCTTGCAGACTTAACATATGGTTACCAGATTTTTTTTCAATGAATCCGGGGACACTTTTTTTTAAAGCTGAGTAGCAACAGGGAGTCAGTAGTGGGGATGCTGAGGCAGAAGACCCTGGGCCCAAGCACATGTGCATATTGTATAAAGGCGCAAAGCCCTTCTTTCGCACCCTGTGAAAGATAAATGCGCAGAGTTGTTTTTTTCAACTGGGCAATGGCGCGCCTGAGCCTTCCCCGATCTCCTTCCCCCTTCCCCCTTTGTTTTGACAGATCAGGGGAGGCTTGGGATTCGTGGCTGGGCGGCCGTTGCCCAGGAGGGGCCAGCCTGGTAGCGCAGTTGGCTTTGGCTGGCTTCAGGAGCTGCTTGCTGCCGTGGCGCAGGAAAAATGGTGGGCGCCACGGCAGCGGGCAGCTCCTGAAGCCAGCCAGAGCCAACTGTGCTACCAGGCTGGCTCTGGGCTGCTGAGGCTGCCGCTGCCACGATTCCCAGGGACAGATTTGCAAATCTGGGGACTGTCCCCGGGAACCAGGGATGACTGGTAACCCTAAAAATCTGGTAACCATATCATAGAACCATAGAATCAGATCAGAGCACTCCTGACATATGGTTGTCAAGCCTCTGCTTAAAGACCTCCAAAGTAGGAGACTCCACCACACTCCTTGGCAGCATATTCCACTGTCAAACAGCTCTTACTGTCAGGAAGTTCTTCCTAAGGTTTAGGTGGAATCTTCTTTCTTGTAGTTTGGATCCATTGCTCCGTGTCCGCTTCTCTGGAGCAGCAGAAAACAACCTTTCTCCCTCCTCTATGTGACATCCTTTTATATATTTGAGCATGGCTATCATATCACCCCTTAACCTCCTCTTCTCCAGGCTAAACATGCCCAGCTCCCTTAGCCGCTCCTCATAAGGCATCGTTTCCAGGCCTTTGACCATTTTGCTTGCCCTCCTCTGGACACGTTCCAGTTTGTCAGTGTCCTTCTTGAATTGTGGTGCCCAGAACTGGACACAGTACTCCAGGTGAGGTCTGACCAGAGCAGAATACAGTGGCACTATTACTTCCCTTGATCTAGATGCTATACTCCTATTGATGCAGCCCAGAATTGCATTGGCTTTTTTAGCTGCCGCGTCACACTGTTGGCTCATGTCAAGTTTGTGGTCAACCAAGACTCCTAGATCCTTTTCATATGTACTGCTCTCAAGCCAGGTGTCACCCATCTTGTATTTTTTTTTTTTTGCCCAAGTGCAATACTTTACATTTCTCCCTGTTAAAGTTCATCTTGTTTGTTTTGGCCCAGTTCTCTAATCTGTCAAGGTCGTTTTGAAGTGTGATCCTGTCCTCTGGGGTGTTAGCCACCCCTCCCAGTTTGGTGTCATCTGCAAATTTGATCAGGATGCCCTTGAGTCCATCATCCAAGTCGTTGATAAAGATGTTGAATAAGACCGGGCCCAAGACAGAACCCTGTGGCACCCCACTAGTCACTTCTCCAGGATGAAGAGGAACCATTGATGAGCACCCTTTGGGTTCGGTCAGTCAGCCAGTTACAAATCCACTGAGTGGTAGCATAGTCAAGACTGCATTTTACCAGCTTCTTTACAAGAATATCATGGGGCACCTTGTCAAATGCCTTGCTGAAATCAAGGTAGGCTACATCCACTGTGTTCCCTTCACCTACCAGGCTTGTAATTCTGTCAAAAAACGAGATCAGGTTAGTCTGACATGACTTATTTTTCAGAAATCCATGCTGACTATTGGTGATCACAGCATTCCTTTCTAGGTGCTCACAGACTGTTTGCTTAATGATCTGCTCCAGAATCTTCCCTGGTATTGATGTCAGACTGACTGGGCGGTAATTATTTGAGTCCTCTCTTTCCCCCTTTTTGAAAATAGGGACAACATTTGCCCTCCTCCAGTCTGCCGGGACTTCGCCTGTTCTCCAGGAATTCTCAAAGATGACTGCCAGTGGTTCTGAGATCACATCTGCCAGTTCTTTTAATACTCTTGGATGCAGTTCATCTGGCCCTGGAGGGAAGTCATTGACATTTTGAGGTTGTTTAAATGAAAGTTCTAAAGTGTAAAACAGAAAATTTAATAAAAATAATACACACACACAAAATATATCTTGAAATGGAAGCCATTCTGATGGTATTGAGAGAGAGAATTCACTGCCTCCCGAGGGAGCCCGTTTTACAGTTGAACAACTCCTAAAAGGCACACCATGACCTCCTCAAAGAATGAGAAGCTCCAGAGTCTGTCTTGCATGCAGTGAAGTCGTCAGAAGTCGACAGCTGCTGTGATCATGTGTTTTTATAAATATCTGCTGCAGAAAGTTCCTGGAGGTGATGCAAAATGACTGGGATTTTTCTTTCCCTTGCAAAGCTGGATTTTGCTTCCTGAAATGATGGACTAGATGCCAGTGGCGTAGTGTGGGGGGTGCAGGGGGGGCTGGCCGCACTGGGCGCAACATCTGGGGATTAGGGTTAGGGGGCGCAAATCCACGGGTTAGGGGGCACAAATCCACGGGTTAGGGGGCGCAAATTACTTGCCTTGCCCCGGGTGCTGACAACCCACGCTACGCCACTGCTAGATGCCTGCTCTCCCAAGTCCCTAATTCCATACACATCCAGACTGGTAGGTTTTTGTCCACACTGTAAACAGGACTGTGTCCCGGATGGTAAAGGTAAAGGGACCCCTGACCATTAGGTCCAGTCGTGGATGACTCTGGGGTTGCGGCGCTCATCTCACTTTATTGGCCGAGGGAGCTGGCGTTTGTCCAGAGACAGCTTCCGGGTCATGTGGCCAGCATGACTAAACCGCTTCTGGCGAACCAGAACAGCGCACGGAAACGCCATTCACCTCCCCGCTGGAGTGGTACCTATTTATCTACTTGCACTTTGTGCTTTCGAACTGCTAGGTTGGCAGGAGCAGGGAGCTCACCCCGTCGCGGGGATTCAAACCGCCGACCTTCTGATCGGCAAGTCCTAGGCTCTGTGGTTTAACCCACAGCGCCACTCGCATGGTACCCGAGGGCAACTGCCCCCATCTTTCATTTGACGAGAGGCACGGGGAAAGTTCAAGGCAGGGAAGCTTACAAAAAGGAAGAATTGGGAGCAGATGCTACGGAGCCAGATAACCGATGCCAGAACCTTCGGTTGCAATAAAAACATAAAATTACAACATAATTAAAAACAAAACCAGCCCATAAAGCAAACCGCAGCGAAAGGGCATCAGAAAAACCACAGCATGCCGGGAAATAGAGAATGAGCTTAGGGAGACTTTGTATGAACTGCTCGCTCGAGAAAGGATCTCTCCACACGGAGTACAGTGAAACTATGGAATTTGTTCCCAGGGATTAGACCGATTCAGGGAGGATAATGCTGTCTCTGCTGGAATATGAGATGCCCCATCTGAATTGGCATTCCGCCGGCTCTTAAAGATGCATCTGTTTAAGGCAAGCGGTCCCCTGATCTTATGACCTGAACTTCCTAAGCTAGCTGTTTTCACTGCTGTTTTTAATTCTTATCCTCTTGTAATGACTCGTCTCCACTGCGCAATTTAATGACTGAGGCTTTCAATGTATGGGCGGAATCGTTTTATTGTGCATTTTTAATTATGTCGGGTACATTTCTAAACTTGGTTTTACACTCCTCCAATGAAGAAGGGTCCATCACTGCCCAAAGGAGACTATTTCCACTGTTGAACAGCTCTTACTCTCAGGAAGTTTTTCCTGAAGTTTAGTTGGAATCTCCTTTCTTGTAACACTCAAAGCCATGGGTTCGAGTCTTACCCTCCAGAACAGGAGGCAAAGTAAGAAGTATATAAGTAGATGAATTACTACTAAGGCTATCAATGGCTGCTACCATCACTGTTGGGGGCAGTAAGGCTCCAAATAATAGTTTCTGGGAACCACAAGGGATTTTCTTGGCCCACGGCCAAGGACCATAGCAAGCATGAATTTGGGAATGGAGCAGCATCAATGATCTCCACAAATTGCGGCTTCGCAGATCATGAAAGTAAACTTTTCATCCCTCTGACTCAGTGAAAAAAACACAACGCCACGAAACCAAAACAAGACCCAGAAATGCAGCAGTGGCACAAAAAACAGACGCCCATTCAGCTGACTTTTCCAGGTTTCGTGGACGCAATGTCTGAAGTATTTGGAGGAGGAGAAATTGGCAATCGGGGGTTGCCTTGCATGGGGTTGGACTAGATGACCCTTGGGGACCCTTTAACTCTACGACTCCAGCTTTGAAGACGCTCGGGCTCAGGACGAAAGGGAGAAACGTGCTAAGAGGAAGGCACGCTTGGCAAACCTCCACCATGATCAACTCCCGCCCAGAAACCTATGTCCCCACTGTGGAAGGACGTGTGGATCCAGAATTGGCCTCCACAGTCACTTATGGACTCACTGCTAAAACCGTGTTCATGGAAGACAATCTTACTCGGCCACAAGGAATCGCCAATGAAGAAGAAGTATGAGTCATTGCTCTGTGCTAGCCTCCTTTCCAGATAGGAGGATAGGATGATACCTTTGGTAAAAGCTGTTCTCCAACTGGAGCGCTCGCAGGCCAGTGTTTCCCAGTTGTCGGTGTTTATACTGCATTTTTTGAGAGTCTTTAAACCTCTTTTGTTGACCACCAGCATTACGCTTTCCATTTTTAAGTTCGGAATAGCGTAGTTGCTTTGGAAGACAATAATCAGGCATCCCCAACAACATGACCAGTCCAGCGAAGTTGATGTTGAAGAATCATTGCTTCGACACTGTTGATCTTTGCTTCTTCCAATATACAGAGCAGTGACTCATACAGAGAGGCATTAGCCACCCTCCTCTGGCACAGCACAAACTCCAGCTGCATCTCTGCTTCAGGGGTGATTAAATGCTCCACCACTCATACCCAAGACAGAGAAGGGGACCATTGCCTGTCCTAAGGAAAGAGTCGAGGTCAAGAAAGGCACTGAGTTGGAGACCCCTCTGTAGACAAACACTTTGTCCTTCCAGGCGCTTCTCATGATTAATATTTGGAAGATTTATTGTAGCACCAGCAGTTCCTTCCTGACCCGTAAATGTTCTTTGGCAGACAGTTTGGGCACGACAGGTCCAGATGGCAACCTTGAGGGAACCCAGGAAGACCCAACAGACGAGTCTCTTTGAAGCCATCAACGTCTTTGCACTTAAACCCCACTTGGGATTGGCCAGCTGGGCTTTGCTCTCGCCCTCTTTCCCAAAATAGACTCCTGACTGAGACGGGGGGGGGGGGGGGCAGGCAGGCCGTGTACGGGACCCCGGCCAACAAGGGGAAGTTTTCCGAGGGAAGGAAACAAAACCACAATGGGCAGGTCTGAACTGCAACCCACATTGCCACATGTTCTAAAATGCTGCCTGGGCGCTCATTATGCCAGGGGGCTGTTCTGTCATCTTAAACTGGCGGTGAGTCAGTTCTTGCCAGCGCAGGCAGACCTCTGAGAGCTCTGAGAAACTCAGCCATCAGGAGAAGGGAGGTGGCCAAAATCGTCTGAATATCTGCAGAATGCGGGGGCCTTTAAGACCATCTAGTTCTCTCGCTTGGACTACTGCAATGCACTCTGTGTGGGGCTACCTTTGAAGGTGACCTGGAAACTGCAACTAGTCCAGACTGTCCTTGAATAATAACAACAACAACAATAATAAAATATTATACCCCGTCCATCTGGCTGGGCTTCCCCAGCCACTCTGGGCAGCTTCCAACAAAATATTAAAATAAAAGTAATGCATCAAAGATTAAAAGCTTCCCTAAACAGGGCTGCCTTCAGATGTCTTCTAAAAGTTTGGTAGTTGTTTTTCTCTTTGACATCTGGTGGGAGAACGTTCCACAGGGTGGGTGCCACCACTGAGAAGTCCCTCTGCCTGGTTTCCTGTAACTTGGCTTCTCACAGGGAGGGAACCGCCAGAAGGCCCTCGGCACTGGACCTCAGTGTCTGGGCCGAACGATGGAGGTGGAGATGCTCCTTCAGATATACTGGGCTTTGAGGCCGTTTAGGGCTTTAAAGATCAACACTAACACTTTGAATTGTGCTCGGAAACGTACTGGGAGCCAATGTAAAGAGCCAGTAAGATGCCTGGTAGGTTGCTAAGCAGCTCCTTGCTTGGCTGATGTGGATTTTATCCACAGGCAGGGAATCACTGCTTCCCTCCTCCCTCTTACAATAGACCTTCACATCCTCAGGCTTACTACCTGTGTGTGTGCATAAGAAAGGGGAATATTTGCAAAGCAGTGGAGGCAGAGATTGCCGGTGGAAACACTGTTGGGACCACTTTTCCAGCACGGCACGAGAGGCAACAAAGTCAAGTCATGGGGAAGAAATCACACTTACCATCAGGAGGCTGAGGGCTGACCAGAAATTCAGGGTCCTCTTCATCTTGAGGGGTTCGGTTTCAAAGCAGCCGCAAAACGAAGCTGTCGGGGGGCAGAGAACAGAGAGTTTACTGACAGAGGCCCAGCCTTTTATACTCTCCTCTGTACAGACTGTGGTCCCAGCTCCCTTGAATGAGCTGTGTTTACTTCCATCCCCCATACAGCTCTGTTTACCCCTGCAAATTACAGTCAATTGCACAGGAAACTTATCAGCTGTGATTTAAACTAAAGAGAAGGAAACGGGAAATGTACAGGCTTCCTCCCGCGGTGGGAGTCACAAACGCTTCCCCTCTTCGGTTTATTTATGTGGGTTCAGGTGCTTTTGAAGTCATTCAGTGCCTCAGAGCCTTCCAGTTCTGAAGGAAAGCTTCTCTGCCAAAATGCCGATTGCAAGAGAAGAGTTGTGCTGGATCAGACCGAAAAAACCCGGCGGGTCCAACATCCTGTTTCTCACAGGGGTAAACCAGATGTCTAAGGGATAGCCTGCGATCCGGACTTGGGCGCAACAATGCACACTTGGGGTGCCCAGCGGCTGGCATTCAAGGGAGTAAAGGTAAAAGTAAAGGGAAAACTTTAAAACTTTGATACAATAAGGTTGTTGCAGCCATTGATTAGCTTTACCTCTGCAGACCCCCCCCCCCCGCTTCATAGAAATAGGCAACAGAGGGGAAAGAGAAAGTAGACAATCAACCGTAAACCATGGTTTGCTTAATATACATTTGTAACCATGGTACAAACCAAGGTTTTGTGTGATGCCTGAACCGGGTTAGAGCACTGTAGCGGTTAGAGTGTTGGTCTAGGACCTGAGAGGTAAAGGGTAAAGGGACCCCTGACCATTAGGTCCAGTCGTGGCCGACTCTGGGGTTGCGGTGCTCATCTCACTTTATTGGCCGAGGGAGCCGGCATACAGCTTCCGGGTCATGTGGCCAGCATGACTATGCCGCTTCTGGCGAACCAGAGCTGCGCACAGAAACGCCGTTTACCTTCCTGCCGGAGCGGTACCTGTTTATCTACTTGCACTTTGACGTGGTTTCGAACTGCTAGGTGGGCAGGAGCAGGGACTGAGAAACGGGAGCTCACCCCGTCGCGGGGATTCGAACCGCCGACCTTCTGATCGGCAAGTCCTAGGCTCTGTGGTTTAATCCACAGTGCCACCCGCGTCCCAGTATTCAAAGGAATACTGCCTGCAATATTGGGAGGTACTGCAAGGCCATTGTGGCCCAATCCTCAACAAGGCTTCTGGACTGCTTCTGCTTTCAAGTGGGATTCGTCAAGTTGCACATTCAAGTTGTGCAATGGTTCGTGGGAGAGGGCTTGCATTTCCCCCCAAAAAAAGGTCAGACATTTTTTAGATCAGGAAAGTAACGGAGAATTGCACTGGAAAGCACGGGCTTAATGCTTGCATTGCCACATCATCTAACCTCTCTGCAAACATCATCTAATCTCCATGCAAGCAAATTGAGTGCTCCATAGATGGGGTCTCTGGAAGCAGCCTTTGTCTAAGCCAGGTGTGGGGGGCCTTGTTCTCCCCAAATGTGGCTGAAATACAATCCCCATCACCCCTGGCCATTGGCCATGCTTGCAGGGGCTGCTGGGAGTTGTAGTTCAGAAGCATCTGGAGAACCCAAGTTCCCCACACTGGGCCCAATCCTTTTATAAAGACATCCAAGTTGGTGATTATAATAAATAAATAATAATAATAATAATAATTATTATTATTATTTTGTTATCTATACCCTGTCCATCTGGCTGGGTTTCCCCAGCCACTCTGGGTGGCTCCCAACAGAATATTAAAAACACGATAAAACTTCAACTACTAAAAATTTCCCGAAACAGGGCTGCCTTCAGGTGTCTTCTAAAAGTCAGATACAGTGGTACCTCAGGTTACAGACCCTTCAGTTTACAGACTGCTAACCCAGAAATAGTACCTTGGGTTAAGAACTTTGCTTCAGGATTAGAACAGAAATTGTGCGGCGGCAGCAGGAGGCCCCATTAGCTAAAGTGGTACCTCAGGTTAAGAACAGTTTCAGGTTAAGAATGGACCTCTGGAATGAATTAAGTTTTTAACCCAAGGTACCACTGTAGTTGTTTATTTCTTTAACATCTGATGGAAGGGCGTTCCACAGGGCGGGTGCTACTACCAAGAAGGCCCTCTGCCTGGTTCCCTGTAACCTCACTTCTCGTGGTGAAGGAACTGCCTTGGAGCAGGACCCCTATGTCTGGGCTGAACGATGGGGGTGGAGATGCTCCTTCAGGTATACTGGGCCAAGGTCGTTTAGGACATCTGATGGGAGGGCGTTCCACAGGGCAGGTGCCACCACCGAGAAGGCCCTCTGCCTGGTTCCCTGTAACCTCACTTCTCGCAGGGAGGGAACTGCCAGAAAGCCCTCGGTGCTGGACCTCAGTGTCTGGGCTGGACGATGGGGGTGGAGACGCTCCTTCAGGTCTACTGGGCCTTTGAGGCTGTTTAGGGCTTTCAAGGTCAGCACCCACACTTTGAATTGTCCTGGGAAACGTACTGTGAGCCAATGCAGGTATTTAAGAACCACCATCGCATCTTGAGGACCAAATCCCCGAATTCTACCCTGTGCTGCATGAACCAGTTTTTCCTTTGGTGGGTCCTGAATCTTCCAACATTTATGCTTGTTGGATGACCCCACTGAGTTTTATGAGAGAGGGAGGGAAATCATAGAATCAGAGTTGGAAGTGACCCCAGTGGTCATCTAGTCCAACCCCCAGCAAGGCAGGAATCTCAGCTAAAGAATCCATGACCAATGGCCATCCAACCTCTGCTTAAAAACCTCCAAGGAAGGAGAGTCTACAACCACCCGAGGGAGACCATTCCCTGTCATCCTCAAGGCTGCAGAAATGAGCTTCAATGCCCGGGGAAAAATTGGATGGATAAGGTTTGCATTTGATTTTGCTAGTATGGCTTCGGTGCTTTGCAGTCCCCGGCCTTCCCCTACAGAGTAGCAGAAAATCCTGTTTAAGCAAACGTATGCAAACCCGCCTAATTTGCACTTCCTCCACGGATCACAGAAGGCAGCTTTTTCCTGGTGCAAAT